>NW_027441799.1:0-600000 GCF_048569485.1 Anomaloglossus baeobatrachus | reverse complement strand
CAACACTCGTGATGGGCACTATGAATACCGAGTGATGCCCTTCGGGCTCAGTAACGCACCGGCGGTCTTCCAGGAGTTTGTGAACGACGTCTTCCGTGATCTTCTCTACACCTGCGTAGTTGTATATTTAGATGACATCCTTATCTTCTCTCCAGACTTGCATACCCATCGAAGACATGTCCGTCTGGTCCTGCGGAGATTGAGAGAGAATCGCCTTTACGCCAAACTCGAGAAATGCCTGTTTGAGCAGACCTCGTTACCCTTCCTTGGCCACATAGTCTCGGATACCGGCCTGAAGATGGATCCTGACAAGGTTTCAGCCGTACTGAAATGGCCCCGTCCGGAAGGGTTGAAGGCTATCCAGCGATTCCTGGGATTCGCCAACTATTACCGGCAATTCATTCCACATTTCTCATCTCTGGTGCGCCCCATATCCTCTCTCACTCGCAAAGGGGAGAACCCGAAGAAATGGACACCGGAAGCTGAAGAATCGTTCCTGTCCCTTAAACGTGCCTTTGCTTCTGCTCCAGCCTTACACAGACCCGACATTAACCAGCCATTTATCCTTGAGGTAGATGCCTCCTCATCCGGAGCCGGTGCGGTCCTTACACAGAAAACGTCAGAGGGTAAGGCAGTAACCTGCGGCTTCTTTTCTAAGGCTTTCTCCCCAGCAGAACGAAACTACTCAATCGGAGACCGTGAGTTGCTGGCAGTCAAGCTGGCTCTGGAGGAATGGCGATACCTGCTGGAAGGGTCATTGCATCCAGTTACCATCTATACTGACCACAAGAATCTGGCATATCTTCAGACAGCCCGCAGGCTAAACCCCCGACAGGCCCGATGGTCATTATTCTTTGCCCGCTTTGATTTCGTTCTGCATTTCCGTCCAGCCGAGAAGAACCTGAAAGCCGATGCGCTGTCTCGATCATTCCTGTCAGAGGACCAGGAGGATGAACCTCGACACATCATTGAACCTTCCAAACTAATGGCGGCTCCAGTCGGCATGCATCACCTTCCTCCCGGTAAGACGTTTGTTGCTGAGGTCGATAGAGAACGTGTACTCCGGTGGGGACACTCTTCCAGAATAGCAGGTCACGTGGGTCAAAAGAAATCTCTGCAATTGATATCCCGATATTACTGGTGGCCAGGGTTACGTCAAGACGTCCAGGACTTTTGTTCATCCTGTTCCTCCTGTGCCCGGAACAAGGTCCTGAAGACCC
The DNA here is from genome assembly GCF_048569485.1 of Anomaloglossus baeobatrachus. Lineage (NCBI taxonomy): Eukaryota > Metazoa > Chordata > Amphibia > Anura > Aromobatidae > Anomaloglossus > Anomaloglossus baeobatrachus. The sequence goes on along the minus strand of NW_027441799.1, from coordinate 598,780 downwards.
TTCCGGCGGGCCCTTTGCTTCCTTTACCTGTACCATCCGCTCCATGGCAACATATCGGCATGGATTTCATCACGGACCTGCCAAAATCGTCTGGCTGAACAGTCATCTGGGTGGTAGTGGACCGGTTCTCCAAGATGGCCCACTTCACACCACTCTCCGGGCTACCGTCCGCTCCGGTTCTTGCTGACCTCTACATCCAACACATCTTCCGGCTTCATGGCTTGCCTCTCCATATCGTGTCCGACAGAGGGGTCCAGTTCACCGCTCGGTTCTGGAGAGCAGTCTGCAAGATGATGGATGTGGAACTGGACTTTTCCTCTGCCTACCACCCTCAGTCCAATGGGCAAGTGGAGCGCATTAACCAAGTCCTGACTAACTATCTACGCCACTTCGTGGACGAACACCACAGCGACTGGGTCAAACTGCTTCCGTGGGCCGAGTTCTCCTATAACAACCATGACAGTGAGTCCTCTGCTAAATCTCCGTTCCAGGTGGTGTATGGACAGCGACCCAAAGTGCCGTGTCCTGTGACAAGTTCCTCAGGCAACCCTGCAGCTGATGACCTCGTGAGGTCCTTCTCCGCCATCTGGGCTGAGACCAAGTTGGCTCTGGAACGGTCCTCTGTCCGCATGAAGAAACACGCTGACAAGAAACGTCTGGATGTTCCTTTCTTCCGACCCGGAGATAAAGTCTGGCTCTCATCCAAGTATGTCCGCCTGAAACAGCCGTCTTACAAGCTGGGTCCCCGCTTCATTGGTCCCTTTGAAGAGCTCCGACGGATCAATGAGGTGTCCTACAAGTTGAAGCTGCCGTCGACACTTCGCATCCCGAACTCCTTCCATGTGTCCCTCCTCAAGCCGGTGGTCCTGAGTCGTTTCCATGGTGATCCTGGGGTCTCGCCTCCTCCTGTTGGTGATGATGACGTCTATGAGGTAAAAGCCATCCTTGCGGCTAAGGAGGTCCGAGGTAAAACCTATTATCTGGTGGACTGGAAGGGGTTCGGTCCTGAGGAGAGGACGTGGGTACCTGCGGAGGACGTGGATGCTCCTCGTCTCCTCCGGAGCTTCCTGAGGAGGAGGGGGCTTCAGGGGGGGGTACTGTAACGCCTGGTCCCACCAGACCCCGGGGGGGGAGCTCTCCCTCACATCTGCCCAGTCCCAGCATGGCTCCCACATGCATTCCTGCCCCCACTCCCAGGCAGAGAGGGTCTTCCACTTACCGGCCCCAGGGCTCTGCAGACGTTGCTTCCACTCCAAGGCCTGCTGCAGTTTCCTCCTCACACAGAATTGCTGTAGGTGATTCTAGGCTGCGTGCGAGGCCACGCCCCCTTTCTTAAAGTGGCATGCCCCAAATCCTGGAAGTGATCTCAGAGGTCACCTGCTGCCTAATAGGTATTTAAGTTCACTTCCCCCGGCAGCAGGCGCCCGAGCAACGCCTCTATTAGTGCATTGCCAGTGTCCTAATCTGTCTATGCTATTGTTTATGATCCGTACATTTGTTACCTGATTCTAATCCTGTGTCTCACCGTAGTGCCATCTGTACCGTACCGGCTGTGGACGTCACCACCTATTCCTACCGTGGACGTCACCGTGCCATACCTGCCGTGGACACTATCTGTACCGTACCGGCTGTGGACGTCACCACCCATTCCTACCGTGGACGTCACCGTGCCATACCTGCTGTGGACACTATCTGTACCGTACCGGCTGTGGACGTCACCTGCTGTGAAACATCTCCGGTGCCACTTCCGTGTTCCGCCTGCCGCGGACATCGTACCCGAGCCACGCCTGGCCGTACAGAGACTCCTACCTCCGGTCCCTGGCTGCCGTGCATTTAGGCCTTCTGGGGAGGCGCCGCACAGTCCCTGTATAGGGGTTCGCTGCTGTCCGTCTTCTCAGGGGAGTCCGGTGCACGGTCCAGTGGGTCCACCTCCGGACGTTCGCCGCTCCTCGGTGAGCGTAACAATGGAGACCAGAATCCAGAGATTAAAAACGTTTGTGGAGGGGACAGGGGGTAGGAACGCGCGTGCGGTGTACTCACCCGTGGCTGTGTCATGGTAGCAAACTTTTTCCAGGTCACGCTTTTCCCTTCCGGAGCCGACAATTCAATATGCATTGTTTTGCCTGCCCACCGACGCGTGTAATTGGTTGCAGCTAGACGCGCTCCCCCTCTGAGTGGCAGCATGTCAGCTGACTGCAACCAATCATATAAACTGAAAAATAAGGAGCGCTGATAGTGTAATACCAACAGATCAGTGAGGTAGATCAGGAAAAAGACACTCACCTGAAATGGTTGTGATAGTCACAACCACTGATAGAGCATAGGATGAAGGCGTCTGCTGCAGCCCCACATGGATGTGCATACAAATCAGAGTGAAGAGGGGGTTAATGCCGCGCATCAGCCAAAATGAAGATGCAGCACGTTGATGTTATAAACGTATTCTTTTATTCCATCGGTCTACGCGTTTCGAGGATATACCTCTTCTTCAGGACCAGTGCATCAACATACTATGTTGATGCACTGGTCCTGAAGAAGAGGTATATCCTCGAAACGCGTAGACCGATGGAATAAAAGAATACGTTTATAACATCAACGTGCTGCATCTTCATTTTGGCTGATGCGCGGCATTAACCCCTTCTTCACTCTGATTTGTATGCAACCAATCATAGGCAGCAGGACAGCCGGTGGGCGGAGAAAGCAGTGCAAGTGTCTCCGGATCAGTATGGTGAAGTGCATGTCTTTCAGAAACACATGCACGTTCCTGTCAGAAAAGTGCGGCTGTGCCGGTGATGTACTGTTAGACTCGTACAAGTCTGACATAACATCAGTCGGCACAGCCTGCCCTCTCTGAGCATGAGCGTGCATGTACACAGAAACACATGCACGCTCCTGTCAGAAGTGTGCGCGGCTATGTCGGTGATGCGGTTTTTTGTTTTGTTTTTTTTTTTTTTATTATTATTTAAATAAATAATTAAAAAAAAAAAAACGACGTACGGTCCCCCCTAATTTTGATACCCAGCCATGATAAGGTTGGCTGGGGGCTGGTATTCTCAGCCCACAGCTGCCCGGTATTGCTGCATCTATTAGATGTGACAATCCCCGAGCAATACCAGCTCTTCTCCATTGCCATGGTGCGGTGGCAATCGGGGTAACAAGGGATTAATAGCAGCGCACAGCTGCTACTAAGCTCTAGGTTAGTGATGGCACAGGCGTCTGAGATACCTGCATCAAATCCTGTAAATGAATGAAAATAAACACAGAAAAGATCCTTTATTTGGAATAAAGTACAACACCCACCCTCCTTCACCTCTTTATTAACACCCCTGCAGCTTCGGCGTAATCCACACGAGGTCCCAGCTCTGCTACATAGCCATCGGCCATAGTGCACTACCGCTGGCTGTGCAGACAATGACAGCCGTGATGACTGCATAGCAGATACTGTCACCTGCTGGGGGCGCATCTACATACAACCAATCACAGATGAGAGGATGGCAGGTGGACGAGGAAAACATGGAAAGCTGTGTGTATACATTGTACAGTACAGGAAGTGAATGCGCGACCCGGAAGCAGTTTGCTGCCATGACACCGAGTCTCGGTAAGTATGAAACGCTATTTTATTTCTGGTTTTATTTATTTTTCAATTATTTTCTCCAGTGCCGGATCTGGATTTTGCACCTGGAATACCGGATACAGCACCCGGAAATCTTTGAAACTGCACGGATCCGGATTTTTACAATATGGATCCGCTCAGACCTACTCACCTCCCTTATCGCCAATAATTTTACATATCGGCTCATCTCCTTCCCATTCAGGTCCTTATAATATCGGATCCTCTCAGCGATTTCATTCTGTTTAAGAAAACTTCCTGTCCAGGATGGATAGAGACAGAGACAAGATGGCGGATAAGATATTACACCTCACCCTAGAGATCCTCTTCCGGCTTACTGGAGAGGTGAGAGATTCTGATGACGTCACATTACATCATTCTTATCTATGGGAATAACAGATGGACAGAACTGGAGAGGTGAGGACTCTGGAAATGTCTGGAGTGAGATTTATTACTGTGTCTCTCCATAACCAGGATTACACAGTAGTGAAGAAGACCTCTAGTGAGCGCTGTCAGGCCCCTGTGTCTGAGGGATGGGGAAGACCCCTGAGCCCAATCACGGGGCCTCCACCTCACCCCCCGATACATGAGGACATCAATGACCAGAAGATCCTAGAACTCACCTACAAGATGATTGAGCTGCTGACTGGAGAGGTGACACTGCTGGGAATGCTGGGACATTATACAGTAACGCTATGAAAGGATCGGGGGGTGACGGTATCATTGTATGTGTCAGGTTCCTATAAGGTGTCAGGACGTCACCGTCTATTTCTCCATGGAGGAGTGGGAGTATTTAGAAGGACACAAAGATCTGTACAAGGACGTCATGATGGAGGTTCCCCAGCCCCTCACATCACCAGGTAATAGACAGGACTAAATACACACGGCCTATAATTATCTGTATGTAAGGAATGAATTCAGTCCCTGTATGTGTCTCCTCCAGTTCTATCCAGTAAGAGGACAACACCAGAGAGATGTCCCCGTCCTCTTCTCCCACAGGACTGTAAACAAGAAGACCCCGATGTTCCTCCAGCTCTATCCAGTAAGAGATATCTACTCATGTACTTTCTGCACTCATTTAGTGTTTACATTTTTAGACTTTCTGCTCTGTTTTTTTCAGCTGTATTTTCTTTGCTTCTGCTTTTTCTGCTGTTTGTTTCTAGTGCCTTCTCTATGTTGTTATGAAGGCAACAAAAAAACGTGCAGAGGGTTCACGAATACCCTGTTTCCCCGAAAATAAGACCTAGCCCAAAATAAGCTCTAGCATAATTTTATGGGATTTTTGAAGAGTGCTTGAAATATAAGCCCTACTCCAAAAATAAGCCCTAGCTACAGTCAGGGCTAATGTTAGGAGGAATCAAACTGCGCAATTTCTCAGGAACCCCACTCTCTTAGGGTCCCCATCAGTTGTTTTCTGAAGTTGATTGTTTAAGGACCTTTGATGACTTCAAAGTCATGTGACATGATGTAACCAAAGGCCTCTTAATTACAAGAGTCTAAATCAACTGAACAGAAGAAAGGCTGCCATGCAGGACTGGCACTAGGGGAAAGGGACAGCAAACTGGGTAATTGCACAGGGCTCCCTTTCTCCTAAAATGCAGGCGTTATGACTTTTATAAAAAAATACGGTTACATTCCAACTTATTCAAGAAAAAAAAGATGACATGGGACGATTTCATATTCTTGCCTGTAAAATCAATAACTGCTCATGTACTAATGTTAATATTTACGCTCCCAATACTGGCCAAATTAATTTCTTTGAAAAACTGCTAATAGAAGTAGATAAAATAAAAATTGGTGACCTACTAATGATGGGAGATTACAATATGGTAACAAATTGGGATCTAGATTCAACAGCACATTCACACTATAAAAAAACAAACCCTCCATAATTGGCTGCTAAGAAATTAACTCCTAGGCACATTTCACTGTCTTAGGCCTCTTTCCCACATCCGTGAAAAACCACGCACGTTTTTCACTGACGTGTCAAAGGTGCGTTTTGCTCTCCGTGAGCCGTGATTATGGCACACGTGTGTTCTCCGTGTGTTATCCGTGATAACACACGGAGAACGGGAACTTTCTACTCACCTGTCCCTGGCTTCGCTGTCCGTGGTGCTGATCTGCGGTCTCCGGTCCTGCCGACTCCCCGCTGCTGCTGCTTCCGGCCGCAGTGAAGTGAATATGCAATGAGCATAATGAGCGGCGGTCGGAAGCAAGTAACAGCAGCGGCAGAGACAGGAGGGCTGGAGACGGTGAGTAAAGTTTGTTTTTTTTTTTTTTTTATTATTTTCTCAGACACGTGTGTTTTCTCCGGTGCGTGTCACACGAAATACCTCCGTGTGGTCCGTTTGCGTTCCGTGTGACACCCGTGATGCCGGAGAAAAACTGACATGTCTACGTGTGGAGCACACGGACACACATCTCCACACGGTCCATGGCAGAACACGCACGTGAGCGCAGACCCATTGATTTTAATGGGTCTACGTGTGCCCGTGTCTCCGGTACGTGAAGAAACGGACCAAACACGTACCGGAGACACAGACGTGTGAAAGAGGCCATAACACCAGATCCCGAGAGTTCTCATATTACTCAGAAAGTTATAAAACTTATTCCCGCTTTGATCACATCTTTACCACTTCTCAATCAATTTATAAATTTAAAAAAGTAACAATATTAAATAAAACATTTTCGGACCACTCACCCTTATTAGGAGAAATACAACTAAATTACAATGCTCAAAAAACTATGCTCTGGAAATGTAGTCCTGGAAACATTCTCAAATTATATTTTGAAGAGAATAATAAAGGAGATATATGTCCTACAATGGTATGGTTAGCACACAAGGGAGTACTCAGGGGGAACTAATAAAAATTTCAACATTAAAAAAAAAAGAAAAAGTAAAATTGAAGAACTGCAAAAATTAATAAACGATAAAGAAAAAATTCAACAAGAAAGTCCCACTCCACCATCAAACATACATAAAGAGTTATTAGATATAAGAACAGGTAAAATATATCTTTGAACCGTGTTAGCCAGTAAAGATAAAAAAATTGTTTAAAAGAACTGAGAGTCCTCATTGGTTGATACCTTTAATGGCTAACTGAAAAGATGGTAATAATAGCAAGCTTTCGAGACTACGCATGTCTCTTCATCAGATGGTAATAATATCAAGCTTTCAAGACTGCTCAGGTCTCTTCTAAAGGGGGCTTTACACACTACGACATTGCTAATGCGGAGTCGTTGGGGTCACGGATTTTGTGACGCACATCCGGCCGCATTAGCGATGTTGTTGCGTGTGACACCGATGAGCGATTTTGCATTGTCGCAAAAACGTGCAAAATCGCTCATCGGTGACATGGGGGTCCATTCTCGATTATCGTTACTGCAGCAGTAACGAGGTTGTTCGTCGCTCCTGCGGCAGCACACATCGCTATGTGTGACTCCGCAGGAACGAGGAAGCTCTCCTACCTGCCTCCCGGCCACTATGCGAAGGGAAGGAGGTAGGCGGGATGTTACCTCCCGCTCATCTCCGCCCCTCCGCTTCTTTTGGGCGGCGGATCAGTGACGCAGCTGTGACGTCACTGTGACGCTGAACGAACCGCCCCCTTAGAAAGGAGGCGGTTCGCCGGTCACAGCGACGTCGCCGAGCGGGTAAGTATGTGTGACGGCTCTGGGCGATGTTGTGCAACACGGGCAGCGATTTGCCCGTGTCGCACAACCGATGGGGGCGGGTGCCCACGCTAGCGATATCGGGACCGATATTGCAGCGTGTAAAGTAGCCTTTAGCCTGATGAAGAGACCTGAGTAGTCTTGAAAGCTGCTATTATTACCATCTTTTCAGTTATCCATTAAAAGGTATCAACCACTGAGGACTCTCAGTTCTTTTAAACAATTTTTTTACATCTAAGAATTAAAATAAAAGCCCAACTATTTGATGAATATGAAAGCTATTTACACTATTCAAAAATGATAAATTATTCCAATATTAACAAGACAACCAGAGTAATGGCAGGAAAAGTCAAAACATAAAGGATAGAAATGAGATTAGTAGCCATAACCCAAACGGAGTGCTGGTACATCAGCCGAAGGAAATTGGTGATGCATTCGCGGACAACTACTCCAGACTGAATAACTTAAAAAATCATTCCTCTACTCCCCAGCCAACCCCTGAACAAATTAATGAATTTCTAGCCCAGATCAACCTTCCTAAAATAGAACCAGAACAATTACTGTCCCTTAATGCTCCCTTTAGTGAACCAGAAATCCTTATCACAATTTCATCCCTAAAATCAAGAAAAGCCCCTCAAGAAAACAACATTATTTGACAGTAAACTGAGAGGAGGCCTGGGAGTCCCTGATATTACTAAGTACTATTGGGCAGCACACTTATGTCACATCCCTGCATGGTCTAATCGCAGTGCCTTCTCTAGATGGATGGAAATAGAGAAGTTATGGCTTGCCCCAATACACCCTAACTCCTACCTTTGGGGCACCTCATCTAATAAGCCTGACCCACATACTCTGGGCCCTATAGCCTTTACGAAGAGGATATGGGACTGTTGTGTCAAAAAGTTTCCACTTAAATCTGAACTCTCTCCATTGACCTCTTTTCTTTTTAATGCCAGACGGTATGCAGGGTACAGCGACTAAAACGTGGTTTGACAGGAAACTCTTTTGCTTTGCTGACATAGTAGACGCACACTCCAGAGTCCTTCACCCATACGCCACCATAGCTGCTAAATTTAATCTCCCAGGCAATTCCCAATATCGGTATTTACAAGTTAGACACCTGATGCACTCCCTTTTTGCCTCATTAGAAGTCTCTATCCTACACTTTTTGAGAGATTGTGCAGAGCTGGGGCCTCTACTAAAGGCCTCATCTCCGATATATATCGTATTTTAATGGCTCCGTGCTCAGAAGACAAGCCAAATCATACATATATGAGGAAATGGGAAGATTTCCTTGGTGAGTCCATTCCCTTGTGTATGTGGAAGCGGATCTGGGATGCGGCCTCAAAGACATCTTCGTGCTATGTTTATAAGGAAAATCAGTATAAATTACTTATGTATTGGTATCACACCCCATCACTACTACATAAACTAAACCCAGCTATACCTGACAATTGTTGGAGGTGTGGAGCCACAGGAGGAGACATACCGCACATATTCTGGGTATGCCCCAATATCCAGTGTTTCTGGAGGTTGGTGCAATCTCTTATTTATGAAGTAACTAACCTTCAGATTCCCCTGGACCCTAAATTCTACTTATTAAATATACCACTTGCTCAGCTGGGGAAAAGAGTGAAGCGGTTACTATTACACATGACCACAGCAGCTAGATGTCTGATTGCCCGTAACTGGAGGTTGGCCCATCCACCCTCACTTACAGATCTCCAATCTCGGATCCAAGATGTGAGAAGGATGGAGTATTTATCTGCCCTGTCAAATAACACAGTAGATCTTTTTGAGAGTGTTTGGTCACTTTGGGATACTTATTGGGCCAACAAAGAATAACAGTGAAGTACGGCCTTGATGGAAGCTTGATATGCTCACCCTCCCCAATCCATCCCCCCTCCCTTATGTTTCCCTGTCTAGTATTGTATTGTTCGTCTTGTCATATTCCCTGTTTTCAGTGTATTAGTGGATAATATGGATACTGATTTCTGATTTACAGTTATTGTTAACAAGCTTGTGAGACATATCCATGCATCCATGTACTTTTTCTGTATCTGTTCTAAAAACTTAATAAAACATTCAGTTATAATAAAAAAAAAATCAAGAAAAGCCCCAGGACCTGACGGATTCACAAATGATTATTATAAAGCTTTTTCCTCCCTCTTAGCCCCCCACCCAACTAAAGTTCTCAATAATCCTTCCTGTCGGGCACATTTTCACCCGAGATGTTGGGAGCAACTATCATACTAATACCAAAAACTGGAGACCGCAATGAATCTGTCGGCAACTATAGGCCTATCTCTTTAACCCCTTCACGGCGGGCCGATTTTTCGCTTTCCGTTTTTTGCCATTCTTTTTCTAAGAGACGTAACTTTTTTTATTTTTCAGTCAATATAATTATGTGAGGGCTCATTTTTTGCGGAACGAGCTCTACTTTTAAATGAAACCATATGTTTTACCATGTAGTGTACTGGAAAACGGCAAAAAAATTCCAAATGCAGAATAATTGCAAAAAAGTGTGATAGCACTATGGTTTTTGAGATATTTTATTCACTGTGTTCACTACATGGTAAAACTGATGTGTGGGTGTGATGCCTCAGGTCAGTGCAAGTTCGTAGACACCAAACATGTATAGGTTTACTTTTATATAAGGGATTAAAAAAAATCAGAAGTTTGTCCGAAAAAAAGTGGCGCACATTTTACGCCATATTCTGTGACCGGAACGTGATAGGCGTTCTCATTTCTCTGGATCTATGGCACAGTGATGGCTTATTTTTTGCATCTCGAGCTGACGTTTTTAACTGTACCATTTTTGCGCAGATGCCATGTTTTGATCGCCTGTTATTGCATTTTGCGCAAAAGTTGTGCCGACAAAGTAATTTTGGCGTTTGGAATTTTTTGCTGCTACGCCGTTTACTGATCAGATTAATTGATTTTATATTTTGATAGATCGGGCGTTTCTGAACGCCGTGATACCAAATGTGTGTATATTTGTTATTTTTTTAACCCTTTAATTTTCAATGGGGCAAAAGGGGGGTGATTTGAACTTTTAGGGGTTTTTTTTTAATTTTTTAAAACTTTTTTTTTTATTTTCTTTTACTAGTCTTCCTAGGGGGCTATAGCGATCAGCAATCCGATTGCTCTGCCCTATCTGCTGTACACAGCTGTAAACAGCAGATACGCTCACTTTCTGCTTCACTCTGCTCCGGGCCGAGTGATCACATCACTTGACTTCCGGTATCGGCCTGTAAGTAAAAGTTTACCGCAATCGCGATTATAATGGCGCTGTCACATATTGATAGCGCCATTTAAGAAGTTAAACGGCACGAGCAGATAATGATTCTGCATGCTGCCGGCGACAGACCACGGGCAGTAACATTATGACCCTATGACGTAATATTCCTGCCCGCGGTCGTTAAGGAGTTAATAAATACTGACATTAAAAATCTATTAAAAAATGATTGCTGACAGGCTCAATATATTCCTCCCAGATGTGATAAAGATCAGCTTGGTTTTGTTGAAGGACGGCAAACCACTGCTGGTACGAGGAGGACAATCAACCTCCGAATTAACAAAGATGTAACTCTTAAGGCCACTTTACACGCAACGACATTGCTAACGAGATGTTGTTGGGGTCATGGAATTCGTGACGCACATCCGGCCTCGTTGGCGACATCGTTGAAGTCTGAAACGCAGGAACGACCGTTAACGTTCAAAAAATACTCACCATATCGTTGATCGTTGACACGTTGTTCTAATCTCAAATATCGTTGCTGCTGCAGGTGCAATGTTGTTCGTCGTTCTTGCGGCAGCACACATCGCTATGTGTGACACCGCAGGAACGAGGAACAACATCGTACCTGCGGCCACCGCCAATGAGGAAGGAAGGAGGTGGGCGGGATGTTACGGCCGCTCATCTCCGCCCCTCCGCTTCTATTGGGCGGCCGCTTAGTGACACCGCACGAACCGCCCCCTTAGAAAGGAGGCGGTTTGCCGGCCACAGCGACGTCGCTAGGCAGGTAAGTATGTGTGACGGGTGTTAGCGATGTTGTGCGCCACGGGCAGCGATTTGCCCGTGACGCACAACCGACGGGGGCGGGTGCTTTCACCAGTGACATCGCTAGCGATGTCGCTGTGTGTAAAGTGGCCTTTAGATGTCGAAATTGGACAACAGATTTAGAATAATTTGTTTCCTAATATAATTTCTGATATTATGGCTTAAAAAAAATGTATTTTCAAAATAATATCATTAAATAACTGTGTTTATTTTTAGTAGATGACTGTATTGGGAGTTCAGATGGAAATCTAATATCTTCAGAATTTATAACAGACGGTCAAAGTATCACGCATGATACATATGAAGAGCATGCTGTTGTCCCAGATACACCTCCAGTTCTTCCTTGGAAAGCTCTATCATCTGATCTTTTCCAACAAGTCCAAACTTCTGATTTATCACAAAATTGTAAGCAAAATAAAAGTTACAGAAGGGATGTGGAACATGAAACGGCTCCTACTAGGGAGAAACCATTTTCGTGTTCAAAATGTGGGAAATGTTTTACCAGGAAATCAAGTCTTTTTACCCATCAAAAAGTTCACACACATGAAAAGCTGTTTTCTTGCCCCCAATGTGAGAAATGTTTTACTCGAAAATCAATTCTTGTTAACCATCAAAGGTATCACACTGGGAAGAAGCAATTTTCATGTCAAGAATGTGGGAAATGTTTTATTCAGAAATCACATCTTTTTAGACATCAGAAAATTCACACAGGGGAGAAGCCATTTTCATGTTCAGAGTGTGGGAAATGTTTTATTCAGAAATCAGAACTTGTTCAGCATCAAAGATCTCACACAGGGGAGAAGCCGTTTTCATGTTCAGAGTGTGGGAAATGTTTTACTCAGAGATCAAAATTTTTTATGCATCATAGATCTCACACAGGGGAGAAGCCATTTTCATGTTCAGAGTGTGAAAAATGTTTTATTCAGAAATCAGACCTTGTTAGACATCAGAGAATTCACACAGGGGAGAAGCCATTTTCATGTTCAGAGTGTGGGAATTGTTTTATTCGAAAATCAACACTTGTTGAGCATCAAAGATCTCACACAGGGGAGAAGCCATTTTCATGTTCAGAGTGTGGGAAATGTTTTATTTGGAAATTAGATCTTGTTAAGCATCAAAGATCTCACACAGGAAAGAAGCCATTTTTATGCCCAGAATGTGGTAAATGTTTTACTAGGAAGTCAAGTCTTGTTTACCATCAAAAAAATCACAGAAAATAAACCATTTTTATGTTCTGAATGTGGAAAATGTAATTCTCAGAAATCAGATCTTGTTAAACATGTGAAGTAGCCACACAGGGAAGGAACCTTTTTCATGTTGTGAATAATTGAAATGTGTAACTGGTAAATCAAATCTTGCCGACCATTAGAAAACCAATAGAGCGGACCAGCCATTCTTGCTTTCAGAATTTGCCAAATGTTTTTAAGATTAATCAGGTCCTGTTGTCAGATGAGTCACATGGGAGAAGCCATCATGATGTACCATAATTCAAAGAGTTTATAAAAAATTCTGTTACAATTGCTCAAGTAAGAATTTGTGAGGGAAAGAACCATTTTCTTTCTCTTTAAACTTATTGTAATTTTCGGAACCATAAGACACACGTAGATTTTGAAGGAATAATGTAGGGAAAAATAACACAAAAAATGTGATCATTCTGCACTGTTATGGGTGGGGATCTTCTTCTGACATTGTTATGGAGATAAAATGACCCAATTCTGTACTGATGTCCCCCATCCTGGGCCCCTTCCAGATATACGTGTCTCCCATCTTCGTGTATTTGTCTTTCATCCTGGTACATTTGTTGACCATCTTTATCCCATCCTGGTATATTTGATCCCCATCCTGGTATATATGGCCCTTGTCCTAGAATATATGTCCCGATCCTTGTATATATGGCCGTCATCTTGGGCCCATTCTGGTATATATTTCCCCATCACACTGAACACATAAGAAAATAAATGATTATACTCACCATCCCTCCACTCTCCTGGTGCACGGTGTTCTCTTCTGATGCTGGCAAATAATCTCAGCATGTACACTTACACACGGACATCACTGCTCCCCACACCTGGGATTATGGGCTTGGGGAGCAGTGAATATTCATTCTCTAATAGTAGATATACATGATCGCCCAATCACAGCAGTAAGCCAGCGGCTGGGTGATCATGTGTACCCGATATTAAAGAGAATGAATATTCACTGCTCCCCATGCTAATAATTCCGCCCACCTCTTGGTTGGCGCTGGCTTAACTGCCTAGAGGGGGGCGGGATTATGGCACGGGGAGAAGTGAATATTCATTTTCTATTTTAGCTGTCACACTGTTAGCCTTTTTGAGAGCCTTTAGGAACATTCGTGAAATGTTTTTATACTGGATTATATTTAGATAATTCACTAATCTCAGATTTCCCACTGCTTTATTTACTAAAAAGCCCCAGATTGGAGACAGGAACTCTTAAGTATATCACATTGTATATAATTGCATTTCAAAACTTGTTGTTTTGTTAATAAATGCTTGTAAATATACAGTATATTTTTCATGCCTGTCTTTCTCTATTGTCTAGATGTGATGATTTTGACTATGAACTGTTGTGAATGTCAGTTATGCTTTTGCTGCTGTGAGGCTCCCTCTTGTGGTCAGGAATGGTTTGGTCAGAGACCAGGTGTGTTGAGCAATGGGCGTTTCCATTGCTAACTCTCTGCCTATTTAAACCCTGGTCTGATAGCAGGCTATGCAGGATGTCAGTTGTTCTTTGTACACCAGCCTGCTTCATCCTGCTCCAGACCACATCTACCCCAGATAAGTGCTTGACTCTTTATTTGTTGTTTAGTTCTTTTTGCTCTTATCTGAGTTTGTCATTTGCTGTGGTTGTTTTCAGTTTATTTGCATGCAGGGATCTTCCCTCTCAGTTGCTTAGCTGGGAAGCTCCCTGCAGCTATGTTTGGAGTATTGCTCTTATTAGTCCATGTGTTTGTTGCTTCTTGAATTTGTAATGGTTCCTGCTTTCTGTTCATTGGTATGACAAGAGCGCCTGGTATAGGACGGAGTTCAGATCCAGCGATCTGAGGGCTTTTTTGTACTATCAGGTTTTTGGATTTTTGCAGGGTTTTTCTCTGGCCACCATCAGTCCCTTTCCTATCCTGTCCTATTTAGTCAGTAGGGCCTCGCCTTGCTAATCCTATCATCTATCTGTGTATTGTGTTTTCCTATATCACCGCAGTCTTTGAATGTGGGGGGCTTGCTATTCTTTGGCAATTTATTTTCTGAGGCAGAGAGTTTGTGACGGGGTGTACATCAGAGCAAAGAGAGACAACAGGCCGAGGATGATCCAACAGGTTTACTAACAGGAATACAGGAACAGCACACGACAAGTCCAAATAAAACAGATTCGGGGGCACCTCCCGATAATCCAAAGTGCCAGATCACAACGTAATAGTCCTTTTCAGAGTCCCAGAAATCCCACACAATCCACTGGACGGCGAGGTCTGTCCACAGAATCAGACCTCGCTCCCTTCCTCTTCAAAAACTCAACTCCCAACTGCATTTAGAAACAGGAGTGAATTGTTTGAGCTCGTGGGCCCGCCCCTCAAGGGTAGGGGTCTATGCAATGGTTGGGCCCACTAGAAGATTCTAGAAGGTTGGCTCCGAGATGTCTACAGGTTTGTGTAGTTGGCGTTATCCACTGCTTACGAAACAATGAGAAGTTCCCCTGGCTGTGTGGACAAGAGATAATTGCATTATGGGCCCAGAGACACAGGAGATGGGGGGAAGGTATGGTTACTTACATCCCAAGACATTTCAAAGTGTTCAGTAAGTACAACCAAAGGAAAGTGACATCACATCCTGACATAGTATTACAGCAAATACAGTGTGAAGGTAAAATACATCATGACAATTCCTTCCCCTCCCAACTTGTGTACGTACTAGGGACCTCTACAGGTCGCTGGTTAAGTACACGCAGGCATGGCTGACAGGACTCAAGGCTCCTCTTGCCTGGACAGTCCATCTGCATTTTGGTGTTGGCTGCCCCTTCTATATTGTATGGTAAAGTTATAGGGCTGCAGAGCCAGGCTCCATCGCAGTAAGCGTCCATTGTCCCCAGAGACTCTGTTCAGCCAGGTGAGGGGATTGTGATCAGTAACCACAGTGAATTCCCGTCCATACAGATACGGCCGTAGTTTCTTAAGGGCCCACACTACAGCCAGACATTCCTTCTCAACAGTTGCATAGTCCACTTCTCGGTCCAGCAGTTTCCGGCTGAGATAGGCGATGGGGTGCTCGTCCCCAGCTGCATTCACCTGGCTGAGGACAGCTCCCAGTCCATAAGCAGAGGCATCCGTTTGCACAATGAATCTCCTCTTGTAGTCTGGAGCAGCCAGGACAGGATCGCAGATCAAAGCATCCTTCAGCCGGTTAAAAGCCTCATCACAGGCTGGAGTCCAGATCACCAGCCGGGGCATTGTTTTCTTGGTCAGGTCGGTAAGAGGCTTGGCCACACTGCTGAAATGACAAACAAATTTTCGGTAATAACTGGCAGTGCCCAGAAAAGCCATAACTTGTTTCTTAGTTTGGGGTACAGGCCAGTCTCTAATAGCCTGGATTTTGGCAGGCTCAGGTCGGAGCTTCCCTCCTCCCACTCTATGTCCTAGGTACTGGACTTCCCCCATCCCCAATTGGCATTTATCGGGTCGAATAGTTAGGCCGGCTGCAAGAATCAGGTCCAAAATAATGGCTACTTGATTCAGATGTTCCTCCCATGTGTGGCTGAAGACGGCGATATCATCCAAGTAGGCACAAGCAAAGTCACCACATCCCCGGAGGATCTGATCCACCATTCTCTGGAAGGTGGCCGGGGCATTTTTCATTCCAAAAGGCATGCTTAGAAATTCATACAGACCAAAGGGGGTTATAAAAGCGGACCGTTCTCTCCCTTCATCCGTTAGAGGGATCTGCCAGTATCCCTTACTGAGATCCAAGGTAGTGACATATCGGGACCCAGCCAGTCGGTCTAGAAGTTCGTCAATACGAGGCATTGGGTAAGGATCGCTGACGGTATGGTCGTTTAGTCGCCGATAGTCCACACAAAATCGAGTTCTCCCATCCTTCTTGGGTACTAACACCACAGGGGAGGCCCAAGGGCTATGGGAGGCCTGGATTACCCCAAGCTGTAACATCTCCTCCAGTTCGTGCTGAATGGTGTTTCGAACTGATTCAGGTACCCGGTAAGGAGCCAGTTGTATGGGACGGATGCCCTGAGTGTCCACATGATGTTGGGTGACGGTGGTTCGACCTGGCTGGGATGAGAAAGCAGCCCGTCTCTGTTGAAGCACTTCCAGCATCTGGATTTTCTGTAAGGAGTCCAGGTAATCTCCCAGGGGAACCTGTTCCACAGTGGATGGGGCTCTCGCTGCTTCCACGAGATCAGGTAGAGAGTCCTCATCCTCTTGACCATCTTCTGAAGCCAACCGACAGCTTGCTATCATTGGAATGTTCCGGTCATGGTACTCCTTAATCATATTCACATGGACAGTCTTTTGCCTTAGCCCCTGATCATCTAAAGCAAGAAGGTAATTGGTATCATTCAGTTTTCTGAGAACCCGGAAGGGACCCTCCCATGTGGTCTGCAGTTTATTCTGCCGATGGGGAACAATCATTAAGACTTGTTGTCCTTCTACAAACTCCCGATAGCGTGCGTTACGGTCATACCATGTCTTCTGTCTGGTTTGAGCCATACGCAAATGACTCTGTGCAAAACTAGCAAGTTGGGCCAAGGTTTCTCGCAGCTTTAGGACATAAGGGACAACAGGGGTTCCTGTATCTTCAACTTGCCCCTCCCAGTATTCCTTGAGCAGGGTTAAGGGTCCTCGGACCTTTCTTCCATAGAGTAGTTCAAAGGGGGAGAACCCAGTGGACTCCTGGGGAACTTCCCGATAGGCAAACAAGAGATGGGGTAGGTACTTCTCCCAGTCTGAATCTCGGTCCGTGAAGGCCCTCAGCATATTCTTCAGAGTGCCGTTGAATCGTTCACAAAGTCCATTTGTTTGGGGATGATACGGGGTCGTTCGGATCGCTCGTACTCCACAGGTGCGCCACAGACACTGGACCAACTCTGACATAAACTGGGAGCCTTGGTCCGACAAGATCTCACTGGGGAATCCTACTCTGGTAAAAATAATAACCAAGGCCTCGGCCACCTTGGCTGCAGAGATACTTGACAAGGCCACGGCTTCTGGATATCGGGTGGCGTAGTCCACAACAGTGAGAATGTACTGCTTTCCAGATTTACTTGGTTTAGCCAGAGGTCCAATGATATCAACAGCTACTCTTTGAAAGGGTTCTTCTATTATAGGGAGCGGTTGCAGGGGTGCCTTTGGGTGATCTCCGGGTCGCCCTCTACGCTGACATATGTCACAAGTTCGGCAGAAATGCGCCACTGCTTGGGAAATCCCCGGCCAATAAAAAGTTTGAGTCAATCGTCTCTCGGTGCGGGTTTTGCCTTGATGGCCAGCCGTAGGAATGTCATGAGCCAGGTGTAATAGGGGAATTCTGTACTTCTGAGGAACAATCAGCTGTTTGCTATAAGTCCAGGGCTTATCTAGGGAGTCGGCATTGGCAACCCGATACAGAAGTCCATTTTCTCTGATAATTCTTTCTCCGTTTTCCCCTAGCTGCCCTATTTCAGCCCGAGTTCTAAAACTAGCAAGGGTGGGGTCAGTCTCTACTTCTTGTCTAAACTGAACTTTATCCCAAGTAACATTCATATTATCCCCACAAGAAGAATCACTCACCGGCTGTAATGGCAGTTCTGGTGGCCTCAGTTCCATGGATGGGTTGTACACGTCCACATGGGCTGCTCTCTTGGCTTGACTTCTGGTTACCGCACCGACAAAGTGGCAATGAAGATTCCCCACATCATTTCCTAGAAGAACGTCTGCAGGGAGGCCGCTCATCACACCGACCACACATTGTTTTGCCCCAAAGCCATAATCCAGGGTCACACTCGCTCTTGGAATATATCTCTGGGTACCTCCTGCCAGTTCAATGGCAATTCCTGGTCCCTTTTGAATTGCTTGTGGTTGAATTACTCGGGGATCGGCTATGGTGAGGAAAGCCCCAGTGTCACGGAAGCCAACAACTTTTTGGCCATCCAGCACGACCTCCTGTAGATGTTTGTCCTGAAGATCAGAAGAACAGGTGGCTGGAGCTCGCACCCCATAGACTCCGGGTAGGGGAGCCAGGATATCTGAGTCACTTGGCAAGTCATCAGGCACAGAATCCAGCTCTTCTCCTGGTGAAGGTGTCTGTAGGTAATGAACAGGCAAAGGCGGTCTGTAGCTGTTCTGTCTACGAACACCTGGACATTGGAATTGCATGTGCCCAGGCTGCCCACATCCATAACATCTGCGCTCTGGGATTCTTCCTCCGCGTCGTATTCCCAAAGGTGGAGCATGAGTAATGCGAGGCACAGTCACACGAAGGTCCCCATGAGTTGACGGTCTAGGGTGATGGTGAACATTGGGGCCAGAAGGACCAGGGGCCACCAGCGTTGGGGGGTTGGTGTTTTTTTTCTCACTGGGTAGTAGTTTTTTCCACTGAGGCTTGATGGTGAGAGCCTCATCAGCTAGAGCTGCAGCTTCCTCCACAGTGGCTGGTCTCCTTTCACGCACCCATTCCCGGATCTCAGCGGGGCACTTGAAGTAAAACTGCTCTTTTAGGAGGACCTGGAGGACGGTCTCCAAGGTTAAGGCCTCCTCTGCCTCCAACCAACGATGCCACAGATGTTTGAGTTTGTGGGCATACATCTTGAAGGACACTTCCTCATCACATGCTAGAGTACGGAACTGAGTCCTGTAAGTGTCTGGCGTTACAGCATAATGTTCTAGAATAGTCTGTTTAATATCCGCATACTCACAGTTCCACCGAGGGTCCATAGCTCTATAGGCTGCAGCAGCTCCACCCTCTAAGAGCCCAACCAGATGCCGGACGCGCTCCCTTTCTGGGACTTCCATTAATCGACACTGATGCTCAAAGTCCTGGAAGAAGCCCTCAATGTCACCAGCAGCCTCATTAAACTGCTTGAAGTCTTTGCGGGACACTCTGGGAAGTTCCCTCATGATGGGTGCTGGGGTTACAGTCTGTCTGGAACCTCTCGCGGCTTCCACAGCGAACTGCTTATCCAGCAATGCCATCTCCTCCATCCTGCGCTCCTTCTCTTCAGCTCCACGCATGGCCTCCCTCTTATCTTCTATGGTGGCCTCATCTCCAAGCAGTGCCATCTTTTCCTTGTACCACACAACCCATTGACTTTTTTGGGTATTCACCTCCGGCTCCCGTCTTTGCTCCCCTTGCTGTGGAAATTGTTCCTCGGTGCCATCTTGCAGGCAAGCGTGTTCCAATGCCTCAATTAGTTGCTCCTTAGAGAGTCCTTTGTAGCCGACACCTAATTCACGGGCCTTTGTTTGTAGACTCGCCACAGTCCAGTTCCTGTATCCTGAGGTTCTGGTTTCAGACGTCGATTGGCTGTTGTCCTCCATTTCTTCTGCTCTGATCCCGCCGCTGCCACCAGTTTGTGACGGGGTGTACATCAGAGCAAAGAGAGACAACAGGCCGAGGATGATCCAACAGGTTTACTAACAGGGATACAGGAACAGCACACGACAAGTCCAAATAAAACAGATTCGGGGGCACCTCCCGATAATCCAAAGTGCCAGATCACAACGTAATAGTCCTTTTCAGAGTCCCAGAAATCCCACACAATCCACTGGACGGCGAGGTCTGTCCGCAGATTCAGATCTCGCTCCCTTCCTCTTCAAAAACTCAACTCCCAACTGCATTTAGAAACAGGAGTGAATTGTTTGAGCTCGTGGGCCCGCCCCTCAAGGGTAGGGGTCTATGCAATGGTTGGGCCCACTAGAAGATTCTAGAAGGTTGGCTCCGAGATGTCTACAGGTTTGTGTAGTTGGCGTTATCCACTGCTTACGAAACAATGAGAAGTTCCCCTGGCTGTGTGGACAAGAGATAATTGCATTATGGGCCCAGAGACACAGGAGATGGGGGGAAGGTATGGTTACTTACATCCCAAGACATTTCAAAGTGTTCAGTAAGTACAACCAAAGGAAAGTGACATCACATCCTGACATAGTATTACAGCAAATACAGTGCGAAGGTAAAATACATCACATGGCATCTTATACAAAAAATATGGGATGGAGAAAAGCACATACATCATGACATTATATATCTAGTGTGCGGCTCTGCAGGAGGAGGTAGGTGCAGGGTATTATATATCTAGTGTGCGGCTCTGCAGGTGGAGGTAGGTGCAGGGTATTATATATCTAGTGTGCGGCTCTGCAGGTGGAGGTAGGTGCAGGGTATTATATATCTAGTGTGCGGCTCTGCAGGTGGAGGTAGGTGCAGGGTATTATATATCTAGTGTGCGGCTCTGCAGGTGGAGGTAGGTGCAGGGTATTATATATCTAGTGTGCGGCTCTGCAGGAGGAGGTAGGTGCAGGGTATTATATATCTAGTGTGCGGCTCTGCAGGTGGAGGTAGGTGCAGGGTATTATATATCTAGTGTGCGGCTCTGCAGGTGGAGGTAGGTGCAGGGTATTATATATCTAGTGTGCGGCTCTGCAGGTGGAGGTAGGTGCAGGGTATTATATATCTAGTGTGCGGCTCTGCAGGTGGAGGTAGGTGCAGGGTATTATATATCTAGTGTGCGGCTCTGCAGGTGGAGGTAGGTGCAGGTTATTATATATCTAGTGTGCGGCTCTGCAGGAGGAGGTAGGTGCAGGGTATTATATATCTAGTGTGCGGCTCTGCAGGTGGAGGTAGGTGCAGGGTATTATATATCTAGTGTGCGGCTCTGCAGGTGGAGGTAGGTGCAGGGTATTATATATCTAGTGTGCGGCTCTGCAGGAGGAGGTAGGTGCAGGGTATTATATATCTAGTGTGCGGCTCTGCAGGTGGAGGTAGGTGCAGGGTATTATATATCTAGTGTGCGGCTCTGCAGGTGGAGGTAGGTGCAGGGTATTATATATCTAGTGTGCGGCTCTGCAGGTGGAGGTAGGTGCAGGGTATTATATATCTAGTGTGCGGCTCTGCAGGTGGAGGTAGGTGCAGGGTATTATATATCTAGTGTGCGGCTCTGCAGGTGGAGGTAGGTGCAGGGTATTATATATCTAGTGTGCGGCTCTGCAGGTGGAGGTAGGTGCAGGGTATTATATATCTAGTGTGCGGCTCTGCAGGTGGAGGTAGGTGCAGGGTATTATATATCTAGTGTGCGGCTCTGCAGGAGGAGGTAGGTGCAGGTTATTATATATCTAGTGTGCGGCTCTGCAGGTGGAGGTAGGTGCAGGGTATTATATATCTAGTGTGCGGCTCTGCAGGAGGAGGTAGGTGCAGGTTATTATATATCTAGTGTGCGGCTCTGCAGGTGGAGGTAGGTGCAGGTTATTATATATCTAGTGTGCGGCTCTGCAGGTGGAGGTAGGTGCAGGGTATTATATATCTAGTGTGCGGCTCTGCAGGTGGAGGTAGGTGCAGGGTATTATATATCTAGTGTGCGGCTCTGCAGGTGCAGGGTATTATATATCTAGTGTGCGGCTCTGCAGGTGGAGGTAGGTGCAGGGTATTATATATCTAGTGTGCGGCTCTGCAGGTGGAGGTAGGTGCAGGTTATTATATATCTAGTGTGCGGCTCTGCAGGTGGAGGTAGGTGCAGGGTATTATATATCTAGTGTGCGGCTCTGCAGGTGGAGGTAGGTGCAGGGTATTATATATCTAGTGTGCGGCTCTGCAGGAGGAGGTAGGTGCAGGTTATTATATATCTAGTGTGCGGCTCTGCAGGTGGAGGTAGGTGCAGGGTATTATATATCTAGTGTGCGGCTCTGCAGGTGGAGGTAGGTGCAGGGTATTATATATCTAGTGTGCGGCTCTGCAGGTGGAGGTAGGTGCAGGGTATTATATATCTAGTGTGCGGCTCTGCAGGTGGAGGTAGGTGCAGGGTATTATATATCTAGTGTGCGGCTCTGCAGGTGGAGGTAGGTGCAGGGTATTATATATCTAGTGTGCGGCTCTGCAGGTGGAGGTAGGTGCAGGGTATTATATATCTAGTGTGCGGCTCTGCAGGTGGAGGTAGGTGCAGGGTATTATATATCTAGTGTGCGGCTCTGCAGGTGGAGGTAGGTGCAGGGTATTATATATCTAGTGTGCGGCTCTGCAGGAGGAGGTAGGTGCAGGTTATTATATATCTAGTGTGCGGCTCTGCAGGAGGAGGTAGGTGCAGGGTATTATATATCTAGTGTGCGGCTCTGCAGGTGGAGGTAGGTGCAGGGTATTATATATCCAGTGTGCGGCTCTGCAGGTGGAGGTAGGTGCAGGGTATTATATATCTAGTGTGCGGCTCTGCAGGTGGAGGTAGGTGCAGGTTATTATATATCTAGTGTGCGGCTCTGCAGGAGGAGGTAGGTGCAGGGTATTATATATCTAGTGTGCGGCTCTGCAGGTGGAGGTAGGTGCAGGGTATTATATATCTAGTGTGCGGCTCTGCAGGAGGAGGTAGGTGCAGGGTATTATATATCTAGTGTGCGGCTCTGCAGGTGGAGGTAGGTGCAGGGTATTATATATCTAGTGTGCGGCTCTGCAGGTGGAGGTAGGTGCAGGGTATTATATATCTAGTGTGCGGCTCTGCAGGTGGAGGTAGGTGCAGGGTATTATATATCTAGTGTGCGGCTCTGCAGGTGGAGGTAGGTGCAGGGACTCTATTATTTTGTTCTCTGTCATTTTCCTGTTTCTGTCGTCCTCTTTTCTTTGTTATGACGACGTTGAAGTCGGTTTCTTACTCAGGAATTATTTTTTCTGTTTTTTTGGAGGGTTTTTTTTTACAGGTTTTCATCTACAAAAATAAGCCCAATTCCCTACACTGCAGTGCGGAGCCCAGAGGTGAATAAACTGAAAAGCAGCAACAAAAATGATAAAACTGCCACAAAAATGGGCATCAAAGTGGCTCCAAAGGGCGTTATGGAAAGGGTTAATGGCTCCGCACTGCATTGTACTTTATTATTGAGATTTTTCTTTATTAAACAATACATTTTTTATTGAAGAAATTTTTGTGAATATGGAGCAACAAATACAATTTCAGAGGAGACAAAAATATGAAAAGCAAATAGGAAATCTCCGCCGTCTGGCCTTAGAACAGATATCTGCAGTCACTGCCTATTATCCATCTGTATTATACAATAAGGCGATAATCAGAGGAATCGTGTAGAAGTTGATGTAATAATACAGAAGAACCAAACAAGGGGAGGAAACAAAGAGGCAGAAGGTGGAGGGGGAGGAAAAGAAGAGGCAGAAGGTGGAGGGGGAGGAAAAGAAGAGGCAGAAGGTGGAGGGGGAGGAAAAGAAGAGGCAGAAGGTGGAGGGGGAGGAAAAGAAGAGGCAGAAGGTGGAGGGGGAGGAAAAGAAGAGGCAGAAGGTGGAGGAAATCCCTGAGAGCGACATCACCTATATGTTGTAATTGACGCCCTTAGGAGAATATATTGGAGATGGCCCTACACCTCCCAGTAGCGCCTACCCTGCTCTCCAGTGTAACGGGTTTATAAGCCAGGGCCTCCGCGCTTTTAGATATGTCTGGATTGTATTATTTTTATAAGCGGACACATTTTTTCATATGAGCAAAAGCAGAGTTTATATCTGCCTTTATTTCATCAGATGATGGTGTGTTTGAGCTTTTCCGGTATCTAGTTATCGCCAATTTTGTTGCTGTAACAAAGTATGCTATAAATGTTCCACTCTTTGGAAGGTTCGATTGAGTGTTCAGCAACAATGAGGTCTAGGACGGGGAAGGGCGTATCTCCAATCCCATCAATGAGGACAAAAGCCGAAACGCTGAGACCCACAGAAGGAAAATCCTTGGACTATCCCATAGAGTGTGTAGGAGTGAGCCTCTGCCTCCACCGCCACTCCAGCAATGGTCCGAAACATTTGGAAAGAGCGCATTAAGCTTGTGAGGAGTATAGTACCACCTCAATACTGTTTCATGTAGGCCTCTACATGTGAGCTACATCGTAGGGATTTGTTAGCTAACGAAAGGGCGCACTTCCAGTCCTCCTCTGAAAATTGAATTCCCAAATTGTCCTCCCATGAAATAAATGGAGTCGATTTCACAAACACATTTCTATCATGCATAAATGAGTAAATCGGTTTTAGGTCTTTCAATGAGTTGCTTTTGTTGCTCAAACTGTAGGTAAGACCTGAGTTGCCCCTCGCCTGCATAAGCGGGAGGTTTGTAAATAGCGACAAATGAGGAATTATTTGTTAAACTCATTACTGGGAATCAAATATTCACGTTGTAGGGTTTCAAAAGAATGAATCCCCACTTCTGCCACCAGGAAGAAATATCAGTGAGATCTCTAGCAATCCACTGACTTAAGTCTAGATCTTGGATTAGGTACTCCAATGTCTCCAATGGAGCTACTTTATACAACAGAGCACCCGAAGGGCTCCCCACCCTATGCATTGCTTCCCATACCGCTGCTGAATTTACTGTGGCGACCAAGAGAGAAACTTTATGTGCATAGGGTAGTAAGGAGGCATACAAGTCTACTGACCTGAGTGAGGCTATTTCTAGTGGAGTCCAATTGGGAACAGCTTCACCGCACCAGCATCTCATAATAGGGTCCAGCTGTGTCGCAAGGTAGTAGTATTTCAAATCTGGAAGACCCAGTCCCCCCAGTTTCTTAGTTTTTTTGATTAGTGATTGGGATAGCTGGGGTTCCTTACCCATCCAGACAGACTTGTTATTCAATTGATGGGCTATCCAGAAAAAAAGATTTTTGGTATGTTATTAGGTAAAATGTGAAATAAATAAATTTGAAAAGTGGCCACTGATCGCACCCACAAGATATCCTGTTTTGGAAACTCATCCAGCTCCTTGTCCACCCTTGTTACTAGAGGGCTATAATTAGTCTTGTACAGGGAATCTATCTGCGCTGTAAGGCGAACCCCAAGGTTGGAAATGTGTTCCTCCCTCCAATCAAAATCAAATTGTTGCTTTAGGTTGGGTAGTTGCTGTTTAGGGATGTTAATGGGGAGTATTTGAGATTTATCCGTCTTTATCTTATAAAGAGAGAGCTCTCCATATTGCTCAATTATGTTTAATTCTTCTGTCAAAGATGTCCTTGGGTTTTCTAAGGATAAAATGATATCATCCGCATATAATGAGATACGGTGAGATTTCCTCTGTACTGAGATTCCCTGAATGGTAGTGTTTTGTCTTATGGTCTCGGCTAGGGGCTCAATGGACAAGATAAATATGAGAGGAGATAGAGGGAAGCCCTGACTGGTACCATTCAAGATTAAAAATTCTTCTAAGAAGGTTCCATTGACATTTACTTTTGTGGATGGGGCGGACTTAGGTGCACAAATCGCTTCTACTATGCGGCCTGTAAATCCTAACTTTCCCAGAACTTCAAAGACAAAAGATCACCTTACCAGGTCAAACGCCTTTTTGGCCTCTAGCGCTACTACAAGTGTCGGACTCTTTTTTTTTTTTTTTTTTTTTTTTTTTTCTGTTTGCTATATCAATTAGATTGATTAATCTTCTCATATTTCTGCCCTGAATAAAACCAGAATGGGCTGATGAGATTAGTGAGGGAGGAATCGCTGCTAGGCGGTTCGCTAAAAATTTTGCCTAATTTTACTATCTGAGTTAAGGAGGGAGAGGGAAATTGGTCTAAAATTTTGTGGTACGGTTGGCAGATTGCCCTCTTTTAGGAGCGTAATAATGGTGGCAGCTAACATTTCTTTCGGGATAGAGCCAGAATTGACGGCCAACTGAATTCTTTCCTGCAGGTGCGAAACTAGCAGGTCCAAGAAAGTTTTGTAGTAAAAATTTGTTAGGCAGTCTGGGCCTTGAGCTTTATTAACTGGAAGGGACTTTATTGCGGTCGTTATTTCCGCTCATATTAGGGGATGAAGCTGCTCCGGTGAGATGGAGGGGAGATTTAAGGTTTTAAGAAAGGATACCATTCCTTGAGTTTAGGGGAGGAGGAGCTGGAGAATTTTGTTGGCGGTTATAGAGGGATGAGTAGTATTTTCCAAATTCCTTGGCTCTATCATTTGGAGTACACAATTTTTTAGCCAGGTAGCACCCATCAAGCAGGTATGGTAATTTTGATCTCAGACTGAGTGTCTTAAGCCTCTTGGTCAGTAGTTTCATACTGATGCAAAAAGGTGGTCTTTTAATTGAATTCTAAGTTGCCTAAAGTGGGCTTTACACGCTACAATAAATCTTACGATGTGTCGGCGGGGTAACGTCGTAAGTGATGCACATCCGGCATCGTAAGTAATATTGTAGCGTGTAAAACCTACGTGTGATTGCGATTGAACGAAAAAACGTTCATCGCATGCACGTCGTTCAAAAGCTAAAAATTGTACGTCGGGTTGTTCAATGTTCCTGAGGTAGCACACATCGCAGTGTGTGACACCCCGGGAACGATGAACTCAGCTTACCTACGTCCCGCGGCTCCCGCCGGCTATGCGGAAGGAAGGAGGTGGGTGGGATGTTTACGTCCCGCTCATCTCCGCCCCTCCGCTTCTATTGGCCGGCTGCCGCGTGACGTCGCTGTGACGCCGAACGTCCCTCCCACTCCAGGAAGTGGATGTTCGCCGCCCACATCAAGGTCGTATGGAAGGGTAAGTACGTGTGACGGCAAATAATCGTTTGTGCGACACGGTCAACAAATTGAACGTGCCGCACATACGATGGGGGCATGTTACATCGCATACGATATCGTATGCTTAATTGACACGTGTAAAGCAGGCTTTAGTTCTGCTGTGTTATGATCCGAAAAGGATGCTTTGTTCACCTCTTCTAGCTTCTTGAGAGAGAGTATGTTTTCTATTTTGGTCTCTTGTTCCTTTTTAGCTCTAAGGCCCAATTTGATAAAAATACCTCGTACAAAGACTTTGTGTGAGTTCCAGACCGGGAAATAATTGGTTACCGAGTTGATGTTCAGGTCAAAGAATTCCTTCAAGCTCCCCATAATGTAGTCGATATTAGACTGTTTGGCTACTAAAAGTTGATCAAGCCTCCATTATGAGAAGTGAGGACCCATGTGAGCTTCATCTATGGTCAGGGTGATTGGGGCATGGTCTGATCAGGTAAGCTGATCTATGGAGGACGAGATAGATATTTTCAATAATGACCGGCAATGTGGCATTACCAGGAATGTGTCGATTCTGGAATAAGATTTATGAACAGCCGAAAAGAAAGTAAAGTCCCTTTCAGTATCATGTTGAATTTGCCGGATTTCGTATAAGTCCTCTTATTTTGGCTAGCAGAATATGTTGTTTTCTTCCTAGTGTCATGGAATCTAGGTTCGGGTCATAAATCGCTTTGAAGTCCCCACAGTAAATTAGGTGACCTTGCTTCACCCTGTTTACTTGTCAAAGTAACTTCTAAAGAAAACCTGTCTGATTGTTGTTGGCGCATACACCCCTACCACAGTGTACGTTATATTATTAAGTGAGGCTACGTGAATAATAAACCTCCCCTGAGTATCGTGGACAGTTGTAGGTGGGACGTACGCCACAAACGATTTGATAGCTAGAAGTATCCCCCTTTGTTTCTATTTGTAATGCGATTGGATTATCTCTGGTATTATGGGGTGATGTAACCTAAAGGCATCTCTCTCCAGGAGACGTGTTTCCTCGACACAAAAAATATCACATTGGCTGGACACTGCTTCTCTCCACATAAATGACCTTTTTTGGGGTGTGTTCAGCCCATTTACATTCAGGGAACAAAACTTAAGGACCATTGTTATTAGTAGTATTTTTGCGTTGTTGCTTAGTCTTGGTTAGACCAGCTCCTTGTATTGGGGGTATCTGAGCTGATGGGAATCTATTAGGAACCACGTCGCCCAGGGTATCACAAGGATGGGTGGGGCAGGGAAAGACAACCTGAAAGGAAACACAATTATGCTGCAAACAAACAACATTCTTGAAAAACTTTATTCCCCTACCCAGACTGCACCAATTTCTGTGTCTGAAGAGGGATAGGCAAAGAAAGAATATTTAAGAAATCATACAACAACTATAGCTCTATCAGATGCGTACAGAGTCCTCATCTGGCTAATATTATCACCTCAGCAGTTGCGTCTCTTTCTGCTGGACACTTCTTGCCACTCCTGATCCAAGCGTCACGATGACTCCCCCTCCGCCCGATCGGGGTCAGTGACTTGAAGACCCCAGCTTCTCAAGAGGGTCCCCTCTTCTACTGCAGACATCACCTTATGCCACTCATTTTTATACCTGATGAGGAGTTTCAGCGGAAAATACCTTTTGTATGTAATCACGTTTACACATAGTGCTTGGGTTATATGAGAGAGGGATCTCCTGTAGCCCAGAGTGGTGTCCGACACATTGGCGAATATTTTGATGTGTGAGTAAGGGGATAGCAGAGTCCAGAAGTTTCTTGAAGCCCTTAAAGGTAACCTTTCACCAGTTTTTGGACCTATAAGCCGCGGCCGCCACCACTGGGCTCTTATATACAGCATTCTAGCATGCTATATATAAGAGCTCAGGCCGCTGTGTAGAACATAAAAAATACTTTATAATTCTCACCTCGAAGGTCGGTCCGGTGCAGAACAGTCGGATGGGCGGCGCCGTTCTCCGGGACCAACACCCCCCTTTCGGCCATTTTGGTCTTCCTTATTCTAAAGGTACGGTGCATGACGCGTCTACGTCATACACACGCGCCGGCATTGAGGTCCTGCGCAGGTGCACTACAATACTTTGATTTGCTCTGAGCAGGGCAGACCAAAGTGCGCCTACACTAGACTTCAATGCGCCGCGGCTTCAGAATAAGGAAGACCAAGATAATAGAATGTTGTATATAAGAGCCCAGTGGTTGTGGCAGCAGCTTATAGGCCCAAAAACTGGTGACCGGTTCCCTTTAAGAGCTCTTCCTTGATGTGGAAAAAATGAATGCGAGCCAGCTTATCCCTGGGAACATCATCTGAAATGTGACTTGGTCGGGGCGTTCGATGAATTCTGTCAATTGTCCAGTCCAATTTAGAGCTTTTGGGAAGAATCGTTTTAATCTGTCCCTGGGCATAAGACCTGAGATTAGCTGGTAGAACTTCTATTGAGATTCCTCTGAATTTGAGGTTGTTATAGTATGACCTGTCCTCAAGGTCTGTTAGCTTAGCTTTAATGCCAATTCCCCGTGTGCATCAGCCAGCGGATTGTGAGATTTTGCAAACTCACCCATCTTCTGTTCAATGTGTGTGATTCTTGAATCAATCTCTGATTTGGCCTTGTATCAGAAGGAGAAGAACCTCCAGGTCTTTTTGAATGGAGCGGCTGAAGACCAGTAACTTATCCTTGATTAAAGTCCCTGAGGCCGACTGATCTGTTGTAGGTATGTTTTCCAGGACTTGGGGCAGCATTGAAGGGGGCATCAGTTATCCCGCTGGCTTCCACTGGGTTGTGAGGACCCTTTGGATTGTTAGCACCTTCGCTCCCGTGCCTGGGAGGTGATACAGCTTCTATGTCCCTCAATGGGCTGAACCTGGAGCACGGTACTGGAGAGCTAATGTGCAGTCTCTGTGTGGCAAGTGGGGAATTAGCTGGCGATGCTGGAGGGACCTCTTGGGAAGAGTTGTTATCATCTGCCTCTCCACCTGCGGCCTGCCTCCTCCCCTGATCAGGAGTGTTCTCTTTGTCTCTGGAGGTGTTGAAGAAGAACTCCAGTTGACCTTGCTTTTTCTGACCTCTTTTGCCTCGGGTGATCATTCCACCCTACAGTAAATATTAATTGAGGGGCAGGGGGTTGGGGCAGAGCAAAGTGTTCCTGGTGCTGGGATTCTGTGACTAGGAGCTGTGTGGACTACAAAGTCATTTCAAATAATGGAGCACATAATACCCCCCTATGATGGAGCAGGCCAGGTGTCTCACTGCTGGGGTCTCTCTGCTGATGATACTACGGGCTTGGGGACACACAGTCAGAGATGTTAGTGGCCGGCTTGGATTCTCTCGCTGGTGATGTTGGTATAGGCCTGGGGTCTCTCTAGTAATGATGGTACAGTCCAGGGTTCTCACTCCTTGGGTCCCTCTGATGATGTTGGTACAGCCCTGAGGTCGCTCTAATATAGCTCATAATATAGGCCTGGGGTCTCCCTTTGCTGACTGTAATACAGGCCAGGCCCAGACTACTGCTATACTTTATATTTCAAGTGTAGGGTGGCTCTTATGTATTTGGTGTTGTGTTGACACTATGCTCCCTGTCAAGAGCTCTCACCTCTCCACACAGCAGCTCTGCTCGTTGCCGGGGATTTCCCCTGCTTCAGCTCCTGTAGTCTAAGCGCAGCGCTCAGCCACGCTGGAGTTACTTTTACGGGGCTCCTCTTCTCCTTGTTCCCCTGGATCCACCACCTCAGCTCTGCACCTCACCGTGGCTCAGCCGCCCTCCAGAGCACCAGATGCTCCCGGACACCCCAGTAGGGCTCCAGAGAGGGCACCAGAAAACAGGTACGCAGGATCCACAGGCCGCAGTCGGCAGGCGGGCTTCAGATGTGGACAGGCGACTTGCGGGCAGCAGGGGCTCAGAAGGCGGTCAGTGTCTGGAGTGCTACAGGGTATTATAGCAAATCCCAAGCACACAAATTGAAATGACACAAAGGTAATGCAAATGTGATTTATTAGACTATCTGCAAAAAGAATCGCCACTACCGAAAGAGCAAAACCAACGTTTCGGCTGGTGTAGGCCTTTATCAAGGATTTGCGTGTCATGGAATTATGCATAGGACGAAAAAGAAATGTCAAGGGACTGTAATGAGCGTGTGGCGTCTTATTTTCAGCAGTAAGTTGCAATAGCCAGGGAGGCGTAGATAAGAGGTGAGACAGAGGAGAGATTGCCTTAAGACAGCCAGGAATGGGGACAGGGTCCCAGAGGACGTGGGTGTCAGCAGGTGATTATTTATATTATTACGGGTGTTTGTATTGCCCTGCTTAAAATAGAAACAAAATTCCTTTCCCTGTTTCTATTTTAAGCAGGGCAATACAAACACCCGTAATAATATAAATAATCACCACATCCTTCTTATTTATTTGATCGTTTATTTTCTTCTGTATTTTATAAAAAAACACCCACATACATAAAAACATATCATCTTCTTTCCCCCCTTTGTAGCATGTTTGCACATTTTTCTAATTTTTATTTTTATCCATCACCACTGATTTTTTTCACGATGATTGCCTCCCATAAGTACAATTCCATCACGGCGCTTTTTCCTTTTCTTGCCTCTTTTTCCCCCTTTTACTTCCACTTGTTCCTTTCTCCCCTTTTTCTTTTTTTCTTCTTTTTTTCTCTTATTTTGCTTTTTTCTTTTATTCCCCTTTTTTCAACATTCAGAACTTCATCCACTCCCTCACGTGTCCATGAGTCACGAGGAGGATGATGACGTAATTAGTGAATACGTGGCTTGTTTATAACATATATATGGGAGCCTGCGGCCCCTTCTCAGCTATAGTATTCTCTGTACATTGTCCTGAGGAAGAGGACGGACATGTCCTCGAAACGCGTAGACCTGTGAAAATAAAGGGAATAGTTTTACTAATCTCATCTGGACTCCTGTGGTTTGGCGCGGTATTTAAACCTGCTTTTCTCCTGCTGTCTTTTATATAACAATACAGCACAGATTAGCTTAAAAACGTTTGGAGTTTATATCGGACGACTCCTTTAAACGTTGCTAAATGTGTTTGGTGAAACTAGGAAAAATGAGATTTGTACATTCACCATGTGTATAATACAACAGGGAACATACATACAGAAGCCTGACAATATACATACAAATGTACAAGCAGCTTGAATCTTACTTAGTAAATGCAGATAGAACCCAGAGCTGCAGATGGCAACAAACATAGATTTCCTTACCAGCGATGCTATCACAAAGGGGATACAATGGAGAATGTCCTCAGTATGTGAGTAATTAGAAAATGGAGACTTAACACCCAGAATGCACCTCCAAAGGGGAGGAGAAAAAAGGCATGAAAAACAAGGCTGGTGCTGATAAAGTTTGATCACTAGAGGGAGCTAAAGTACAATCTAGTAAAGAAACATGTAACGCAAATCAAACAATAAAGAATGCAGATTAACTGCAAATGTCAGAACAGTCCTACTCCAAAAAAACCCTCTATTTGCGGCTCCATAAGGAAGTGTCCAAGCAAGTAAAAGGTTAGAAAATACAGCAGGACTTTTAACAAAGAAAGCAGGCACCCGCAAAAGAAAGGAGACACTTCCCCACCCCCAAAAAAAACACACCCCAAACAATTACAGTTGACAAGTAGCGATAGTGGATGGGCTCTCACACAGAGATCTGTGTCTGTGTGAGGTTCCTCGCTGTTCCAGCCACATTGCACCGCAGAGCCGTGTATACAGTGACAGAGAAAGCAGAGGCAGTAACCATCTGTGCCTTCCTCTCCGTTGCTACATGTTTGTGTGTAGCTGGGTTGCTCTTTTATTTTTCTGCCCACATGCCATATGAAGGATTTTTTTTTCAAAGATGACTCATAGTTTTTCATTTTACCATAAAATGTGCTGGAAATTAAGTAAAAATTCAAATTACGGTGAAATGGTGAATAAATAGTTGGTGCAGACTACATCCGATTACACTGTTGTTACCCCTAGTGCGAGCCGATCAAACACTGCGTCTCACACCGAGCGTACCCGAGCACAGCGATGCTCGTGACAGTGGTTTGCATATGTAAAGCATCCGATCTCCGCACCTTGGAAAAGTCTGAGTTTGTACCGAACACTGAACTTCAGGTTCGCTCATCTCTAGTGGTGAATAAAAATCAATTTTGTAATAAAAATCAGTTTGTGTCGCCATTTTCCGACACCGGTAACATTATTCTTTTTGCGTCGATGGAGTTGAGTGAGGACTTGTTTTTGCTTAATGAGCCGACATTTTCATTAATACTTTCTAGATGCAATATGAATAATTGATCACTTTTCATTGTATTTATATTGCTAAAAAAAATAATGTGCTACTTTTATAGGTCGGTTTTACTACTTACATAGCACATTTCATGTTGATTTTTTTTTTTTCCAACCCAAGTGATATTTTGGAGAGAAAAGGGAAAAAGAGTTTTTGGAGTGCAAAATTCAATACAAATTTATTAGAAAAGGTGACAATAAATTTGTTAAAATTAGTACAAAATTAAAAACAGAGACCATGCCAAACAAAGTCTAGCCATCCCATCATTCCAAGAATGATATAACACAATACATGGTGGCAAATCAAATGTAGGTAGGACATTAAAGCTCAATACTATTGCATTACAATATCTCCTTCACATAGTGTGCTTTAAAAGTATGCATAGTCAGAGTTCATATGATAGTAAATGTCATACCCACAGAGTGATGATATAAATCAAAGGCGGAATTGCCACAATGGTGGCTGGTCTCAGAGCACAAGGACCTCAAGCAAGCCCAACATACGTTTTGGTGGAACATTTTTTCATATCTTCATCAGGGGAGAGGTGCTGTAGTGTTGTCCCGCCAAAAGCTGGGTTTAAATGACCACTGCTGATGTCCGGAACCAGGAAATTACCTAATGGCGGATGCGCAGATTCACCTGGCAATTCTCGCGGGCCGTCACATCATCTCGCTCCTGCCCAAGAGCGAGGACACGTCACCATGGCTCCTGCGTATGCACGCGGCGTATAGACAGCAGTGGTCAAGCTGGCAAGACAAGCTCTAGAATTCATGCATGCGCATGGAAATAACCAGAGCAGACACAGCGGTTCAGTATACAAGAAGGTAACAGACCTCACAGCGGCATCCTTAATACACAGATGAAATTCCAGATATAACGTGAACAGTCCATGACATCCTTCAATGAGGTGAGGGTTTCCACATATTTTCCATACCTATCCCCGATGTCAGAACATAATAACTTTGCCTAAGTGGTGTAAACATACCCAGCATTATTAAAGGACCAGAAATAATTAAAAACAAAAAGGCAATAAAGAGAGAGGAGGCAATAATAACTCAGACAAGAACTGTGATGCAAATATCCAAAAACACAAAAAGGAGAGGGTCTATGGAGTGCTTAATCAAGCCAACTGGTCATTATAGAAATGAGGCGTAACTAATGGA
Organism: Anomaloglossus baeobatrachus; assembly: GCF_048569485.1. Taxonomy (NCBI): domain Eukaryota; kingdom Metazoa; phylum Chordata; class Amphibia; order Anura; family Aromobatidae; genus Anomaloglossus; species Anomaloglossus baeobatrachus. The sequence goes on along the minus strand of NW_027441799.1, from coordinate 564,275 downwards.
CTCATTCAGTCCCTTGGGGACCAAAGTGTCCAGTGTCCAAAATCCATTTCTCCTCACACTGCGCCAGGCATTTTCTGAGGTCACCACCCCTGATCCCCCAGTCTATAACATCAATACCCCTAACTTTTAATTTGGAGGAGTCACAGGAGTGGTGAGACTGCAAATGCCTGCGCAGAGTTTTCAAAAGGGTAATGTCTGTTACTGAATTGGCTGCAGCAATATCCCTCACATGCTCCCTGACTCTAATGTGGAGCTCACGGGAAGTGAGACCCACATAGGTCAGGGAGCAGGCGCATGTGGCAAAATACACAACGTGTTGTACCACATGTGATGTATTGTTTAATGTTATAGGTCCTCTGGCCATCTGATGAGTGGAAAGATGTACTGTAAAGGCCACTGCTGTAAGACAAACAATGTTCACAGGAGAAACATCCCTGTAAGGAACCCCGTGAACCAAAACGGTTAGTTCTCGGGGGGACATAATGACTCTTTACCAACTAGTCCTCTAAATTCTTAGCTCTCCTAGATGTCATCAGTGGATTTTGTGTAAGTGTCTCTGCGCAGGGTCAGTTAATAATACTATCCAGTGCTTTTTCAGTATGTTTCGCATTGTTTCCCATTCTTGATTAAAAGTTCCAACGAATCTCTCTGGATCGTGTTTTTTGGCGGTATCTGTCAGCAATGTGCTCAAGGAGTTGGGTTTTTTTTGCTCTATTGTAGCCATTTCTTATTATCTGCAGTATTTTACCTATCGGCTCATCTCCTTCCCATTCAGGTCCTTTTAATATCGGATTCTCAGTAGAGATCTTCTATAGAAGAGAATTCTCCTGATTGCCCCGTGAAGGATGGATATGGACAGGGACAAGATGGCGGAGAGGATATTACACCTCACCCTAGAGATCCTCTTCCAGCTTACTGGAGAGGTGAGAGATTCTGATGACGTCACATTACATCATTCTTATCTATGGGAATAACAGATGGACAGAACTGGAGAGGTGAGGACTCTGGAAATGTCTGGAGTGAGATTTATTACTGTGTCTCTCCATAACCAGGATTACACAGTAGTGAAGAAGACGTCTAGTGAGCGCTGTCAGGCCCCTGTGTCTGAGGGATGGGGAAGACCCCTGAGCCCAATCACGGGGCCTCCACCTCACCCCCCGATACATGAGGACATCAATGACCAGAAGATCCTAAAACTCACCTACAAGATGATTGAGCTGCTGACTGGAGAGGTGACACTGCTGGGAATGCTGGGACATTATACAGTAACGCTATGAAGGGATCGGGGGTGACGGTATCATTGTATGTGACAGGTTCCTATAAGGTGTCAGGACGTCACCGTCTATTTCTCCATGGAGGAGTGGGAGTATATAGAAGGACACAAAGATCTGTACAAGGACGTCATGATGGAGGTTCCCCAGCCCCTCACATCACCAGGTAATAGACAGGACTAAATACACACGGCCTATAATTATCTGTATGTAAGGAATGAATTCAGTCCCTGTATGTGTCTCCTCCAGTTCTATCCAGTAAGAGGACAACACCAGAGAGATGTCCCCGTCCTCTTCTCCCACAGGACTGTAAACAAGAAGATCCCGATGTTCCTCAGGATGTGTTTCCTCCAGCTCTACTTGTAAGAGATATCTACTCATGTACTTTCTGCATTAATTTTGTTTACATTTTTAGACTTTCTGCTGTGTTTTTTCAGCTGTATTTTCTTTGCTTCTGCTTCTTCTGCTGTTTGTTTCTAGTGTCTTCTCTATGTCATTATGAAGGCAACTCGACAACCTGCAGAGGGTTCATGAATACCCAGTTTCCCATAATATACGACCTACACCGAAAAAAAGACCTAGCATGAATTTATGGGATTTTTAGAGAATGCTTGAAATATAAGCCCTACTCCATGAATAAGTTCTAGTTACAGTCAGGGCCAGCGTTAGGAGGAGTCAAACGGCACAATTTCTCAGGAACCCCACTCTCTTAGGGACCCAATCAGTTGTATTCTAAGATTGAGGATCTTTGATGACTTCAAAGTCATGTGACATGATGTAACCAAAGGTCTCTTAATTGCAGGAGTCTAAATTGAACAGGACACAGGCTGGTATTAGGGGAATGGGAGAGTAAACTGGACAATTTTACAGATCCCCCATTCTCCTAGCGGCCCCAGTGTTTATATGCCAATTATAGGACTGCTTAAGGACCTTTTTGGCATCACATCATGTGACCAAAGGTCTGTTAATTATAGAAGTCTAAAGCTGAAGAGGAGACAGGCTGGTGTGTGTGTGTGTGTGTGTGTGTGTGTGTGTGTGTGTGTGTTCACGACAATTATAACCAGCTTTGCCGAAATGGGCAGAGTTACAGCCGCACACTGAAATGCAAAAGGTTTCAACTACTAAATAAGATGTAACATAATTATTGCTTTAGAGAATGTGAACTACTGGCAAACTACCCTGGAAGGAATGGAGACACCTACAGAAGGACATTTGACACCTAGACCCTGATTCATCAAAGCAATTATTTCAGAATTCTGGATGTTTCACCACAATTTTAACCAGCTTTGCCAAAATGGGCAGAGCTTGGTCAGAAGAAGGGTGTGATGCCGCCGCTTCTCTAATTCATAACAAACTGCGGCGTTCCCTATGCCAGAAATCTCACTCCAGTCCCTGACATCATTTTTCAGTTTCCATCACTGGTCTTGATGAATTGGAACCCTAATGTTTATCTGAAGGAAATATTGTTAGGGTGAACTCTTACAAAGTTCTATAAGTTCCATTAGTTGCCTACTGCCTGATTCTAATTGGTGTGGATCGAGTGCATGCTTGAAAAATGAGATGAGACACACATTCCGATATTCATCTTTCCTCCACCAAGGTCGGCCCAGAAACTGCTTTATTTCAACTGAAGCATGCCCTGATATTACCTTGGAAAGGGGATGTCCAGTTGTGTTCATTGGTCAGTGGGTTGAACAATTTGTTAAGCGGGCTTTACACGCTGCGACATCGCTAATGCGGAGTCGTTGGGGTCACGGAATTCGTGACGCACATCCGGCCGCATTAGCGATGCCGTTGCGTGTGACACCGATAAGCGATTTTGCATCGTTGCAAAAACGTGCAAAATCGCTAATCGGCGACATGGGGGTCCATTCTCAAATCTCGTTACTGCAGCAGTAACGAGGTTGTTCCTCGTTCCTGCGGCAGCACACATCGCTGCGTGTGACGCCGCAGTAACGAGGAAGCTCCCCTTACCTGCCTCCCGGCCGCTATGAGGAAGGAAGGAGGTGGGCGGGATGTTACGTCCCGCTCAGCTCCGCCCCTTCGCTGCTATTGGGCGGCGGTTCAGTGACGTCGCTGTGACGCCGCACGGACCGCCCCCTTAGAAAGGAGGCAGTTCGCCCGTCACAGCGACGTCGCCGGACAGGTATGTATGTGTGACGGCTGTTGTGCGACACGGGCAGCGATTTGCCCGTGTCGCGCAACAGATGGGGGCGGGTACCCACACTAGCGATATCGGGACCGATATCGCAGTGTGTAAAGTAGCCTTTAGTCCATGAGCTGATTGGTGGGCGTCATCGTAAGGGGGTCTATGTCATCTGGGGCCATCTTGGTGATGCTGATGGGCGGGTCTATGATGTCATCGGGGACCATCTTGGGTTCCTCTGAAGACTGACTGGCTTATGTTTAGAGAATCGATTTCATTGAACACACTTCTCACAGTGCTCTATGTACAGAGGTTAATTAAGTATTTCATCTTATGGCTCTCCTCAACAGTCCCCCCTAAATACTTTATTAACCTTCTAATGCTAATACGTGCTGCTAATGTCAATGAGGGAATATAGAAACAGTGAGATACAGGGGATAAAGAGGCGTCAATATGCAATTATATATATTCAATTAATTCCCAAAGATTAAATATTCAAACTCTGTATTTTAAATAGCTTTTTGGTAGCTTAAATCAATATGATATACCCTAAAAAAGATGTATCCACTGTATCAATATAATAATAATAATAATAATAAGGCCAGGTAAAGTCATGAGGAGATCTTGTCCAATCACAGACCCTCCACTGTCCAATTCACCCTCAGGCTAATAAAAATAAACGCATATTTGTCAAACACTTAGCTTGAAAGAATCCCAATGCGTTTCTCCCCTCTTCACAATGACAGACAGGGGTTCATCAGGGGCATCCCCAGGTGAGGACCGATAGTGAAGCCAGGTTCCTAGCCTGTTCAAAATATCTGCTAATCCCCAGATACTGTAAGATATCTATAATTACCTCTGCTATAGAACATGCACTTTTACTACTTTTAGGAACTCCATTCTTACATACCACCAGCATCATGAGTTTTTCAGCAGTAACATTTTCCATACTGGATATGTTTCAGAGTAAGCCTGAAAAGAAATTCTCACACAACACGCACAATCTCATATGTAGGTTTAGATGACTAATCTGCAATCTCTGGAGCTGTAGAGCGGATGAGGGGGGTGTTTCTACAAGGTCTTTACAGTTTTTCTACCTTATTAGGCACATGTCTTACAAAACTGGCTGTGTCTTGTCCACCACCACACTTATAACGGGCTTTGTCATGTGTTCATAGGTTACGTGGGCCATTATTGAGTAGAGAACTCATGGGGGAGATAGCTTACCGCCCTTTATCCACAGACCTTCCTCAGTCATCTTGCTCCCTGCGTATCACACTCCGTTCCTTGCTTAATCGCTTGTTCCTGTAAGGATTTAAGAACACGACGAGTGACAAATGTCACTGAGTGACAGGTGCCACCGAGGTATGGTACTGGTCTGCATTGGTAAAGAACTCTCAACTCTAGGTCCGTTCACTGCTTCTTTGTTGTCTGCACCTATGCGAGCATCTCCTCGAGCTCCATCAGTCACTGGCTCCTTTGATAACAGGAGAGCCTCCACCTGGGCTTATACGCACTCTATGGTCTTTATAGGTTTATCACCTCACACTTGAAAAGATCTGCTGCCTATATCCACTGTTGACTATCTTACCCGTTTCTGCTCTACAAACCACAGCGATCGTAAATCTTCATCTCATTCTCCTATTCCAATGTGAGAGGGGCGAGTGGTTTGATTTTTATTACCTCCATGTTGCGTAACCTCAGCATATCCAGTGTAGAATCAACCAGCATCTTAGTATCTGGATCCATCTACGGAAAATCTCAAAATCTGCATTAGCAATGGGCTCATCTGAGACATGTTCAAAACCTGACAATTCTTGTTACATTGGAGCAATCATGAGATATATGTGTATCTGCTGTATCCTCCATTACAGATACAAAATATAAAAACAACTTAATAGAAAAACTCAATCGATGAACAAATTAAAACCTTAAAAATAGGTGTGACTTTCCACATCATCTTCCCCCCCCCCCCCTTTTTAAATCCATTATCCAAAGCATAATTAGTTTCACCAGATAATTAGCAAGAAGAGCAGAGCAAATCGTATAGGCAATTGTGTGATAATATAACCATTAAAATATAACTTTTAATATATGTCACTAAAAAATGAAAACACAACATATACGAGTAATTAGTTGCATAGCAGCCAATGTATAGGACAGTAGAATATGGAGAGGCACTTGCTAGACAAATATCACAGTGACTTCTCCATTAGTTCCACAGATGAGAAAAAGCCACAAAAGGTGGAAAAAGCACCAATGGTTACAATCAATAAATGCCAATGGTTATGAATAATAAATACCAAAGACCGTGCTGTCCAAAAACAGGTGGGGGGGGCAATTTTTCATCCTCACAGTACCCCTTAATGGCAACACCCTGACCTTAAATGCTCCTGGACCTCTTTGATATGCCCGGTCACCATGGAGGTCCGTTATGGATGATTATTAAGTTTCTGCTCCCTTGGCCACTGTTCCCTGATGATATATGAATTATGAAACTCGTCGGGAGGTCCAGGAGCATATAAGGCCAGAGTGTTGCCATTATGGAGTACTGTGAGGCTGAAAAATTGCCCCCCCCCCCCTGTTTTTGGACAACACGGTCATTGGTATTTATTATTCATAACCATTGGCATTTATTGGTTGTAACCATTGGTGGTTTTTTTTCCACCTTTTGTGGCTTTTTCTCATCTGTGGAACTAATGGAGAGGTCACTGTGATATTTGTCTAGCAAGTGCCTATCCATATTCTACTGTCCTTAAATAGGTTGCTATGTTTAATTTTTTAGTGATATATATTAAAAGTTATATTTTAATGGTTTTGTTATCACACAATTGCCTATACGATTTGCTCTGCTTTTCTTGCTAATGTTTATCTGCACAGACTGCAAGACCCTGTTACCTGCTTTGGTTACAAAGCCTAAAAATAGGCCATCAATATTACAGTCCCGGACAACCCTATTAAATATCCGGAATCTGTCTAACTATTTTATTTTCGTCTTCGAAAAAAACCTCTTTGAAATTGTCTATGTTGGGGATCAATGTCACGTAGATGTTTGCAGGTTATTCAACTGTCATGGCAGCATCCCTATCTGTGGAAACTACACTCTGCCTGCTAACGTCTCTGATGTCTGTGAGCAGCGCAGGGAGATGCAGGCGTCTAACCACAGGCTTAAACAGGCTAGCAAGAGTTAATCTCTGCTGGGCTGCTTGCTAGTGTTTTTGGTCACATGCTGTGGGAAGCCAGTATCATTCTCTCCCCACCTGTGTATCCTGGCTGGACTATTTCATTAATGCCAGCTATAGTTTACCTATACTGGTCTGGTGAGGTGTTGTGATGCAGACTAACTTGTGGTTGTTGTGCATTATTGCTGTAAGCAGTTGTGGTGTTAACCCATTGCTGTCTTTCTGTTTCTGCCTTCCTGCTCTTGCTTTTCTCCTTAGTCTCTCACTGTTTATTTTTGTGAGTTTGCAATGTGTCCTGTTTTTCTTAATCTGTGTTTCCATCATATTCCTGCTCCTATGGTTTAAAAAAAAAATAAATGTACTTTCAAGATAATATCATTAAAAAATAACTGTGTTTATTTTTAGCAGGTGACTATATTGGGAGTTCAGATGGAAATCTAATATCTTCAGAATTTAAAACAGATGATGAAAGTATCACACATGATACATATGAAGAGCATGCTGTTGTCCCAAATATACCTCCAGTCCTTCCTTGGAAATCTGATCTTTTCAAACAAGTCCAAAAGTCTGAATTATCACAGAATTGTCAGCAAAATAAAAGTTACAGTAGGGATATGGAACATGAAATGGCTCCTACAAGGAAGAAACCATTTTCATGTTCAGAATGTGGGAAATGTTTTATCAGGAAATCACAGCTTACTATCCATCAAAGAACTCACACAGGGGAGAAGCCATTTTCATGCCCAGAATGTGGAAAATGTTTTACTTGGAAAATAACCCTTGCTAACCATCAAAAAAATCACTCTGGCGAGAAGCCATTTTCATGTTCAGAGTGTGGGAAATCTTATATTCAGAGATCTCTTCTTGTTAGACATCAGAAAATTCACACAGGGGAGAAGCCATTTTCATGTTCAGAGTGTGAAAAATGTTTTATTCAGATATCAGACCTTGTTAGACATCAGAAAATTCACACAGGGAAGAAGCCGTTTTCATGCCCAGAATGTGGTAAATGTTTTACTAGGAAATCAGGTCTTGTTTACCATCAAAAAAATCACACAAAATAAACCATTTGTATGTTCTGAATGTGGAAAATGTAATTTTCAGAAATCAGATCTTGTTAAACATGTGAAGAAGCCACACAGGGAAGGAAACGTTTTCATGTTGTGAATAATTGAAATGTTTAACTGGTAAATCAAGTCTTATCGACATCAGAAAACCAACAGAGTGGAGCAGCCATTCTTGCTTTTAGAATTTGCCAAATGTTTTTTATCATTAATCAGGTCCTGTTGTCAAATGAGTCACACGGGAGAAGCCATCATGATGTACCATAATTCAAAGGGTTTTATCCAAAAATCGGTTACAATTGCTCAAGTAAGAATTGGTGAGGGAAAGAACCATTTTCTTTCTTTTTAAACTTATCGTATTTTTCGGACCATAAGATGCACCTAGGTTTTGAAGGCGGAATATAGGGAAAAAGATTGAAGCAAAAAAATGTGGCCATGAAGCACTGTTATGGGGGGGATCTGCTGCTGACACTGTTACGGGGATAAAATCCCCCCAATTCTGTACTAATGTCCCCCCATCCTGGGCTTCTTCCAGAAATATGTGTCTCCCATCGTCTTGTCTATGTCCTTCTTCCTGGTATATATGTTACCCATCTTTATCCCATCCTGGTATATATGTCCCTTGTCCTAGTATATACAGTTAGGTCCAGAAATATTTGGACAGTGACACAAGTTTTGTTATTTTAGCTTTTTACAAAAACATGTTCAGAAATTCAATTATATATATAACTAGAAGGTGGCCTGATTCTACGCATTGGGTATTCTAGAATTTACGTATTGTGTAGTTCATGTATGATTTTTGTTATATATATATATATATATATAGATGTTGTTGTGTGTAGTTACCAAGTGTTTGTGTAGGGGCTGTACATGTTCTGGGTGTTGTCTGGGTGTGATGGGGGGTGAGAGCAGTGTTGTTTGTGTGTTGCGTTGTTTGTGGAGCGCTGTGTGTGTAGCGTTGTGTGTGTGTGTTGCGCGGTTTGTGTGTGTGTGGTGTGTTTTGGGGGGAGGTATGTTTTGTGCAATGTGTGTGTTGTGCGGTATGTGCGTATATTTGTGTGTGCAGCGTTGTGTGTGTGTGGGTGTCTGTGTAGGGCAGTTGTTTGTGGTTCCCAGTGTGTGTGTGTGGTGTGTTGTGCAGTGCGCGCGTGCGTGTGTGTGTGTGTGTTGGGGGGAGGTGTGCACTTCCCATCGTGCTCCATCCCCCATGCAGCGCACTCCCCATCGTGCTCCATCCCCCATGCAGCGCACTCCCTATCGTGCTCCATCTCCCATCCTGCGCACTCCCAAACGTGCTCCATCCGCCATGCTGCGCACTCCCAAACGTGCTCCATCCGCCATGCTGCGCACTCCCCATCGTGCTCCATCCCCCATGCTGCGCACTCCCAAACGTGCTCCATCCGCCATGCTGCGCACTCCCCATCGTGCTCCATCTCCCATGCTGCGCACTCCCAAACGTGCTCCATCTGCCATGCTGCGCACTCCCAAACGTGCTCCATCCCCTATGCTGCGCACCCTCCATCGTGCTCCATCTCCCATCCTGCGCACTCGCAAACGTGCTCCATCCGCCATGCTGCGCACTCCCAAACGTGCTTCATCCGCCATACTCCGCACTCCCCATCGTGCTCCATCCCCCATGCAGCGCACTCCACATCGTGCTCCATCCCCTATGCTGCGCACCCCCCATCGTGCTCCATCTCCCATGCTGCGCACTCCCAAACGTGCTCCATCCGCCATGCTGCGCACTCCCAAACGTGGTCCATCCGCCATGCTGCGCACTCCCAAACGTGCTCCATCCGCCATACTCCGCACTCCCCATCGTGCTGAATCCCCCATGCTGCGCACTCCCAAACGTGCTCCATCCGCCATGCTGCGCACTCCCAAACGTGCTCCATCCGCCATGCTGCGCACTCCCAAACGTGCTCCATCCGCCATGCTGCGCACTCCCAAACGTGCTCCATCCGCCATGCTGCGCACTCCCAAACGTGCTCCATCCGCCATGCTGCGCACTTCCAAACGTGCTCCATCCGCCATGCTGCGCACTCCCAAACGTGCTCCATCCGCCATGCTGCGCCAGCATCAGCCTCTCTACCCGCAGCATCAGCCTCTCTGCCCGCAGCATCAGCCTCTCTGTCCCCAGCATCAGCCTCTCTGTCCCCAGCATCAGCCTCTCTGTCCCCAGCATCAGCCTCTCTGTCCCCAGCATCAGCCTGTCTTCTCCCAGCATCAGCCTCTCTCATCCCAGCATCAGCCTCTCTCATCCCAGCATCAGCCTCTCTGTCCCCAGCATCAGCCTCTCTGTCCCCAGCATCAGCCTCTCTGTCCCCAGCATCAGCCTCTCTGTCCCCAGCATCAGCCTCTCTGTCCCCAGCATCAGCCTCTCCTCTCTGTCCCCAGCATCAGCCTCTCTCCTCCCAGCCTTCCCCAGCATCAGCCTCTCTCCTCCCAGCCTCCCCCAGCATCAGCCTCTCTTCTTCCAGCCTCCCCCAGCATCAGCCTCTCTCCTTCCAGCCTCCCCCAGCATCAGCCTCCCTCTCCCAGCCTTCCCCAGGATCAGCCTCTCTCCTCCCAGCCTCCGTCCTCCCAGCCTTCCCCAGCATCAGCTTTCCCCTCCCAGCCTCCCTCAGCATCAGCCTTCCCCAGCATCAGCCTCTCTCCTCCCAGCCTCAGCCTCTCTCCTTCCAGCCTCCCCCAGCATCAGCCTCTCTCCTTCCAGCCTCCCTCAGCATCAGCCTCCCCTTCCCAGCCTTCCCCAGGATCAGCCTCTCTCCTCCCAGCCTCCTTCCTCCCAGCCTCCTCCTCCCAGCCTCCTTCAGCATCAGCCTTCCCCTCCCAGTCTCCCCCAGCATCAACCTCCCCCTCCCAGCCTTCCCCAAGATCAGCCTCTCTGCTCCCAGCCTCCTCCAGCACGCCGTGCTCCTCTGCCGACACTCACACACATGATCGCATACACTCACACACACACGATCGCATACACTCACACACACCCGATCCCGACACTCACACACACCCGATCGCATACACTCACACACACAGACACTGACGATATCGCACATACGCGCTCACAGTCACAACATCCGGAGATACCACATGCTTCTGGCCATGTGATCCTCCGTCAGGTCCTGGAAGGTCACAACAGCACAGTATCGAGGCCGAGAAGCAAGCGATATCGCCGGATGCTGTGAGTGTGTGGATGCGATGTGATGTGTGTGAGGTGTGTGTGTGAGGTGTGTGTGTGAGAGTGAGTGTGATCTGATGTGTGTGTATGTGTGTGTGTGTGTGTGCTGTTATGTGTTTGCGTGTGGATGTTCCGCCGCTGCAGGACCTTGATGCGCTTGTAACCATGCCAACGTATCCCGTCCCCCGCTCGCACGGGAGCCCACACCACTCCCGTGCGAGCGGGGGATGGGGGACGGGGGGGGGAGTACAGTACTCACCTCCGTGACAGCCGTGTCAGTTCGGGGAATGCGCGGGGGGAGGTGGGCGGGGCCAGAGCTAACGTGCGTTGCGTGAGGGGGGCGGGGCGTGGCGTGGCCGAATTGCCAATGCCTGCAGGGTGCCGGGGCGAGAGGCCAATCTGTGGGGGGGCGGAGCCTGGGCGAGCGGCTGGCCAATCCGTGTGGGGGGCGCAGCCTGGGCGAGCGGCCAATCGGTGTGGGGGGGCGGGGCCATGGCGAGCCCAGCGGCCAATCAGCTTGGTGTCACCGTAAGGACACAATGTCACCGGAAGGACACAATTTTGAAGCATGACAGACAGACAGACAGAATAAGGCAATTATATATATAGATATGGGCTGAAAGTGCACACTCCCAGCTGCAATATGAGAGTTTTCAAATCCAAATCGGAGAAAGGGTTTAGGAATCATAGCTCCGTAATGCATAGCCTCCTCTTTTTCAAGGGACCAAAAGTAATTGGACAAGGGACTCTAAGGGCTGCAATTAACTCTGAAGGCGTCTCCCTCGTTAACCTGTAATCAATGAAGTAGTTAAAAGGTCTGGGGTTGATTACAGGTGTGTGGTTTTGCATTTGGAAGCTGTTGCTGTGACCAGACAACATGCGGTCTAAGGAACTCTCAATTGAGGTGAAGCAGAACATCCTGAGGCTGAAAAAAAAGAAAAAATCCATCAGAGAGATAGCAGACATGCTTGGAGTAGCAAAATCAACAGTACATTCTGAGACAAAAAGGAATTGACTGGTGAGCTTGGGAACTCAAAAAGGCCTGGGCGTCCACGGATGACAACAGTGGTGGATGATCGCCGCATACTTTCTTTGGTGAAGAAGAACCCGTTCACAACATCAACTGAAGTCCAGAACACTCTCAGTGAAGTAGGTGTATCTGTCTCTAAGTCAACAGTAAAGAGAAGACTCCATGAAAGTAAATACAAAGGGTTCACATCTAGATGCAAACCATTCATCAATTCCAAAAATAGACAGGCCAGAGTTAAATTTGCTGAAAAACGCCTCATGAAGCCAGCTCAGTTCTGGAAAAGTATTCTATGGACAGATGAGACCAAGATCAACCTGTACCAGAATGATGGGAAGAAAAAAGTTTGGAGAAGAAAGGGAACGGCACATGATCCAAGGCACACCACATCCTCTGTAAAACATGGTGGAGGCAACGTGATGGCATGGGCATGCATGGCTTTCAATGGCACTGGGTCACTTGTGTTTATTGATGACATAACAGCAGGCAAGAGTAGTCGGATGAATTCTGAAGTGTACCAGGATATACTTTCAGCCCAGATTCAGCCAAATGCTGCAAAGTTGATCGGACGGCGCTTCATAGTACAGATGGACAATGACCCCAAACATGCAGCCAAAGCTACCCAGGAGTTCATGAGTGCAAAAAAGTGGAACATTCTGCAATGGCCAAGTCAATCACCAGATCTTAACCCAATTGAGCATGCATTTCACTTGCTCAAATCCAGACTTAAGACGGAAAGACCCACAAACAAGCAAGACCTGAAGGCTGTGGCTGTAAAGGCCTGGCAAAGCATTAAGAAGGAGGAAACCAGCGTTTGGTGATGTCCATGGGTTCCAGACTTAAGGCAGTGATTGCCTCCAAAGGATTCGCAACAAAATATTGAAAATAAAAATATTTTGTTTGGGTTTGGTTAAAATAACACCTGATGATGGCAAGTTTATCTTGCTGAAACGCGTTGTGATAACAAGAGCTTTATTTTAATCTAATTGTCACGAATAAAGCATAATTATTCACAAAGAAAACTTGAGATAATAGATCTATTATTAGCGCTCAAAGGACCGGCTTTATCTATTTTCCATATGCCTTCACTCCCCTAAGGGATTCCGGTATAGAGCTGCTGAAAGCAATAGATTTAATCATCCCAAATAACCCTTGAGGGAAGACAAACGGCCGCAATTAGTTCAAGGATCTCATGAGTCGGGGAACCAGGAACCAGGAGCGGTCATCTCCCCAGGTCCACCCAGCCTAACATCGGATAACGCCAGCCGAGACAACTCATCATCCTCCAGAGGATTTACACGATCATCACCGAGGTTGTGCGAGGGCGCACAACCTAATCAGGTGAGCAGTTTTCAATACGCTGTACTAACTTTGTCCCATGGGTGCTTCTCATATGCGCTATCTTTATTTTCAGTGTCACCCTTGTATATATGGCCCTCATCTTGGGCCCATTCCGGTATATATTTCCCCCATCACGCTGCAATGATGCAGTGTGTGCAGCTGCACACATCATGCTACAGACACCGGTACACGGTGTTCTTGAATGATGCTGGTAAGTGACTTCAGCATGTAAGCAGTGCATGACATTACTGCCATGCGCCCCCAGTTACACGCGGACATCAGCTGCCGGAATATTCACTGCTCCCAACACCCGGGATTATGGGCTTGGGGAGCAGTGAATATTCCTTTTCTAATAGTATACACATGTGCTTGTTCAGCCACAGCAGAAAGCCGGCGGCTGAGTGATCATGTGTACCTGATATTTAAGAGAATGAATATTCGCTGCTCCCCATGCTAATAATAATGCCCATCTTTTGGTTGGCGCTGGCTTCATTGCCTAGAGGTGGGCGGGATTATGGCATGGGGAGCAGTGAATATTCATTTTCTTTTTCAGCTGGCGAACTGTTAGCACTTTTGAGAGCCTTTAGGAACATTCATGAAATGTTTTGATGCTGGATTATATTTAGATAATTCACTAATCTCAGGTTGCCCACTGCTTTATTTACTAAAAAGAGCAGTTTCAGATTGGAGATAGGAACTCTTAAGTTTATCACATTCTATATAATTGCATTTCAAAACTCGTTGTTTTGTTAATAAATGCTTGTAAAATATATATTCTTCATGCCTAGCTTTCTCTATTGTCTAGATGTCATGATTTTTCCTCAGAACCTCTGGAGTTCAGGCAGACCTGTAGACATTTCGCACAAACATTTATGATACCTTTGCTGGGATTTTGTGAATTTAATGGGATTCTGTCACTAAGTGTTTAACCCTTAATTAAAAATAAGAATAATATATAAAGACAGTGTCACACTAGGTACGGGGAAGTACCAAGCGAACAACGAAAGGGAAGGGAAAACCTGTGTTTAGGGAACGGGAGATGGTGACCCCTGACCAATCCTACCGCTGGGCCCTGGGTTCCCTCACCACATTGAGCCAGATAGGATACTAGATTCGGTAAAGCGAACCCAAGACAGGGTACTCAGAAGGAAGCTAAGAAAAAGGAGGCATAACTTCTTTCCTACATGCTGACTAATGCAAGAAGCCTGACCAATAAGTTGGAAGAACTGGAGCTGGTAATGTATGAGGAAAAATACGACTTAGTAGGAATAACTGAGACATGGTTAGATGACAGCTATGACTGGGTGGCTAACTTGCAAATATATGATTTGTTTAGGAGGGATCGTAAAAAAAAAAAGGAAACTGGGTGGAGTGTGTCTATATATAAAGTCCAGTTTAACCCCTTCAGCCCCAAGCCTGTTTTGACCCTAAAGACCAGGCCATTTTTTGCAATTTTGACCAGTCTCACTTTGAGGTTATAACTCTGGAACGCTTCAACGCATCCCGGTGATTCTGAGATTGTTTTTTCGTGACATATTGGGCTTCATGTTAGTGGTAAATTTAGGCCGATATTTTTTGCGTTTCTTTGTGAAAAAAAAGGAAATTTCGCGAAAATTTTGTAATTTTCAAACTTTGAAATTTTATGCTCTAAAACCAAAGAGACATATGACACAAAATAATTAATAAATAACATTTCCCACATGTCTACTTTACCTCAGAACAATTTTGGGAAAAAAAAAAAAAATTAAGGAAGTTATAGGGGTTCGAAGTTTATGAGCAATTTCTCATTTTTACAACAAAATTTACAAAGCCACTTTTTTTAGGGACCACATCACATTTGAAGCGATTTTGAAAGGTCTACATGACACAAAACACCCAAAAGTGACACCATTCCAAAAACGGCACCCCTTGGGGTACGCAAAACCACATTCAAGAAGGTTATTAACCCTTCAGGTGCTTCACAGGAACTAAAGCAATGTGGAAGGAAAAAATGAACATTTTACTTTTTGCAACAAAAATGTTAATTTAGCCTCAAATATTGCATTTCACAAGGGTAGCAGGGTTAAATGAACCCCTAAAATTTGTTGGGCAATTTCTTCTGAGCACACAGATACCTCATATGTGGCGAAAAACCACTGTTTGGGCGCACGGCAGGACTCGGAAGGGAAGGAGCGTCATTTGACTTTTTGAACAGAAAATTAGCTGGAATCGTTAGCCGCACCATGTGTCGATTGGAGGGCCCCTGAGGTGCCGAAACAGTGGAGCTCCCCCACATGTGACCCCATTTTGGAAACTAGACCCCTCATGGAATTTATCTAGATGTTTATTGAGCACTTTGAGCCTCTGGGGGATTCACAAAAGTTAATAGAGTTGAGCCGTGAAAATAAAATATTTTTTTTTTACCACAAAATTGTTACTTCAACCAGGTAGCTTTTTTTTTCACAAGGGTATCAGGAAAATTGCACCATAAAATGTTGCACATAATGGAGGAGAGGGGACGCGCAGCATATAACGGAGGAGAGGGGGCGGGCAGCCGATCGGGGAGAGCGGTGACACTGGCAGATGGAGGATCGGGAGGGGTGAGGGTGCGGGTAGCAGATCGGGGAAACAGATGGCAGATCGGGAGGGGTGGGGGTGCGGGCAGCAGATCACGAGGGGTGGGGGTGCGGGCAGCAGATCAGGGAGGAAGATCGCGAAGGGCAGCGGCGGCGGCAGATTGGGAGGTGTGGGGGTGAGGGTGCGGGCAGCAGATCACGAGGGGTGGGGGTGCGGGCAGATCGGGGAGACAGGTGGCAGATCGCGGAGGGCAGCGGCGGATCGGCAGGGGTGGGGGTGCGGGCAGCAGATCGGTGAGACAGGTGGCAGATCGCGGAGGGCAGCGGCGGCGGATTGGGAGGTGTGGGGGTGAGGGTGCGGGCAGCAGATCACGAGGGGTGGGGGTGCGGGCAGCAGATCGGGGAGACAGGTGGCAGATCGCGGAGGGCAGCGGCGGATCGGCAGGGGTGGGGGTGCGGGCAGCAGATCGGGGAGACAGGTGGCAGATCGCGGAGGGCAGCGGCGGATTGGGAGGTGTGGGGGTGCGGGCAGCAGATCACGAGGGGTGGGGGTGCGGGCAGCAGATCGGGGAGACAGGTGGCAGATCGCGGAGGGTAGCGGCAGATCGGGAGGCTTTTCGCCGGTTTCATACAGTGCAATGGCAGCGCGGCAATTTCCAGGTCCCATGCTCCGGTCACATAACAGCATGGGACCGGAGCTTGTCACCCTGCCATTGCACTGTATACACTCACTGTGCTGACGTGCTGCAGGGACGACAAGTGACGGTGACGGGGGCGGTCACTGGCAACAGGTCCATGGTGATTGGAGAGATCGGTCACAAGGCCGATCTCTCCAATCAGAGCTGCTGGAACTGGGGGAGGGTGATCCAGTGAGGTCACACAGCTCCAGCCAATGGCCAGTGCTACAGCTGCACTGGTCAGGGCTGGATTTCAATTTTTCAGTCATTTTAAATGGCTGGAACATTACAGTGGCTGTGATTGGTTGAGCGGCGTTCGTCAGCCAATCACAGCCTCCGTAGGTCCGGGCAGGAGGCACCACCCCTCCTGAGGTCAGGAACAGGTCCCCTCCTCCCTGAATCTGCGATTTATGTTAACCGATTGCTCCGGTGCCGCGATTACGCCATGACGGAAAGATCCGTCCTTGGTCGTTAAGGCCCAGGGCACCATGACAGAAAGATCCGTCCATGGTCGTGAAGGGGTTAAAGCCCACACTAAGAAGATATACAAGAGGGGAATGAAGAGGTGGAGTCTCTATGGGTGGAGATACAAGGAAGGAAAACTAATAATAAAATCCTCATGGGGTTTGTTATAAGCCACCAAATATAACAGAAACCACTGAAAATGTATTATTGAAACAAATAGACCAAGCAGGAAATCCCCACTATGGGCGACTTCAACTACCCCGATATAGACTGGGAAACTCAAACCTGCGTATCTCAGAAAGGAAACCGGTTTCTGTCAGTAACCAAGGATAATTATTTGTCACAACTTGTGCCGGGCCCAACTAGAGGGACATCCCTTCTGGACTTAATGTTCAGCCCTTTATGCTGATGACCTGGCCTCGTATTCCACAGAGAAAATAGAAAACATCCGCCAGGAGATCACCTCCCAGCCACCAAGTGTTGTGAATCCCATCCCTCCCCACATCCCATCCAACTCACTTTCCACATTTGACCCAGTCACAGAGGAGGAAGTCTTCAGGCTCCTCTTTTCTTCTCGTGCCACCACTTGCCCTACTGATCCCTTTCCCTCACACCTACTCCAGTCCCTCTCTCCAGTTGTCACTACTCACCTAACTAAAATCTTCAATCTCTCTGTCTCTTCTGGTATCGTCCCCTCCTCCCTCAAACACTATCATTAATCCATTATTAAAAAAAAAAAAACTTTCTCTTGATCCATCCTGCATAGCAACTACAGACCAGTCTCCAATCTCCCCTTCATCTCCAAACTCTTGGAGTGTCTGGTTTATTTTTGCCTCACCCGCTACCTTTCCACTCAGTTTCTCCTAGATCCTTTACATTCTGGCTTCTGCCCTTTACACTCATCAGAAACTGCCCTTGTCAAAGTGACCAATGACCTATTGATAGCAAAATGTAACGGTGACCACTCTCTGCTAATCCTTTTTGACCTCTCTGCTGCCTTCGACACTGTTGACCACCATCTCCTCTCTATGCTCCATTCTATCAGCCTAAAGGAGACTGTTCTTTCCTGGTTCTCTTCCTATCTTTCTGGCCGCTCATATAGTGTATCATTTGTTGGCTCCACATCTTCTCCTCTTCCTCTCACTATTGGGGTCCCTCAAGGTTCAGTCCTTGGCCCTCTTCTTTTCTCCCTCTACTCTGCCCCAATTGGAATGACCATCATCAGATTTGGCTTTCAGTACCATCTTTATGCTAATGACACACAGCTATACACCTCATCCCCTGAGCTCACCCCAGCTGTACTACAGAACACAAGTGACTGCCTGACTGCAGTTTGCAACATCATGTCTGCTCTCTATCTGAATAAGAGATTATCACGGCACTTCTGTGAGGGTATGAGTGCTCAGGTAGGGTCCAAGTCCATATAAAGAAAAATAAGCACCAGGCACTCCAATTGATGTGAAAAAAGAATGAATTTTATTGCAACTTCAAACAGTTCAACGTTTCGGTCGCTGCTTGGACCTTCTTCAAGAACTGACAAAACAAATATAATTCCATTTAGATAAATACAATAAATAGTCTTCATAGTGCTCAGATACAAAGTCTAACAGACACGAGAAGGAAGATTGAAATAAATGAAGACATGCGGAAGGGATGGGAGAGAAGGGAGAGGAGATCTGGGTGAGTGAAGTGAGTAAAAACCGATGTAGTCAAAAAAAACGGTATAGAAACAACATGACTATACAAAAAGTGATATTGATAGACTTATTGAATAATGCGCTTATGCAGCTGTGAACCCGTATAAGAACTACTTGTGAGTAAATGAAAAGGGGGCAGGACTGTGCGAATAAGTGAATGGTGATGTCAAACAGGTGTGAAGATCATATCAAAAATAAACAAAAATGACAAAAGAATAAGAGTAGCTGCTCACCCTGTCTTATGATGGTTGAGAAGCGAACAAAGGAAGTTCAAGTGTGGATAAGAAACCAGGTGGGAAGTGGACTAGGGCAAAAAATATATATTGGTAATTATGAATCCATATGAGGATTACAAGAATAGAAAACAGGACAATGGCGGTGAACTCTTACCCTGTTATAAGAATGGTTTGAATGGAAATACACCTATAGCAAACTGTGTGTGAATCAGTAACCAGTAATGATGAGGATTGCTCTAAGAAAAAGGGGACACGCATTAAGAGTAGAAAATCGCAGAGCTGACATCAGAAAACAATAGCTGTCCAACGTGTTGATGTACTAATAAATAACCAATTATGATATCGTGTAGAAATCTAAAATTATAAATCATAAGACTAGTATAACTGGGAGTAGGAAATCACAGAGGTGACATCAGAGAACAATAGCTGTGCAACGTGTTAATGTACTAATAAATAACCAATTATGATATCGTGTAGAAATGTAAAATTATAAATCATAAGACTAGTATAACTGGGAGTAGGAAATCAGAGGTGACACCAGAAAACAATAGCTGTCCAACATGTTGATTTATAAATAGATAACCAATTATGATATTGTGTGAACATATATCAATTGTCCCTAATACTCTTGTGGGAAAGGTTTGTGTGAGGGTTCACTAGAAGTAACTACAATATCGATTGGTCAGAAATTATATAGGTTGTTCTATAGAGGAAGGAATACGTCTAATATAAACTGTATAGAACCAGGGATTCCCAGCCAGTCTCCCATGCCGGTACTTGCCCAGCCTCAAACTGCGTAGCAACTGCGATCTGACGAGGGCAGGCACATTCAGTTTAGAGTGGCCGTTGACTAGTGTGTTATGAAAAGATGTAGCTGAGTATAGTAATAGCTATAACAACACACTGTGTGCGGTGTCTACCTCTGTTAAACATATAAAAGGGGGAATGTAGGTAGATGGGTGTCTACACTGTGAAAAAAAAAATAAAATTAGAATTAATGCATATAGACTATAATAATAAAGTTTATTTATATAGCGCCAACATATTCCGCAGCACTTTACAATCAGGTGGGGGGTTTTATGGACAAAAACAAAACAAAATAGTACATAATTCAACAGCTACAGTAGGAATGAGGGCCCTGCTCGAAAGCTTACAATCTATGGGGGAAAAAAAAGGACACAAAAGGTGAAGTACACTTGTAGATCTGGCCGGCCATCGTTATGCTAGTTTATTGGTTACATATAAAGATGAATGATCTGGTCTTTAGACAGTAGCCTTTTGGGTGCCCTTACGTGCTATTGGTTGTATGTAGGATGTGAGGACAGAAATAGGAGAGAGAAGGGTACGAGTAGCATTTAGAAGGTGGGACAGGGGAGAGTTAGGTTAGTAAGTTATTGTGATAAGCTTGTCTGAAGAGATGTGTTTTTAATGTACGCTTAAAAACTTGGGGGCTGGATATTAGTCGCATTCTTTGGGGTAGGGTAGCGCATTCCAGAAAACTGGCGCGTCACGAGAAAAGTCTTGTAGACGGAGGTGTGAGGATGGAGGATGTTAGTCTAAAGCCTGCTACACACGCTTCAATATATCTCACAATCCGTCGTTGGGGTCAAGTTGTAAGTGACGCACATCCGGCATCGTTTGTGAGGTATCTGCGTGTGACAGCTACTTGCGATCAGGATTGAACGCAAAACCGTTGATCGCAAACACATCGTATCATTCTCTAGAATTGAGCGTTTTGTTGCACGAACCTAGTCAATTGTAGCGTGTGACATCCCTCATACGATTTTTGTTGTCTGATGCTATGTGCGCAGGTGTGCACTCTGCACCGCAGCTTAAAAAAGGTCTGCTTCAGAGCGCAGCTGAAAAGCTGCGTTCTGAAGCGCCTCACAATGTCTGTCATGCACTAATCTCTCTCAGTCCGTCACTATCTCTGTCCCTCACTCTCTGTCCATGTCAGTCTATCCCCCTCTCTCATATACTCACCAATCCCCGATCCCCGGCGCTGCACGGCATTCACACTGCTCCGGCGGCTTTTACTGTTTTGAAAAAGCCGGCCGCCCATTAAACAATTTCGTATTCCCTGCTTTCCCCGCCCACCAGCGCCTATGATTGGTTACAGTGAGACACGCCCCCACTCTGAGTGACAGGTGTCACACTGCACCCAATCACAGCAGCCGGTGGGCGTGTCTATACTGTGTAGTGAAATAAATAAATAAATAATTAAAAAAAACGGCGTGCGGTTCCCCCCATTTTTAAAACCAGCCAGATAAAGCCATATGGCTGAAGGCTGGTATTCTCAGGATGGGGAGCTCCACGTTATGGGGAGCCCCCCACCCTAACAATATCAGCCAACAGCCGCCCAGAATTGCCGCATACATTATATGCGACAGTTCTGGGACTGTACCCGGCTCTTCCCGATTTGCCCTGGTGCGTTGGCAAATCGGGGTAATAAGGAGTTATTGGCAGCCCATAGCTGCCAATAAGTCCTAGATTAATCATGTCAGGCGTCTATGAGACACCCTCCATGATTAATCTGTAAGTTACAGTAAATAAACACACACCCGAAAAAATCCTTTATTAGAAATAAAAACACACACATATACCCTGGTTCACCACTTTAATCAGCCCCAAAAAGCCCTCAATGTCCGGCGTAATCCAGGATGATCCAGCGTCGCTTCCACCGCAGCTGCATGGAGGTGACCGGAGCCGCAGCAGACACAGCCGCTCCGGTCACCTCCATGCAGCAAATGAAGACAGCCGTGCGATCAGCTGCTGTCACTGAGGTTACCCGCGGCCACCGGTGGATGCAGCGGTGGCCGCGGGTAACCTCAGTGACAGCAGCTGATCGCGCGGCTGTGTTCATTTGCTGTGTGGAGGTGACCGGAGCGGCTGTGTGTGCTGCGGCTCCGGTCACCTCCATGCAGCAGCGCTGGACGCGACGCTGGAGCATCCTGGATTACGCCGGACATGGAGGGCTTTTTGGGGCTGATTAAAGTGGTGAACCAGGGTATATGTGTGTGTTTTTATTTCTAATAAAGGATTTTTCGGGTGTGTGTGTTTATTTACTGTAACTTACAGATTAATCATGGAGGGTGTCTCATAGACGCCTGACATGATTAATCTAGGATTTAGTGGCAGCTATGGGCTGCCAATAACTCCTTATTACCCCGATTTGCCAACGCACCAGGGCAAATCGGGAAGAGCCGGGTACAGTCCCAGAACTGTCGCATATAATGTATGCGGCAATTCTGGGCGGCTGTTGGCTGATATTGTTAGGGTGGGGGGCTCCCCATAACGTGGAGCTCCCCATCCTGAGAATACCAGCCTTCAGCCGTATGGCTTTATCTGGCTGGTTTTAAAAATGGGGGGAACCGCACGCCGTTTTTTTTAATTATTTAATTATTTATTTCACTGCACAGTATAGACACGCCCACCGGCTGCTGTGATTGGGTGCAGTGTGACACCTGTCACTCAGAGTGGGGGCGTGTCTCACTGTAACCAATCATAGGCGCTGGTGGGCGGGGAAAGCAGGGAATAGGAGATTGTTTAATGGGTGGCCGGCTTTTTCAAAACAGTAAAAGCCGCCGGAGCAGTGTGAACGCCGTGCAGCGCCGGGGATCGGGGATTGGTGAGTATATGAGAGAGGGCTGCTAAATTCAGTTACTCAGGAGTTTAGCGGTCACCGGTGAGTCTTCACTGGTGACCGCTAATCAGGGCGCAACACAGACAGAGCCGCAGCATGACAATGAAGTCGGGTGAAGTTCACCCGAGTTCATTCTGACAGTGCGGCTCTGTCTGTGTCTGCTGTCAACTACCATTCACCGCTGCTACATGGCTGTCTGTGTCTGCTGTCATCTGCCATTCAGCTCTGCTACATGGCTGTCTGTGTCTGCTGTTAGCGGCCATGTAGCAGAGCTGAATGGCAGATGACATAGTAAAAACGCATCCCTACACATTACACACGCTTGTCAAGTCAATAAATAAAAAAAAAAAAAAAGGTGCCCAATGCATACGTCACAGAACACATGATCTAAAGGATCGCACACAAAATTGACCAATTTAACATAGACTACTAACGCTCGTGTGACAGCAAATGAACGACCAACGTGAAATCTCATAGATCCCGTATGCAACCTGGGCGTGTCACATCGCAAATGCGATTGTACAACTAATTGCAACGTGTAAAGTGGGCTTAAGATCATTTGCGGAACGAAGGGGGCGTATATGGTAAGGTGAACGTGATTCCATATGGGATGCGGGAACTGGGACACTGGAGAGGGATCGAGGACAACAGAACACAGGTTCATGTACGATTCTGTAAAGAGATAATATAATTAGAATACTACCGGATACAAACAAAGTGATAAAATACATATTGTAATTTAATTGTACAAACTGGATAACCGAATATTTTAATTGTTATATTAATGCAAAAGGTAATGTAGTGATTATAATACCAAACACTAATCTAATACCAGAAGGAGCATACACCTAATAAATAGAGAAGATGGTATAACATGTTAGTCATAATCTTTACAGAAAAGATGCAAGATCATAATCACGATTCAAGCCCCGAGGTGAAAGGGTCTTGAGCTCGTGAATCCAATAGGCTTCCCTTTGTTTTAGTAATTTAGAATGATTGCCGCCTCTCCTAGACGTTTGTACCATTTCGATAATTTGAAATTTCAATTGGGCGATGGTATGGCCGGCTTTATTAAAATGATATGGTATGGGCAAAAGTAAATTTTTGCAACGAATAGTGGATTTATGTTTTGAAATGCAGTCCCTTATATGTTGGGTGGTTTCTCCAACATACAAGAGACAGCAGGGACATTTAATGAGGTGCACTACGTTAGAGGTTTCACAAGTAAAATAGTCCCTAACAGGGTATCTGCTGCCCGAATGAGGATGATGTATGTATTCTCCCTTCATTACATTGTTGCACTGATGACAGTGTAAACATGGGTAAGTGCCACGTTTCGGAGTACCAAAGAAAATCTGTTTGGTAAGGGGAGCAGAGGGGCCTATATCAGCCCTAACAAGCTTGTCTTTAAGATTAGTCGGTCGACAAAAACAAAGGTAAAAATGGAGATTGAAACTCAGGGATAGATGGCTAACCTGTTTGTATGCCAATATTTCCGAATAGTCCTGTGTATCATATATGCATAAGGATGAAATGTATGTACAAAAGGGATTCTCTTGTGAGCTTCATTCCGAGGAAAAGAACTATGGAGAGTGGGATCCTTAAGTACATGTGAAGGGTAACCTCGATCTATAAATTTTTGTTCCATCTCTTGAAGACGAACAGAGCGTACTTCAGAATTGGAAACAATCCGCCGTACTCGCTGAAATTGAGATTTGGGAAGTGATCTCTTGGTGGCATCTGGATGAAGACTTTGAAAATGTAAAAGACTATTACGGTCTGTAATTTTAGTGTATAAATCAGTAGATAAAACGCCTGTACAGTCTTTAATGACGTAAGTATCTAAAAAATTGATTTTAAAAGAATCATGATGAATGGTGAAATGAAGACCAGGCCAAGCATTATTAATGTCTTGATGGAAACTGATTAAGGACTCCAACGTGCCCGTATGCAAAAAATGTCATCAATATATCTTTCCCAAACTAAAGAGTATAGTGAGAACAGAGGGTGAGGATAAATAACCGTATCTTCAAATGCCGACATGTAACAATTTGCATATGGAGGGGCTACGTTAGAGCCCATAGCGGTACCCTGTATCTGAAGGTAGAATGTGTGCTCAAAGAGAAAGAAATTCTCCCTGAGGACCAGGGACAAGAGATCCACACAAAGAGAAACAATTTTAAAGTCAAAATTGGACTCTTGGAGAACTTTTTGTACAGCCGATATACCTGCATGATGTGGGATGCAGGTATAAAGGCTGTTCATATCCAGGGTCACCAAAATGGAGTCTGGATGAATAGTGTTGGTTCTTCTAATCATCTTAAGAAAGGCGCCGGTATCTTTTTTTTTTTTTATATCAGATACTTTTTTATTAAAACAGAATACATACAACAGAATAACAAATCGGCATCCAAATTAAATTTATCACATCTATTACCCCTTTAACTCCCCCTCCCGCCCCCTCCCCCACCCCGGCAGCAACACTTCTCTCCTATACTACATCCCATATAGTACACACTTATAATACCCTCCAACTGCAGTATAGCAACCATCCCGTTCACCCCTATGTGCAGGAGGAACAACTAGTAACACAAATAAAACAAAACACACACATCAGAGGTCTCAGACGGCTATCCCCGTCCCATATCAGTTTACTGGTCCATCACTCGTCCTATCCGCATTGCAGCCAAGGAGACCATAGCTTCTCAAACATTTTAACATTCCCCCTTCTTTCATACACTCCCTGTTCCAGCTGAAGAATACATTTCACCCTTTTAATGTACTCTCCCCTGGTCGGGGGGTCTTTTTTAATCCAGGACCTGGCGATTAGCTTTCTTGCCGTATACAGCAGCCTAGCAATGGCAATTTTCATAGTATTTTCCACCCCAAGCTCCTCAACATATCCCAATAGGCATATCACTGGTTCCCTGGGGAGGACACACCCATATGTTCTTCCTATCTTGTGGATAACCTTAGTCCAAAAGGAGACCAGTCTCGGACAAGACCACATCCTATGAAAAATACCTGCGTCAGATCCCTGACACCTTGGACACTCCGAATTCCTTTTCAACCCCATTTTAAACATCAGTAAGGGAGACCTATATACCCGGTGAATCACGTATAGGTGAGATAGTCTGGCCGGTTCGCTCATGGAAAGTTAGGGACATACTCTAAGATACTCTCCCACACCTCCTCCGTTATCGGCCCAACTTCCTCCTCCCATTTAGATTTAGTTTTAATTGGGTAGTCTAAAAGAAAGGTATGTAATATATCTTTATACGTGCCAGAAATGACCCCTTTAGTGCTTCCTCCGCCCTTACACACATACTCCAGTACCAGGTCAGTCTGTATGGCCACACTTTGTTTAGCCGCTTGGGCTGCAATCGCATGTTTTAATTGACTGTAGTGGAGCCAGCCGGACGCCGGTAACTGAAACTCACTCTGTAACTGTGGGAACGATTTCACAATTCCCCCGTCCAATATCTGATGCATGTATATTACACCCTTGCGTCTCCACTCCTCAATATTCCCCATTTTCTGAATCTCCGGGAGATTACTGTTATCCCAGATAGGTGTAAACTTAGTTAACCGGGTCACCCCTCTCACCCTTTTCAGCCTATCCCAGGTCTTATTTATAAAAGGCGCCGGTATCTAAAATGAAGGATGTTGCTTTTTTGGTCAAAGGAGTAAGACTCTTCTCCAAGAAAATGGACAATGGAGATAGTAAAGAGTCTGTAGACACCACACTGGGTCTACCTGGGGGATGAAATAAATCCTTGTGAATTTTCGGTAATGTATATAGGACCGGAATGATGGGATTATTTTTAGTCAAAAAATCGCATGTTTTTTGGTCAATGGTGTTATTCATGACATATTTCTGAATAGTATGGGCAATAGTAAGTGCTAGTTTTTTAGAGGGATCCTGAGATAGTTTTTTATAGACATTGGTGTCAGAAAGTTGATGTCGGATTTCTGTTAAATAGTCGTTTTCATTCATGACCACTATTGCTCCCCCTTTGTCGGCGGGTTTGACAATTAAATCTGTGTCACTGATTTAAACTATGTAAAGCCTGTTTTTCTATAATAGAGATGTTGTTATGACAATGTAAACGCCCCTGTTCAATGTTAGATCTTAAGTGATGGAGATCCTCGTTGATATAGTCAATGAAAGTCTCCAAAGCTGGGGTACCGTGTGGCGGACGGTAAGTATTGGGGAACGTAAACCCAGTGACTTTAAAGTTACAGCAGCATTAACAGGAGGAGGCAAAGTGGCAGGAGATGAACCAAAATGAACTTTCAAATGCAAATTTCTATAGAATCGTTGTAAGTCCATTTCAAGTTGGAAAGTGCTGTATTTGTATGAAAGACAGAAGGACAAGCCCTTCTGTAACAACGAGTATTGGGCTGGACTCAACGTCTTCGATGAAATGTTGACGACCAAGGAAGGAGTGGTGTTACCTGCGAGCGGAGCGTTCGAGTTGCTCCTGGTTCCTCTCCGACACTGGCCTCCCCTTCGTATCTTCCTCTTCCTTTTCTCGATGGTTTTCTGTAGCCTCGGCCTAAAAAAGAAGGTGTGGGAGTACTCCGGTCTTGAGAATCGTGGTCAAAACTAGATGATGAGTTTTCTGATGAAGAACGTCTGTAAGAAAAGTGTGTATAAGTAGGGCGAAAATGATCTTGCCAACTATAAACTCTATTTTGTGAATAGCCCAGCCCAATTGAAATTTCAAATTATCAAAATGGTGCAAACTTCTAGGAAAGGCGGCAATCATTCTAAATTACTAAAACAAAGGGAAGCCTAATGGATTCACGAGCTCAAGACCCTTTCACCTCGGAGCTTGAATCGTGATTATGATCTTGCATCTTTTCTGTAAACATTATGACTAACATGTTATACCATCTTCTCTATTTATTAGGTGTATGCTCCTTCTGGTATTAGATTAGTGTTTGGTACTATAATCACTACATTACCTTGTGCATTAATATAACGATTAAAATATCCGGTTATCCAGTTTGTACTGTTGAGGACAAGAATTGAGTATATAAAAATACTTAATTCAGCCATTTCATAGACTCAGTTATATAGTTCAGTAGATGTAAACTAACACACATATTTGTGAATGCTTTTGTTTCTTACTAACATGTATATTGCATATATTCAGTGTATTTTCCTTAGACACAGTATATATATATATATATATATAATCAGCACATGTATTCTCAAAGATGGCTGCTGCTTCCTGTTTTGCACATGGGACGATGGACAAAGAAATTCCTGGAGCCTGGACTGACCAATCCAAGGAGGATGTGCAGATCTCTCTACATCATGAAGCCCTGCCCTGCGATACTTGATTGGACTAAAACTTTTGTTTACACCCCCTTACTGCTCGGTCTAGAGCTTTTTCAAATAATAAAGATCACTTGGTCAGAGCCAGTCATGGAGATAGATGTAACTGACTTGCTGTCCAGTTATTCTTCATTCTCGTGTGCACACATGACATTTTAATTTGAAACCGCAGCCAGATCCCGAGAGACCTTTTGAGTCTCACCATCATCATCGTCATTTTTAACCTTGACAGTACAATTAGATTACAATATGTATTTTATCACTTTGTTTGTATCCAGAAGTATTCTAATTATAATATTATAATTGGTGGTCTATGTGCATGCCTCTGATAAGTGCTTCATAAGGGCTGAGAAATATACCAGAACAGAAATGTAATTCTATGGCCCAACTTCTCCATGGTCATTATTCATCTCCGATTCTGACAATTCATCTGTCTCATTCACAGGTATGATCGACCGTCCATTTGATCTATACATCTGAATTTCCTGCATAGATTGTCATCTCCTCATCTCCTCTCCTGCATTCACACTTAATCTGTCTTTGATTTTGGTATGCTAAACTGCTTTTTTCCTGCTGTGTAATTAGTTAAGTCCTGTTGTTTTTTTGTTTTTTTTCTTTTCTTTGAGTGGATTCTACCTGTTTGTAATTCTTTGATGTTCCTCTCCCCTGTGGGTCAGCTGTTGATCATCTTGTTCAATGAGACATGTATAAATGCGGTGCACTAGGTCTATGATCGTGGTCTATGTGCGTGCCTCTGATAAGTGCTCAGAAATATACCAGAAATGTCCCAGAATGGACCAGAAGGTATTTACCAAACCATTCTTTATGCATCTCATATGCAAGGTGTGAATAGTTCCTTGTTTTTAGCTATGCTAGACACTAGTCTAGCAAACGGTTCACATTATCACCCACTTTCCTTTTCTGATCTTTTTACTCAGTCTCGGTGTCTGGATTCTTGTGTAGTATTCCTGGATATGGTGGCTCTGTAACTGCATAATTATTCAACATATACAATTATGTCATACATCGCTGCAGATCCATCAAATGTATCTCAGTCTGGCCTAGGGATAACGTGTGTGGTATATTCCTAAGAGCAATACATTTGAAGTCTCTTTCCAACCAATCATGGCACATGGACAGGGCAGGATACAGAGACACTGGGCCAGATAATCTCACAAGCATGATTCTGGTTCTGCTCTATTACACTATTCGTTTGTAATATCGCTTAGTTTCTTATATGTCTTGCTTTCTGCACTCCCTCACCTATACCCCCTATACCCCCCTCCTAAACATTCTGTGCCTTCTCTCTATATCAGCCCCTCTCTCCATCCCTCTCCCATGTACAACATTGAGGCCTTACTAACATTTTTCAACCATACAAAACCATCCACTACCCCCACACAGTGCACAAAACGTTCACACAAAACACTGAATCACCTGCTCTTTCTCTTTTTCCTCCTCCTACTAGCTGCTGGTGACATCTCCCCCAACCCCGGGCCCCCATCCCCCATCCTTTACTACATATAACTCTCATCCTGCAACACATAGAAACCATGCTCATCTTATCAATATCCAGTGCTCACCTTCTCCTGCCCCTTTTAATTGCGCACTCTGGAATGCAAGGTCAGTGTGCAACAAACTCCTCTTCATTTATGACTTTTTCCTCTCCAACGCCCTGAACCTTCTTGCTCTTACAGAAACCTGGATCCAGCACTCTGACTCCACCGCTGCTGCTCTCTCACATGGTGGACTTCAATTCTCACATACTCCAAGATCTAAGAACAGATCAGGAGGAGGTGTTGGTCTGCTCCTCTCATCCCAATGTGCCTTCAAGGTCATCCCCCCAGTACCCTCACCCATGTTTCCTTCTTTTGAAGTCCACACCATTAGACTCTTCAAACCATTCTCCCTGCAAGTGACAGTTGTGTATCGCCCTCCAGGCTCCTTCCATCAGTTCCTTGATCATTTTGCCACTTGGCTTCCATACTTTTTATCCTGTGACCTTCCCACTCTCATCTTGGGGGATTTCAACATCCCTATTGATGACCCACCCTCCCCATCTGCCACCCATTTTCTTTCTCTAACCTCGTCCTTCGACCTCTCACAGCTCACTAAGTCTCCTACACATGAGGACGGGAAAACGCTGGACCTGGTCTTCTCCCGCCTTTGCACTCTTCACGACTTCACCAATTTCCCTCTCCAGACAAAAAGGAGGGGAAAGCACACATAATATGGGCGCACATCAAAACCATGAAGTGTTTAATATACAATATATTTTATTGGATCAAAAAGGACAAGGACATAATATAAAAGACCTTTAAAATACACACATAACATATGACCTCACTAGTACTCCAATTGTAGTAAATAAGATTAGTACAGATAGACAAAAAATAACTCCATCAGTAAAAAAACAGTATATTGCATGCAAATGACCATTCTTAATAATTATTTGAGGCCAAACACCCAGTACAGTGAATTATATCAAGATGATAACAAATGATGAAGACCTCAAAATAATAATACAGAAGATGTATCCTGACCAGAGACTGTACCTATGTCAATAGTATGCAAGTTAGGTCCATCCAGATATCTACCTGACGCTGTGTGTCAGGTGGCAGTAAGAACCACATCAGCAGTGGTATAAGATGATGTTATACATCAGGGGTGGCCAGACAATAGATGAGTTGAATACATTTAGCATGTAGGCAGATATAAATAGCATGAACATCAAAAATAATGATGTAAAACAGCAAACCCCAGCCAGGAGCTACATCTAAAGCAATCACATGCAAGGCCAGCCCGTCATACTTGCCACATAGCAATCTGCGGCAGATAATGCCAAGATCCACTTATAATGACGTTGGTATATATAAGTAATAGAAATCCCCCACAAAGAAGGTGCTTGAACCTAGGCACATGGGAGGGGATGCTGCTGAAATAAGAGAGGATCAAAAAAGCACACCCATTGACCACTCAAACAGTGTAGGGGTCAAACAGGTGTGATTACCAGCCGGGCCCGGTGTGGTCAGAGGGTTGCATGCAAGAGTTGTGCAGAGGAGTAAAAGTGAGGTCAGCAAAAAGCCCAACGCGTTGCGCTGACTAGCAGCTTCGTCAGGGGAAGTATCATCATATACTTCCCCTGACGAAGCTGCTAGTCAGCGCAACGCGTTGGGCTTTTTGCTGACCTCACTTTTACTCCTCTGCACAACTCTTGCATGCAACCCTCTGACCACACCGGGCCCGGCTGGTAATCACACCTGTTTGACCCCTACACTGTTTGAGTGGTCAATGGGTGTGCTTTTTTGATCCTCTCTTATTTCAGCAGCATCCCGTCCCATGTGCCTAGGTTCAGGCACCTTGTGTGTGGGGGATTTCTATTACTTATATATACCAATGTCATTATAAGTGGATCTTGGCATTATCTGCCGCAGATTGCCATGTGGCAAGTATGACGGGCTGGCCTTGCATGTGATTGCTTTAGATGTAGCTCCTGGCTGGGGTTTGCTGTTTTACATCATTATTTTTGATGTTCATGCTATTTATATCTGCCTACATGCTAACTGTATTCAGCTCATCTATTGTCTGGCCACCCCTGATGTATAACATCATCTTATACCACTGCTGATGTGGTTCTTACTGCCACCTGACACACAGCGTCAGGTAGATATCTGGATCGACCTAACTTGCATACTATTGACATAGGTACAGTCTCTGGTCAGGATACATCTTCTGTATTATTATTTTGAGGTCTTCATCATTTGTTAGCATCTTGATATAATTCACTGTACTGGGTGTTTGGCCTCAAATAATTATTAAGAATGGTCATTTGCATGCAATATACTGTTTATTTACTGATGGAGTTATTTTTTGTCTATCTGTACTAATCTTATTTACTACAATTGGAGTACTAGTGAGAACATATGTTATGTGTGTATTTTAAAGGTCTTTTATATTATGTCCTTGTCCTTTTTGATCCAATAAAATATATTGTATATTAAACGCTTTATGGTTTTGATGTGCGCCCATATTATGTGTGCTTTCCCCTCCTTTTTGTCCGGTATGTAATTTCACACATAGGGCTGCACTCATATGCTTTCATCTTTTGCTGTGCATCCCCATCCCTCCCACTTACCAATTTCCCTCTCCCACTCTCTGACCACAACCTTCTCTCCTTTTCCATCACAAACGGTCTTCAAACCCGGGACGCCCCCACTTATCGCCCATACAGAAATCTAAGCGCCATCAATACCCAGCTGCTAATGAATAATTTGCAGTCATCCTTGGCTCCCATCTCCTCCCTCTCCTGTGCAGACTCTGAAGTGTCACATTATAATAAGACATTGCAGAGTACCCTGGATGAAGTTGCACCAGCTACATGCAGAAAAAAAACACACAGGCAGCGGCAGCCCTGGCACACGCTTCAAACACATTTCCTACAGCGCTGTTCTAGGTGTGCTGAGCGTCTGTGGAGAAAATCCTTTTCAGCTGAAGCCTTCATCCACTATAAGTTCATGCTCAAAACCTACAACTCTGCTCTCCAACTGGCTAAACAAGTATACTTTACCAATCTCATCACTTCACTAGTCAACAATCCTAAACGACTCTTTGAAACCTTCCACTCCCTCCTGAGCCCTAAAGCACAGACCCCGGTCACCAACCTAAGCTCTGACGATCTGGCCACTTTATTTTTACAAAAGATCAACGACATCTGCAAAGATATCTTTGAAAAATCCCCTCAGAGCCTGGATCCCCTCCTCTCCCACACCTCAAGCTCACTATCAATATTCGAGCCTGTCACAGAAGAAGAAGTGACACGTCTCCCACCCAACAACGTGCACCAGTGACCCTCTTCCCTCACATCTCCTTCAGGCTCTCCCCAGCTGTCACTACCTGTCTAACCAAAATGTTTAACCTTTCTCTTTCATCAGGTATCTTTCCTTCATCATTTAAACATGCCATCATAACCCCTCTACTTAAAAAACCTTCCCTCAATCAGAACTGGGCCGCTAACTACAAACCAGTCTCTAACCTTCCCTTTATCTCTAAGCTCCTGGAACGCTTGGTCCACTCTCGGCTAATCCGCTATTTATCTGAAAACTCACTTCTTGATTCCTCTCAATCTGGTTTCCGCTCTTTACACTTCACCAAAACGGCCCTCACCAAAGTCTCTAATGATCTATTAACACAGCAAAATCTAAAGGCCACTATTCCCTATTGTTTCTCTTGGATCTCTCAGCTGCTTTTGACACTGTGGATCACCAACTTCTCCTCACCATGCTCCGCTCTATTGGCCTCAAGGACACCGCTCTCGCCTGGTTCTCCTCCTATCTCTCCGACCGCTCCTTCACTGTTTCCTTTGCTGGCTCTTACTCCACTCCTCTCCCCCTCACCTTCGGGGTTCCTCAAGGCTCCATCTTGGGCCCCCATCCTCTTCTCTCTATACACCGCCCCTATTGGACAAACCATCAGCAGATTCGGTTTCCAATACCACTTCTATGCTGATGACTACCAATTATATACATCATATCCAATCATCACACCTTCTTTGTTACAAAATACCAGAGATTGTCTGTCTGCTGTCTCTCAAAGCCTGTCCTCCCTCTATCTGAAACTGAATCTCTCCAAAACTGAGTTTCTTGTGTTTCCTCCCTCTACCAACCAATCTACACCCGACATCTCAATGTCGACATCTCTTCGATGATTTAATCATTATTCCCAAGCAGCATGCTCGCTGTCTTGGGGTCATATTTGACTCAGAACTCTCCTTCATTCCCCATATACAATCACTCACTCGCACGTCACCTACATCTCAAAAACATCTCCAGAATCCGACCATTCCTTACTTTTGAAACTGTAAAAACCTTTACTGTCACTCTCATTCATTCCCGCCTGGATTATTGCAACTCTTTATTGATTGGTCTCCCTCGGACCAAACTCTCCCCTCTCCAATCCATCTTGAATGCAGCTGCCAGGGTCATATTCCTGTCCAACCACTTCACCGATGCCTCTACCTTGTGCCAGTCACTACACTGGTTACCTATCAGCTACAGATAGCTGATACTCATATCTCTCACCCACAAAGCTCTCTACTAGAGATGAGCGAACTGGTCGTGGTTCGGCTCGAGTTCAGTTCGCCGAACGGAGGTCTCGTTCGAGTTCGGTTCGGCGAACCACTCGAACCGCATAGGAAACAATGGGAGGCAATCACAAACACATTAAAAACACCTAGAAAACACCCTCAAAAGGTGTCCAAAAAGTGACAAACAACTCACAACACAACACAAACACATGGGAAAGTGACAAGAACAAATTCTCATGCAAAAACAAAACAGCGTTACGAGGAAAAAGAGGACGAGACACAGATATAGGCATGGCATGCCCTTCTAAAATCATCTAAAACACCGCAAGGTGACTCCAAGCGGAGTCTCCCTTTTTTCCAAAAATTGGGCCACACAGACACCCACCCCTTCAGTGGCAGCACTTGTGCCTCAGTTGTACACTTCACAGGTAGATTTGCATCAAGCACATTCAAAAATACGCCATCCTTAACCGTCCCCAGGATGACACCGGGGTAGGTAGCAAAGTCTTTACTGATCCCAGATCTGTTCATCTTGGATCATTTTTAGAAACACAGCAAGCAAGGGTTACTCCAAGCGGAGTCTCCCTTTTTTCCAAAAATTGGGTCACACAGACACCCACCCATTCAGTGGCAGCCCTTTTGCCCCAGTTGTACATTTCACAGCTAGATTTGCATCAAGCACATTCAAAAATACGCCATACTTAACCGTTCCCAGGATGACACCGGGGTAGGTAGCAAAGTCTTTGCTGAACCATGACTTGTTCATCTTGGCTCCTTTTAAAAAACACAGCAAGCAAGGGTTACTCCAAGCGGAGTCTCCCTTTTTTCCA
Organism: Anomaloglossus baeobatrachus; assembly: GCF_048569485.1. Lineage (NCBI taxonomy): Eukaryota > Metazoa > Chordata > Amphibia > Anura > Aromobatidae > Anomaloglossus > Anomaloglossus baeobatrachus. The sequence goes on along the minus strand of NW_027441799.1, from coordinate 529,534 downwards.
AAAATTGGGCCCCACACACACCCACCCATTCAGTGGCAGCACTTTTGCCCCAGTTGTACATTTCACAGCTAGATTTGCATCAAGCACATTCAAAAATACGCCATACTTAACAGTTCCCAGGATGACCCCGGGGTAGGTAGCAAAGTCTTTGCTGAACCATGACTTGTTAATCTTGGCTCCTTTTAAAAAACACAGCAAGCAAGGGTTACTCCAAGCGGAGTCTCCCTTTTTTCCAAAAATTGGGCCACACAGACACTCACCCCTTCAGTGGCAGCACTTGTGCCCCAGTTGTACACTTCACAGCTAGATTTGCATCAAGAACATTAAAAATCCACAAGCGTTTACTCTACCCAGGATGACACAGGGGTAGTAAATTCCTTGTGGATCCATGACTTGTTCATTTTGATGAACGTTAGTCTGTCCACATTGTCACTGGACAGACGCGTGCGCTTATCTGTCAGCACACACCCAGCAGCACTGAAGACACGTTCAGAGACAACGCTGGCACCTGGACACGACAAGATCTCCAAGGCGTAAGTGGAGAGCTCTGGCCATTTTTCAAGATTTGAAGACCAAAATGAGCAAGGCTCCATTTGCAAAGTCATGGCATCGATGTTCATTTGGAGATACTCCTGTATCATCCTCTCCAGCCGTTGACTATGTGTCAGACTTGTTGTCTCTGGTGGCCTTGCAAAGGATGGTCTAAAAAAATTATGAAAAGATTCAATAAAATTGCTGTTACCAGCACCAGATACGATGCTGCTGGTAGGGGTAGACTGTTGAAGATGACGAGACCGTCCCATGTTTGTCAAGTTACAACTGGGAGATTCACTCCCTGCACCAGGGTTGTTTGGTGGAAAAGCTGAGTTAAGATCGAGTAACAGCTTTTGTTGATACTCCTGCATACGTGCATCCCTTTCTATGGCTGGAATTATGTCACAAAATTTGGACTTGTACCGGGGATCTAATAGTGTGGCAAGCCAGTAGTCATCATCACTTCTAATTTTGACAATACGACGGTCATGTTGGAGGTAGTGCAGCAAGAAGGCGCTCATGTGTCTTGCGCAGCCATGCGGACCAAGTCCACGTTGTGTTTGTGGCATAGAGGTGCTAACCGTTCTTTCTTCCTCTGACATCTCCCCCCAACCTCTTTCAACTGACATTTGACCAAGGTCTCCCTCATCCGCTGAGTCTTCCATGTCCATGGACAGTTCGTCCTCCATTTCTTCATGTTCTCCTGCACCTTCCTCAACATCTCGCCTGCTACCATGTGCCCTTGTTGATCCCTGTCCCCCATGGTCCCATGCCTGCCGCGTTGATGATGATGAATGTCTGGACCTTGGTGATGTTGTTGTCTCTTGCGCATATGAATCCTCCTGTAGTTCCTCCCCTTCCTGTTGTCCCAACCACTGACACCAAATAGTGTTTAGTGTGTGCTCCAGCATTTAAATTACTGGAATTGTCATGCTGATAATGGCATTGTCAGCGCTAAACATATTCGTCGCCATGTCGAAACTGTGCAGAAGGGTGCATAGGTCCTTAATCTGAGACCACTCCATCAGGGTGATCTGCCCCATCTCTGCATCTCGTTGACCCAGGCTATACGTCATGACGTATAGCACCAGGGTTCGACGGTGCTGCCAGTCACTGTAACATGTGGAGAGTCGAATTCCAGCGTGTCGGCACATCGCATTTCAGGCGATGAACCGGCAGGCCGAAAGACTTCTGGAGCGATGCAAGTCGCTCAGCAGTGGTGGTTGAACGGCGGAAGTGAGCAGACAGTTTTCGTGCCCTGTTCAGAAGGGCATCTAGGCCGGGATAGTGTGTTAAAAATTGCTGGACAAGGTTCAACACGTGAGCCATACAAGGCACGTGTGTCACCTTGCCCAGGCGAAGGGCCGCACCCAGGTTTGCAGCATTGTCGCACACGGCCTTACTAGGCTGCAGGTTGAGTGGAGACAACCATTTACCAAACTCAGTCTCCAGAGCTGCCCACAACTCAGCCGCTGTGTGACTCTTATTTCCAAGACATTTCAAGCTAAAGACCCCCTGATGCCATTGCGCTCTGCTGCCAGCATAGTAATGAGGGGTGCGTGATTCCTTCTGCGCAGTTAGAACGCTGGTGGCCTGACCAGGCAGGCTTGGGGCGGAGGTGGAAGACCCAGACGAGGTGGAGGAGGTAGAAGCAGTGGCGGAACTTGGACAGACAGAGGATTGACACACAAGTCGTGGGGACGGCAAGACTTTTGCAGCAGACCCTTCACCATCTATCACCATAGTTACCCAGTGCCCTGTCAGCGACATGTAACGTCCCTGTCCATGCTTCCTGGTCCAAGTATCGGTGGTGAAATGCACCCGTTCACACACAGAGTTTCTCAAGGAAGCGGTGATGTTGTGTGCGACATGCTGGTGTAGCCCAGGCACACCTTTCTTAGAGAAGTAGTGGCGACTGGGCATCTGGTACTGGGGCACAGCGACAGACATAAGGTCTCTAAAATCCTGTGTGTCCACCAGGCGGAAAGGCAGCATTTCGGTAGCCAAGAGCTTACAGAGGGATAAAGTCAACCTCTTAGCTTTGTCATGGGTCGCAGGAAATGGCCTTTTATTTGTCCACATCTGAGGGACAGAGATCTGGCTGCTGTGTGTAGACGATGTTGAGTAGGGTGTCCCTGGAAAAATGCAGGTTTGTGAGGAAAGTGCAGGCATAGACATGATGTTGCCTTCATCCAACGTTGGTGCTATCGATGTCTGAGAGAGCTGTACACACGCACTTGTTTCCCCTTCCAAACCAACTGACGACCTACCAAGCAAACTGCCTGTTGCGGTTACAGTGGTGGAAGTTGTGCGTGGAAAACCAGGTGTGACAGCTGTCCCCACAGTCCTAGAAGATGAAGAGCGCGCGGATGCACTGGAAGGGGCAGGCGGTGGATGGTTCGCTCTGCTAGGCCGCATTGCAGCACGGTGAGCTTCCCACTGGGAGATATGATATTTATTCATGTGACGATTCATGGAAGAAGTTGTCAAACTGCTGAGGTTTTGCCCTCTACTAACAGAATCACGACAAATTTTACAGATCACATAATTTGGGCGATCTTTTGCTATGTCAAAAAAGGACCAGGCTAGGCAAGGCTTAGAGGGCATGCGACCTGCTGATCCACCCCGACTAGTGCTCAGAGGCACAGAGGTGGCTGAGGATGCAGTTGTAGACGTGCTACCAGTACTCCGACTCTGTCCAGGAAGGCGCAAGGTAATTCGTCGTCAGTTGCATCCTCCTCCACCGCCTCTGTTGACCTCCTCGAGTGCCTGACTGTGGGTTGACAGTAGGTGGGATCTAGAACTTCCTCATAAATTGTTGTGTTTGCACTCCCCTCACCCTCACACCGAGCCTCTTCTTGCCCTGACCGAATATTTAAGTTGTCATCCCAATCTGGTATCTGCGTCTCATCGTCATCAGTATGTTCCTCATTGTCTATAACAACAGGTGTTACAGTTTGTGAATAAGGGTCAACATTATGCTCAGAAACTTGGTCCTCACGGCCTGAATCAGAGTCACAAAGGTTCTGGGCATCACTGCAGACCATTTCCTCGTCTGTACTCACTGTAGCTTGGGAGCACACCTGATTCCCAGGCTATAGTGTAACTTAACAGCTCTGCAGACTCAGCCATCTCAGTTCCACCATACTGTGCAGGGCGGATGGAGACTTCAGAGCTGGGAGAAAGCAAGTGTGATTGGGATGACAACTCAGAGGACTGGTGTTTTTTGGATGCGGTAGTTGAGGTGGCGGAGAGGGCACTTGTTGGACCACTTGAGATCCATTCAAGCATTTTCTTTTTTTGGCCATCATCTACCTTTGTTCCAGTTGTTCGTGTCCGTAAAAAATTGGAGCACATCGGATTGTCCACGGTAAGTAGACATCTTACTTTTGCTGGAAGATGGTCTATCTTCAGCAGATGTTAATGGAGCTTTGCCACCTTCCCCACGGACAAAGCCTTTTTTTTCCTTTTCCAACACGCCTCTTCCCCTTTCCACCAGCATCTGTCATTTTGCCACTCATTTTGATTGCGACAAGATTGTGCACTTAAAATGTGGTAGTAAAAATTGAGAGGTGGTGTAGATTGCAGCGGTGGTCTATCTTTATTGACAGCAGAATAAACAACAATAACTATCCCTGACAATGCAACTACGGCCCTTAAACTGGCAGCATAGTTTGCTAATAGAATGGCTTAGTAACAATGAGTTTGAGTGTGCAATGCAGTGGTGCTGCAAATAGCTTTGCACCAGTGGGACAATAATGGAAGTCCAACAGCCACTTTTAGGATGCCACTAAGTTTACTCCGTGTTTGCTAGTATAATGGCTTACTAACAATGAGCTTCAGTGTGCAATGCAGTGGTGCTGCAAATAGCTTTGCACCAGTGGGACAATAATGGAAGTCCAACAGCCACTTTTAAGATGCCACTAAGTTTACTCCGTGTTTGCTAGTATAATGGCTTAGTAACAATGAGTTTGAGTGTGCAATGCAGTGGTGCTGCAAATAGCTTTGCACCAGTGGGGCAATAATGGAAGTCCAACAGCCACTTTTAGGATGCCACTAAGTTTACTCCGTGTTTGCTAGTATAATGGCTTACTAACAATGAGCTTCAGTGTGCAATGCAGTGGTGCTGCAAATAGCTTTGCACCAGTGGGACAATAATGGAAGTCCAACAGCCACTTTTAGGATGCCACTAAGTTTACTCCGTGTTTGCTAGTATAATGGCTTAGTAACAATGAGCTTCAGTGTGCAATGCAGTGGTGCTGCAAATAGCTTTGCACCAGTGGGACAATAATGGAAGTCCAACAGCCACTTTTAGGATGCCACTAAGTTTACTCAGTGTTTGCTAGTATAATGGCTTAGTAACAATGAGTTTGAGTGTGCAAAGGGCAGGAGGGTACAGTGGCAGGGTTGTGGGTCAGTGTACAGGAAAGGAAGCCTCACTTTCTATCCTCCTAATGGGGAAATGCAGCGAGGAAGTCCCTGAGCTTAGCTATACAGACGCTGTTATCTTCTGTAGCTGTTAAAATCTGTTTCCACGGACCTGACTGTCACCTATGGCTCTGAGCCTGCTGTAATTAGCCCTTACAAGGGTTAATAGAAACTTCTATCCCTATTCTGTATAGCGCTGTGTGTAGAGCGTACACAGCAGTATCGGCGACAGGAGCTGCGTCTGCGGTGACTGTCAACAAGAAGCAGAAGGCAGATAATGGCGTCCTGATGGGCAGATGGCCGTATTTATAATGCAGGGACATGTGACATGGACATCCTATGACACATGCCCTTGCTTGTCTGGCAAAAAGTCCACTTAGCTGTGTGTGTGTCTGGGATTGGCTGACATGCTGGCCCGCACCACTACACGCGCGCTTAGGGAAGGAAGAACAGAAAAAAAAAATGGCGATCGCTATTATCCCAGCAGCAGTGATCTGAACGCGCTGTTCCCGCACACTATACGCTGAAATTTCATAATAGTGTGAGGCACAGAGTGACTTACACTATTACAGCGGAAAGCCAGCTAGTAATTAGCTTGGCTTTTTGCTGCTAGAACTGTTCTCGAACATAACTAGAACTATCGAGCTTTAGCAAAAAGCTCGAGTTCTAGTTCGATCTAGAACAGCCCCCAAAATCACTCGAACCGCGAACTGGAGAACCACGAACCACGCTCAACTCTACTTCTGAGATATTTCTTCTGCCTCCTTTTCCTTTGGAGACTTGAATCTGCAATGGTCGTTACAAAAGTAAAGCAAAAATCATTGTGTGGTAGAAATTGTGTGTAATTGTGATGTAAAATAAAACCCTTAGAAGATAAAGGCCGCACTTTTTATACATCTGCGGGGAACAATCAGACCCTTCCTGAATCCCTACATCTAGATGGGTGTGAGAAATGGATTTCATCAGGTGTTACGAGACTCAGCCGCCTATCGTCCAATAATGATTTCTGCTCGTTTCAGCAATTAGAAGAATTTAACCTCCTCATAGATGTTGTTATCGATATATTCGCATCTGATTCAGTAAAACCTTTTATTACACAAAATAGAATTAAAGAACTTGGACTGTGGTCAGACATGATGCTGAGCACAATATCTAATTCACAGAGAACGTCTGGTGAGATTTCTGGACTTTATCAAGTGCCGCCATCCAAATATGTGGGAAATTATCCTCTTGTTATTATGTGTAAATGGGAAAGGGACATTGGGCCATTACTGGCGATCAATGGACAAGGACCCTTGAAGGGATCAGATCTATATCCCTAGTGGACATTGTAGACTGTCAGAACTATAAATCATCCATAGGGGATATATGACCCTCTGTTCCTCCACAAGGTCAGCATACATACAGAGGCCAAAGATGGGAAGTGCTGAGCGGAAGCTGCGGATCTTATACACAGGCTGCGGATTATAAATACTTGGAGTAAAATTATTACGATAGTAAAATCCTAATCAGCAGGTTTGGTCGGAAACACCAAGGTTTTATATAAGGGAATATAGAAGAACTGACACTGGACACACGAGGGAAAACTGCGGTAGGACGATTATTGTTTCTTACACATAAATTGATAACATTTAGATGGATTCAGACGACTCCGACAAAACGTGATTAACAAAGTCATTACTACAGGACGGTATGAGAAGGGGATTTATTCTAAAAGAAACGCTGGAGCCAAAAATGAGAGGATCTGGGCCCCGGGGCTGGAGACTTCGGGCTTCCAGCGCGTCAGTACGAGACGGGGGCTTTGTCCCTGGAGCTTCTCTACTCGGTATAATGAGACTCACTGATCTTATTCATATAAAAAGCCTCTGAGTAAAATAGAAACTGCCTAAATATGAGGAGCTTGTCTGATCTATAAGTCATTGTATAAAGAGCTATAGAGACAGCGCTATTCTTCTGTATAACATATGTGATGTGGCTGTAGCCCTAATATTTCTGTACACAACGACACTGTATAGATAATCAGTGATGATTTTAGACACTCGATCACAGCAGATGTTCCCACAAAGAAGGAATGGATCGTAAATGGAAAGGAGTAATTTGGAATATGAGTGTGACGCCCTGGACTAGCCAGGGGGTCACAGATAGGCCCTTGCACTACACCTGTCCCCCAAAAAGGTACAATCAGTCACCCAAAAACCCTGAGTCACCCCCATCTGTACCAGACATCCAAACCCAGGGGCGGAGTCAGGCGGTTGGCCACGCCCACCGAGGATTGATGGTCAGGGGCGGGGAAAACCAGACAGTTGGAGATGAGTTAGAGTTACAGTAGTGAGTGGAGAGGAGTGAAGTGTCAGCAAGGAGCAGAAGTCTGTCAGGGCCTAGGTTGGAGCCTAGGGAACCTGTGGCCAAGAGACAGGCGGTGGTGGCCATCTGCAGGAGGCCGGGAGTAGAACCGAATCGGGGAGTCAAACCGAAACCGGAGCACCAGGAAAGGGTACTCAGACCCCGTACAAGGCCCAGAAACAACTGGACCAAGTCAAATTAACTGATTGCGGTCTGGACTATAGGTTCATTCCCACCCCAAGTCCCGAGAGAAGGCAACAGCCCACCGAGGGGGATAGGGAGCCACAGCCCAGGCACCAAGATCCCACGGGCCAGCGCCTGCGGGCAAAAGGGCTCCTCCGGCATTTACAGGTCGGGGAGCGGACTACCGTTGCTCAGGCATAGTAGTCACATAGCTTACAGAGGTGCAGGAGAAAGACGGACACCATCAATCCGAGTAGGGGGAACAACGCAGCCGGCTGCGGGCACCGACCACCATCCCGTTTTTGGTTTACCAGTGACTCTAGTGTGTTTCCTCAGAGTGAGTACACCAGTGCCCTCTGGCACCGCACCGCGCTGCGCCGCCCTGCCCTGCCCCCCACGGGCATCACCTTCGCCCCAGCGGGCCCCGGGACCCACACGCCCCTACCCACGGAGGGAGCCAACACCTAGCTACACCACGACAGCGCAGCCGGGAGCCTCCACCATCACCAGCAGCGGTGGTGCCAATAATCACCATGACAGGTGGGTGGCGTCACGAACAATCTCCATCGCGGCCCCGGCCGCGCACCCACCCGATCACCAAAACAACCAGCCCTTTGCAGAGCAACGTGACCCCTGGTCCAGAGGCGCTCGAGCCACCGACACACACCCGAGCCCGGATGCGGGGCGGTACATGAGCATGTTTATTATTGTAGTATAGAGAAGTTACAGACATTGTTCAGACATGGAGATTGTGCACTGAAAGTAACTGTAATGAATGGCAGATCGCTGAGATTGGGAGTTCGGAAGATGAGGGAGGAGGAATGTTGGGTATTTTGGGGGGGGAGGTTGTAATACTCTTATCCATATAGTGAATATATAAATATATTACAATGAGAACTGTTCAATGCACATGGAATATTGCTTTTTTATTTGACTTTTAGAAAACAGACGTCTATTTGTAACTGCATATATTGTAATGCTAACGTAACTTTCAACGTGCTTTCCATTGGTTTTTGTTTTTTTTTACAATATATATTTTATTTTTTTTACATAACAATCAATACATATCACAATCGGTGTAACATTAAGATAGAATATTAGCAACTACAAGGAATAAAAAAAAAAAAATTAAATAAAAAATAGGAGAGGAGGGGAGGGGAAGGACACCAATCCAGTCAATTCTATACATAGGAATCAATAATACAAATTCATAAAGAATATAACGTCATAGGACAAATAGCACATGAAGAAAATGCCCCAATTTTTCAGAATTTGTTTTCTCCTCTCTATATTATGGGCAAGTGCAAATTCATAATGAAAATGAGTATTAACTTTCCTGACAAGCTCCTCAACCGAGGGAACTGAAGAGAGTTTCCACTTTATAGCCTGACATCATCTGGCCGAGGTAAGTACCGTATTTTTCGCTTTATAAGACGCACCTAATTATAAGACGCACCCCCAAATTTGGTAAAGGAAAAGAGAATTTATTTTTTAATGTTAAATGGGGTCCATCTTATAATGCCAGTGTCCGTCTAACAAATCATATAGGGTATATGTCCCTCATAGCCCCCCATCCTAAAATTAGCCCCCCTTAATCTGGATATGGCCCCCTTATATTGAATATAGCCCCCTTGTGCTGGGACACGTCCCCCAGTGATGCCACATGTCCCCCATTGATGACACACATCCCCTATTGCTGGCACATGTCCCCTATTTATGGCACAGGTTCCCCTGTGCTGCCTGTGGCCCCCTATGGATTGCACACGTCCCAGTCTACCCATGGCCCCTATAGATGGCACACCTCCCCTGTGTTTGATATGGCCCCCATGTGTGCTGCCCATGGCCACTATAGATGGCACACCTCCCCTGTTAGATATGGCCCCCATGTGTGCTGCCCATGGCCACTATAGATGGCACACCTGCCCTGTGTTAGATATGGCCCCCATGCTGCTGCCCATAGTAAAATAAAACACTCTTTCCTTACCTTCTCAGCGCTGTAATCTCTCGTGTCTCCCTCCATGTGGTTGAGCTCCTCCACTTCCTGGTTCTTGGTGCCGGTCATGTGATCGGCACAGCAGAGTGATATCATCTCTGTATGCCTGATCACAGACAGCAGCAGCAGAGACACCGCTGGAGATCAGCGCTGGAGGTAAGTAAAGCTTTTTTTATTTTACTATGGGCAGCAGTATGGGGGCCATATCTAACACAGGGGGGATCATGTGCGATCAAAGGAGGGCGCAGGCAGATATAATATGCGCCGCTGCCCCAGCCCATCACTGCGATGCAGTTTCAGCACCACAGTGATGGACAGCGGCAGTGAATATTATATGAGCGGGAGCAGGAGATCAAAGGCTCCCTCCTGCAGCTTTCACAAGCGCCCAGCACCACTCCAGAGCTGCCCCCACCTCCCCTGGACCCTGCAGTGTGTGTATATATATACATTATATATATACACAATATATATATATATATATATATATATATATATATATATATATATATATATATATATATATATATATATATATATATACATATATACACATACACACATACACACCTTCCCCCGCATATTCGTATTATAAGACGCACCCCCTACTTTCCCCCAAAATTTGGGGGAACAAAAGTTTATCTTATAAAACGAAAAATATGGTATATCAGCAATAACAGTTTTCCCATTTTCAGGGAAGTTATCAAGTCCTATATTCAGGATTACCAGCTTCCATTTTTAAATGAAGACCAGTTACAGATGAAATTAGATCAAACACCTGCTCCCAAAATACCATAGCTTTAGGACTGGACCCCCATACATGCCACAGCGTGCGTTTCTGAAGACAGCCTTTCCAATAGGAAGGGGAATAATCTGGGATCATGTGAGCCAATTTGCCTGGAAACAGATACCATCTTGTATGATTTTTTTTTTTAATTTGTCCTAGGTGATTTATACAAGCTGAGGTCCTATAAGTCCATTCCAAGGCGGCCCACCATTGTTGAGGGAAGAATGTAAAAGATACACATTGCTCCCATTTTACCATGTATGACAACTTCAGATTTTCCAAACAGGAGTTTAAAAACTATATAAAACTAAGACCCCTTTAATATTATATTCCCCTTTTGAAATAGTCTATGTAGAGAGAGGAGGTGAATTGTACCCAATGTCAGATCCTGTACTAAGGAGAGGTCTCACTTGGACAGTTTTGATGTAATCAAAATTTCTCAACCATCTCCAAAAAAAGACATTAACTGAGACTCTCTATAAATAGTCCCCAATTTAGTACTGCCACTCTCTTCCCAATTAGCAAGACTTAAATAAGGGATATGGGTTTCTAAGGATCTAATAGAAATATCTAATAAAAGTAAAGAGAGAATCACTTCACCCCACCTCCTTCACCTACACAAAAGAGAAAAGATAGTAGGGAGGTAAACAATTGCAATGTTTTAATTAACACTAGTTCCAAAAGGCTTCGAGTAGCCCATGTGAATTTTTCTTAGTGGGCAACAAATTATAATTTTCAAGTAAAACATTTCTCTCTTTCTAGGTATGATAATGGTATATACCCTTGTGAGTTTTGTGATGTTCAAAAATAACCCATTTGTATGTAAAATATTTCCCTCATTCTAAACATGTCAAGGGTTTCTCCCCTGTGTGAATTCTTAGGTGTTTTCCAAGACTTGATTTCTGTGCAAAACATTTTCCACACACTAAACATGAAAAAGGCTTCTCCCCTGTGTGAGTTCTCCGATGTGTAACAACACTTGAATTTTGGGTAAAACATTTCCCACATTCTGGACATGAATATGGCTTCTCACCCGTGTGAGTTCTCTGATGTGAAACAAAATGCAATTTATGTGCAAAACATTTCCCACATTCTGAACATGAAAAAGGCTTTTCCCCTGTGTGAGTTCTCTGGTGTGAAATAAGATGTAATTTTCGGTTAAAAAATCTCCCACATTCTGAACATAAAAAAGGTTTCTCACCTGTATGAATTCTGTGATGTGTAACAAGACTTGATTTTCGGCTAAAACATTTCCCACATTCTGAACATGAATACGGCTTTTCACCTGTGTGAGTTCTCCGATGCTTAACAAGATTTGCTTTACAGTTAAAACATTTCCCACATTCTGAACATGCATAAGGTTTCTCACCTGTGTGAATTCTCTGATGTGTAAGAAAATTTGTTTTCCCGTTAAAACATTTCCCACATTCTGAACATGAATAAAGTTTCCCACCTGTGTGAGTTCTCTGATGTGTAACAAGATTTGATTTTCGGTTAAAACATTTACTACATTCTGAACATGAAAGCGGCTTTTCCCCTGTGTGAATTCCCTGGTAACTAATAGATTCTGAAGAAAATCTTTTGTCCCCTATGTGAATTTTTTTATTATTTTTTTTATATTCTGAAGTTGAAATTGGATTTTTTGCTGTAAGAGCACTTTGATTTTTAATGCTGCTTTTATGACATTTATTTTTCTTAATAGTCTGTGATGAATCAGAAGATAGGACTTGATTAAAAGAATCAGATGATAGATCTTTGCTGTAAAGAGATGATGGTATATCTGGAATAGTAGCATTCACGTCAGTTATATCTTGTGTGATATCAAGGTCATCCGATTTTAAAATTGAAGATGTCAGTGGTGCCTCTGTTCTCCTGGTACAGGCATCTACCAAGAATGAAAATTATTTACAATAATATATACAAATTTAAGGATATAATTTATATAATAGCTTGTAATGCCGTTACTGGTGTCCCCGCAGTGCCTTGCAGCCTTTCCCCGGTTCAGGTCTCCTGGAAGTGCGCTTACGGCACGCTTATATATTCTTAAAGGGCCAAAGTACCCTTATCCGGAAGTGCCTCACAACCTACAGCTGAGAGGCACTAGGTATTTAAGGCATCCTCAAGTTTTGAATTTCCCGCTGTACCCCCGTGACATCCCCTAGTGTTTGAGGGCACCAGAGCAGGAGAAGCGAGTCTCCAGCAGGGACCCCCATCTATTTCCACTCGGCGTCTCAACACGCTGCACTCCCAGGCAGCATCTCTAAGGCACTCTTTACCCGTATTCACGGATGGACCCTAGGACAGACCAACCTTCTCCACGACCGCCTGCTGTTCAGGTAAGACCCCTGGAGTAGCACCTTCCCAGACCGCTCTGCAGACACCAAACGGCAAGCCTATCACTACCACTCAGCACCTGCTGTGACTGCTCTGTATTTATCCCTACAGTTACCCTCTCTACAGCGATTACAGGCTGACTGGTACAGGCTGACGGGAGCCCAGCATCTTCCTGGATCACCCTGCATTTATCCCCCTTTTAACTCTTTGCTAAACCCCACCAAGCTACCGCTGACTCCCAGATCAGTGCTCGTCCAGCCACATCTGACTATCTTCCCTCTAGCCAGCACGTACTCCTGCTTAAACGATTGAATATTACTGGGGCTGAAACCACCTCAGCAGGTTCGCTCCAGCCCTAATCCAAGCCAATGTCACCATTATATGTTGATACTATTCAACATATGACATCCATTCATCATCCCTTCAGGTAAAATATCCCTAATTCACTACCGCACATCATTTATTAAACAGCACCCTAATCTAATTACCTATTCAACAGCTGCAGCAAACCCATCAACTCACAAATCCAATTTATCCTCTACCTGGAAACCCTTCCATAACAGACAAGAATCCAGGAGCTCCCCATTTCCAGGAGCAAGAATCAGCCACTGGTATTTTCAACCTAAAGGTTGACCTCAACATAGATTGGCCACCACTAATAATTGGTATTTGCCGATCATCCATCCAGGTAACTATCCCTAACCTAGTATTCCTATAGGGAAAGAATTATTTAGCCTCCCATTTTGACCACTTATGTTTCAGGTGCGGTGTAACCAGCATTAACCCATTGGATTCTTCCACTACCAGGTCACATTTTGCACAGTAACATAAGTCCACGTAATGCTGTTGACTCCCCTTTTTTTTCCCTTTTTTCTTTGTTGTTTAGTGCAAATACCTTTCTAGCATTTTCAGTAGTTAATAGGAACTTTTCCTTTCTCTTAGCCGAATATTAGTTGCTGGCACTTTTAGGCACTCCTAGCCAGCACCCTAAATAAAGAGGTGACCTCCACGTATGTCTGTCAGCCATCGGTAGTTTTTTTACGAACACAGCTCAATTTACGTTTAATCATACCCCTGGCTTTCATCTGCTGACCAGCCTACACTTCATTTTTCAGGCTTCCTCAGTGGTGAACTTACCTTGTGCTCCACTTGTTTTTGTCTACTCCCATACTCTCCCTCATCTGCAGGACTCCGGTAATTTTACATTTACTGAGTCCGGTACTACTACATCTACCACATTAGGCCTACATACCATCTAACATATATACTCTCTTTTCTCTTTCACTCTTCAGGTCCTACACAGATCCTACCACCTTTATCCCCGTTCCGATACCTGGATCCTGTCAGCGTCGTTTGACTTTCTTTTAAACCCTTTTAACTTATTATTTTGTATGAAATAAACACTTATGTTAATTTCACGTAATTTTATCTCTGCCTTCCTTTATTTATCTTTGACACTTGCCTATTTCATCAACATTCACCCACTAACTTTATTTCACTGACCCCTGCCAGGTAGCGCAGCAGCTGCACTTATAATTTTGCCAGCGTCTACCACTCTCAGACAGGTTATTCGCGGACCCTGCCCACTACCTGCAGCTTTCTGGCAGCTCCCCACGTTTTTCTTGTTGGGCTGGATAAGTAATAAGCTAACAGGTATTGCCGCTTATCAACCCCTTGCAACAAACCTGTCTTTTATCCATTATTATCCAACTTACCCCCTTGACTGTGAGCGCTAGTGTTCTTATAGTTGTATTTAAGGCATCCTCCCCCTATGGGAGCTCCTGGGCAATGTGGTCTATCCTTAGAGACGTGTTGCTAGTTGTCAATTTCATAGTTTCATAGTTTTTAAGGTTGAAGGGAGACTCTAAGTCCATCTAGTTCAACCCGTTCCCGTTCTGTTTTCTGAGTCTGATGCTGTGTGTGATAACACGTGTCTGTTTCCTAGTATACGCTGTGCCCACTGTAGTTGCTACATCTATCTATACCAGCTGTGCCAGCCGTATCTACTGCACCTGTTTTATCAGCCATATCCACTGCACCTGCCTACACCAGCCATCTGGTCTGCACACGACCACATCAGTGACTGTCAGTATCCAATCGCCAACCATCAGAGTACCAAGTCTCCCTGGCGTAACATTTGGCAGCTTCCTCACCAGCAGAGGATGAACATATAGTGAACATGGTAAATAAAAGACATTGTGTAATTCCCTTAACTTTTTGCAATTTCACTGCACTTGCAATTTTTCCACCATTTTACAGTACACTATATGATAAAATGAATAGTGTAATTCAAAAGTACAACTCATCCCGCAAAAAATAATCCCTTATATGTCTATGTTGACTGAAATAAAAAAGTTGTGCTTCTTGGAAAAAAAAAGAAAAATAGCCCAGGGGTGAAGAGGTTAAATTTTGGAAATGATGTGGGTGGCTGCCCGGCCTCCATGTACCCACTGTGGGATAATTCTAACCCCCCTCATATGTTACAGTTACCCTGTGCTGAACATTGCATATAAAAGACCCTATCAGCACATTCATCAGAAGGGAGAGAAGGAAGATCCATCAATAAGATGCCGAGATTCTAGGAAGATGGAGTCATTGCTCTCAGTGGAGAAACAATAAGAATCTTGTCAGGGGCGGACACAGACTGCAGGGGGCCCCTGTGCAAGAAATCTTTCTGGGCCCCCCCTTCATACTGTAACAAAATGATGTAAACATATAGACTGTACTGTTTATTACTAGTCTAGGACACAACTACCAAATCTAAACAATAAAGAAGCTCCATATTCACCATCTGGATATAACACAGACCAGTCCTGCCGCCCTCCTATCTGCTGCAGCTTCAGCGCTGTCTCCAATGCTTCTAGTTACATTGGCTGGAGATGGCACAGCTGTATACTCTGTGTGTTTTGCAGCTTGTCAGTGGTATATGGCTCAAGAGTCTGAAGCCAGTGATTGTCTGCAGCGGTCACATGAGGCACCTGGGCTGTGATGTCTGCAGCCATTGTAAACAGAAGCATCAGGGAATGCAACACTAGAGCTCTCAGGTGCAACAAAGAAAGGATTTATAGTTTATTAAAGGGATTGTACAGAGAAAAGGTCATTACCTGGAGGCCAGATTCTGTAAAAATAACAAAACAAATTGTGTTCCCCTGTTGTCACCCTCCTGGATCCAGCGCCGGCCGTCCTGTGGTCTGTGCCAGCATTATCTCACCATTCTACGTGACACCGGATTGCTGCAGCTTGTGATACCTGCAGTTCACGTTACCTAACCGCTGCAGCAGGTCACAAGCTGCAGCGCTCCTGTGTCTTGTAGAATTATGTCACAGACCACAGGACGGCCTGCGCAGAATCCAGGAGGGTGACTGCAGGTGTGAATAATTTATTTTATTAGTTTTACAAAATTGAACCCCTATTAGTTCCTTTTGCCAGACAAAGTCTTTACAGTACATGTATTATTTCAGACAACTCCTTTATACGGAACCTGAAAACTGAGACCCATGAGCCGTGACAGCCTGTACTAGGCAGTGGCTGTACGATCACAGCCAGGGGTGTGTGACCCTGACAGCTGAGACCCATGAGCCGTGGCAGCATGTACCAGGCAGTGGCTGTATGATCACAGCCAGGTATATGTGACCCTGACAGCTGAGACCCATGAGCCGTGGCAGCCTGTACCAGGCAGTGGCTGTATGATCTCAGGTCAGGGGTGTGTGACCCTGATAGCTGAGACCCATGAGCTGTGGCAGCCTGCACCAGGCAGTGGCTGTATGATCACAGCCAGGTATATGTGACCCTGACAGCTGAGACCCATGAGCCGTGGCAGCCTGCACCAGGCAGTGGCTGTATGATCTCAGTCAGGGGTGTGTGACCCTGATAGCTGAGACCCATGAGCTGTGGCAGCCTGTACCAGGCAGTGGCTGTATGATCACAGCCAGGTATATGTGACCCTGACAGCTGAGACCCATGAGCCGTGGCAGCCTGCACCAGGCAGTGGCTGTATGATCTCAGTCAGGGGTGTGTGACCCTGATAGCTGAGACCCATGAGCTGTGGCAGCCTGCACCAGGCAGTGGCTGTATGATCACAGCCAGGTATATGTGCCCCTAAAGTGCTGCGGAGATTCAGAGGAGAAAGAACACTTTAATAGATGTCTGGGACTGAGACGCATCAAATACTAGTCATATAGATGTGATGTCTGATACACGCTGCTCAATCCATGGGTGACATGTATACGCTGGCTGGATCCTTTAAGCAGCGCTCTATATGACATCAGAGAAACAGAGGAAATACAACAAAAAACAGCCGCACCATAGACATCATTACAGAAGCCCCCACTAACTTGTTTACTGATGGAATGTGTGCTTATGCACGTAGTGTCATAATATACTCACCTACCGCTGCTCTCTCTCCGGTGTCCAGCGCTGTTCTGCTCCTCTTCGTAGTGACGTCACCGCCGCTCTCTCTGGTATCCAGTGCTGTTCTGCTCCTCTTTTCAGTGACGTCACTGCTTACCCATATCTTTCACTGCTTACCCATATCTTTGGTGGCCAGCGCTGTTCTGCTCCTCTTCTCAGTGATGTCACCACCGCTCTCTCTGGTGTCCAGTGCTGTTCTGCTCCTCTTCTCAGTAACATCACTGCTCTCCCGTATCTCTGGTGTCCAGTGCTGTTCTGCTCCTCTTCTCAGTAACATCACTGCTCTCCCGTATCTCTGGTGTCCAGTGCTGTTCTGCTCCTCTTCTCAGTGGCATCACTGCTTTCCCATATCTCTGGTGTCCAGCACTGTTGTGCTCCTCTTCTCAGTGAGATCACCGCTCTACTGTATCTGTGGTGTCCAGCGCTGTTCTGCTCCTCTTCTCAGTAATGTCACCACATTCCAGTA
Source organism: Anomaloglossus baeobatrachus (assembly GCF_048569485.1). Classification (NCBI taxonomy): domain Eukaryota; kingdom Metazoa; phylum Chordata; class Amphibia; order Anura; family Aromobatidae; genus Anomaloglossus; species Anomaloglossus baeobatrachus. The sequence goes on along the minus strand of NW_027441799.1, from coordinate 512,059 downwards.
TCTTAAGGTCACACTGTGCTCTGCTGGATCTAAAAGTTACTTACAAGTCTATGGAGCAACAGAAAGAGGCTCTAATTGTAAAAGACTTCTGGCTCAGAGTGTAGTGTGACCCGAGATACTGCACATACACACTCCATCAATAAAAAAAAAAAAAGAGAGTAGCAGGCTTCTTTATATGTATGTATTCACCTATATGTGAACATGTGACTTCACCATATCGGCATGATTCACACTTGTAATGGAGCCGAAATAATATGAACATAACTGAATACGAAGATGATTATACACAGATAAATACACGTTCATCACACACACACATATGTGCAGAAATACATAAACATGACACGTATATAAACATAAAAGATAGATAGATAGATAGATAAATAGATAGATGATAGATAGATAGCAACACATTACACTTGGACTCACCCTCTCTGTAAATGATTGCATTTGGTAACCAGCACAGCTGGTTCTTCTCTCTGGAGCCTGCACTTCCATCTTCTCTTGTGGCACAGCCTCCCCTCCTCCTGGGGCCCGACTGCCGTTTTCTCTTGAAATAATTTCAGTGCACAAGGAAGGGGGGCAACTCACCAACCATGAGGGGAGGCAGGTGCCTGGTCTGTTATATAGCGGCTTATCTGCTTTGCTGCAGATGTAGCTGGTGGGTGGAAACTCCTTTCTAGCTCTAAGACACAGACATCCTCTGCTTGGCCGGCAGCTTTTGCAGAGGTGATGAATCCTCCCTCCTGTACGTCCCTAACAGGTGAGGGAAGGGGCCCATGTCAGCTCAACATAATCATATGCATTCAGCTGATCTAGGCCCCCTCCCGCTCAAGGCCCGATGTGGCTGCACCATGGTATGTCTGCCACTGAATCTTGTAGTTATGATACCTTTTAATCGTGAACAAAAATATAATAAATGATGTTACAAAGCAAGCTTTCCAGACTACTGAGGTCTTTTCATCAACTACAAGATTATTATTCTGTTTCTCCCACTGAGAGCAATCAATCTTTATTCACCTGGAAAACTCGGCACCAAACTAAGAATCTAGGAGGTCACCAGCATCACTACCCTCCGCTTTCTCTTAGGGGTCCACCATACAGATTAGATTCTTCTTCCCAGGATTTTCTAAGTTGTCTGCACATTCTACGTACACTGTCATTTGGCTTTGTAGATTAGAGATCTGGGCAGCTAAGGGTTAACATCATTTAATTTCAGGGGATAGGGTGGATCCTACCTGTAAGATCTGCCTGATACAGATCTCACTCCAACAGAAGAGTGTCCAATGCCCAAAATAATGGGGACAGTGTTGGGTGGAGGAGCATGTGGTGGTCTAGCAGCAGAATGGTGACCATTTGATATGGCCGGACTACAACCCTGATAAAGCAGCCACAGCCGGTGACTGAGAAGAATCTGACTTCTCTGCATTTAGTGGTCACTACTCACCTGGGCGGTTATCTGTAGGAATCTCCTCTTTACTCCGCTCATCACCCCTCACATATGTCTCTGTAGTATTAATATGGGGCAGATCTTCCCCCTGAAACAAATATTGTAAAAGTCACAGACAGATGGAGAAGTCCCATCTATGATCAGCTCTAATCCTGCCATCTCCACCGCTCTCATTACACAAGTATAACACATATAATACTGGAGGATAAAACAAGACTGAGCACAAGACCTTCACAGCCGTCTACACATCATAGGGAGATTTCATGGCCCCTTCACTCCATCTACCTGATGATCCTGAGGAACATCGGGGTCTTCTTGTTTACAGTCCTGTGGGAGAAGAGGACGGGGACATCTCTCTGGTGTTGTCCTCTTACTGGATAGACCTGGAGGAGACACATACAGGGACTGAATTCATTCCTTACATACAGATAATTATAGGCCGTGTGTATTTAGTCCTGTCTATTACCTGGTGATGTGAGGGGCTGGGGAACCTCCATCATGATGTCCTTGTACAGATCTCTGTGTCCTTCTAAATACTCCCACTCCTCCATGGAGAAATAGACGGTGACGTCCTGACACCTTATAGGAACCTGACACATACAATGATACCGTCACCCCCGATCCCTTCATAGCGTTACTGTATAATGTCCCAGCATTCCCAGCAGTGTCACCTCTCCAGTCAGCAGCTCAATCATCTTGTAGGTGAGTTCTAGGATCTTCTGGTCATTGATGTCCTCATGTATCGGGGGGTGAGGTGGAGGCCCCGTGATTGGGCTCAGGGGTCTTCCCCATCCCTCAGACACAGGGGCCTGACAGCGCTCACTAGAGGTCTTCTTCACTACTGTGTAATCCTGGTTATGGAGAGACACAGTAATAAATCTCACTCCAGACATTTCCAGAGTCATCACCTCTCCAGTTCTGTCCATCTGTTATTCCCATAGATAAGAATGATGTAATGTGACGTCATCAGAATCTCTCACCTCTCCAGTAAGCCGGAAGAGGATCTCTAGGGTGAGGTGTAATATCCTCTCCGCCATCTTGTCCCTGTCCATATCCATCCTTCACGGGGCAACCAGGAGAATTCTCTTCTATAGAGCGATTGTTCTCCCCCAGCATCTAATGTGTATGGAGCCTGAGCCCAGTAATGGGGAATCTCCACACACCTCCACCTGCAGAGCCGCACACAGATATATAATACCCTGCACCTACCTCCTCCTGCAGAGCCGCACACTAGATATATAATACCCTGCACCTACCTCCACCTGCAGAGCCGCACACTAGATATATAATACCCTGCACCTACCTCCACCTGCAGAGCCGCACACTAGATATATAATACCCTGCACCTACCTCCACCTGCAGAGCCGCACACTAGATATATAATACCCTGCACCTACCTCCTCCTGCAGAGCCGCACACTAGATATATAATACCCTGCACCTACCTCCACCTGCAGAGCCGCACACTAGATATATAATACCCTGCACCTACCTCCACCTGCAGAGCCGCACACTAGATATATAATACCCTGCACCTACCTCCACCTGCAGAGCCGCACACTAGATATATATAATACCCTGCACCTACCTCCTCCTGCAGAGCCGCACACTAGATATATAATACCCTGCACCTACCTCCTCCTGCAGAGCCGCACACTAGATATATAATACCCTGCACCTACCTCCACCTGCAGAGCCGCACACTAGATATATAATACCCTGCACCTACCTCCACCTGCAGAGCCGCACACTAGATATATAATACCCTGCACCTACCTCCACCTGCAGAGCCGCACACCAGATATATAATACCCTGCACCTACCTCCACCTGCAGAGCCGCACACTAGATATATAATACCCTGCACCTACCTCCACCTGCAGAGCCGCACACTAGATATATAATACCCTGCACCTACCTCCTCCTGCAGAGCCGCACACCAGATATATAATACCCTGCACCTACCTCCACCTGCAGAGCCGCACACTAGATATATAATACCCTGCACCTACCTCCACCTGCAGAGCCGCACACTAGATATATAATACCCTGCACCTACCTCCACCTGCAGAGCCGCACACCAGATATATAATACCCTGCACCTACCTCCACCTGCAGAGCCGCACACCAGATATATAATAACCTGCACCTACCTCCACCTGCAGAGCCGCACACCAGATATATAATACCCTGCACCTACCTCCACCTGCAGAGCCGCACACCAGATATATAATACCCTGCACCTACCTCCACCTGCAGAGCCGCACACCAGATATATAATACCCTGCACCTACCTCCACCTGCAGAGCCGCACACCAGATATATAATACCCTGCACCTACCTCCACCTGCAGAGCCGCACACTAGATATATAATACCCTGCACCTACCTCCACCTGCAGAGCCGCACACTAGATATATAATACCCTGCACCTACCTCCTCCTGCAGAGCCGCACACTAGATATATAATACCCTGCACCTACCTCCATCTGCAGAGCCGCACACTAGATATATAATACCCTGCACCTACCTCCACCTGCAGAGCCGCACACTAGATATATAATACCCTGCACCTACCTCCACCTGCAGAGCCGCACACTAGATATATAATACCCTGCACCTACCTCCTCCTGCAGAGCCGCACACTAGATATATAATACCCTGCACCTACCTCCACCTGCAGAGCCGCACACTAGATATATAATAACCTGCACCTACCTCCACCTGCAGAGCCGCACACTAGATATATAATACCCTGCACCTACCTCCACCTGCAGAGCCGCACACTAGATATATAATACCCTGCACCTACCTCCACCTGCAGAGCCGCACACTAGATATATAATACCCTGCACCTACCTCCACCTGCAGAGCCGCACACTAGATATATAATACCCTGCACCTACCTCCACCTGCAGAGCCGCACACTAGATATATAATACCCTGCACCTACCTCCACCTGCAGAGCCGCACACTAGATATATAATACCCTGCACCTACCTCCACCTGCAGAGCCGCACACTAGATATATAATACCCTGCACCTACCTCCACCTGCAGAGCCGCACACTAGATATATAATACCCTGCACCTACCTCCACCTGCAGAGCCGCACACTAGATATATAATACCCTGCACCTACCTCCACCTGCAGAGCCGCACACTAGATATATAATACCCTGCACCTACCTCCACCTGCAGAGCCGCACACTAGATATATAATACCCTGCACCTACCTCCACCTGCAGAGCCGCACACTAGATATATAATACCCTGCACCTACCTCCACCTGCAGAGCCGCACACTAGATATATAATACCCTGCACCTACCTCCACCTGCAGAGCCGCACACTAGATATATAATACCCTGCACCTACCTCCACCTGCAGAGCCGCACACTAGATATATAATACCCTGCACCTACCTCCACCTGCAGAGCCGCACACTAGATATATAATACCCTGCACCTACCTCCACCTGCAGAGCCGCACACTAGATATATAATACCCTGCACCTACCTCCACCTGCAGAGCCGCACACTAGATATATAATACCCTGCACCTACCTCCACCTGCAGAGCCGCACACTAGATATATAATACCCTGCACCTACCTCCACCTGCAGAGCCGCACACTAGATATATAATACCCTGCACCTACCTCCACCTGCAGAGCCGCACACTAGATATATAATACCCTGCACCTACCTCCTCCTGCAGAGCCGCACACTAGATATATAATACCCTGCACCTACCTCCACCTGCAGAGCCGCACACTAGATATATAATACCCTGCACCTACCTCCACCTGCAGAGCCGCACACTAGATATATAATACCCTGCACCTACCTCCACCTGCAGAGCCGCACACTAGATATATAATACCCTGCACCTACCTCCACCTGCAGAGCCGCACACTAGATATATAATACCCTGCACCTACCTCCACCTGCAGAGCCGCACACTAGATATATAATACCCTGCACCTACCTCCACCTGCAGAGCCGCACACTAGATATATAATACCCTGCACCTACCTCCACCTGCAGAGCCGCACACTAGATATATAATACCCTGCACCTACCTCCACCTGCAGAGCCGCACACTAGATATATAATACCCTGCACCTACCTCCACCTGCAGAGCCGCACACTAGATATATAATACCCTGCACCTACCTCCTCCTGCAGAGCCGCACACTAGATATATAATACCCTGCACCTACCTCCACCTGCAGAGCCGCACACTAGATATATAATACCCTGCACCTACCTCCACCTGCAGAGCCGCACACTAGATATATAATACCCTGCACCTACCTCCACCTGCAGAGCCGCACACTAGATATATAACACCCTGCACCTACCTCCACCTGCAGAGCCGCACACTAGATATATAATACCCTGCACCTACCTCCACCTGCAGAGCCGCACACTAGATATATAATACCCTGCACCTACCTCCACCTGCAGAGCCGCACACTAGATATATAACACCCTGCACCTACCTCCACCTGCAGAGCCGCACACTAGATATATAATACCCTGCACCTACCTCCACCTGCAGAGCCGCACACTAGATATATAATACCCTGCATCTACCTCCACCTGCAGAGCCGCACACTAGATATATAATACCCTGCACCTACCTCCACCTGCAGAGCCGCACACTAGATATATAATACCCTGCACCTACCTCCACCTGCAGAGCCGCACACTAGATATATAATAACCTGCACCTACCTCCACCTGCAGAGCCGCACACTAGATATATAATACCCTGCACCTACCTCCACCTGCAGAGCCGCACACAGATATATAATACCCTGCACCTACCTCCCCCTGCAGAGCCGCACACTAGATATATAATACCCTGCACCTACCTCCACCTGCAGAGCCGCACACTAGATATATAATACCCTGCACCTACCTCCACCTGCAGAGCCGCACACTAGATATATAATACCCTGCACCTACCTCCACCTGCAGAGCCGCACACTAGATATATAATACCCTGCACCTACCTCCACCTGCAGAGCCGCACACTAGATATATAATACCCTGCACCTACCTCCACCTGCAGAGCCGCACACTAGATATATAATAACCTGCACCTACCTCCACCTGCAGAGCCGCACACTAGATATATAATACCCTGCACCTACCTCCACCTGCAGAGCCGCACACTAGATATATAATACCCTGCACCTACCTCCACCTGCAGAGCCGCACACTAGATATATAATACCCTGCACCTACCTCCACCTGCAGAGCCGCACACTAGATATATAATACCCTGCACCTACCTCCACCTGCAGAGCCGCACACTAGATATATAATACCCTGCACCTACCTCCACCTGCAGAGCCGCACACTAGATATATAATACCCTGCACCTACCTCCACCTGCAGAGCCGCACACTAGATATATGGCTGCTCTGTGCTTCCAGGACCTGTGATGATGTCACATGGAGGGGAGGAGTCAGGGGTCACATGATAAGCTTTTCCATACAAGTAAAATATATCTTTGTACCGTGTTAGCCAGTAGAGATAAAAAAATTGTTTAAAAGAACAGAGAGTCCTCAGTGGTTGATTAAAAGGTATCAACCACTGAGGACTCTCTGTTCTTTTAAACAATTTTTTTAAGCTTTTCCATATATGTTAGGCTAGCTTCACATTAGCGTTCATCTGCCAGTCGGCAGAAAAACTGAAACTGCATGTTGCCAGATTTGTTGACAGCACAATGCAATGTCAATGAACTTGCGGTAACATGCGTTTGCATCCGTTTGGATGCGACATTGTCTGGATCCTGTGAGATGCAGTTTCCAAAACGCAACATGCAGCGTTTTTTCCCTTGGACATAAAACTGCAGCTCACCGGATCCTGTACATTGCAGCAGTAGCTTCAATGTTTTTCAATGGGCGACGGATCTAGTTTTTGCGGCTGGATGGATACTTTTTGCCGTACAAAACATAGCCTGAAGCATTCTCATTCTCTTCTCTTCTCATTGTCTTCTCATTCTCTTCTTTCTCTCCGCACACCGGCACTACAGCCCCCAGCACTACCGCACACACACAGGGACTACCTCAGTGACGTCCCCGCTGACAGCGCAACTCCCTTCAGTTGCATGGAGCTCCCGGTGGCGGTGGTGTTCTACTGCCGCTCCTGTCAGCTTCATGTAGCAGAGCTGATAGCGTCGCGGGACCTCTGTGGATTACGTCGGAACTGGAGGTGTATTTGGGGATTTTTATTAAAATGGTGAAAGAGGTTGTTTTTTTTGTCTTTTATTCCAAATAAAGTATTTTTTCGAGTGTATGTGTTTATTTACTTTCACTTACAGGTTAATTATTTGGGGTGTCTCATAGACGCCTGCCATGATTAACCCCTTATTACCTCGATTGCCACCGCACCAGGGCAATTCGGGATGAGCCGGGTAGAGTCCCGGGACTGTCGCATATAATGGATGCAACAATTCTGAGCAGCTGCTGGCTGACATTTTTAGGCTGGGGGGCTCCCCATAACGTGGAGCTCCCCATCCTGAGAATACTAGCCTTCAGCCGTGTGGCTTTACCCTGGGTGGTATAAAAATTGGGGGGACCGCACGTCGTTTTTTATAATTATTTATTTATTTTACTGCAAGATATAGCCCTGCCCACCAGCGGCTGTGATTGGTTGCAGTCAGACAGCTGTCACTCAGTGTGGTGGTGTGCCTGACTGCATGAGTGAATATGAGATTGAATAATGGGCGGCTGGAATTTTTAAATCAGGAAAAGCCGCCAGAAGAGTGTCACAGCCGTGCAGCGCCGCGCAGGTGATCGGTGAGTGGGTGAGAGTGAGTGAATGAGTCAGTGACACTCACTCACTCACACAATAAAGACATACACACAAAAACCCTTTATTTGAAATAAATGACAAAAAAAACCCTCCCTCTTTCATCACTTTATTCAAATCCCCAAATACCCCTCCTGGTCCGACGTAATCCACAGAGGTCCCACGTCGCATCCAGCTCTGCTTGATCAGAAGCTAACAGAGACCAGTCACATACCACGACCGCTGTCTGTGAGCTCCCCGCAGCAACTGAAGTGAGTCGCGCTGTCAGCGGTGACATCACTCAGGTTACCCGCAGCCACAGATCTCAGGTGGAGAACTTCAGCTGTGGCCGCGGGTAACCTCAGTGACGGCACCGCTGTTAGCGCACATCACTTCAGTCACTCAGGGGAAACCTTCACCGGTGACCGAAAATCAGCCCATGACACACAGGCAGAGCCGCGGGATGACAATGAAGTCGGGTGACGTTCATCCGACTTTATTCTGATCGTGCGGCTCTGTCTGTGTCTGCTGTCAGCGGCCATTCAGCTCTGCTACATGGCTCTGTCTGTGTCTGCTGTCAGCGGTAATGTAGCAGACCTTAATGGCAGATGACATAGATTCAGAGAATAAAAACGGATCTGTCAAAACTAAGCAAAAAAAACAGCACCCAAACGTATGCAAACGCAAGTGATCGCTCCGTTTTTATGCTGGATCCGGTAGACGGATCCAGTTAAAAAACGTTCAGTTCACTTGCGGTGGCATGCGTTGTTCTTCAAAAAAAAAGGATCCAGTGACATGCAGTTTTCGTTTTTTTGCCTTAAGGCAAAAAAACGCTGATGTGAAGCTAGCCTTAACCCTTTAGTGACGGAGCTAATTTTCACCTTAATGACCAGACCAAATTTTGCAATTCTGACCAGTGTCACTTCATGATGTTATAACTCTGGAACGCTTCAACGGATCCCGGTGATTCTGAGATTGTTTTTTCGTCACATATTGGACTTCATGTTAGTACCAAATTTAGGACAATATTTTTTGCGTTTATTTATGAAAAAAATTGAATATTGGCAAAAATTTTGAAAATTTTGCAATTTTCAACTTTTGAATTTTTATACCGTTAAACCAGAGATTTCTGTGACACAAAATAGTTAATAAATAACATTTCCCACTTGTCTACTTTACATCAGCACAATTTTGGAAACAACATTTTTTTTCGTTAGGAAGTTAGAGGGGTTCAACGTTTATCAGCGATTTCTCATTTTTACATCAAAATTTACAAAACCATTTTTTTAGGGACCACATCACATTTGAAGTGACTTTGAGAGGCCTATATGACAAATACCCAAAAGTGACACCATTATAGAAACTGCACCCCCCAAAGTACTCAAAACCACATTCAAGAAGTTTATTAACCCTTCAGGTGCTTCACATGAACAAAAGCAATGTGGAATGAAAAAAAGCAAAAATTAAATTTTACCTAAAAATGTTGCTCTAACCCAAATTTATTCACTTTTATAAGAAATAACACAACAAAATGGACCCCAAAACTTGTTCCCCACTTTCTTATGAGTGCGCCGATACCCCACATGTGGTCAGAAACCTCTGTTTGGACAAATGGGAGGGCTCGGAACAGAAGGAGCAATATTTGAATTTTGGAAAGCAAATTTGGCTGAAATAGATTGCGGGCACCATGTTGCATTTACAGGTCCGCTAAGGTACCTAAACAGAAGAAATCCCTCACAAGTGACACCATTTTGGAAACTAGACCCCTCAAGGCTTCTATCTAGGGGTATAGTGAGCATTTTAGATCCACAGGTACTTCACAGATTTTGTTAACGTTACGTTGTCATATTGAAAATTTTAATAATTTTCTCAAAAATGTTGCTTTAGCATCAATTTTCTCACTTTTTCAAGAGGTAATTCCAAAAATTTGACCTCAAGGTTTGTTAACCACTTTTTTATGAGCGCAGTGATACCTCACATGTGGTCTGAAACCTTTGTTTGGACAAATGGGAGGGCTTGGAACGAAAGGAGCAATATTTGAATTTTGGAAAGGAAATTTGGCTGAAAAAGATTGCGGGCACCATGTCACATTTGGAGGACCCCTAAGGTACCTAAACAGCAGAAACCCCGCACAAGTGACCCCATTTTGGAAACTAGGCCCCTCAAGAAATTTATCTAGATGTTTGGTGAGTACTCTGAACCCCCAGGTGCTTCACAGAATTTTATAACGTTGAGCCATGAAAAAAAAAAAAAAAAAAAAAAAAATTGTTATTTCAACCAGGTAGCTTTTTTTTTTACAAGAGTAAAAGGAAAAAATTCAGCATAAAATTTATTGTGCAATTTCTCCTGAGTTTGGCGATACCTTATATGTGGTGGAAATCAACTGTTTGGGCGCATGGCAGGGCTCGGAAGGGAAGGAGTGCCATTTGACTGCAAAATTGGCTGGAATCAATAGCGGACGCCAGGTTGCATTTGGAGAGCCCCTGAGGTGCCTAAACAGTGGCTGTCCCCCACATATGACTCCATTCTGGAAACAAGACACCTCAAGGCTTTTATCTAGGTGTATAGTGAGCAGTTTGAATCCACGAATACTTCACAGAATTTGATAAGCTAAGGTTGCCATATTGAAAATTTTCATTTTTTTCACAAAAATGTTGCTTCAGCATCAAATTTCTCACTTTTTCAAGAGACAACAACAAACCGTGGACCCAACAGGTTATTATACGATTTCCTGTGAGCGCAGGGATACCCCACATGTGGCCATAAACCTCTGTTTGGATAAATGGGAGGGCTTGGAATGGAAGGAGTACCATTTGAATTCTGGAAAAGTTGAGATAAATTGCGGGCACCATGTCACATTTGCAGGGCCCCTTGGGTACCTATACAGCAGAAACCCCCCACAAGTGACCCCATTTTGGAAACTGGATTTTATTCAGGAGTATAGTAAGCATTTTGAATCCACAGGTACTTCACAAAAATGTTGCTGTAGCAACAAATGTCTCACTTTTAGGCTATGTGGCCATGATCCAGCGACACGGCGTCTAGTATACAGTGTCAGCCTTCCTGCAGCTGCCCATGCCCACGATTTGGGTTCAGGCCGCTGTGGAGCTCTATGCTACCTGCAGAGAACACTCATCTCCGCAGCATAAATTGACATGCTGAGGCTCGGGAAGCTGCGCCACAGGTCGGTTTATGCTGCGGAGAAGAGAAGCACAGTGGGCATGGGATTTCTAAAAATCCTTCCACTGTTCTTCTACTGCACAACGCAGCGCTATGGACGCAGGGAAAACACTCTGCGCCCAAAACGCTGCAAATCCCGATTGTGGGCGCACAGCCTAAAATGCTACAATGGATGAATGGATAGATGTCTGTGAGGTAAATCCGGAGATATGACGATAAATCATGATATTCAAGTTATGTCAGGAAGCCCTCTCCTGGTGTCACCCCCCCTTTCCTTCACACAACTCCTTCAAGCAGAAATTTACCACAGGGATAAACGGTTTGTTTAGCAGATAGGTGTCAAAGGAACTGGTCTGTGTTCCACTTACACCTCCAACAGCCATCTCCTCTGATATGGAGATTAGTGTTCCCTCAGGCCTCTAAAACAAAGAGAGAGAGGAAGAGCCCCTGGGAGCTGTGTCCGCTCATCAAAGAAAGTGGACAGTGACCTGGCAAAACCAAAAGGAAACTAATCACCACAGGAGAGCATACTGCTGGCTCCGTAATATCATACCCAGTTATGATATTACCGTGCGTCTCAGCCATACACCCCCTACATCGTTAAAATCGGGACTTCGAGCCGAATCTGGGCATATCCTCGGAGTGTATATGGCACCCTGGGGCGGCGAGATATAGAGCACTGCTAGTAGGAGTCCGGTAAATGAGTCGTGCTTGGACTCAAAATGCAGAGGGGACCCGGGCGGATCTGATGGCACCAGAACCATCCCGATCGGACCTCCCAGTCCGGAGTTGCAGGTAATAGCCCCTTCTGGGATATTACTCTGACTCCATGCAGGGGGAGTGGCAGTGCTTCCCTGTGAGGTCACTAAGGTAGGAGGGGACCTGGATTTGCCCAGGTTGATAACCCTACTTCGGCCATTTTCCAGTGTTCTTTCGCCGGGGGTCACGTGTAGGAAACATCTGTGGGAAGGATCCTAGAAACCTGGTCTACAGCGCCCCCCTGTGGCCAGACGCACAAGGTAACTGCTGGAACTGTGTATGCCTGTTTGTAAACCATGCTTTGTCTGTAACTGTACTCTGACATATGTATATTCTGTAGATTCCCTATTGTATATATTGTAGTTTCTAGTGTGCTTTAGGCTGATTAAATTATATAATTAATCTTGGGCTGTTCTGTTATCTCGATCTTGAATCCCACGTCTGTGTGTTCGGCTAATAGTTACCGTGAAGCGGTTGGTGGCAGCGAGTTGTGCCAAGGATTATTGTGGGGAGGCCAGTGAGATTCGGGGAGGTTTTATATATTCCGCCCGCGGAGGTCGGGGGAATATATACCCTACTCTCACCGGGGACCCTTCAATAATCGGCATAAGTAGTATAGCGGCCTCCTTGCTTATTGTCGGGCACTTCCATAATTGGCCTGACTATAAGAGGGGCGCTAGAGAGCGCGTCACGTGCTCTGTCTGTCGGTCGGGAGGTATAAAGGAGGGGTGACCCCCACTTGTTACCCCCCGATTGTGACGTACTGGTAGCCAGCGCGGGGGATTTCTGAGTGACCCCCCCGGTGGTTCGTGACATATTGGTGGCATAGCGGTGGGATCGAGATAATAGTGTGTGTGAGTGTGAGACCCATACTCCCAGACACTAAAGACTGCCTGCAGCAGCTGTGGCTGCTGGGGTCTTCAGACCAGACCAACACTAGAGTGTCAGAGTGCAGATACTGTAAGGTGTGTGGAGGCATCAGGTGTCAGTTCTGTGTCAGTGACCAAAGTCTGCAACAATGGCTGAGAGCACCAGGAGCAAAGCCAAAGGAATGGCCGATGCTCAGGCCAGAGACGATGAGGAGGTTGTCCACGAGCCCTCCAAGAGCCCGACGCCAGAGAACAGCTCTGCAGAGGACATCACACAACCTGGCACTGCTGGACAAGATGAGGAGGAGCTCGCCCAAGGGTCCTCAACGAGCCAGATGCCAGTCCTCCGCTCTGAAATGGACAGTGAATCACCTGGCTCTGCAGCGTGCCGCAGATCACCACTTGCCAATCCCTCCGGCCTGAGAGGTGCAGAGGCCCTCCTTCAAGCTGCCTTGGCCAGGCTTATGGCTGGAGACCGGGATACCTACGAGATACTCATGGCCGAGCGTGAGCAGCAGGCAGCGCGTGAAGAGCGACAGCAACAGGCAGAGCGTGACCACCAGCTGCAGCTAGCTCAGCTCCGGCCCTCATCAGCCACACGTGACCTTCAAGACACCAAACTTCCAAAGGTCCGTGTTGAGGACTTCCCACTGCTGGAGAAGGATGGAGACTTGGACTCTTTCCTGACTGCTTTTGAACGGACTTGCCTGCAGCACCATCTGGACAAGGATCAGTGGGCCAAATACCTGACCCCCCGTCTAAGGGGTAAGGCCCTGGATATCCTTGGGGACTTGCCTGCTGAGGCAGATCAGGGCTACGACACCATCAAGCGGGCCCTGATCCAACAGTACAACCTCACTCCGGAGTCCTACCGCAAGAAGTTCCGGACCCTGCAAAAGGGACCAAAGGACTCCTGGGCTGACCACCGGCGGGCATTTGCCCGAGCTGCCGACCACTGGACCCAAGGCCTGCAGCTTTCCACCGGACCGGAGATCCTGGACTTGTTCATCACGGAGCAACTCTTGTGGAACTGCCCTGAGGATCTCCGCCAGTTCATCCGAGACCAGAAGCCAAAGGGGTCCACGGCTACAGCTGCCCTGGCCGATGACTACACCAACAATCGGGCTCCTGAGGCCAGGAGAGCAGCCACCAGCAGCACCTGGAGAGGGGGTAAGATGAACTCTGCGACTGCCCCACCTGCCCCTAGACTGCAGGGGGTGTCCCCCTCAACTCCCCTCTCCAGGCCCGTGGCAGAACCAAGACGGTGCCACCAGTGCAACCTACCTGGACACTTCAAGGCCATGTGCCCTCAGCGTCCCAAGGCCCCGGCTCCGTCCCCGTCCCAAGGGCCGCCCAAGGTGTATTGTGTGGGTGGGGGTGGTGGTAGGTCCCTGGACAGCTTCCAACCTGTCACCGTCGGCCAGTCTGTGACCATAGGACTGCGAGACAGCGCCTCGGAGGTGACTCTGGTGCGGCCTGAGATGGTGTCCCCCCAAGACTTGATCCCTGGAAAAACCCTCGCTGTCTCCGGGATTGGAGGCATTGACCCGGCGCTGCCTGTTGCTGGCATTTATGTGGACTGGGGCGCAGGGCGAGGGGTGAGAGAGGTGGGGGTAACTGATCGGATCCCCGCAAACGTGCTACTTGGGACAGATTTGGGGCAGATAACCTCCCAGTTTGGGCCCCCACCAAGGGCTGAACCTTCAGCCAGTACGGACGTGCCTCCGGACAATGTGAATGTGTTATCTATGAATGATGTGAGAGAGGGGGGAGTGAACTCTGATATTTCTGCTTGCATAGACACCATAGACACACACTCAGCTGCAGCTGTGACAGGGGAGGGGGTCAGAGAAAGGTGTGACAATGCCTCTACAAGTAACCAGCCAGTGAGCTGGGATCTGTTGCCCTCTGCAGGGATAAGCAGAGAGCAGGGTGCTGCAGGGGGAGGACCAGTGTGTGGGGTGGGGGCTACCACAGCAAATGTGGGGTCCCCAGAGATTTCACAGCGGGGTTCTGTTGCTGCAGGAGGGGAACAGGCAGGTGAGATTGGGGCCGGTCCAGGAGCGGAAGTGCTCCCAGGTAAGATCTCGGTGCATGGTTCCCCCACAACCGGGGTGTCAGGAAGCCAGGTAGGTCTGCCTGAACCGGCGACTTGGTCAGGAACGGAGGAGGAGCAGGCACGACCCACGGTCGCAGCGGCTGTGGCCGCTGTCACCCGCAGTGGGAGTGCTGGAAGCCAAGGGGCCTCCCCGGAGGTCCGATAGCTCTTTCCCCTTCTGACCAAGTGGCAGCCGAGTCAGGTGGAGGCCAGGACACAGGTCCCGGGGTACTGACTGAAGATGTGACAGTCTCGTCGATTCTGGCCACATCTAGTCAGGGGTTTCAGGCAGCGTTAGAAGCTGACGACAGCCTGAAAGCCCTTAAGGAGCAGGCGGCACAGCCTCCCTCGGACTCGGACCCGGAGCGAGTGGTCGGGGACCAAGGACGGCTGTACCGGGTCACGGTCCAGCAGGGTTCACCGGAGGCGTGGCCCAGGGACCGACAGTTGGTGGTACCCTATCCGTTCCGGACGGAGTTGTTGCGGATCGCACATGAGATTCCGATGGCCGGACACCTAGGGATCGCTAAGACCAAGGCCAGGTTAAACCAGCATTTCTACTGGCCAAAAATGGGGGCCGATGTGGCTGCCTACTGCCGTTCGTGTGAAACCTGTCAGAGAGTGGGAAGGCGGGGCCACACCCCAAAGCCCCACTGGTATCTCTGCCCATCATCGATGAGCCTTTCAGGAGGGTGGCTGTGGATCTGTCGGCCCGCTGGCCATCCCCAGTAGCTCCGGGAAACGCTTCATACTGACGGTAGTGGACTATGCCACCCGGTACCCAGAAGCAGTGGCCTTGTCGTCCATTCGGGCTGACAAGGTGGCCACCGCCTTGCTGGAGATTTTCTCCCGAGTGGGTTTTCCCCAGGAAATGCTCACTGACCGGGGAACCCAATTCATGTCCCAGCTGATGGAGGCCCTCTGTGAGCAAGTCCAGGTGCGACATCTGGTGGCCAGCCCGTACCATCCACAGACTAATGGCCTGTGCGAGCGGTTTAATGGCACCTTAAAGCAGATGCTTAAGATGTTGGTCGACTCCCATGGGCGTGACTGGGAGCGGTATCTCCCACACCTGTTATTTGCTTACCGGGAGGTTCCACAGGCCTCAACAGGATTCTCACCGTTTGAGCTCCTGTACGGGCGACGTGTGCGGGACCCCCTGGCTCTGGTGAAAGAGGCTTGGGAAGGGGATTTGGCCACCCCTGGAGTGTCGGTTATCGAGTATGTCATGCGCTTCCGGGACAAAATGCAGGCCTTGACGCAACTGGTACACGACAATATGGCTCAAGCCCAGGCCGATCAGAAGCGTTGGTACGACCAGAACGCTTGTGAGAGGACCTACCAAGTGGGTCAAAAGGTGTGGGTACTGGTCCCCGTACCACAGGACAAGCTTCAGGCAGCCTGGGAAGGCCCATACCTCGTGTACCAGCAGCTCAACCCTGTAACGTACCTGGTCACCCTGGACCCTGCCCGTGGAAGGCGGAAGCCCTTCCATGTGAACATGATGAAGGCACATCATGAGCGGGAGGCATGTGCACTCCCTGTGTGCAACCTGCCCGAGGAGGGAGAAACGGAAACCCTCTTGGATATGCTAGCCCAGGTTAGGGCAGGCGGATCCATTGAGGATGTGGAGGTTGGCCACCAGCTCTTGGAGGACCAACGGTCCCAGCTGTGGGCCACCCTACACCCCTTCAGGGGGTTGTTTACCAACCAGCCCGGAAGGACTAACTTGGCTGTCCATCACGTGGACACTGGGGATCATCCCCCGATCAGGCGTTCAGCATATCGGGTCTCCCTGGAGGTGCAGCAACACATGCGCCAGGAGATTGACGAGATGCTGAAGCTGGGGGTGATCCAGGCATCCAACAGCGCTTGGGCCTCGCCTGTAGTCCTCGTCCCTAAGAAGGACCGAACCACTCGGTTCTGCGTGGACTACAGGGGGCTCAATGCTGTCACAGTCGCCGATGCGTACCCAATGCCCCGCATCGATGACCTGCTCGATCAGTTGGCCGGGGCTCAGTACCTGACCATCATGGATCTGAGCCGGGGATATTGGCAGATCCCCCTGACTCGCAAGGCCAGGGAACGCTCTGCCTTTATTACCCCATTTGGACTGTACGAGTCCACGGTGATGCCATTCGGGATGAGGAATGCCCCTGCCACCTTCCAGCGGATGGTCAACACCCTGCTCAAGGGACTTGAAGGGTACGCGGCCGCGTACCTGGATGACATTGCCGTCTTCAGTCCCACCTGGGAGGACCACCTAGAGCATCTAGCACAGGTGCTCAGGCGGATCCACCAGGCAGGTTTGACCATCAAGCCGGGAAAGTGTCAGCTGGCCATGAGCGAGGTCCAGTACCTCGGTCACCGGGTAGGCGGGAGAACACTGAAGCCCGAGCCTGAGAAAGTGGAGGCCATCGCATCCTGGCCCACCCCCAGGACCAAGAAGCAGGTGATGTCCTTCTTGGGGACCGCTGGGTACTATAGGAGGTTTGTTCCAGGCTATAGTAGCCTGGCAAAGCCCTTGACGGACCTCACCAAGAAGAAGCTGCCCTCTGCAGTCGATTGGACAATGGACTGCGAGACAGCCTTCCGGGCCCTAAAGGACGCCCTGTCCAGCCCGCCCGTGCTACAGGCAGCCGACTTCACGCGGCCGTTTGTAGTACAGACCGACGCCAGTGACTTCGGCCTCGGTGCGGTACTCAGCCAGGTGGACTCTGCGAGCCAAGAGCACCCAGTCTTGTACCTGAGCAGGAAACTGTTACCAAGGGAAGTGGCCTATTCCACGATGGAAAAGGAGTGCCTGGCCATAGTGTGGGCCCTGCAGCGTCTGCAACCCTATCTATACGGGCGCCACTTCATCGTGGAGACGGACCACAATCCCCTCAGCTGGTTGCACACCGTCTCTGGGACGAATGGACGGTTGTTGCGATGGAGCCTTGCGCTCCAGCAATACAACTTCACCATTCGCCACAAAAGGGGCCGTGACCACGGTAACGCAGACGGGCTGTCCCGACAAGGAGAGGTCGCGGACGGGCGCACGGGGGAACACCGGAGTGTGCTGCCCCCTAGCGCCCTCAAAAGGGGGGAGGTGTGAGGTAAATCCGGAGATATGACGATAAATCATGATATTCAAGTTATGTCAGGAAGCCCTCTCCTGGTGTCACCCCCCCCTTTCCTTCACACAACTCCTTCAAGCAGAAATTTACCACAGGGATAAACGGTTTGTTTAGCAGATAGGTGTCAAAGGAACTGGTCTGTGTTCCACTTACACCTCCAACAGCCATCTCCTCTGATATGGAGATTAGTGTTCCCTCAGGCCTCTAAAACAAAGAGAGAGAGGAAGAGCCCCTGGGAGCTGTGTCCGCTCATCAAAGAAAGTGGACAGTGACCTGGCAAAACCAAAAGGAAACTAATCACCACAGGAGAGCATACTGCTGGCTCCGTAATATCATACCCAGTTATGATATTACCGTGCGTCTCAGCCATACACCCCCTACATCGTTAAAATCGGGACTTCGAGCCGAATCTGGGCATATCCTCGGAGTGTATATGGCACCCTGGGGCGGCGAGATATAGAGCACTGCTAGTAGGAGTCCGGTAAATGAGTCGTGCTTGGACTCAAAATGCAGAGGGGACCCGGGCGGATCTGATGGCACCAGAACCATCCCGATCGGACCTCCCAGTCCGGAGTTGCAGGTAATAGCCCCTTCTGGGATATTACTCTGACTCCATGCAGGGGGAGTGGCAGTGCTTCCCTGTGAGGTCACTAAGGTAGGAGGGGACCTGGATTTGCCCAGGTTGATAACCCTACTTCGGCCATTTTCCAGTGTTCTTTCGCCGGGGGTCACGTGTAGGAAACATCTGTGGGAAGGATCCTAGAAACCTGGTCTACAGCGCCCCCCTGTGGCCAGACGCACAAGGTAACTGCTGGAACTGTGTATGCCTGTTTGTAAACCATGCTTTGTCTGTAACTGTACTCTGACATATGTATATTCTGTAGATTCCCTATTGTATATATTGTAGTTTCTAGTGTGCTTTAGGCTGATTAAATTATATAATTAATCTTGGGCTGTTCTGTTATCTCGATCTTGAATCCCACGTCTGTGTGTTCGGCTAATAGTTACCGTGAAGCGGTTGGTGGCAGCGAGTTGTGCCAAGGATTATTGTGGGGAGGCCAGTGAGATTCGGGGAGGTTTTATATATTCCGCCCGCGGAGGTCGGGGGAATATATACCCTACTCTCACCGGGGACCCTTCAATAATCGGCATAAGTAGTATAGCGGCCTCCTTGCTTATTGTCGGGCACTTCCATAATTGGCCTGACTATAAGAGGGGCGCTAGAGAGCGCGTCACGTGCTCTGTCTGTCGGTCGGGAGGTATAAAGGAGGGGTGACCCCCACTTGTTACCCCCCGATTGTGACGTACTGGTAGCCAGCGCGGGGGATTTCTGAGTGACCCCCCCGGTGGTTCGTGACATATTGGTGGCATAGCGGTGGGATCGAGATAATAGTGTGTGTGAGTGTGAGACCCATACTCCCAGACACTAAAGACTGCCTGCAGCAGCTGTGGCTGCTGGGGTCTTCAGACCAGACCAACACTAGAGTGTCAGAGTGCAGATACTGTAAGGTGTGTGGAGGCATCAGGTGTCAGTTCTGTGTCAGTGACCAAAGTCTGCAACAATGGCTGAGAGCACCAGGAGCAAAGCCAAAGGAATGGCCGATGCTCAGGCCAGAGACGATGAGGAGGTTGTCCACGAGCCCTCCAAGAGCCCGACGCCAGAGAACAGCTCTGCAGAGGACATCACACAACCTGGCACTGCTGGACAAGATGAGGAGGAGCTCGCCCAAGGGTCCTCAACGAGCCAGATGCCAGTCCTCCGCTCTGAAATGGACAGTGAATCACCTGGCTCTGCAGCGTGCCGCAGATCACCACTTGCCAATCCCTCCGGCCTGAGAGGTGCAGAGGCCCTCCTTCAAGCTGCCTTGGCCAGGCTTATGGCTGGAGACCGGGATACCTACGAGATACTCATGGCCGAGCGTGAGCAGCAGGCAGCGCGTGAAGAGCGACAGCAACAGGCAGAGCGTGACCACCAGCTGCAGCTAGCTCAGCTCCGGCCCTCATCAGCCACACGTGACCTTCAAGACACCAAACTTCCAAAGGTCCGTGTTGAGGACTTCCCACTGCTGGAGAAGGATGGAGACTTGGACTCTTTCCTGACTGCTTTTGAACGGACTTGCCTGCAGCACCATCTGGACAAGGATCAGTGGGCCAAATACCTGACCCCCCGTCTAAGGGGTAAGGCCCTGGATATCCTTGGGGACTTGCCTGCTGAGGCAGATCAGGGCTACGACACCATCAAGCGGGCCCTGATCCAACAGTACAACCTCACTCCGGAGTCCTACCGCAAGAAGTTCCGGACCCTGCAAAAGGGACCAAAGGACTCCTGGGCTGACCACCGGCGGGCATTTGCCCGAGCTGCCGACCACTGGACCCAAGGCCTGCAGCTTTCCACCGGACCGGAGATCCTGGACTTGTTCATCACGGAGCAACTCTTGTGGAACTGCCCTGAGGATCTCCGCCAGTTCATCCGAGACCAGAAGCCAAAGGGGTCCACGGCTACAGCTGCCCTGGCCGATGACTACACCAACAATCGGGCTCCTGAGGCCAGGAGAGCAGCCACCAGCAGCACCTGGAGAGGGGGTAAGATGAACTCTGCGACTGCCCCACCTGCCCCTAGACTGCAGGGGGTGTCCCCCTCAACTCCCCTCTCCAGGCCCGTGGCAGAACCAAGACGGTGCCACCAGTGCAACCTACCTGGACACTTCAAGGCCATGTGCCCTCAGCGTCCCAAGGCCCCGGCTCCGTCCCCGTCCCAAGGGCCGCCCAAGGTGTATTGTGTGGGTGGGGGTGGTGGTAGGTCCCTGGACAGCTTCCAACCTGTCACCGTCGGCCAGTCTGTGACCATAGGACTGCGAGACAGCGCCTCGGAGGTGACTCTGGTGCGGCCTGAGATGGTGTCCCCCCAAGACTTGATCCCTGGAAAAACCCTCGCTGTCTCCGGGATTGGAGGCATTGACCCGGCGCTGCCTGTTGCTGGCATTTATGTGGACTGGGGCGCAGGGCGAGGGGTGAGAGAGGTGGGGGTAACTGATCGGATCCCCGCAAACGTGCTACTTGGGACAGATTTGGGGCAGATAACCTCCCAGTTTGGGCCCCCACCAAGGGCTGAACCTTCAGCCAGTACGGACGTGCCTCCGGACAATGTGAATGTGTTATCTATGAATGATGTGAGAGAGGGGGGAGTGAACTCTGATATTTCTGCTTGCATAGACACCATAGACACACACTCAGCTGCAGCTGTGACAGGGGAGGGGGTCAGAGAAAGGTGTGACAATGCCTCTACAAGTAACCAGCCAGTGAGCTGGGATCTGTTGCCCTCTGCAGGGATAAGCAGAGAGCAGGGTGCTGCAGGGGGAGGACCAGTGTGTGGGGTGGGGGCTACCACAGCAAATGTGGGGTCCCCAGAGATTTCACAGCGGGGTTCTGTTGCTGCAGGAGGGGAACAGGCAGGTGAGATTGGGGCCAGTCCAGGAGCGGAAGTGCTCCCAGGTAAGATCTCGGTGCATGGTTCCCCCACAACCGGGGTGTCAGGAAGCCAGGTAGGTCTGCCTGAACCGGCGACTTGGTCAGGAACGGAGGAGGAGCAGGCACGACCCACGGTCGCAGCGGCTGTGGCCGCTGTCACCCGCAGTGGGAGTGCTGGAAGCCAAGGGGCCTCCCGGAGGTCCGATAGCTCTTCCCCTTCTGACCAAGTGGCAGCCGAGTCAGGTGGAGGCCAGGACACAGGTCCCGGGGTACTGACTGAAGATGTGACAGTCTCGTCGATTCTGGCCACATCTAGTCAGGGGTTTCAGGCAGCGTTAGAAGCTGACGACAGCCTGAAAGCCCTTAAGGAGCAGGCGGCACAGCCTCCCTCGGACTCGGACCCGGAGCGAGTGGTCGGGGACCAAGGACGGCTGTACCGGGTCACGGTCCAGCAGGGTTCACCGGAGGCGTGGCCCAGGGACCGACAGTTGGTGGTACCCTATCCGTTCCGGACGGAGTTGTTGCGGATCGCACATGAGATTCCGATGGCCGGACACCTAGGGATCGCTAAGACCAAGGCCAGGTTAAACCAGCATTTCTACTGGCCAAAAATGGGGGCCGATGTGGCTGCCTACTGCCGTTCGTGTGAAACCTGTCAGAGAGTGGGGAAGGCGGGGCCACACCCCAAAGCCCCACTGGTATCTCTGCCCATCATCGATGAGCCTTTCAGGAGGGTGGCTGTGGATCTGGTCGGCCCGCTGGCCATCCCCAGTAGCTCCGGGAAACGCTTCATACTGACGGTAGTGGACTATGCCACCCGGTACCCAGAAGCAGTGGCCTTGTCGTCCATTCGGGCTGACAAGGTGGCCACCGCCTTGCTGGAGATTTTCTCCCGAGTGGGTTTTCCCCAGGAAATGCTCACTGACCGGGGAACCCAATTCATGTCCCAGCTGATGGAGGCCCTCTGTGAGCAAGTCCAGGTGCGACATCTGGTGGCCAGCCCGTACCATCCACAGACTAATGGCCTGTGCGAGCGGTTTAATGGCACCTTAAAGCAGATGCTTAAGATGTTGGTCGACTCCCATGGGCGTGACTGGGAGCGGTATCTCCCACACCTGTTATTTGCTTACCGGGAGGTTCCACAGGCCTCAACAGGATTCTCACCGTTTGAGCTCCTGTACGGGCGACGTGTGCGGGACCCCCTGGCTCTGGTGAAAGAGGCTTGGGAAGGGGATTTGGCCACCCCTGGAGTGTCGGTTATCGAGTATGTCATGCGCTTCCGGGACAAAATGCAGGCCTTGACGCAACTGGTACACGACAATATGGCTCAAGCCCAGGCCGATCAGAAGCGTTGGTACGACCAGAACGCTTGTGAGAGGACCTACCAAGTGGGTCAAAAGGTGTGGGTACTGGTCCCCGTACCACAGGACAAGCTTCAGGCAGCCTGGGAAGGCCCATACCTCGTGTACCAGCAGCTCAACCCTGTAACGTACCTGGTCACCCTGGACCCTGCCCGTGGAAGGCGGAAGCCCTTCCATGTGAACATGATGAAGGCACATCATGAGCGGGAGGCATGTGCACTCCCTGTGTGCAACCTGCCCGAGGAGGGAGAAACGGAAACCCTCTTGGATATGCTAGCCCAGGTTAGGGCAGGCGGATCCATTGAGGATGTGGAGGTTGGCCACCAGCTCTTGGAGGACCAACGGTCCCAGCTGTGGGCCACCCTACACCCCTTCAGGGGGTTGTTTACCAACCAGCCCGGAAGGACTAACTTGGCTGTCCATCACGTGGACACTGGGGATCATCCCCCGATCAGGCGTTCAGCATATCGGGTCTCCCTGGAGGTGCAGCAACACATGCGCCAGGAGATTGACGAGATGCTGAAGCTGGGGGTGATCCAGGCATCCAACAGCGCTTGGGCCTCGCCTGTAGTCCTCGTCCCTAAGAAGGACCGAACCACTCGGTTCTGCGTGGACTACAGGGGGCTCAATGCTGTCACAGTCGCCGATGCGTACCCAATGCCCCGCATCGATGACCTGCTCGATCAGTTGGCCGGGGCTCAGTACCTGACCATCATGGATCTGAGCCGGGGATATTGGCAGATCCCCCTGACTCGCAAGGCCAGGGAACGCTCTGCCTTTATTACCCCATTTGGACTGTACGAGTCCACGGTGATGCCATTCGGGATGAGGAATGCCCCTGCCACCTTCCAGCGGATGGTCAACACCCTGCTCAAGGGACTTGAAGGGTACGCGGCCGCGTACCTGGATGACATTGCCGTCTTCAGTCCCACCTGGGAGGACCACCTAGAGCATCTAGCACAGGTGCTCAGGCGGATCCACCAGGCAGGTTTGACCATCAAGCCGGGAAAGTGTCAGCTGGCCATGAGCGAGGTCCAGTACCTCGGTCACCGGGTAGGCGGGAGAACACTGAAGCCCGAGCCTGAGAAAGTGGAGGCCATCGCATCCTGGCCCACCCCCAGGACCAAGAAGCAGGTGATGTCCTTCTTGGGGACCGCTGGGTACTATAGGAGGTTTGTTCCAGGCTATAGTAGCCTGGCAAAGCCCTTGACGGACCTCACCAAGAAGAAGCTGCCCTCTGCAGTCGATTGGACAATGGACTGCGAGACAGCCTTCCGGGCCCTAAAGGACGCCCTGTCCAGCCCGCCCGTGCTACAGGCAGCCGACTTCACGCGGCCGTTTGTAGTACAGACCGACGCCAGTGACTTCGGCCTCGGTGCGGTACTCAGCCAGGTGGACTCTGCGAGCCAAGAGCACCCAGTCTTGTACCTGAGCAGGAAACTGTTACCAAGGGAAGTGGCCTATTCCACGATGGAAAAGGAGTGCCTGGCCATAGTGTGGGCCCTGCAGCGTCTGCAACCCTATCTATACGGGCGCCACTTCATCGTGGAGACGGACCACAATCCCCTCAGCTGGTTGCACACCGTCTCTGGGACGAATGGACGGTTGTTGCGATGGAGCCTTGCGCTCCAGCAATACAACTTCACCATTCGCCACAAAAGGGGCCGTGACCACGGTAACGCAGACGGGCTGTCCCGACAAGGAGAGGTCGCGGACGGGCGCACGGGGGAACACCGGAGTGTGCTGCCCCCTAGCGCCCTCAAAAGGGGGGAGGTGTGAGGTAAATCCGGAGATATGACGATAAATCATGATATTCAAGTTATGTCAGGAAGCCCTCTCCTGGTGTCACCCCCCCTTTCCTTCACACAACTCCTTCAAGCAGAAATTTACCACAGGGATAAACGGTTTGTTTAGCAGATAGGTGTCAAAGGAACTGGTCTGTGTTCCACTTACACCTCCAACAGCCATCTCCTCTGATATGGAGATTAGTGTTCCCTCAGGCCTCTAAAACAAAGAGAGAGAGGAAGAGCCCCTGGGAGCTGTGTCCGCTCATCAAAGAAAGTGGACAGTGACCTGGCAAAACCAAAAGGAAACTAATCACCACAGGAGAGCATACTGCTGGCTCCGTAATATCATACCCAGTTATGATATTACCGTGCGTCTCAGCCATACACCCCCTACATCGTTAAAATCGGGACTTCGAGCCGAATCTGGGCATATCCTCGGAGTGTATATGGCACCCTGGGGCGGCGAGATATAGAGCACTGCTAGTAGGAGTCCGGTAAATGAGTCGTGCTTGGACTCAAAATGCAGAGGGGACCCGGGCGGATCTGATGGCACCAGAACCATCCCGATCGGACCTCCCAGTCCGGAGTTGCAGGTAATAGCCCCTTCTGGGATATTACTCTGACTCCATGCAGGGGGAGTGGCAGTGCTTCCCTGTGAGGTCACTAAGGTAGGAGGGGACCTGGATTTGCCCAGGTTGATAACCCTACTTCGGCCATTTTCCAGTGTTCTTTCGCCGGGGGTCACGTGTAGGAAACATCTGTGGGAAGGATCCTAGAAACCTGGTCTACAGCGCCCCCCTGTGGCCAGACGCACAAGGTAACTGCTGGAACTGTGTATGCCTGTTTGTAAACCATGCTTTGTCTGTAACTGTACTCTGACATATGTATATTCTGTAGATTCCCTATTGTATATATTGTAGTTTCTAGTGTGCTTTAGGCTGATTAAATTATATAATTAATCTTGGGCTGTTCTGTTATCTCGATCTTGAATCCCACGTCTGTGTGTTCGGCTAATAGTTACCGTGAAGCGGTTGGTGGCAGCGAGTTGTGCCAAGGATTATTGTGGGGAGGCCAGTGAGATTCGGGGAGGTTTTATATATTCCGCCCGCGGAGGTCGGGGGAATATATACCCTACTCTCACCGGGGACCCTTCAATAATCGGCATAAGTAGTATAGCGGCCTCCTTGCTTATTGTCGGGCACTTCCATAATTGGCCTGACTATAAGAGGGGCGCTAGAGAGCGCGTCACGTGCTCTGTCTGTCGGTCGGGAGGTATAAAGGAGGGGTGACCCCCACTTGTTACCCCCCGATTGTGACGTACTGGTAGCCAGCGCGGGGGATTTCTGAGTGACCCCCCCGGTGGTTCGTGACAATGTCAAACAAATATAACGTCCCACCCCCTGCATATTCTAAGCTGGCACCCTTTAGTGCCTTTCATGTGGCACTAAAGGGTGCCTAGCCTTGTATTTAGCCCCCCAAAAAATTAATAATTAAAATAAACGACGTGGGGTCCCCCCTATTTTTGATAGCCAGCTAGGGTAAAGCAGACAGCTGTAGCCTGCAAACCACAGCTGACAGCTTCACCTTGACTGGTGATCAATTTGGAGGGCTCCCCAGGCGTTTTTTTTTAAAAAAAAAAATGTGGGGTCCCCCCCAAATTAGATCACCAGCCAAGGTGAAGCGGACAGCTGGGGTCTGGTATTCTCAGGGTGGGAAGAGCCATGGTTATTGGACTCTTCCCAGCCTAAAAATAACAGGCCGCAGCCGCCCCAGAAGTGGCGCATCCATTAGATGCGCCAATCCTGGCGCTTCGCCCCAGCTCATCCCGCGCCCTGGTGCGGTGGCAGACGGGGTAATATATGGGGTTGATACCAGCTGTAATGTCACCTGGCATCAAGCCCTGGGGTTAGTGATGTCACGGCATCTGAACAGATACCCGACATTACTAACCCAGTCAAGTAATAGAAAAAAATAAAGACAAAAAAAAAATTTATTTGAAAAAAAAAACTCCCCGAAACATTCCTCTTTTACCAATTTATTGAAAATAAATAAATTTCGGTCGCTGTAATCCATTTTGGAGGTCCCACGCCGACTCTGGATCTTCTAGAATATGGGGGGCACGTTCAGGGAACGTATCCCCCATTTTCTGGAAGAGCAAGCTCTCCATGAGCAGTGTGGGTGCAGTAATCTGAGAATACTGCACTCACACTGCCCCGGTCCAACCTAGGGCAGAGTGACCTGCAGTAACCTCATTCTAGAATATGAGGGGCACGCTCACAGAACGTACCCCCCATTTTCTAGAACAGCAGTCCCTCCATGTGAGGAGTGTGGCTGCAGATTACCATACTCACCCTCCCCCGGTCCACAGTGCAGCAGCCTGTGCAGCAGCGATGTCAGAGTCCCTGCTTGCAGGGATCCAGCTGACAGCCGCTGTCTGCGCATGCGCCGCCAGCTTTCAAGAAGCAGGCGGCGTGATCGCAGGGACGGAGCACCAGCAGACAGGTAACGTAAGACCGGGGGCTGGGGGGGGTGACGGGGGTGACGGGGGGTGACGGCGGGACAACTTTCTGCCGCATGTGACGTGTCACATGCGGCAGAAAGAGCAGGATGAATGCGCCCACCATCTTCCACGCTCCGGAGGGGGGAGGAGGGAGGCGGCTCTGGAGACCGGAGGGGGCTCCGGGGACCAGAGATCTCCGGTGGCCCGGAGGAGGGGTCAGGGGGAGGACATTTCCCTCCGATCTGAAATGTTTGATCATTTCAGATCGGAGGGAAATTAATGCAGAGCCGGCGGCGGCGGGAGTTTTCAGCGCGCGTCGGCGCCATCTTGGATTTTCCGGAGGGGGGGTAGGGGTGGTGGGGGGACTCTCCGGTACCGGGGGCTTTGGGGGCACTAAGGGCTCATATTTATTTCTCATCTGACATGTTTGATCACGTCAGATGAGAAATAAATCAATTTTACCAGCCATTTATTTTTTTTAATGTTGTTGCCGGTATACGGTGTATACCGGTGATCGCATTAACGGGGTCCAAAAAAAACACCCCGATTCATAATCTTGGGGGTCTCAGCTACCTCCGGTAGCTGAAACCCCCGAGATTTTTCGTCACTGGGGGGCGCTACAAGCTTTTTCCGGCCTGACGTCTCAAGACGTCGGAACAGAATAAGTACCCTGTTTTTCCGACGTCTTGAGACGTTAGGCCGTCGCTATGGGGTTAAGCGGGCTTTACACGCTACGATATTGCTAGCAATTGCTAGCGATATCGTACGCAAAAGCACCCGCCCCCGTCGTGCATGGAATTTCGTGTGATCGCTGCCGCATCGAACATTATCGCTACGGCAGCGTCACACGCGCTTACCCGGTCGGCGGCGTCGCTGTGTCTGCCGCACAATCCCTCCCTCAAGAGGGAGGGACGCTCGGCATCACTGCGACGTCACCGCGACGTCACTAAGCGGCCGGCCAATCAAAGCGGAGGGGCGGAGATGAGCAGGGACGTAACATCCCGCCCACCTTCTTCCTTCCGCATTGCGGCCGGCGGTAGGCAAGGAGATGTTCCTCGCTACTGCGGTGTCACACCGCAGGAGCGAAGATGGAGATGATTAATGGAGAAGATGGAGAGATTAATGGGTTTAGGCTATGTGCGCACTAGAAAAAGGATTTTTCTTAAGAAATTTCTTGAGAGTGAAGGATTAGCGCACCTGCGTTAAAAAAACGCACCAATAACGCACCGAAAAACGCATGCGTTTATGTGCCGCCCCCACATCAGCAGCCGAGCTGCTCGGATCCGGATCCGCAGTGACTCGAGGGCTCTCTGGACCCGGGGGTCATGCGGACACTCAAATAAAAGGCCATTATGTACAATGGATTGCTTTGATAGTTCGTGACGTCACCCACGGTGTGTGGTAAGGTGGAGTACCACCGCTGCTGTTGGGGAACACCCGTGGGTGATGGAACGGCAGCTAGGTGTTTGAACCCCTCCGTGGGTAGAGGTGGTTGCCCTGGGGCTCAGTGTCCTTAATGCTGGGAATAGTGGCTGCAGGTGATGGCATGCCAGGCCGGACCGGGGGATGTTGGTGTACTCACGATTGAATGATTTCACACAAGTCCAGTAGTAAACCAAGGTGTCAGTGGACGGCCGCCGCTTTCGGGTGTATTCAGTTCCCACACCCGGCTGGTGTACCAATGTCCCTTTCTCCAGCACTGTGTATTTTCTTCTGTTTTGACCACTCCCGGTTCTGTTTGGTTGGGAGCTGTGGCCCACAAAAACTGACCCTTGGGATCTCAGTGGGTTCTGGCGGATACCTTATCCCCCGCGGTGGGCTGCCATTTCGCTCTATCTGGGCTAACAAACTGGAACAACGTCTGGAACCTTGCTCCCGGCCTAGTTAATTAGAGAGGGGGCTTGCAACCGTCCTCTAACTAGGGTCCAGGTACCCCGTCTGTGCACAGTTTCCGGACCACATCTCCGCTGTCGGTACTGGCGGGCTCCTACCCTGTCCCGGTCCACCTTGGATTTCCCACGACCAGACTACCGTCGCCTTTGGACACGGTCCACTGCTTGCCACCTAGCCAGTAGACCAGGGCCACTACCCTGGCTACCCTTCACTAGGCTCAGACATGCACTTGAACTCCACTTTACTCCTTTCACTTCTCCTCCCTGACTGATCTCTAGATTAGACTAACTGGTTCCCTCCCCCTGATCCTCAAGACCCATAGGTGGGCGCTCCCAATCCGCCTGGTACCACCCACTGGTGTGTCCTTCCTACCCTGGGGGGGTGGCTAGGGTTTTGTGGTAGATATTACCTGGTGTGAGATGGTGTTGTGTGGGGTGTACTTGCTTTCTGTGACCACCTGGCGGCGCCAGGGCATTACATTCCCCCTTGGTTGAATACAGACCTTCCGCGGGCTGTCCGACCACTGACATTTTATTTTTGTTTTCTGTAATAAAAAGGGAAAAAGATAAAACATTTTAAAACATTTCTTCCCTTACGGGAGGCATATCTGTTGAAAAGTTGCAAACAAGAAAACAGTATTTACTTTCCCATTCTTCACCTGCCACCCAAAACAACCTGGTTCCTTGGTGCCACCTCTAATCATGGTGGACACCCCTCTTCCCAGGTCCTCAGCAGTTCCAGGCAATGCCTGCACAGTCCGGGTAAAAAGTTCCTTACCCAGAAGTCCATCTCAAGGGTCCCAAAGTCCGGGAACCCTTGGCCTGGAGGTTAGCCACCGGTCTTAATAGTGACTGGGCCTCGGCCTACTCCACCGCAGGCCCTTCCTCCAATCAACCTCTCCAGAGGCTCTGCAGTTGGTGAGGAGTAACAAGAAAGTAGGTAGGGGTATTTACATGACCCATTATAGTTTTTGGGTGACCTCACCAGTCCTGAGGTATAGGTCCATAATTTTACCTGAAAAACGGGGTAAACATCAACTGTTCAACGGGTAGCCGGGAACCACTACCAACTTATTCTTTCTTTTCTTCTGCAGGTGACGGTGCAGGGGGGTGGAGACATGGCTGCCCATCGACCACCATCCATTTCTTAATGTCCAGGGCAAACCACTCCTGCTCTCCACAGTCTCGGGTTTAACTCACCATTAGTGTTGAGCCACCCCCCTAGTGTTCGAGTTCGATTCAGTTCGTCGAACGGCAGCTCCGTTCAGTGAACGTTCGACGAACACCTTCGAACCCCATTGAAAACAATGGCAGGCAAACACAAACACATACAAACACATAGAAAACACCTTCTAAGGTGTCCAAAAGGTGACAAACAACTCACAAGACACCACAAACACATGGAAAAGTGACAATGACATATACTCATGCGAAAACAAAACAGCTGGACGAGTAAAAGTAGGAGAAGACAGTTGCAAACTTGACAGGTTGATTTGCATCAAGCACATTCAAAAATACGCCAGCCTTAACTCTCCCCAGGATGACACAGGGGTAGCAAAGTCCTTGCTGAACCATGACTTGTTCATCTTGGTGAACGTTAGTCTGTCCACATTGTCACTGAACAGACGCGTGCGCTTATCTGTCAGCACACACCCAGCAGCATTGAAGACACGTTCCAAAAGAACGCTGGCTGTGGGACACGACAAGATCTCCAAGGCGTAAGTGGCGAGCTCAGGCCATTTTTCCAGATTGGGAGCCCAAAATGAGCAAGGCTCCAGTTGCAGAGTCATGGCATCTATATTCACTTGGAGATACTCCTGTATCATCCTCTCCAGCCATTGACTATGTGTCAGACTTCTTGTCTCTTGTGGCCTTGCAAAGGATGGTCTAAAAAAAATCATGAAACGATTCCATAAAATAGCTGTTACCACCACATACGGTGTTGCTGGTACGGTTTGACTGATGATGACTCGACAGTCCCATGGTTGCCAAGTTACAACTGTGAGATTCACTCTGTGCACCACTGGTGTTTAGTGGAAAAGCCGATCTAAGATTGCATAACAGCTTCTGCAGATACTCCTGCATACGTGCGTCCCTTTTTATGGCTGGAATTATTTCGGCAAATTTTGACTTGTGTTGGGGATCTAAGAGTGTGGCAACCCAGTAGTCAGCATCTTACCCCAACCTCGAACAACCGAAATTTGACCAAGGTCTCCCTCATCTGCTGAGTCTTTCATGCCCATTGCCAGTTGGTCCTCCATTTCTTCCTGGGCTCCTACACCTTCTTCAACAGTTTGGCTGCTACCATGCACCCTTGATAATCCCTCTCCCCCACAGTCCCATGCCTGCCGCCTTGGTGATGCTGAACGCCTGGACCTTGTAGATCTTGGTATCCCTTCCACATAGGAATCCTCCTGTACTTCCTCCCCTTCCTCTTGTCCCACCACCTGACTCTGAATACTGTTTAGAGTGTGCTCCAGCATGTAAATGACTGGAATTGTCATGCTGATAATGGCATTGTCAGCGCTAAACATATTCGTCACCATGTCGAAACTGTGCAGAAGGGTGCATAGGTCCTTGATCTGAGACCACTCCATCAGCGTGATCTGTCCCACCTCTGCATCTCGTTGGCCCAGGCTATACGTCATAACGTATTGCACCAAGGCTCTGCGGTGCTGCCACAGTCGCTGCAACATGTGGAGAGTCGAATTCCAGCATGTCGACACATCGCATTTCAGGCGGTGAACCGGCAGTCCGAAAGACTTCTGTAGCAATGCAAGTCGGTCAGCGCCACCGTTTGGACTGCGGAAGTGAGCAGATAGTGACCGTGCCCTGTGCAGAAGCCCATCTAGACCGGCACAGTGGGTTAAAAATTGCTGGACAACAAGGTTCAACAAGTGAGCCATACAAGGCACGTGTGTGACCTTGCCCCGGCGAAGGGCCGCACCCAGGCTTGCAGCATTGTCGCACACGGCCTTCCCTGGCTGCAGGTTGAGTGGAGACAACCATTTACTAAACTCGGTCTCCAGAGCTGACCACAACTCCTCAGCTGTGTGACTCTTATTTCCCAGACATTTCAACGTTAAGACCACCTGATGCCGTTGAGCTCTGCTGCCAGCATCGTAAGGAGGTGTGCGGGATTCCTTGTGCGCAGTTACAACGCAGGTGGCCTGACCAGACATGCTTTGGGAGGAGGTGAGGACTCAGACGAGGTTGAGGAGGCAGAAGCAGTAGAGTAACTTCTACATACAGAGGATTGACGCACAACTCGTGGGGACGGCAAGACTTGTACAGCAGACCCTTCTCCATCTCTCACCATAGTTACCCAGTGCCCAGTCAGCGACATGTAACGCCCCAGTCCATGCTTACTGGTCCAAGTATCGGTGGTGAAATGCACCCTGTCACACACAGAGTTTCTCAAGGAAGCAGTGATGTTGTGTGCGACATGCTGGTGTAGCGCAGGCACACCTTTCTTGGAGAAGTAGTGGCGACTGGGCATCTGGTACTGGGGCACTGCGACGGACATAAGGTCTTGAAAATCCTCTGTGTCCACCAGGCTGAAAGGCAGCATTTCTGTAGCCAATAGCTTACAGAGGGTGAAAGTCAACCTCTTAGCTTTGTCATGGCTAGGAGGAATTGGCCTTTTACTTGTCTACATCTGAGGGACCGAGGGCTGGCTGCTGTGCTGAGATAGCGTTGAGTAGGGTGTCCCATGAAAACTGCTCGTCTTTGAGGAAAGTGCAGGTGGAGACATAATGTTGCCTTCATCCAAAGTTGGTGCTCTCGATGTCTGAGAGACCTCTACACCAGCAGCTATTTCCCCTTCCAAAACAACTGACGACCTGCCAATCACACTGCCTCTTGCGGTTAAAGAGGTGGAAGGTCTGCGTCGTAAAGCATGTGTGACTGCTGTCCCCACGGTCATAGAGGGTGAAGAGCGTGCGGATGCACTAGAAGGGGAAGACGGTGGTTGGCCCACTCCGCTATGCCGCATTGTAGCACAGTGAGCTTCCCACTGGGACTTATGCTTGTTATCCATGTGACGGTTCATGGACAAAGTAGTCAAACTAGTGAGTTTTTGGCCTCTACTTATAGATTGGTGACAAATCTTACAGCTGACATAAGTTGGGAGATCCTTTGCGATGTCAAAAAAGGACCAGGCTAGGCAAGGCTTAGAGCCCATGTGACCTGCAGAGCCATCACGACTTGTGCTCAGAGGCAGAGTGGTGGCTGAGGATGCAGTTGTTGACGTGATTCCAGTACTCCATTTCTGTCCAGGAAGGCGCAAGCTAACCTCGTCATCAGTCACATCCTCCTCCACCGCCTCTGCTGACCTTCTCGAGTGCCTGACTGTGGGTTGACAGTAAGTTGGATCTACAATCTCATCATCAACCTGTGTGTTTGCACTCCCCTCATCCTTAGACCTAACCTCTTCCGGCCCTGACTGAATAGTTAAGTTGTCATTCCAATCAGGTATCTGAGTCTCATCATCATCAGTATGTTTCTCATTGTCTCCACCAAGAGGAGTTACAGTTTGGGAATGAGGGTCTACATTATGCTCAGAAACGTCTTCATCAGGGCCTGAATCTGACTAACAAAGTTTCTGGGCATCACTGCAGATCATTTCCTGGTCTGGACTCACTGTAGCTTTGGAGCAGACCTCTGATTCCCAGGCTATAGTGTTACTGAACAGCTCTGCAGACTCATCCAT
The DNA here is from genome assembly GCF_048569485.1 of Anomaloglossus baeobatrachus. Taxonomy (NCBI): domain Eukaryota; kingdom Metazoa; phylum Chordata; class Amphibia; order Anura; family Aromobatidae; genus Anomaloglossus; species Anomaloglossus baeobatrachus. The sequence continues at coordinate 478,062 of NW_027441799.1, read as the reverse complement.
CTCTGTTACCCCATACTCTGCTGCGCAGGTGGAGACTTGAGAGCTGGTAGAAAGCAAGTGCGATTGGGGTGACAAATCAGAAGACTGTAGTTTTTTGGATGTTTAAGTTGAGGTGGAGGAGAGGCCACTGGATGGAGCACTTGAGATCCATTCAAGCATGTGCTTTTTTGTGCATCATCTACCTTTGGTAGAGTTGTTCAGTTCCGTATAAAAGGGATCACATCTGATTGTCCATGGAAAGTAGAAGACATCTTACTTTTGCTGGAAGATGGCCTTTCTTCAGCAGATGTTACTGTAGCTTTACCACCTACCCCACGGACACAAACTTTTTTTCCCTTTCCAACACGCCTGTTCTCCTTTCCACCATTCCACCAATTGGACACTTAAAATCTCGTAGCAAAAATGGACAGGTGGTGTAGATTGCAGAGGTGGTCTAGCTTTATTGACAGCTGAAGAACCAACACTGACTATCCCAGACAATGAAAATATGGCCCAAAAAATGGCAGCACTTTTTGCAATTAAAATTGCGTAGCAAAAATGGACAGGTGGTGTACAATGCACAGTTGGTGTACCTTACTTGACAACAGAGGAACCCTAAGTTAGTATCCCAGACAATTTTAGTATGCCCCTAAAAGTGTCAGCACTTTTTGCAATTAAAATTGCATAGCTAAAATGGATAGGTGTGTAGAATGCACGGGTGCTGTAGCTAGCTTGTCAGCAGAGGAAGCCTCACTTTCTATCCCTGAAAATAAAACAATGCCCCATGGAATTGCCTGAGCTGATTTAGCCAGATGCTGTGATATAAACAAACCCCTGCACAGCGCTGGCACAGACCTGCCTAGCAAAAATGGCTATGAACAGCTGTAATGTAGGCCTGAAAAGGGCTGAAATTACAAGTAGTCTCTAATCCCTAAAGCGATGTGTAGCTTGCACTGTATGTCTATAGCGCACACAGCAGCAGCGGGAGCGGTGACTGTCACCCACTCGCAGCAGAGAGATAATGGCGGCAATGGGGAAAATGGTCAGGTATTATAGGGCAAAGACATGTGACATACTGTCACGCTCCCCGTGTCCCAGCACCGCTCCTTACCCACTGATCCAGTCCATGTGTTCACCAGTCATGGCTGCCGCTCCCGCTCGTGCTCTCCTGTGTCCTGCTCCTGGTCTTATGAGTCTGACTCTGAGTCTTAAGCTGGTGTCACACATAACGACGACGACAACGACGTCGCTGCTACGTCACCATTTTCTGTGACGTTGCAGCGACGTCCCGTCGCTGTCGCTGTGTGTGACATCCAGCAACGACCTGGCCCCTGCTGTGAGGTCGCCGGTCGTTGCTGAATGTCCAGCTTCATTTTTTGGTCGTCACTCTCCCGCTGTGACACACACATCGCTGTGTGTGACAGCGAGAGAGCGACGAAATGAAGCGATCAGGAGCCGGCACTGGCAGCTGCAGTAAGCTGTAACCAGCGTAAACATCGGGTAACCAAGGGAAGACCTTTCCCTGGTTACCCGATGTTTACGCTGGTTACCAGCCTCCGCTCTTGCTGCCAGTGCCGGCTCCTGCACTGTGACATGTGGCTGCAGTACGCATCGGGTAATTAACCCGATGTGTGCTGCAGGAGAGCAAGGAGCCAGCGCTAAGCGCGGCTCCCTGCTCTCTGAACTGTGACATGTAGCTGCAGCACACATCGGGTTAATTAACCCGATGTGTGCTGCAGGAGAGCAAGGAGCCAGCGCTAAGCGCGGCTCCCTGCTCTCTGAACATGTAGCACAGCGACGTTATGATCGCTGCTTCTGCTGTGTTTGACAGCTAAGCAGCGATCATAACAGCGACTTACAAGGTCGCTGTTACGTCACCGAAAATGGTGACGTAACAGCGACGTCGTTGTCGCTGTCGTTTAGTGTGACACCAGCTTTAGCCACATGGTTCTGTATAGGACCAGGCCGCGCCCACTCTCCTGGTCTGATAGGCCCAGCACACCTGCAGCAGGAAATGACATGAGGCTGTGCTGGGTATATAAGACTGGCCTTTCCATGTGGGCGGGGCCTGATCAACGTGTCTTGTAGCTAGTCTTATGAGCTAGGTGCTCAGGTCCCCTGGTACCGTGTCCTACTGACTTTTTGTCCTTGCACTCTGGTACCTGTGCCTGTTTACATTACTGTCCGAAAGAACTCTGTGACTTTGGTGACCTGCTTATACTTGTCCCTGCCACGTCAGTGCTCCGGCTGCCGTGTGCCCTGCCCTCCGGTGGGGTGCAAGGTGCAGTGGATCCACCTCCTGGGCCCACCAGTACTCCCGGCCCTGACAGATTGATCAGGCCATGGATCTCGCTGGAGCACAAACATCGGAGCTGGCTGAGCTGCGCCAGGAGCTGGCACAACAGCGGGAAACCCTGAACCGGATGCTGAAATTCATGACGTCCGTGGACCACCGGTTGTATACGCTGCAGACTGCCGTCTCGTCCACGCAGCAACCAGTCTCCAGGTCCGAACCAGTTTCTTCCACGGCCTCGCAACTTCGCCTCGCTGCTCCGCCTCGCTATGCAGGGGATCCCAAGTCCTGCCGCGGTTTCCTGAACCAGTGCTCTCTGCACTTCCAGTTGCTCCCGCACTTGTTTGCCTCAGACCAGGCCAAGGTGGCGTTCCTGATGTCACACCTGGAAGGCGAAGCCCTGGCCTGGATTAACCCCCTGTGGGAAAACGAGGATCCAATGATCACCGACATCCAGGAGTTCCTGCGAGCCTTCAGAGGCACCTTCGACGAACCCGGACGAACTACCGCAGTGACCTCTACACTCCTCCGGCTACGCCAAGGGACCCAAACAGTCGGCCAATACGCCATCCAGTTCCGCACGCTCGCTTCGGAGCTGGGCTGGAACAATGAGGCCTTAACAGCGGCCTTTTGGGAGGGTCTCTCTGGTCGTATTAAAGACGAACTAGCCGGCAGTGATGTCCCTCACACCCTGGACGCTTTGATTTCCCTGGCCACCCGGATTGATCTTCGCTTTCAGGAGCGTACCAAAGAGAGAGTCCGGGAGAAGCGACCACCTTGCCATACCTTGCCCTCGCAAAGACCTACCGTTCCCTCGTCCCTGCCTTTCCGTGACTTATCGCCAGAACCCATGCAGGTGGACCGTCTGACCCAGGCCAAGCAACGCCGTGCAGAACGGCTCGCCCGGGGCCTGTACTTCTATTGCGGAGACGGGTCACATATGCTACGTTCTTGCCCGGAGAAACCTGGTAGACCCGAGGTCCAAGGGGAGGTGGGAACCGCCACCCTTGGCACCGGAATCCCCTCCGTTCCAGTTACGCAGACTGTCCAGGTGACGACGGAGAAGATCAGGTTCACAGCAGAGGCCCACATTGATTCTGGGGCAGCGGGTAATTTCATACACCAGTCTGCAGTGAACCGATACCAGGTACCTGTGATCCCGCTTGCCAAGCCCCTCTGGTTCGCCTCCGTGGATGGTAAACCACTATACGAACCTGTCCGGTATACCACTGAACCCGTGAGACTCCAGGTTGGCACGTTGCATACTGAGACCATTGCCTTCTATGTCATCCCAAGAATGGCTCCTGAGCTCCTGCTGGGTCTGCCCTGGCTTCAACTCCATGACCCTGCCATTAGTTGGAGCTCTGGCGCTATTACTCGCTGGGGGCCCTTGTGTCATGACCACTGCCTACAGCCCGTTCCTCGGCCCCTGTCACCTGAACCTGTTATGCCGCAGGAAGAGGAAGAGGTGACGACGCAGTCCAGTGCCGTACCACAACTCCTGTCACTTGTACCTGTGGTGCCACCGGAACCAGAGGAGGCGACGCACTCCAGCGACGTTCCACCGTCCCTGACAACTGAGACTGTGATGCCACCGGCTACTGAGGAAGAGACATTGTCCTGTATCCGGTCCGAGGCGCCCGATCCGGTCGTCCAGGACTCCAGTCCTGCTTCTGACTGTCTCCCGCCGCTTCCCGTTGCCCCCGTTGCCACTGCTGGTAGATCGGCTAGGCGTCGTGCGGCCAGGAAGGCGGTACAGGATCAGCGGTCCTTCCCCGCCTTTGTGTTGGATCCTGGTCCGGTGACTCGATCCGGAGTGCCCCTGGGGTTCTGTGCACGGAGGGGGGGGCATAGAGGGGGGGTACTGTCACGCTCCCCATGTCCCAGCACCGCTCCTTACCCACTGATCCAGTCCATGTGTTCACCAGTCATGGCTGCCGCTCCCGCTCGTGCTCTCCTGTGTCCTGCTCCTGGTCTTATGAGTCTGACTCTGAGTCTTAGCCACATGGTTCTGTATAGGACCAGACCGCGCCCACTCTCCTGGTCTTATAGGCCCAGCACACCTGCAGCAGGAAATGACATGAGGCTGTGCTGGGTATATAAGACTGGCCTTTCCATGTGGGCGGGGCCTGATCAACGTGTCTTGTAGCTAGTCTTATGAGCTAGGTGCTCAGGTCCCCTGGTACCGTGTCCTACTGACTTTTTGTCCTTGCACTCTGGTACCTGTGCCTGTTTACATTACTGTCCGAAAGAACTCTGTGACTTTGGTGACCTGCTTATACTTGTCCCTGCCACGTCAGTGCTCCGGCTGCCGTGTGCCCTGCCCTCCGGTGGGGTGCAAGGTCCAGTGGATCCACCTCCTGGGCCCACCAGTACTCCCGGCCCTGACACATACACAGCCTATGACACATGCCCTTGCTTGTCTGGCAAAAATCCACTTTGCTGTGTGTGTGTGTGTCTGTGATTGGCTGACAGCCTGGCCCACCTCACTGTACACGCGGTTAGGAAAAAAAAAATGGTGATCGCCATTCTTTCAGCACTCAGCAGCAGCACTGATCTGAACCCCGTCCCCCCGCACACTATATGCTGAATTTCGATAATATCATAATACCCAGTGACTCACAGTATTACAGTGAAAAGCCAGCTAGTAACTAGCTACGCTTTTTGGTGATCGAACCGTTATCGATCATAACTCGAAGTGCCAAACTTGAAGCAAATCATTAGAGTTCGTCAAATGACTTGAACGCCGCCTAAAATCACTCGAATTTGAAATTGGTGAACCGTTCGAATCGAACATTGCTCAACTCTAATGTTGACCTTCAGGAATGTGAAGATGACCTGGTCGATGATGAGGTAACTGATCCAACATGGACGGGTAACATGGATTGTGAGAGCAGCAGCACAGAGGAGCATGTACCCATAGTCCGCAAAAAGACTGTAAGAGATAGGGTTTCGACCACTGCCAGAGGTCAACAAACTGTGCACATGACACCATCACCTGTGTCATCTCCGAGTCCTAGGGTCCATGCTGCGATTGTATGGGAGTTTTTTCCAAGAGTCCTTTGGACCAAACGGTTGCCATTTGTCAAATCTGTCAGACCAAGCTTAGCAGAGGCAGAAATACTTCCAGCTTGGGCACCTCCAGCTTGAGAAACCATATGATAGCCAAGCACACCACTAGGTGGTTGAAGACTCTACGTAAAAAAAACATGATTTCTAGACTCAAAACACTGCCACTTCCCCTGGGCTGCCTGCTTCCCAAACTCGTGTGCAAGAAGGTGGAGCTGATGCCTCCTTCTCCCAACCTGATGTTGGCCACACTCAATCATCATCGACCACATCCGCTTTGTTGTCACAGCGTTCCATTCAGTTGGCCATACCACAGACCTTCGAAAAGAAGCGAAAATACCCAGTTATGCACCCAAAGGCACAAACCATACCTACACACATTGCACGATTGATAGGCCTTGAGATGTTGCCATATCGGCTTGTGGGAACAGAGGCTTTCCGTGACCTTTTGGCAGTGGCAGAACATCGATACTCTGTGCCTAGCCACCACTTTTTTGCTCGTTGTGCGGTCCCCGTGCTCCACAATCACGTGTCCATAAACATCAAATGGGTTCTCACCAACGCCATAACAGGGAAGGTCCACTTAACCACAGACATGTGGACAAGCAGAAGTGGACAGGGACGCTACATTTCACTGACGGCACACTGGGTGAACCTGGTGGCGGCTGGTACAGAGTCTGAGCCGGCAACATCCGTATAATTCCCACACCCAGAATAGTGGGCCCCACTTCAGAGTTTCAGTTGCCTCCTACACAGCAACAACTCCCTCCTTCTCCTACTTTTCATCTGGCTCCTGTGCATCCTGCTTAACATCCGCCGGTGTTGAACCGTCGACATCATTCCCCAGCTGGGATCTCGGCAGCACTGCCTCGGCTAAGCGGCAACACACTCTACTGAAGCTCATCTGTATCGGTGACAAATTGCCCACAGCACCTGAGCTTTTGAAAGCAATAACTGAGGAGACAGATGAATGGCCTGCACTGTTGGACCTCTAGGTTGAAGGCTCTAGGTAAAAAACATGATGTCCAGACTCAAAACACTGCCACTTCCCCTAGGCTGCCTGCTTCCCAAACTCGTGTGCAAGAAGGTGGCGCTGATGCCTCCTTCTCCCAACCATCCATACTACCATCCAAGGATGGTAGTATGCAATAATGGTCGTAATCTGGTGGCAGCTTCAAAGCTTGGAAAGCTTGTACACATTCCTTGTATGGCCCATGTTGTAAATTTAGTAGTTCAGCACTTTCTCAAAAAATACCCTGAGATACCAGACCTACAGTGCCTACAAGTAGTATTCAACCCCCTGCAGATTTAGCAGGTTTACACATTCGGAATTAACTTGGCATTGTGACATTTGGACTGTAGATCAGCCTGGAAGTGTGAAATGCACTGCAGCAAAAAATAATGTTATTTCTTTTTTTATTTTTTTTTTAAATTGTGAAAAGTTTATTCAGAGGGTCATTTATTATTCAACCCCTCAAACCACAAGAATTCTGTTTGGTTCACCTACAGTATTAAGAAGTATTTCAGGCACAAAGCACAATGAGCTTCACATGTTTGGATTAATTATCTCTTTTTCCAGCCTTTTCTGACTAATTAAGACCCTCCCCAAACTTGTGAACAGCACTCAAACTTGGTCAACATGGAAAAGACAAAGGAGCATTCCAAGGCCATCAGAGACAATATCGTGGAGGGTCACAAGGCTGGCAAGGGGTACAAAACCCTTTCCAAGGAGTTGGGCCTACCTGTCTCCACTGTTGGGAGCATCATCCGGAAGTGGAAGGCTTATGGAACTACTGTTAGCCTTCCACGGCCTGGACAGCCTTTGAAAGTTTCCACCCGTGCCGAGGCCAGGCTTGTCCGAAGACTCAAGGCTAACCCAAGGACAACAAGGAAGGAGCTCCGGGAAGATCTCATGGCAGTGGGGACATTGGTTTCAGTCAACACCATAAGTAACGTACTCCACCGCAATGGTCTCCGTTCCAGACGAGCCCGTAAGGTACCTTTACTTTCAAAGCGTCATGTCAAGGCCCGTCTACAGTTAGCTCATGATCACTTGGAGGACTCTGAGACAGACTGGTTCAAGTTTCTCTGGTCTGATGAGACCAAGATCGAGATCTTTGGTGCCAACCACACACGTGACGTTTGGAGACTGGATGGCACTGCATACGACCCCAAGAATACCATCCCTACAGTCAAGCATGGTGGTGGCAACATCATGCTGTGGGGTTGTTTCTCAGCCAAGGGGCCTGGCCATCTGGTCCGCATCCATGAGAAGATGGATAGCACGGCCTACCTGGAGATTTTGGCCAAGAACCTCCGCTCCTTCATCAAGGATCTTAAGATGGGTCGTCATTTCATCTTCCAACAAGACAACGACCCAAAGCACACAGCCAAGAAAACCAAGGCCTGGTTCAAGAGGGAAAAAATCAAGGTGTTGCAGTGGCCAAGTCAGTCTCCTGACCTTAACCCAATTGAAAACTTGTGGAAGGAGCTCAAGATTAAAGTCCACATGAGACACCCAAAGAACCTAGATAACTTGGAGAAGATCTGCATGGAGGAGTGGGCCAAGATAACTCCAGAGACCTGTGCCGGCCTGATCAGGTCTTATAAAAGACGATTATTAGCTGTAATTGCAAACAAGGGTTATTCCACAAAATATTAAACCTAGGGGTAGAATAATAATTGACCCACACTTTTATGTTGAAAATTTATTAAAATTTAACTGAGCAACATAACTTGTTGGTTTGTAAGATTTATGCATCTGTTAATAAATCCTGCTCTTGTCTGAAGTTTGCAGGCTCTAACTTATTTGCATCTTATCAAACCTGCTAAATCTGCAGGGGGTTGAAGACTACTTGTAGGCACTGTACTTACCAAGGTACGACGTATTAGCGCCCATTTGCACAAGTCATCTCCCTCTTTTGCTGGCCTGGCAGTGCTGCAGCAGTGCTTACACTTGCCTTGTCACAGACTAATATGTGACCTCCCTATGAGATGGAAAGATGGAATTCAACCTATCATATGTTGGCCAGTATCCATGAGCAGCAGAGGGCAGTATCCCAATTCCAGCTGGAACATGCCCATCAGACACAGCTGCCAGATATAAGTACTGCAGAGTGGATTGCAGACATTTGTCAGGTCCTAGAGAATTTTGATTACTGTACCAACATTGTGAGCAGTAATTATTCTCTTATCAGCATTACCATTCCACTGATTTGTTTATTGAAACGCTGTCTGGATGGTCTGACTGACCAGTGTTAATGCACCCGAGGTGTCTGTGGATCCAGACTTCACAATGGTTGCTAGTAATCCGCAGAACATCGGGCCAACTGTGTCAGGCCACCTTCGGTTAGCATCATGAGGATGAGGAGGATGATGAAGAACAGGAATGGTTTGAAGTTGGTAACCAAGGAAATGACAACTGAAGCTTCAGGGCTGTCCAGCATGGATGGCCTGAGGAGGAGCAGGATGAGGAGAGACAGACTGAGGAGGAGAGGAGGTTTAGGGAGACAGAATGTATTCTTAGCAGTGACACACAAAGTTTCCAGTTCGGAGTGTGGCACACATGGCACAGTTCATGTCATACTGCCTTTCTCAAGACTGTCAGCTAGTCCACATTTTCACAGACAACAAATACTGGTTATGTACCTTCCTTGACCCACGCTACAAAGACAAATTCACTTCGCTACTTGTTGAGGCAAATAAGGATTGTACTACGGAAACATTTAAGAGGGCTGTAGTAGACCAGTTGATAAAACCATTACCATTAGATAATGCTGGCGTCAGAGGTAGCGTGTCATCTCACGCAACAGGATTACAAGAGAGGGCTATAAATAGTACCGTGTTTTTCCAAAAATAAGCCCTCCCCCAAAAATAAGCCCTAGAAGGGATTTTCAGAGCAAGGCTTAAATATAAGCCCTCCCCGAAAATAAGCCATAGTCCCGGATCAATAATGAAGTGTCCGTGCAGCTAAAAAAGGATACAAATACTGCAGGACACTTCATTATAGACAGCGGCACCCGGCAATTACACTCACCCGATGCTGAGCGGCAGGACCTGCAGTGATCACACACCCGCACTCATCAGATCTCTCACACACACACACACACACACACACAAAATCAGATATCACTCACACACCAGATCTCACACACAAACATCGGATCGCACACACAGTCAGATCGCACACATAATCAGATCGCACACACAAACATCGGATCACACACACAAACATCGGATCGCACACACATCGGATCGCATACACACTCACCTCATCCAGCAACACCGATGTCTTCTCGCGGGCAGAAACCTGAGAGGCTGTGCGGTGGATCGCAATGAACAGGACCTGCGGCGGGACACGTGACTGTGTGCCTGAGATCGGTTGTGTGTATCTGTGATCGACTGTGTGTATCTGTGATCGGCTGTGTGCCTGCGATTGGCTGTGTGTATCTGTGATCTGCTGTGTGTGTGTGTGTGATCTGCTGTGTGTGTGATTTGCTGTGTGTGATTTGCTGTGTGTGTGATCTTCTGTGTGTGTGTGATTTGCTGTGTGTGTGATCTGATGTGTGTGTGATTTGCTGTGTGTGTGATTTGCTGTGTGTGTGATTTGCTGTGTGTGTGATTTGCTGTGTGTGTGATCTGCTGTGTGTGTGATCTGCTGTGTGTGTGATCTGCTGTGTGATTTGCTGTGTGTGTGATCTGCTGTGTGTGTGATATGCTGTGTGTGTGTGTGATTTGCTGTGTGTGATCTGCTGTGTGATTTGCTGTGTGTGTGATTTGCTTTGTGTGTGATTTGCTGTGTGTGATTTGCTGTGTGTGTGATCTGCTGTGTGTGTGATTTGCTGTGTGTGTGTGATCTGCTGTGTGTGTGATTTGCTGTGTGTGATTTGCTGTGTGTGTGATTTGCTGTGTGTGTGATTTGATGTGTGTGTAATTTGATGTGTGTGATTTGATGTGTGTGTGATCTGCTGTGATTTGCTGTGTGTGTGATCTGCTGTGTGTGATTTGCTGTGTGTGATCTGCTGTGTGTGTGATTTGCTGTGTTTGTGCAATTTGCTGTGTGTGTGATTTGCTGTGTGTGTCTGCGATCGGGCCGTGCGTGTCAGCCAGCAGCAGGGGAGAACGGCGTGCAGCAACCACCGGAGATCACAGGAGGACCTGGGAACCACGCAGACGTCAGGGTCTGGTGAGTATGAGTCTCCTGGGAAGTGGGGGGGGTCTGCTTTTTTGGGGGGTAAACTTACCCCCAACCGTGTTTCTCCAAGAATAAGACCTCCTCCAAAAATAAGCCCTAGTGCTTTTTTGGGTGGCAAAAAAAATATAAGACAGTGTTTTATTTTTGGAAAAACACGGTAGGAGCAACACAGGCAGGGGACTAATGTGCCAAAACTGGTCCATTTTCCACAAACCGTCAACTGCGAATCAGATAACGGTTGGGGGAACTATGACAAGGAGGGAACACTTAAGTAAGATGGTGAGGGAGTATGTAGGTGACCATATCATCGTCCTTTCAGAGTCTACAGTTCCATTTAACTATTGGGTTTCCAAGCTCAACACTTGGCCAGACCTCACCTTATACGCTTTGGAAGTGCTAGCTTGCCCTGCTACGAGTGTGTTGGAAGTGCTAGCTTGCCCTGCTACGAGTGTGTTGTCTGAGCGTGTTTTCAGCTCAGTGGGGCCAATAATAATAGATACTCGCACACGACTATCCAAGGAAAGTGCAGACAGTTTGACAATGATCAAAATGAACCATAGATGGATTTCCCCAGAGTATCTCAGGCCGCCTGTTAACAAGACCCAATAATAACTGTAGCCCCAAAATTTGTATTTCTTAAGTTCAAATAAGTTCCATTGTTTCTCATTGAAGACTATTTTGTCTTCTATCATCTAATGAGACCGCATGACTAATCTAACTTGTTATGCTGCTGCCATGTAATTGTTCGGCCCAATCACCCAGGGCAAGGCTTTTCAAGCCTTTGTACATTATGCACTGGCACAACCACTGTTGAGGCTACACTGTCTATAACGATTGGTCAGGCAGTCTCTATTTGTGTTCTTTATTGATGCTGTGCTCCATGGTGTGTTACACATGTCCCACTGAGGAATCATATTTTTTTTTTAGCATGTTATGCACTGTTGTAAATCCTCCCAATTTTAAAAAAAGCAATTGAGAGTACCTTATGATGTGTTCCATGGTGTCTGAACAATTCCCCCCTGGGGAAACAGAATCTTTTGAAATTCTTGGTGTTAGCTAGTGGAATAAAGCCTGAGTTCCAGAGTGAAACAACTGCCACTTCCACGGTGCTGCATGCTTCACAAACTGCGGTCTAGGAAGCAGGCGATGATGCCTCCTGCTCCCAACCTGCCTTTGGCCAGATGCAAATGTAGCGCAGAGGTAACCGGTGTAACGGGAACAGGAAGAATTCAGTCCACACAGTAGCTGTGGTTTAACTGGTATTTTACTCACAAGTGAGCTGCAGCCCGACTGGTCCTGGTATTCCCCACTGGGGCCTCAGGATTCCCTTTGTCACAGTGCCGGTTTCATGACCTGGTGAGCTTCTTCCTTGCACCCGTCGCTAGTTGGTGGGCCCCTGTAGCATAAAGCATTTTAGGGTCCCCTCCTGATTTCTCAGTCGTGTCCGTATGCAGGCAGTGTGAACCTTTTCTAGACTGGATGTCTGTCCCAGATCCCTGGCTCTCCCTTTACTGTTGTGCTCTGGATTCTTGTAGTGGTGAGGAACCGTGACGATTCCCTTACCTGGTCGACTTATCAGATGAGCATAAAGTCTCTGTCTGAACTAGGAATCTGCACCCTGCCGATGCCCAGTCCTGTGAGTACTCTCTGTACTCTCCCAGCGACTGTACTCCTTTTAGCCCCGTTAGCCACTACACACGTACTGTCTGGCTGCATGTCGACTTCAGACGTCCACCTCCATCACTGTCCTTCGTCAACTGTTCACTCCACTGTCTGGCCCCTCCCCCTTTCCTGGTTTCTGACTAGCGGGTCTGGATAAGTCTCCACTATATGTGGCTATCCACAGGTCCAGCCCTAGCCTGTTACCTGGTCTGTAAGGGAAAAAGGGTCATGTTTGTGTGTGTTTGTCTGGTGTTTACCGGCATTGGTCTTCCAGAAACCCGATAGCACTGCATCCATTACTAGATGCAATATCTTGTGGCACCTGACTGGTCAGGGGTGCCATATTCCCCCTTGGTAAATCCTAGCACGTCCTCGGGCTGCGAATACAAGCAAATACCACATTTTTAATGCATGAAAACGTTCGGGCCTGGTGTAACTAGGGAACGTGTCAAGGTTGTGATGGCCGGTGCCCAGTTCCGTGACCCTGGGGGTCGCTTTTTAAAAAGAAGGGAAATATTTACAGGCGATAATAAAATAAAAATAAAGAGTTTTTGTCGTGACGCCACTTGCGGGTTGCGGCTATTTAGTGGAGCCGCCGCTGCACAGTTCTCACTGCTGGGGCTGATGTTGCTGGCAGCCAGAATGTTGGGCCCTCCACAAGTAGAGCCAGGCCCCAGAGGATGGAGGTTCTTGGTGTTTAAAGAAGGGAGACCACACGAGGGGTTTCTGAATAACCGGTTCTCTTTACTCACTTCGGATGGTGGATGGTAACTGGTACCCGGAGGACGGCTGATGTTCTCCTCTGGACCCCTTAATCCCAGTGACAGTGGTAACCTGGTGGCTTCTTTCCCCTACACCTCTACTGGTTGGTGGGTCCCTGTGGCTTGGAGCATCTGGGGGGTCCCCTCCTGGTAGTCTCTCAGTCAAAGCCTGTATGAGCGGTAGTGTGAACCCTGTGGGGATGGAGTATCTGGTCCTGTTCACTGGCTCTCCTGTTGCTACTTGTGTCCCGAACTTCTAGGTTTGTGAGGTTCCTGATGGTCCCCTCCCTGTGCAGGTATTTGTCAGGCAGCTTGAAGCGTTCACCTAACCTAGGGCCCTGTGCCCCGTCGGTGCTTTGGGTCCAGGGGTACCTTGCTATACCTTCCCTGGCAACCACTCTCCTGTGTGTCGCCGTTACACGACTCAGTCTCCAGCCACGTCCGTTCCCTTCACTGTCACAAGAGACTCTCTTGCCTGTCTCAGCGTCAACTCCTGACTGACTTTTCAAATGTCCCTGTCAACTGTCTATCTTGCCCCTCCCACTGGTTGTTGTCTAGTGGACTGGATTGGCTCCACCTCTGGGGGGCCATCTACTGAGTCCTACCCTAGCTCATCACCAGTCTTGGGAAAGGGGGAAAAACTGAGCTAATATTTGTGTTTAGTTGGTAGCGGCACTGGTCTTCCAGGTCCCTGGGAGTTGGCCCTGCATCATTGACAGGATTAGTTACAATCAAGTCCAAGAACATACATTGGGTGCATGACACTTAACCTATAAATTCACAACCACTCCATATAAAGCCAAATAAGGCAATGGAACAAGAGAATCATACAAGAATAAATATTTTATTAATCATCATCAAAATATTAATAAAATCAAAAACAAAGGAATTCCCATGAGGGACATGCACATGTCTTACAGATAAATATACAGGACACCACATTCATGGTATAAGTTCAACTATAAATGCCTGGTTACCAAGCAATATGCAAATATTGTCCATTTTATAAATGCAAAAATACTTATACGTCAATGTTATATACCAATCAATCATGTGTCAAAAACAATCATTAAATTGCTTATTAAAATGATGTACATAAATATATTGCACAATAATTATAAATATATTGCACTATCACTATGACTAATATATTGCACTGCCGATGTAAAAAATATATTGCACAACAGTTGTAAATGTATTAAACTGTGACACATATAAGGCACTGCCGAAAAAAATGCCCAGAGTGAAATTTGTAGTGGGCCCAATATATTGAAGGTACTGTACTATCAATTAGTGGGGCACAGAAATTTAGCAATTATATAGCCAAAATGAATACCAAGGTTGTAAATGGCTATTTAGCTCTTCATAAATTACACATCAATCCAGACCATTAAATGGCATACCAGTTCAATAGTATTGAGCCCGATACAACTAAAATATTACACTATCAAATAATTGCACACATATCTGAGCAAATGTTTTAACCAGTGTATCTGCCAGAAATAAATAACTGGCTATTTAGATCGTTTCACACGCCCCCTGGAAGAAGCAGGGGTGAAACGATCGTAGGGTGGAGGGAAGAAGCAGGTGTGAAACGATCGTAGGGGTGGAGGGAAGCACATGTCTGCAGCTTTGTTTACCACGTGTATCATCTAAGGTTTTTTTTTTCGGCAGTGCCTTATATGTGTCACAGTTTAATACATTTACAACTATTGTGCAATTTTATTTTTTACAATGGCAGTGCAATATATTAGTCATAGTGTTAGTGCAATATATTTATAATTATTGTGCAATATATTTATGTACATCATTTTAATAAGCAATTTAATGATTGTTTTTGACAGATGATTGATTGGTATATAATATTGACGTATAATAAGTATTTTTGCATTTATAAAATTGACAATATTTGCATATTGCTTGGTAAACAGGCATTTATAGTTGAGCTTAAACCATGAATGTGGTGTCCTGTATATTTATCTGTAAGACATGTGCATGTCCCTCATGGGATTTCCTTTCTTTTTCATTTTATTAATATTTTGATGATGATTAATAAATATTTATTCTTGCATGAATCTCTTGTTCCATTGCCTTATTCGGCTTTATATGGAGTGGTTGTGAATCATTGACAGGATGCAGTACCTTGTACTGCCCTGATGGTCTCAGGGGCGCTACACAATCATCATCAACAACATCAGCTTCGATGTCCCAGCGTTTTTTCCATAAAATAGACATTACTGAATCATTTGACTACAATTTGAATAGAGGGCCACTGGAGCCGGTGGTGTTGGTGGAGGAGGAGGGCAAGGCCAACATCCCAACGGGCACATTGTAGCTGACCTTTTAAAGTGCTGTTAAATATGTCCCAAAAAAGGAAGTGCGAGACGGACACCAAAATAATGTATAAATTAGAGCCCTTTCTAATTGAAAAAGGGAGAAAAATTCTAAAAAACTAAACGTGTGAACATATGCAAAAGTGTTTTTTTTTAGGTCCGGGCTTGATTTTATGTTTTGTTAAAGTGATTAGGCACTACAAACTGTTTCTTATCAATTTCCCCTCTTTTAATTTGGTTTGAGAGCTGTAATGGCGGTAAAAGCTGCGTACTGCTTAGACCACGTTATTCCAAGATACTAGAAATGCAGTCAGGCACCTTCTACAGGCTGTGCCCATACTATTTATGCCTTTTCCCATCCATTTCAGCCTTTTCCTCAGTCACCACAGCTCGGCGTTAGGTCCAACGTGAAATTATTCGGGTTTCCCATAGACTTACATTGCGTATCGAATATCCACGAATAGTCGAATAGTGGCGACCTATTCGTCGGATATTCGCGAAGTCGAATATTTTGGTATTCGATCATCCCTAAACTGTATCTAAAGTCTGAGTGAAAAAGCTGATCCCGAACTTCAACGGGTGCACTTATCTCTATTTGTAGGTAGCCTGACAACAAAAATAATCCCTTAGATATCAGACATATAAAATCCTTTTGTTTTTTTATTACAATTATTCTTTGTAAAAAGATCATTTTTTATAACATTAAGAGACCAATTTATATAGGGGCCACTCTTGATTGATGAAGTGGTGCATGACTCGCCATGAAACTGGAGCGTTTGACGAGTGACATGTGCCTCCTTGTGTCATGCTAGAAAGATTACTTCCTTCAGGGATTGGAGTGAGATTTCTGGCATAAGGGAACGCCACAGCTTATCATGAATTAAAGTAGATGTGCTGTCATGCCCCCCTCCCACCCAAGCTCTGCCAATTTTGGAGTGAAAATGCCAAAAGCCACCAAATACTAACACAACTTTCCGAATTTGAGACTTTTCAGTGCTTTTGTGACCATTTTTTTGGCATATACAGTGCCTACAAGTAGTATTCAACCCCCTGCAGATTTAGCAGGTTTACACATTCGGAATTAACTTGGCATTGTGACATTTGGACTGTAGATCAGCCTGGAAGTGTGAAATGCACTGCAGCAAAAAAGAATGTTATTTCTTTTTTTATTTTTTTTTTTAAATTGTGAAAAGTTTATTCAGAGGATAATTTATTATTCAACCCCTCAAACCACAAGAATTCTGTTTGGTTCCCCTAAAGTATTAAGAAGTATTTCAGGCACAAAGAACAATGAGCTTCACATGTTTGGATTAATTATCTCTTTTTCCAGCCTTTTCTGACTAATTAAGACCCTCCCCAAACTTGTGAACAGCACTCAAACTTGGTCAACATGGGAAAGACAAAGGAGCATTCCAAGGCCATCAGAGACAAGATCGTGTTGGGTCACAAGGCTGGCAAGGGGTACAAAACCCTTTCCAAGGAGTTGGGCCTACCTGTCTCCACTGTTGGGAGCATCATCCGGAAGTGGAAGGCTTATGGAACTACTGTTAGCCTTCCACGGCCTGGACAGCCTTTGAAAGTTTCCACCCGTGCCGAGGCCAGGCTTGTCCGAAGAGTCAAGGCTAACCCAAGGACAACAAGGAAGGAGCTCCGGGAAGATCTCATGGCAGTGGGGACATTGGTTTCAGTCAATACCATAAGTAACGTACTCCACCGCAATGGTCTCCGTCCCAGACGAGCCCGTAAGGTACCTTTACTTTCAAAGCGTCATGTCAAGGCTCGTCTACAGTTTGCTCATTATCACATGGAGGACTCTGAGACAGACTGGTTCAAGGTTCTCTGGTCTGATGAGACCAAGATCGAGATCTTTGGTGCCAACCACACACGTGACGTTTGGAGACTGGATGGCACTACATATGACCCCAAGAATACCATCCCTACAGTCAAGCATGGTGGTGGCAGCATCATGCTGTAGGGCTGTTTCTCAGCCAAGGGGCCTGGCCATCTGGTCCGCATCCATGGGAAGATCGATAGCACGGCCTCCTACCTGGAGATTTTGGCCAAAAACCTCCGCTCCTCCATCAAGGATCTTAAGATGGGTCGTCATTTCATCTTCCAACAAGACAACGACCCAAAGCACACAGCCAAGAAAACCAAGGCCTGGTTCAAGAGGGAAAAAATCAAGGTGTTGCAGTGGCCTAGTCAGTCTCCTGACCTTAACCCAATTGAAAACTTGTGGAAGGAGCTCAAGATTAAAGTCCACATGAGACACCCAAAGAACCTAGATAACTTGGAGAAGATCTGCATGGAGGAGTGGGCCAAGATAACTCCAGAGACCTGTGCCGGCCTGATCAGGTCTTATAAAAGACGATTATTAGCTGTAATTGCAAACAAGGGTTATTCCACAAAATATTAAACCTAGGGGTTGAATAATAATTGACCCACACTTTTATGTTGAAAATTTATTAAAATTTAACTGAGCAACATAAGTTGTTGGTTTGTAAGATTTATGCATCTGTTAATAAATCCTGCTCTTGTTTGAAGTTTGCAGGCTCTAACTTATTTGCATCTTATCAAACCTGCTAAATCTGCAGGGGGTTGAATACTACTTGTAGGCACTGTAGCTTTGATGATTGGGGACCAGAGCGTCTTAAAAACTTCCACATATCTAGGATGCATAATCTGATTCAATTCTCCTCTCACTATTTTTGTGTGAATTGCCTACAGGTCTGCGCCAACTCCAAAGGTTTAAAGGCAAAATTATCACATCTAGTCAATAGAGAAAACTAGACATGAAATATATTTTACAAGCATTTATTAACAAAACAACAAGATTTGAAATGCAATTATATACAATGTGATATATTTAAGAGTTCCTATATCCAATCTGGGGCTGCGCTTTTTAATAAATAAAGCAATGGGCAACCTCAGATTAGTGAATTATCTAAATATAATCCAGTATCAAAACTATTCAAAAATATTCCTAAAGGCTCTCAAAAGGGCTAACAGTGTGCCAGCTAAAAAAGAAAATGAATACTCACTGCTCCCCACGCCATAATCCCGGCCACCTCTAGGCAATGAAATCAGCGCCAATGAAGAGGTCAGCGGTATTATATGCTTGAGGAGCAGTGAATATTCATTCTCTTTAATATTGGGAACACGTGATCACCAATCCTCTGGCTTACTGCAGTGGCTGGGAGATCACGTGTGTCTATTAGAGAATGAATATTCACTGCTTCCCAAGCCCATAATCCCGGCTGTGGGGAGCAGTGAATATTTCGGCAGCTTAAGTGTAACTGGAAGCACATGGCAGTAATGTCATGCGCTGCGCAGCTTACATGCTAAAGTCACTTGCCAGCATCAGAAGAGAACACCGTGCACAGGGAGAGCGGAGGGATGGGGAGTATAATCATTTATTTTCTTATGTGTGCAGCGTGATAGGGAAATATATACAAGAATGGGCCCGAGATGAGGGCCATATATACAAGGATGGGGATGTAACGACCGGATGCCGGTCATTATGACTATTAAGGTACGATGGCACTATGGAACACCCAGGGACACAAAGATGGTGAATAACAGTTTTCTTTATAAGTCTAAAAAAAATTTACAAAACCAGTTCTCTTACAACTTATGGGCCACAACAGCCTGGAATAAAAAAAAATAACAATTTATGCAACTTGGAGGACTTCAATTGTCGGTCTTTAGAGATGAACTGGACTATATTCCCCCCACCGGCCATACCGCTCCCTCCCCTATCTATTAATGGGGCTTACCCGAGTGCACTACTACAGATAACAGCACGTGATCCCTCCAAGGATATAATCTTACAACCACCTTCCCTTATTTTTACAATTCAATCAGGGTACCCGGCCAACTTCCCATATACAGTAAGATACAAGTGAATTTATGTACATGTACCGCTATGCAATACTCTGTACCTCACTGCCCCCAGACAGTGTGATGAAGCAAAGGAAGAATAGTCTGTTATTATCAGCACAACACAGCTTAACTTCTGATAAATTTCGGGTCAGAGCAAATGCCTCCGGATAAACAAGCAAGCACAGCTCCTTGTCAGCGAACAGTTTTTCAAAGAATAGTCTTCCTTCAAAGTGTCCTCTTCCTATCTGTCTGTCCCTAACTGACTATTAGTACACCGATCGGTCTCAGGTCAGTTGATACTCACAGAAGTCTTCCACCCAAGATGGCGTCGGTCTCCCTCAGACTGCTTCTGATTCACTCTTAGATGAGCTTATCCAAGCACTTTCTGGAGAAACGTTCGCTCAGATGAATTCCCCTCGTGAGGGGCCGTACGAGCTCCAAAGAAAAAAACAGGCAATCCTATTTGTCCAGAACACAGGAGTTCAACAACCTTCATCCTCTCTTGCAGCCTTCTTCCTGTCACTCTTTTCTTGCTTGTGCAGTCTCCAGATCTCAACTGAACTTTTAACTGTCTCTGTTTACGTTACCAGGGAAACCTAATGTAACCCCTTACTGTCTAGCAGTGTGACTGCCCTTAAGTGACAACTTTTGGCCATGTAAGTTATAGCATATATATATACACAATACTTCATTAACAAACAAGTTTATCTTATGTACATTTTCACCCTGTTACAGAGACATATATACTAAGACAAGAGCCATATATATACTCGGATGGGGACCATATATACCAGGATGGGATAAAGATGGGCAACATATACCATGATGAAAGACCTATATACGAGTATGGGAGACATATATACCTGGAAGGGGCCCAGTATGGGGGACATTAGTACAGAATTAGGGGATTTTATCCCCGTAACAGTGTCAGCAGCAGATCCTACCCATAACAGTGCTTCATGACCACATTTTTTGAGTTAGGTTTTGAAGGAGGAATATAGGGAAAAAACTATGTCTTATGGTTCAAAAAATACAATAATTTCTAAAAAGAAAGAAAATGGTTCTCTCTCTCTCACCAATTCTTACTTGAGCAATTGTAGCCGATTTTTGGATAAAACCCTTTGAATTATGGTACTTCATGATGGTTTCTCCCGTGTGACTCATCTGACAACAGGACCTGATTAATGATAAAAACATTTGGCAAATTCTGAACGCAAGAATGGCTGCTCCTCTCTGTTTGTTTTCTGTTGGTCGGCAAGACTTGATTTAAACATTTCAATTATTCACGTGAAAAAGGTTCCTTCCCTGTGTAGCTTCTTCATATGTTTAACAAGATCTGATTTCTGAGAATTACATTTTCCACATTCAGAACATAAAAATGATTTATTTTGTGTGATTTTTTTGATGGTAAACAAGACTTGATTTCTTAGTAAAACATTTACCACATTCTGAGCATGAAAACAGCTTCTCCCCTGTGTGAGATCTTTGATGCACAACAAGTTCTGATTTCTGAATAAAATATTTCCCACACTCTGCACATGAAAATGGCTTCTCCCCGGTGTGACGTCTTTGATGCACAACAAGATATGATTTATGAAGAAAACATTTCCCACAGTCTGAACATGAAAATGGCTTCTCCCCAGTGTGAGATCTTTGATGCCGAACAAGTTCTGATTTCCGATTAAAACATTTCTTACACTCTGAACATGAAAATGGCTTCTCCCCGGTGTGATATCTTTGATGCACAACAAGATATGATTTCTGAACAAAACATTTACCACATTCTGAACATGAAAATGGCTTCTCCCCTGTGTGACATCTTTGATGCCCAACAAGTTCTGATTTCCGAATAAAACATTTCCTACACTCTGAACATGAAAATGGCTTCTCCCCTGTGTGACATCTTTGATGCACAACAAGATCTGATTTCTGAATATAACATTTACCACATTCTGAACATGAAAATGGCTTCTCCCCTGTGTGACATCTTTGATGCCCAACAAGTTCTGATTTCCGAATAAAACATTTCCTACACTCTGAACATGAAAATGGCTTCTCCCCTGTGTGACATCTTTGATGCACAACAAGATCTGATTTCTGAATATAACATTTACCACATTCTGAACATGAAAATGGCTTCTCCCCGGTGTGAAATCTTTGATGCACAACAAGATCTATTTTCTGAATAAAACATTTCCCACATTCTGAACATGAAAATGACTTCTCCCCTGTGTGATATATTTGATGCCTAACAAGGTGTGATTTCTGAATAAAACATTTCCCACATTCTGAACATGAAAATGGCTTCTCCCCTGTGTGACATCTTTGATGCACAACAAGTTCTGATTTCCGAATAAAACATTTCCCACACTCTGAACATGAAAATGGCTTCTCCCCTGTGTGATATCTTTGATGGCTAACAAGGTGTGATTTCTGAATAAAACATTTACCACATTCTGAACATAAAAATGGCTTCTCCCCTGTGTGACATCTTTGATGCCTAACAAGATCTGATTTGAAATTAAAACATTTCCCACACTCTGAACATGAAAATGGCTTCTCCCCTGTGTGACGTTTTCCATGGTTAAGAAGACTTGATTTACTAGTAAAACATTTACCACATTCCAAGCATAAATATGGCTTCTCTCCTGTGTGATATCTTTGATGGTGAGCAAGGGTTATTTTCTGAGTAAACCATTTTCCACATTCTGGGCATGAAAATGGCTTCTTACCTGTGTGAGATTTTTGATGGATATTAAGATGTGATTTTCTGGTAAAACATTTCCCACATTTTGAACATGAAAATGGTTTCACCCTTGTAGGAGCCGTTTCATGTTCCATTTCCCTTCTGTAACTTTTATTTTGCTTACAATTCTGTGATAAATCGGAATTTTGGACTTGTTTGAAAAGATCTGATGATGAAGCTTTCAGAGGAAGGGCTGGAGGTATATCTGGGACAGCAGCATGCTCTTCATATGTATCATGTGTGATACTTTCTTCATCTATTTTAAATTCTGAAGATAATAGATTTCCATCTGAACTCTCAATACAGTCATCTGCTAAAAATAAACACAATGTTATTATTTTTTAATATTATCTTGAAAGTACATTTTTTTAAACCATAACATCAGATATTAAATTAGAAAAAAATGTATTCTGAATCTGTTGTCCAATTTCGACATCTAAAGGCTACTTTACATGGTACGCTCTATCGTGCGATAGCACGAGCGATCGTACCCGCCCCCGTCGTTTGTGCGTCACGGGCAATTTGTTGCCCGTGGCGCACAAACTCATTAACCCCCATTACACGTACTTACCTCCCGCACGACCTCGCTGTGGGTGGTGAACATCCTCTTCCTGAAGGGGGAGAGACGTTCGGCGTCACAGCGACGTCACACAGCTGCCGGCCAATAGAAGCGGAGGGGTGGAGATGAGCGGGACGTAAACATCCCGCCCATTTTTTGAAAATGAGCGACATGTCAACGATCAACGATAAGGTGAGTATTTTTGCTCGTTCACATTCGCTCGTAGCTTTTACATGCTACGATATATCAAGCGATGCCGGATGTGCGTCACGGAATCCGTGACCCCAACGACATATCGCCCGATATATCGTAGCGTGTAAAGCCCGCTTTAAGGCATCGCTAACGATATATCGCTGAGGTCACGGAATTCATGACGCACATCTGGCATCGTTAGCGACGTCGTTGCGTGTGACACCTATGAGTGTTTGCTAACGATTGCAAATAGGTGAAAAATCGTTTATCGTTGACATGTCGTTCATTTTCTAAATATCGTTGATATTTGTGATTGCTGGTTGTTCGTCATTCCTGAGGCAGCACACATCGCTATGTGTGACACCCCGGGAACGACGAACAACAGTGTACCTGCGTCCGCCGGCAACGAGGTGGAAGTGACGTTTATGCGTCTGCTCTCCGCCTCTCCGCTTCTATTGGTGGGCTACTGTGTGACGTCGCTGTGACGGCGCACACAAACCTCCCCCTTAAAAAAGAGGTTGTTCGCTGCCCACAGCGACGTCGTTAGGAAGGTATATCCTTGTGACGCCTCCTAATGATATTGTTCGCCACGGGCAGCGATTTGCCCGTGATGCACAAACAACGGGGGCGAATGTGATCGCTAACGATAACGCTAGTGATACCAAAGCGTGTAAAGCGGCTTAATTGTAGTGATGGGCGATCCCCCAGATGGTCGGAATCGGGGAGACTCGTCGGATCATTTTGTAAAGATCGAGATCGGGATTGAGATAGCACGATCTTGCGTTCGATCACCGATCTTGGACATTACAGTTATGGGATGGGGCGGGGGGGCTGTAAAATAAAGAATACAGTTAATAATAAACATTGTCATTATACTTACAGGTCCGGCGACGCGTCCTGCACTCTGTCTCCCGCAGCTTCTGCTTCCAAGTATGATCATCGCGGTGTCCTCCCGGTAACCAAAGGACCTCCTGTGATGTCATAGCCATGTGATCAGTCAGGTGGGAATGTTGTATTATCTCATTGGCTACAGACTGGGTCACATGATTATGACATCATGCAAAGGTCCTAAAGTGTCAGCATGCTCGCCGGTACACGGTGCTTGCCCGAGCATCTCAGTACTCAGTAAACTCGGCGACCGCCGTGTACCGGAGAGATGCTCGGGCACATGCTCGGCACTCCCTCCCTGCACGTTGGCGCTCTTTACAGAGTTAGCCCACATGCAGGGATTGGCTGCCACAGCCGGTGATGAATAGTGGCGTCGGGAATCAGTTGATTGGAGATCACTGTTACTATAGTATAGTAACCGGTTCGTTAGCTTACTATGACAATGTTGGCAGCAGTGACATCACCGCTTACCAACCCGCAGCCTCTGATCACTCATTGAGCAATTAGACAGTGCGGGAGCAGCAGCGCTCTTCCTCCCCCGTGCATTCTAACATAGCAGAGCTAGATCGGTGACAGAAGACCAGGATCGTGGAGGGGTGAGAGGGAGTAATAAAGATGGAGTCCCTAAGTATGTCTGTGTATTTATTTCTAATAAAGTATTTTTTCTCTGTGTGGTATATTTTTTTTTTAACCCTTTATGGGAGATTCTTAATGGCCGGATCAAACTTGCCTGATATTAAGAATCTTGGGCTTAACACCAGCTGGTAGAACAAATCTGGTAGTAACCCCTTATTACCC
The DNA here is from genome assembly GCF_048569485.1 of Anomaloglossus baeobatrachus. Classification (NCBI taxonomy): domain Eukaryota; kingdom Metazoa; phylum Chordata; class Amphibia; order Anura; family Aromobatidae; genus Anomaloglossus; species Anomaloglossus baeobatrachus. The sequence goes on along the minus strand of NW_027441799.1, from coordinate 453,706 downwards.
AGCCTGCCACCCACCACCAGGGCCGCTGAGGAGTTGGATACAGCGCCAGAAGATGGCGGCGGCTGCGGACTGCAATTTGCAGCTGGGGGGCCCAGAAAGCTTGGGCCACCCTGCGCTGTGGATTCCATTCCCCAGCTGCCTAGTTGTACCTGGCTGGATACAAAAATTGGGCGAAGCACACATCTTTTTTTTTTTTCTAAGTATTTCATGAAATTCATGAAATAATTAAAAAAATGGCTTCCCTATATTTTTGGTTCCCAGCCAGGTACAAATAGGCAGCTAGGGGTTGGGAGCAGCCCGTACCTGTCTGCTGTACCTGGCTAGCATACAAAAATATGGCGACGCTCATGTCATTTTTTTTTCTTTTTTGGCAAAAAAAACTTTAAAAAAAGGGCTTCCCTGTATTTTGATTGCCAGCCAAGATAATGCCAGGCAGATGAGGGTAGCAGCCTGTAGCCATCTGCCTTATGTGCGCTGAGAATAAAAAATACTGCGAAGTGCTACGTCATTTTTTAAAATTATTTACTTTTATACAAATATATATATATATATATATATATATATATATATATATATATATATATATATATATATATATATATATATATATATATATATATGTGTATATATATATATATATATTTTATTTAGATAGATACATAGATAGATATGTATATATATGTACATATATAAATATATGTACATATGCATATATAATATACACACACACATATACAACTCTGGCAAAAATTAAAAAACCACTGCAAAATTTTCAGTTTTTCTGATTTTTTCTTTTCTTTATATTTTTAATTAAAATGTAAATTGCTCTTTTATTCTATAAACTACTGACAACGTCTCCGAATTTCCAACCAAAACATTTTGTATTTATTTTACAACAATTAACATTTTACTCAAAAATATACCTATGAAGAGAAAAACTGAAGATTTTGCAGTGGTCTTTTAACTTTTGCCAAAGCTGTGTGTGTAAATATATATATATAATACATATTTTTATAAATAAAATGTACACAATATATAGATGTATAAAAATAAATAATTTTAAAAAATGCCGTAGTGCTCCGTGGTATTTTTGATACTAAGCGCAGATGAAGCGGACGGCTACGGGCTGCCACCTCCACCCCATCTGCCTGGCTTTACCTGACTGGCAATCAAAATACAGGGAAGCCCATTATTTATTTATTTTTTTAAAATTATTTAAAAATAATAATAATAAAAAAAAAAATGCGTGGGTTCCCGCTGTATTTTGATCGCCAGTCAGGTACAGCCAGTCAGCTAGGGGCTGGGATTCTCGGCAGCCCGCAGCCGCCCTTGGAAATGTCGCATTGTTCCTTCATCCAGTGACCCTAGTGGCGGTGGCACGCTGGGTGATAAAGGGGTTAATATCAGTTTTGTATTCTCAGATGGTACTAAGCCCGAAATTCATGGAGTCACACCAAATTAGACATGGCCACCATGTATTTCTAGTAAACAGTACAAAAAATACAACACAGAGAAAAAATTTTTTTATTAGAAATATAACAAAAAAAACATTTAGAGAATCCATCTTTATAATAAAAAAATCCTAAATCTGACGTAATCCATAGGTAGAGCATTGTCAGTTTCATCACTCTGTACAGACACAGTCTATACACAGTGAGAAGCAGAGAGCATTGTCAGCTCTGCTACATCGTTCTGTACAGAGCAAGAAGCAAACTGACAGTGAGGGGATGATTGCACTTGCGTTTCGCATAGGCATCACCCCACACAGACTGATCTCAGAACAAGAGCACATTAGCTGCATGGAAACGCATGCAACCGACCCGCTGCTGTCTGGAGATTGAGTGCCGTGATACGATGCGACACTCGCACAGTGACAGTCAAAGTTCAATCTAGTCTATGAGCCATGGACTTGGGTGAACCCTGACGTCACCGCGAATACGGCCGAAAACAGCCGATGACTGCCGAGTGACGAGCAGTGCAGTGAATACCCCCGGAAGTTAAGAGGACCTTTGAAAACATCATAGTCATGTGACCAGTCTGTAAGCCAATGACTGTACAACATTCACACCAGCTGATCACATGGGTATGACATCAATGAAGGTCATGTAAGTCCAGTGTTAGTTACCGGGCGGCACAGCAATGATCGGACGGACGCGGAGGCAAAAGCGGCTGGGAGATAGTCTGCAGGATGCGTCGCGGGACCTGTAAGTATGATCATAATGGTTTTTATTTTAATAATGTGCTTTCTTTTTACAGCCCCTGGACCGATCTGTAACACGAGCTTTCCAGGAAAGCTTGTGATCAGGAACGTGCACACGATCACTATGTGATCAGTACGATCCCTGATCTTTACAAAATCGGGATCGCCCATCCCTATCTAAGAGTTATGTACCACCACCCACGACAGCAGTCGGGCTGCTCGGATCCGGATCCGCGGTGGCTCGAGGGGTCTCCGGACCCGAGGGGGTCGTGTGGTGACTCAAACTAAAAGGGGGGTATTTACAGGGGACAGTTTTAGTAAGAGTTCGTGACGCAACCCACGGTGTGTGGTAAGGTGGAGTACCACCACTGCCGTTGGGAGCACCCGGTGGCGATGGCATGGCAGCCAGGTGTTTTAACCCCTCCGTGGGTAGGGGAGAATATCCTGGGGCTCGGTGGTTATGATAATGGGGCCGTCGAGGAGGAAAGGGTCACTGCGTACGCACTCAGTCCAATAATGCCGACACCGACAACTTGTAAACCAAAGTCCTGAGCACTGATGCAACAAGGCTGGAGCAGGCTGGGTCCGTGCCCGTTGGTGTTACTTGTTAGCCTGTAACTTTTTTCCGTAGCACCTTCATTCTAAGTGGCCCCTGTAGTGTGAAACTAGTCAGGTCCCGCTCACCAGTATGGCTAACGGAATGAGCTTGCTCTCAGGGTTCACGCTTGAGATTTTTTGGACAGTATTTGGGAAGTCCTATCCCCCTCATTGCGCTAGTACCCAGATTTTGGAGCGGGTGGAGGACGGCTCTTGCAGACAACGTCCTCGTCGAGTAAATTACCAGGACGCTTGAAGCTACGTCCCAGCCTAGGGTCCGCGTAGGCCGCCGCCTCCGTGGCAGTACCGTGCCCCTTGAAACGATCCCCTGCGACCGGGGTTCCATCTCCCACCAGGCCAGACCAACGTCTGCTACCTGGGATTGGTACAAGAGCCCAGCTCCACTGCGTGTCCTCTCACTGCAAGAGTCACAGTACCCTGTGACGACCTGATAGGCCAGGGCGTCACATTCCCCTTTGGTTTAACGTAGCTCGTCCCCGAGCTACAGGACACCAGAAATTTAGTTTTTATTTTTTTCAAACTGTTTAAAATGGGTAGAAAAGGGTTAACATTTTATTTACAGGTTCATTCCACGCAGGGGAGGCTCGTCACTTAAACGTTACAACTGTTAAGAGTTCATCTGCCAACAGGGGGACGCTACTGGTTTTAATGGCAGCGGAGACTCAACCTACTCCTTTTCAGCCCCTTCCTGTGACAGTCCAGTCCCAATGTCCCGGATCCCAATAACCTGCCACCCAAACAACCTGACCTCAGGATACCTATCCGTGGGTCCGTGACCAGGTTAAGGTCCCAGGTGATGTGTCAGATGACTCTGGTTGGCACAGGAGGTGAAACTATATACAAGACACAAGTTCGTGTTGGTCACGCCAGTCCTGTGACCGTGGTCCATATTTACTTAACTATAGAACGAACAAAGTCCATGTACCGGGTGTACACACTGTAGAGAATCTGGCTGAAAATCAGGTAACTTCTCCGTTCATTTAAAATTGGTTAATTAAGACACTCATTTGCTAGCAGTTTCTATATGAAAAATAACAAACTGTGAAAAACAATAAACAAAAACACTGATACCTAACAGTTCTATGGCTTCGTAAAACTACTGGTATTATTAACATTTTTAAACACTCATAACTCTTACATGGCCTGGTACCGCAACCATTATCGCGGACGCCCGGCTGCAGAGGCCGGCATGACTTTGCCATCACTCAAAACGTGCCGCTCTACCTCCAGGGCATACCAGCCCCACTCTTTCAACTTCTGTTGGTCAGTGCGGGCAGCAATCTCCCGTCGTCGCTGGTGCGGTGTTGTCATCTTCATCTGTAACTTCTGGTGGTGTCGTTTCCAGAAGTGGGCGTCAGCGTCCAGTCTCTACTCCCTAGCTGGCTCTAGCTTTAAGTGAACTTTTGCGGCCCCAACAGCCGATGAGACGCCGCGTGGCAGTGGAACCGGTGTAGCTCTAGGCTCCACTTCCGCCTTGACGGACTGAAGAACTGAATGCTCCGCAGCCGGGGTTGCAGGGTCCGGGTGCTCCACCACTGAGGACAGGCCCGGAGATGCGGCCGAGTCTGGTCTGGCCGGGGTCCGGATGACCGCTGTAATGACAGGGATGAGGGACAGCACGTGGTTTCTGCAGCTGGAGCTCTGTTCAAAGGCACCGAAAGTTCCGCTGCCGGGGTTGGCGTGGGCAGCTCGGCGTCCGCCGAGGACGGAGTAGGTGACGGTGGAATGCTCGCCGTAAGCGGGGGCGGTCCGGATCCCTCAGCTTGAGTGGCCGGATTAGGGTAATCGACAGGGACTGGGTAACCGCTTATCATCTCTTCTCGTGGGACTTCCATCTCAGGGGCTCGCACAGACATCGCCAGGCTCCTCATCTCTTCCCTCCAGTGGTTCAGTATCAACAGAAACTGCGTCCGCATTCTCCTGCACAAATGCTCCGTCTCTTCCTCTATACAAGTCGCGGCCCCGGGAACAGCACGTTCCGGTGACCAGCTCCGCTCCGCCATCTTGCCTCTGTGTGGTCAGGAACGTTATGGCAGAGTCCTGGTGTCCCTGGTTCTCTTTCGCTACATTCCGGCACGCCCACTCGGTTTTCTCCCAGCACTCTTTCACGCGCTATGGCCCTCTGGGAGCTTCCGGTTCCTGTTTCTCGCTGAGGACGAAGGGCGGGGCTTCTGCTTTGTGCGCTTTCACGGGGAAGATGGCGTTTTGGCGCGGAAAATGGTGGAAAAGTGGCAGAATTGGTGGGATACAGAATTTTGACTCGCAGTTTTCGGTTCTAAGGCGCACGTCACCCAGGTAAGTGGGTCCTGCTCGTATCCTGTTTGTGACGCTTTTGAGGTGTACCGCCCCCACGACAGCAGTTGGACGGCTCGGATCCGGATCCGCAGTGGCTCTAAGAGTCTCCAGACCAGAGGGGGTCGTGCGGTCACTCAAACTAAAAGGGGGGTATTTACAAGGGACAGTTTTAGTAAGAGTTCGTGACCCCACCCACGGTGTGTGGTAAGGTGGAGTACCACCACTGCCGTTGGGAGCACCCGGTGGCGATACTATTGCAGCCAGGTGTTTTAACCCCTACGTGGGTAGGGGGGAATGCCCCGAGGCTTGGTGGTGATGATAAGGGGACCGTCGGGGAGTAAAGGGTCACTGCGTACTCACTCAGTCCAATAATGCTAGCACCGACAACTTGTAAACCAAAGTCCTGAGCACTGCTGCAGCAAGGCTGGAGCACGCTGGGTCCGTGCCCGTTGGTGTTGCTTGTTAGCCTGTAACCTTTTTCCGTGGCACCTTCTTTCTAAGTGGCCCCTGTAGTGTGAAACTAGTTGGGTCCAGCTCACCACTATGGCTAACGGAATGAGCTTGCTCTCAGGGTTCACGCTTGAGATTTTTTGGACAGTATTTGGGAAGTCCTATCCCCCTCGTTGTGCTAGTACCCCAATTTTGGAGCACGTGGAGGACGGCTCTTGAAGACTCCGTCCTCGTCGGGTAAATTACCAGGACACTTAAAGCTACTTCCCGGCCTAGGGTCCGCATACCCCATCGGGCTTTGGCCCCTGCCCGGAGATGGCACAAGACCGCCGGACTGCCCTCTGTGGCACTACAGTGCCCCTTGAAACGATCCAATGCGACCAGGGTTCCAGCTCCCACCAGGCCAGACCAACGTCTGCTACCTGGGATTGGTACAGAAGCCCAGCTCCACTGTGTGACCTCTCACTGTAAGAGTCACTGCACAACTGGCATGCTCCTAACACTTCTGACCCTCCCTTACCAACTCTCCAAGTGGGTGGCCCTATTCTCTTCAGGTTGCCCAATGGGGGGTGTGTTGGGTGTGGTGCAGATTGTTCCCAGGATTTGTATAAGCCTGCTCTTAGCAACACCGATGGACAGGGACCCATAACCAAGGCGGATGCAGGTGCCATGCAGAAGGGCAGATTGCACACTACTTGTTACTCTGTGACGACCTGATAGGCCAGGGCGTCACAGTTACATCTTCGTTAATTTGAATCTCCCATTACTAGCACCTGTTCTCTGGAATGTGCTACATTAAATAATCTGATTGATTGTCACAATGTGACTTCAGGATAATGAGGGACAGGGGGCTCCTATACAGTCCCTCACGCTATGGGACCCTAAGCTGTTCCTAACCTCTTGATTACCCCTGAAGATGGAGATGCCCGAGTCCCGTGCCTTACTATTCTCCTGACCAAATCTAATCTGTTATCCCCCCGGGGAAGTTATGGGGCAGGAATATGATGGAAACACAGATTAAGACAGATGAAACACATTGCAAACTCACAGAAATAAAGAGTAAGAGACTAAGGAAAACAGCAAGAACAGAAAGGCAGCAACAAAAAGACAACAAGGGTTAACACCACAACAGCTCACAGTAATAATATACAACAACCACCTGTAAGTCTGGGTCACAACACCTCACCAGAGCAGTATAGGTAACCTATAGTTGGCATTAATGAAATAGTCCAGCGAGCATATGCAGAAGGGGAGCGATAGATACTTTCTCCTCTACAGCATGTGATCAAAGACATTAACAAGCTGCCCAGCAGAGAATAATTCTTGCTAGCCTCCCCAAGCCTGTGGTTCCATGCCTGCGTCTCCCTGCGCTGCTCACAGATATCAGAGAAGTGAACATGCAGAGTACCAGAATCTATAATTGCCACAGATCCTGACACCGCCATGACAGTTGGCAAAACCTGCAAAAATCTCCTTGTAACATTGATCCACAACATTGACGATTTCAAAGAATTTTTTATCAAAGACGAACATAAAATAGTTACAGACAGATGCCGGATATTTAATGGAGTTGTCTGGGACTGTAACGTTGATGGCCTATCCTTGGGCTTTATAACCAAAGCAGGTAGCAGGGTCTTGCAGTCTGTGCAGATAAACATTAGGGCTCCAACTCATCAAGACCGGCAATGGACACTGACAAATGACATCATGGACTGGAGTTGTACCACCCCGGGGCTCGGCCGGCTGCCGAGCCACTCAGATCCGTGCTCGTCGGTGGGGTGGCTCAAGCTCCTCACGGACCCGGGGGTCCTGTCCCTCTCCGAAAAGGGGTGGTTTGTTTTGGGGATTTGTGTTAGAGTTCGTGACGCCACCCACGGGTTGTGGTGAATAGATGGACACCACCGCTGCCGTTAACTAGGCTCCCGGGAACGGTGTGGTGGAGCTTGGTGTTAACCCCTCCGTGGGTAGGGGGTGATGGTCCCGTGGCCCGGGGAGAGAGTCGCTGATGTGGTGCTGGTGTAAGGCAGTGTTGGTGTGGTGCGGTGCGGCGCTCGGCCCGAGGGCACTGGTGTACTCACTATGACAAACACGATGGAGTCTCTGGTAAACCAAAACAAGATGGTGGACGGTGCCCGCAGCCGGCTGCGTTTCTCTCCTGTTGTCGGGTTAGTGGTGGTCGCCTTTCTCCTGCACCTGCTGTTGTCAACTTTGCTGCCTTCGCTTCAGCGACGGTAGTCCGCTCCCCAGCTGTTGGTGTGCTGGGGAACCCGTTTGCCTGCAGACGCTGGCCCTTTGGATCTCTAGCCGTGGCGGTGGCTCTCTATCCCTATCGTAGGGCTGTTATCCTCAGTGAGGCCTTGGTTGGGAAAGGACCTTGGGTCCAGACCGCAATCAGTCAATTCGACTCGGTCCAGTGGCTTCTGGGCTTCGTACTGGGTCTGAGTACCCCTTCTGGTGCTCCGGTTTCCAATCGGCTTCCCGGTTCGGTACCGGCGGGTCACCACCCGTCCCCGGTCCCTACGATTCCACCGGCCGTAATCCCGACTCCTGCAGACGGTCATCACCGTCTGCCTTCTGGCCACAGGGTGTCTGGGCTCCTACCCAGACCCCTGACAGAAGTTTTACTCCGAACTCGCTCTCCCTACTCCTCTCCTTCCTCTCCCTTTCACTGTCAACTCTCTTCTGTTTTTCCTGTCTCAGGCCATCAGAACTCGTCGGTGGGCGTGGTCAATCGCCTGGCCATGCCCCCACCTGGTGTGGACCTCAGAACCTGAGAGAGGTGACTCAGGGTTTTTGGGTGGCTGTTGGTACCCTTTTTAGGGGGGGGGGGTGTTGTGTATGGGACTACCTGGGACGACCTGGCTAGTCCAGGGCGTCACAGAGTGAGATTTCTGGCATAGGGAACGCCGCAGCTTGTTATGAATTAGAGAAGTGGTGGCATCACTCACTTCTACTGGCCAAGCTCTGCCCATTTTGGCAAAGCTGGTTAAAATTGGCGTGAACACACACACCAGCCTTTGGTCACATGATGTGATGTAAAAAAGGTCCTTAAGCAGTCCTATAATTGGCATATAAACACTGGGGCTGCTAGGATTATGGAGGCCCTGTGAAATTGTCCAATTTGCTCTCCCTTTTCCCTAATACCAGTCCTGCATACCAGCCTGTGTCCTGTTCAGTTCATTTAGACTCGTGCAATTAAGAGACCTTTGGTTACATCATGTCACATGACTTTGAAATCATCAAAGGTCCTTAAACAAGCAACCTTAGAATACAACTGATGTAGTCCATAAGAGAGTGGGGTTCCTCAGAAATTGCGCAGTTTGATTCCTCCCAACTCCTGACTGTAACTAGGGCTTATTCTTGGAGTAGAGCTTATATTTCAAGCATTCTCCAAAAATCCCATAAAATCATGTTAGGGCTTATTTTCAGTTTAGGTCATAATTTCAAGGAAACATTCATGAACCCTCTGCAGGTGTTTAAGTTGCCTTCATAACAACATAGAGAAGACACTAGAAGCAAACAGCAGAAGAAGCACAAGCAAAGAAAATACAGCTGACAAAAACAGAGCAGAAAACCTAAAAATGTAAACACAAAATTAGTGCAGAAAGTACATGAGTAGATATCTCTTACTGGATAGAGCTGGAGGAGACACATCCTGAGGAACATCGGGATCTTCTTGTTTACAATCCTGTGGGAGAAGAGGATGGGGACATCTCTCTGGTGTTGTCCTCTTACTGGATAGAGCTGGAGGAGACACAAACATGGACTGAATTCATCCCTTACATACAGATAATTATAGGCCGTGTGTATTTAGTCCTGTCTATTACCTGGTGATGTGAGGGGCTGGGGAACCTCCATCATGACGTCCTTGTACAGATCTTTGTGTCCTTCTAAATACTCCCACTCCTCCATGGAGAAATAGACGGTGACGTCCTGACACCTTATAGGAACCTAACATATACAATGATACCGTCACCCCCGATCCCTTCATAGCGTTACTGTATAATGTCCCAGCATTCCCAGCAGTGTCACCTCTCCAGTCAGCAGCTCAATCATCTTGTAGGTGAGTTCTAGGATCTTCTGGTCATTGATGTCCTCATGTATCGGGGGGTGAGGTGGAGGCCCCGTGATTGGGCTCAGGGGTCTTCCCCATCCCTCAAACACAGGGGCCTGACAGCGCTCACTAGAGGTCTTCTTCACTACTGTGTAATCCTGGTTATGGAGAGACACAGTAATAAATCTCACTCCAGACATTTCCAGAGTCCTCACCTCTCCAGTTCTGTCCATCTGTTATTCCCATAGATAAGAATGATATAATGTGACGTCATCAGAATCTCTCACCTCTCCAGTAAGCCGGAAGAGGATCTCTAGGGTGAGGTGTAATATCCTCTCCGCCATCTTGTCCCTGTCCATATCCATCCTTGATGAGTCAATCAGGAGAATTCTCTTATATAGAAGATCTCCACTGAGAGGATCCGATATTGTAGGACCCTGAATGGGGAGAAGATGACGATGTAACATCATAAAGAATCCGCTGTAATAATACAATTTTTGGAGATAACCTTTCACTAGATAGGGATGATTGACGCACTGCCATGAGGAGTCCAGACTAACTCTGCTGCCTCATTACAGTGAATGGATCTTTTGGGGGTTTCATCTGAATCATGTCATTTGAAGAATTACATGTAAACCTGTCATGCTAATAGGTTGAGGAGAAGGGATGTAGCCTCTCTGAGTCCTGAACCAGGCTTATCCAGAGGGGCATCATTAAGTGCCTACCCAGTCATCACCAGAGACTCTTGAGATTGGACTTTGCTGACAGTAGGCACCAGTTACCAATGTGTTCCACCAAGAGGCTGTGTTTCATGAGAAAGATGGGGTGGGAACCACTGCCTCTAGGCAAGAACAGGAAGGATAAACCCTGTCACTTACTCTGACCAATCCTCAGCTCCCCGATGTCCCAAGACAGATTCTTTCACGTCGTGCGACAATCACGTATTTTACCCTAATCGCAACCGTGTCTAATGAGCAGGGCAGGAGGAACACTAGTCCTGCTTTATGATAATGACACAAAAGGAAAAAGAAACTGCATTCCCAAACAACAAGTGGTAAAAAAGGGGGATGGAAGAGAAATGAATAAAAAGGGAGATGATCAATAGGAAGACACCAAAGAAAACTTCCAAGCAGCAATCTCCAGGATCAAATTCAAAACAATTTCTCTTTCCATGGCTCTCACCTTCATGCCAGCACCATGGAAAAGCAAGTTATCCCTGGCAACTACTGAGGTAAAGTGGTGAGAACTTATACCAGGGAGGAGTGCAAAAATCAGAACAGCAGAGACAACTCAGGATGGTAAGCCAAGAAAGACACCAGGGTCCGCTTAACCCTAGCAGCACCAGCACAAGGTTCGTCTGCACAGCTAAGTGGAAAGCAAAGCAGATCCAAGTAGTGCTGGCTGGCGCGTTGACCTTCTGACCCATGGGATAGGGGCGACCTCTCTCTGTCTGATAACCTGGTGTCGAAAACCTGATGTAAGTGTTCAGTGTAGAGAACGGGATAAATGTGATCCAAAAGTCACAGTCAGATGGAGAAGTCACATCTATGATCAGCTCTAATCCTGCTGTGGTGCCACTGAGGGATCAGGCGCCACAGGGTACTGCACCTCAAGTAGGGTTTCGTACTTATCCCGAGTCCAAGGAGGGTCGGTACCGGTTCCACCAACACACATACACACAGTTACAATGGGTTTCCCTCCCCAATGGGGACCGTGCCAGGGTTGGGTCACAGTAGGAGGTCACTACAGCGGTGAGTTTACAGGACGCCACCGCACCACGGGCTCCCTGATCCACAGGAGCTGGGACCCAGGGTCAGGGAGAAGGAACCACCAGGGGGAGTCAGCAGCACACAATGGGAAGAGAAGGTTGACCTAGTGATAGTAGTGAACCAGCCGATGGCAGCGGCTGGAGGCAACAGCTTGGAACACACAACACATCTACAAAGGAGGGAACAGCTGTAGACACGGAGCAGAGCGGATGTGCCGCGAGGCAGCTCTGTGGGCCAAGGTGTTTAAACACGGTCACTGGGGAGAAGCAGGCGGCTGTTTCCACAGGACCGGCGCTGTCGGGGTACAAAACTCTAGGGCAGATATACTTCACGTTGTCTACCAACTCTGCAAGGGTCACAGGAATGACTAGAAGAGTCACCGGATCTGTCCCACCGAGTCTGCAGCCAAATAGCATATAGGATCCAGAGCTGAGGTCTTGGACCAGTCCCACATCGGAATCGCGCTATCAGCATACAGAATGGGACACTTTACTGACACCAGGATCCCCAAGTGATTCACGCCACGGGGATCCAATACTTAGCGCAACAAAGGAGGAAGGGCTCAGACTGACATACACCAGATCTGACCTTCCACAGAATTGGTATTGGCTGGAGTCCATCGTGGCGGAGAACGGTACTCTGGGGCAGCGCCTGAACTACCAGTGAGTAAAAGACCTGGAAACGCAGCCCCTGTCTCTGCCTCTTCTTTTCCGGCACCCAGCGCTGCAGCGCCAATGGGGACCACCACCACCCCCGTCCGTCTTCAGTCATCCTCCCTGAGGTAACCCCACTCTGCCTGTGATGAGCGACACCATCCCAGCGGCGACCTTCACCACCAGCCCCGGAGAGGATAAAACAAGACTGAGCACAAGATCTTAACAGCCGTCTACACATCATAGGGAGCTTTCATAACACCTTCTCTCTATCTACCTGATGATCCTGAGGAACATCGGGATCTTCTTGTTTACAGTCCTGTGGGAGAAGAGGACGGGGACATCTCTCTGGTATTGTCCTCTTACTGGATAGAGCTGGAGGAGACACATACAGGGACTGAATTCATTCCTTACATACAGATAATTATAGGCCGTGTGTATTTAGTCCTGTCTATTACCTGGTGATGTGAGTGGCTGGGGAACCTCCATCATGACGTCCTTGTACAGATCTTTGTGTCCTTCTAAATACTCCCACTCCTCCATGGAGAAATAGACGGTGACGTCCTGACACCTTATAGGAACCTGACACATACAATGATACCGTCACCCCCGATCCCTTCATAGCGTTACTGTATAATGTCCCAGCATTCCCAGCAGTGTCACCTTTCCAGTCAGCAGCTCAATCATCTTGTAGGTGAGTTCTAGGATATTCTGCTCATTGATGTCCTCATGTATCGGGGGGTGAGGCCCCGTGATTGGGCTCAGGGGTCTTCCCCATCCCTCAGACACAGGGGCCTGACAGCGCTCACTAGAGATCTTCTTCACTACTGTGTAATCCTGGTTATGGAGAGACACAGTAATAAATCTCACTCCAGACATTTCCAGAGTCCTCACCTCTCCAGTTCTGTCCATCTGTTATTCCCATAGATAAGAATGATGTAATGTGACGTCATCAGAATCTCTCACCTCTCCAGTAAGCCGGAAGAGGATCTCTAGGGTGAGGTGTAATATCCTCTCCGCCATCTTGTCCCTGTCCATATCCATCCTTCACGGGGCAATCAGGAGAATTCTCTTCTATAGAAGATCTCCGCTGAGAGGATCCGATATTGTAAGGACCTGAATGAGAAGGAGATGAGCCGATATGGAAAATTAATGGAGATAATAATGTCATTTGGGCAGAAAAAAAAAAATTTCAACATGAAATGAAGTAGCAAAACCAACCTATAAAAGTATTGCACCTAAAATGGTATCAATGAAAACGTCAGCTCATCAAACAAAAAACAAGTCCTCACTCAGCTCTGATGTCGGAAAATGGAGATACAAACCGATTTTATTTATTTATTTTTTTTTTTTTTTAAAAGTCTGATGTTTATTCACTACTAGAGATGAGTGAACCTGGAGTTCGGTTTTCGGTACAAACTCAGACTTTTCCAAGATAGCAAAGTTCAGTTTTGGGTTCGGGAGCTTTACGTATGGAAACCGCTCTCGTGTGATCAGATGTATTGTGCACCAAAAAGTAAACCTGAAAAATCCCGCCCTCCCCCGGAAGTGATCTGTTTATGGCTGCATGTGGGCGGAGACCCGAACTGCCAATCAGTGACTTCAAATAAACTTCAGGTCACGTCCAAGTCCAGAACCGATCTTTGCAAATGTTCAGCTGGACCAGCAGAAGCCGAACGTCCACGGGTCCGCTCATCTCTAGTCACCACTTAGATAATAAATGTCTGATATTACCGTAATCACACTGACCTGGAGAATCACGCTGACCGCTCACTTTCAGCACATCGTGAACGGAGTAAAAACAATGATGGAAATTTTTTTTCACCGCACTTGGAATTTTTACTTAATTTCCAGTAGATTTTATGGTAAAATTAAAACCTATGAGTCATTTAAAAAAAAAAAAAAACAAAAAAAAACCAACGATCCTTTAGGCTATGTGCACACTGCGTTTTTCGCGGTGTTTTTGCACGTTTTTCGGGTGCGTTTTTGGCCTTAAAACTGCATGACTTTGATTCCCCAGCAAAGTCTATGAGTTTTCATTTTTGCTGTCCGCACACAACTTTTTTTTTAAGCTTCGTTTTTGAGCTTAAAAAAAATGGACATGTCAATTCTTTCCTGCGTTTTTCTGCGTTTCCCCCCATGCAATGCATTGGAAAAACGCTGAAAAACGCAGAGATCAAAAACGCAGCAAAATGCAGCCAAAAACGCACCAAATCGCGGCCAAAAATGCAGTGTGAAAAAAACGCAACGTGTGCACATAGCCTTAAACAGCAATGTGGGTGGAAAAATAAAAGAGCCGCGCAGCTACACACAATCATGTATCAACGGAGAGGAAATCCATCCATCTCTAGATAAGGCACAGACGGTTTATTACTGCCTCTGCCTTCTCTGTCACTGTATACACAGCTCTGCGGTGCAATGCAGCGGGAATGTGAGGGACCTGACAGTGACACAGATCTCCGTGTGAGAGGCTATGCAGCAACGGTAGTTGGCAACTGTAATTGTTTGGGGTCTGGTGAGTGCAATTATTTTTTGGGGGGGATATTTGCTTTCTTTTGTGGGTGTCTGCTTTCTTTGATAAAACTCCTGCTGTATTCTTTAACTGTTTTAGATGTTTGGACAATTCATTATGGAACCACAACCAAGGTGTATTTTTGCAATACGGCTTATATTTTAACGTTCAGAGAGGAGGTTTCCAGCAATCCAATCCAAAGCGATTTTTACTTAAAAATAATAATTCTTTATTTTAAATACATGTTAAAAAAGTCCATACTAGGGTCGAAAGAACCCCTGGGCTCCTTTCAACCCTAGTATGGACATTAACATGTATTTAAAATAAAGAATTAGTATTTTTGAGTAAAAATCACTTTGGATTGGATTGCTGGAAACCTCCTCTCTGAACGCTATGTGCAAAGGTTTGACGACTGTTTTCCTTCCGTGCACGGTCCAAAGCACAGTGGTCTCCATGTGAGCAGCTGAGCCGGATAAATACTTTTTTTCTCTTTGGCTTATATTTTAAGTATACTTAAATAAAGCCCCCAAAAATGCTACTAGGGCTTATTTTCAGGGTACGTCTTATTTTCGAGGAAACAGGGTAGAGAGAGCTGACAGTGCCTCCTCCCCCATATACAGAGGATATGGTCACCACTGAGTCATTATATCAGCCCCAGTTACAAGGGAAGGAAGATGAAAATAAATACTGAACAGACCCCCCCCCCCCGCCACCTTCCAAATGTGTGACATATAGGAAAATACAAATCTCTGCTATTGGACCCGACCAGGTAAAAAACAGCCATATATACAAAATAATAAGCGTTACTAAATAGCTATGAAATATGTAAATGTGATCATAGACATATATTGAGACGGCGTCCAGCTTTCAGTCATAGGGGTGGCAACGATGCGGTTTTAGTCACTGCTCAGTATACCGCACTCTCGGCACTGACTGACAGCAGGTTCCAATGCTGAGCGGCTGTCAGTCAGTGCGGGGGGGGCAGGGTATATGGTAATGTGGTATGTGGTAATAACAGACATTTCCCTTATTTTCACACTGGTATCGCTCGACATCAGACACAATGCTGAAGTTGGTTTCTTATTCATCCAGTTTCTTATTCGATGCTGAAGTTGGTTTATTTTTTTTTTTCAGTTTTTATTTTTTGGGGTTTTTTACAGGTTTAACAACAAACATAAAAAATCACAATAATAAAATACAATACAGTGCGGAGCCCTGATGTGAATACACTTAAAAGCAGCAAAAAAAAAGTATCAAACTGGCACAAAATGGGCATCAAAGTGACATCAAAGCTCTTTATTCACAAGGGAAACAGGAAAAAATGCACCATACAATTTATTGTGCAGTTTTTCCTGAGTACACAGATACCTCATATGTGCTGGAAATCAAATGTTTGGGTGCACGGCAGGGCTTGGAAGGGAAGGAGCGCCATTTGACTGTAAAATTGGCTGGATTCATTAGTGAATGCCATGTCGCGTTTGGAGCTCCTGAGGCGCCTAAACAGTGGAGCTCCATCAAAAGTGATCACATTTTGGAAACTAGACCCCTCAAGGATTTTCTCCAGGGGTATAGTGAGCATTTTGAACCCACAGGTACCTTATAAAATGTAATAAACTTAGGTCGTCATATTGAAAATTTTCTTTTTTTTTTCCCACAAAAATGTTGCTTTAGCACCAAATTTCCACTTTTTCAAGCTGCAACACCAAAATGTGGACGCCACAGTTTGTAATCCAATTTATTATGAGTACAGTGATACCCCACATGTGGCTAAAAACCTCTGTTTGGACAAACGGAAGGGCTCATAACAGAAGGAGAACCATGTGAATTTTGGAAAAATTAAAAAGAATTGCGGGCACTATGTCACATTTTCAGGACCCCTAAGGTACCTATACAGCAGAAACCCCCACAAGTGACATTTTGAAAACTAGACCCTCAAAGATTTCATTCGGGGGTATAGTGAGCATTTTGAACCCACAGGTACTTCACAAAAATGTTGCTGTAATGCCAAATTTCTCACTTTTAGGCTATGTGCCCATGACTCAGCGACACTGTGTCTAGGATGCAACGTCAGCTTTCGTGCAGAGTTGCGAGTATTGTCCACTGGAGAACGCAGCTGCCCGGGCCCACGATCCAGGTCCAGGCTGCTGAGGACTTTAGCTCTATTTTCCCTTTGGATGAAACTCTCGTCTCCACAGCATAAATTGACATCCTGAGGCTCAGGAAGCCGCGCTGCAGGTCAGTTTATGCTTAGGAAAAAAACAAGCACAGTGGGCAGGAGATTTCCATAAACCTTCCATTGCGCTTGTACTGCACAGCGCAGCATTTTGGAGGCAGCGAAAAGACTCTGTGCCCAAAACGCTGCAAACACTGATCGTGGACACAAAGCCTAAAAAGCTAGGATGGATGGATAGACAAACACATATATAATGTCCCAGCCCCCAGCATAATCTAAGCTGGCACCCTTTAGTGACTTTCATGTGGCAGTGAAGGGTGTTTACCTTATATTTAACCAAAAAAATAAATAATTAAAAAAAAACCTATGTGGGTTCCCCCATTTTTGATAGCCAGCTAGGGTAAAGCAGATGGCTGAAGCCTGCAGATCACAGTTGGCAGCTTCACCTTGGCTGGTGATCCAAAACAGAGGGCACCCCATGCTGTTTTTTTTTTAAATTATTAATAAATAATTAAAAAAAACAAAAAAACAAAAAAACATGGGTTCCCCCCAAATTGGATCACCAGCCAAGGTGAAGCTGACAGTTGGCGTCTGGTATTCTCAGGGTGGGAAGGGCCATGGTTATTTGGCCCTTCCCAGCCTAAAAATAGTAGGCTGCAGCTGTCCCAGCGGTGGCGCATCCATTAGATGTACCAATCCTGGCACTTCACTCTGGCTCATCCCATTGCCCTGGTGCGGTGGCAAACGGGGTAATAAATGGGGTTGATACCTGCTGTGTAATGTCACCTGTCATCAAGCCCTGGGGTTAGAACCGCTCTGTGCATGTGGCCGATATTTTTCAGAGGATGAGTAGGGATCGTGAGGACGGAGCAGCAGCTGGTATCAGGAGACCGGGGGAGGACCAGGGAGTGACAGGGGGTGACTTAGCTGGACCTGGGGAGGACCAGGGAGTGACAGGGGGTGACTTAGCTGGACCTGGGGAGGACCAGGGAGTGACAGGGGGTGACTTAGCTGGACCTGGGGAGGACCAGGGAGTGACAGGGGGTGACTTAGCTGGACCTGGGGAGGACCAGGGAGTGACAGGGGGTGACTTAGCTGGACCTGGGGAGGACGTTTCTGTCACATCTGACGTCACATGTCACGTGACAGAAATCAGAGGAGGAGGATGAATGCAGCGTGCGGCCACCATCTTAGATGATCAGTATGGGGAGGGGGAATGGGGGGCACTTTGGCTACACCGGGGACCTGGGGAGGGGATTTATCTCCCATCTGACATGTCTGATCAAGCAGGGCTGACTCCTCCCCTTTCCTATGAAAATGTGCCTGATCAAGAACCGGAGTAAACTGGTCTGGAACTGGACATGAAGGGGTTAATGATAATGATGATGACCCCAAAATAACAGAGACCCTGCACCTACCTCCACCTGCAGAGCCGCACACTAGATATATAATACCCTGCACCTACCTCCACCTGCAGAGCCGCACACTAGATATATAATACCCTGCACCTACCTCCACCTGCAGAGCCGCACACTAGATATATAATACCCTGCACCTACCTCCACCTGCAGAGCCGCACACTAGATATATAATACCCTGCACCTACCTCCACCTGCAGAGCCGCACACTAGATATATAATACCCTGCACCTACCTCCACCTGCAGAGCCGCACACTAGATATATAATACCCTGCACCTACCTCCACCTGCAGAGCCGCACACTAGATATATAATACCCTGCACCTACCTCCACCTGCAGAGCCGCACACTAGATATATAATAACCTGCACCTACCTCCACCTGCAGAGCCGCA
Source organism: Anomaloglossus baeobatrachus (assembly GCF_048569485.1). Classification (NCBI taxonomy): domain Eukaryota; kingdom Metazoa; phylum Chordata; class Amphibia; order Anura; family Aromobatidae; genus Anomaloglossus; species Anomaloglossus baeobatrachus. Next base: position 435,169 of record NW_027441799.1, on the reverse strand, counting down.
CACTAGATATATAATACCCTGCACCTACCTCCTCCTGCAGAGCCGCACACTAGATATATAATACCCTGCACCTACCTCCACCTGCAGAGCCGCACACTAGATATATAATACCCTGCACCTACCTCCACCTGCAGAGCCGCACACTAGATATATAATACCCTGCACCTACCTCCACCTGCAGAGCCGCACACTAGATATATAATACCCTGCACCTACCTCCTCCTGCAGAGCCGCACACTAGATATATAATACCCTGCACCTACCTCCACCTGCAGAGCCGCACACTAGATATATAATACCCTGCACCTACCTCCACCTGCAGAGCCGCACACTAGATATATAATAACCTGCACCTACCTCCACCTGCAGAGCCGCACACAGATATATAATACCCTGCACCTACCTCCACCTGCAGAGCCGCACACTAGATATATAATACCCTGCACCTACCTCCTCCTGCAGAGCCGCACACTAGATATATAATAACCTGCACCTACCTCCTCCTGCAGAGCCGCACACTAGATATATAATACCCTGCACCTACCTCCACCTGCAGAGCCGCACACTAGATATATAATACCCTGCACCTACCTCCTCCTGCAGAGCCGCACACTAGATATATAATACCCTGCACCTACCTCCTCCTGCAGAGCCGCACACTAGATATATAATACCCTGCACCTACCTCCACCTGCAGAGCCGCACACTAGATATATAATACCCTGCACCTACCTCCACCTGCAGAGCCGCACACTAGATATATAATACCCTGCACCTACCTCCACCTGCAGAGCCGCACACTAGATATATAATACCCTGCACCTACCTCCCCCTGCAGAGCCGCACACTAGATATATAATACCCTGCACCTACCTCCACCTGCAGAGCCGCACACTAGATATATAATACCCTGCACCTACCTCCACCTGCAGAGCCGCACACTAGATATATAATACCCTGCACCTACCTCCACCTGCAGAGCCGCACACTAGATATATAATACCCTGCACCTACCTCCCCCTGCAGAGCCGCACACTAGATATATAATACCCTGCACCTACCTCCACCTGCAGAGCCGCACACAGATATATAATACCCTGCACCTACCTCCCCCTGCAGAGCCGCACACAGATATATAATACCCTGCACCTACCTCCACCTGCAGAGCCGCACACTAGATATATAATACCCTGCACCTACCTCCACCTGCAGAGCCGCACACTAGATATATAATACCCTGCACCTACCTCCACCTGCAGAGCCGCACACTAGATATATAATACCCTGCACCTACCTCCACCTGCAGAGCCGCACACTAGATATATAATACCCTGCACCTACCTCCACCTGCAGAGCCGCACACTAGATATATAATACCCTGCACCTACCTCCACCTGCAGAGCCGCACACTAGATATATAATACCCTGCACCTACCTCCACCTGCAGAGCCGCACACAGATATATAATACCCTGCACCTACCTCCTCCTGCAGAGCCGCACACTAGATATATAATACCCTGCACCTACCTCCACCTGCAGAGCCGCACACTAGATATATAATACCCTGCACCTACCTCCACCTGCAGAGCCGCACACTAGATATATAATACCCTGCACCTACCTCCACCTGCAGAGCCGCACACAGATATATAATACCCTGCACCTACCTCCACCTGCAGAGCCGCACACTAGATATATAATACCCTGCACCTACCTCCACCTGCAGAGCCGCACACTAGATATATAATACCCTGCACCTACCTCCACCTGCAGAGCCGCACACTAGATATATAATACCCTGCACCTACCTCCACCTGCAGAGCCGCACACTAGATATATAATACCCTGCACCTACCTCCACCTGCAGAGCCGCACACTAGATATATAATACCCTGCACCTACCTCCACCTGCAGAGCCGCACACTAGATATATAATACCCTGCACCTACCTCCACCTGCAGAGCCGCACACTAGATATATAATACCCTGCACCTACCTCCACCTGCAGAGCCGCACACTAGATATATAATACCCTGCACCTACCTCCACCTGCAGAGCCGCACACTAGATATATAATACCCTGCACCTACCTCCACCTGCAGAGCCGCACACTAGATATATAATACCCTGCACCTACCTCCACCTGCAGAGCCGCACACTAGATATATAATACCCTGCACCTACCTCCACCTGCAGAGCCGCACACTAGATATATAATACCCTGCACCTACCTCCACCTGCAGAGCCGCACACTAGATATATAATACCCTGCACCTACCTCCTCCTGCAGAGCCGCACACTAGATATATAATACCCTGCACCTACCTCCACCTGCAGAGCCGCACACTAGATATATAATACCCTGCACCTACCTCCACCTGCAGAGCCGCACACTAGATATATAATACCCTGCACCTACCTCCACCTGCAGAGCCGCACACTAGATATATAATACCCTGCACCTACCTCCACCTGCAGAGCCGCACACTAGATATATAATACCCTGCACCTACCTCCTCCTGCAGAGCCGCACACTAGATATATAATACCCTGCACCTACCTCCACCTGCAGAGCCGCACACTAGATATATAATACCCTGCACCTACCTCCACCTGCAGAGCCGCACACTAGATATATAATACCCTGCACCTACCTCCACCTGCAGAGCCGCACACTAGATATATAATACCCTGCACCTACCTCCTCCTGCAGAGCCGCACACTAGATATATAATACCCTGCACCTACCTCCACCTGCAGAGCCGCACACTAGATATATAATACCCTGCACCTACCTCCACCTGCAGAGCCGCACACAGATATATAATACCCTGCACCTACCTCCACCTGCAGAGCCGCACACTAGATATATAATACCCTGCACCTACCTCCACCTGCAGAGCCGCACACTAGATATATAATACCCTGCACCTACCTCCACCTGCAGAGCCGCACACTAGATATATAATACCCTGCACCTACCTCCACCTGCAGAGCCGCACACTAGATATATAATACCCTGCACCTACCTCCTCCTGCAGAGCCGCACACTAGATATATAATACCCTGCACCTACCTCCACCTGCAGAGCCGCACACTAGATATATAATACCCTGCACCTACCTCCACCTGCAGAGCCGCACACTAGATATATAATACCCTGCACCTACCTCCACCTGCAGAGCCGCACACTAGATATATAACACCCTGCACCTACCTCCTCCTGCAGAGCCGCACACTAGATATATAATACCCTGCACCTACCTCCACCTGCAGAGCCGCACACTAGATATATAATACCCTGCACCTACCTCCACCTGCAGAGCCGCACACTAGATATATAATACCCTGCACCTACCTCCACCTGCAGAGCCGCACACTAGATATATAATACCCTGCACCTACCTCCTCCTGCAGAGCCGCACACTAGATATATAATACCCTGCACCTACCTCCACCTGCAGAGCCGCACACTAGATATATAATAACCTGCACCTACCTCCACCTGCAGAGCCGCACACTAGATATATAATAACCTGCACCTACCTCCACCTGCAGAGCCGCACACTAGATATATAATACCCTGCACCTACCTCCACCTGCAGAGCCGCACACTAGATATATAATACCCTGCACCTACCTCCACCTGCAGAGCCGCACACTAGATATATAATAACCTGCACCTACCTCCTCCTGCAGAGCCGCACACTAGATATATAATAACCTGCACCTACCTCCTCCTGCAGAGCCGCACACTAGATATATAATAACCTGCACCTACCTCCTCCTGCAGAGCCGCACACTAGATATATAATACCCTGCACCTACCTCCACCTGCAGAGCCGCACACTAGATATATAATACCCTGCACCTACCTCCACCTGCAGAGCCGCACACTAGATATATAATAACCTGCACCTACCTCCTCCTGCAGAGCCGCACACTAGATATATAATAACCTGCACCTACCTCCACCTGCAGAGCCGCACACTAGATATATGGCTGCTCTGTGCTTACAGGACCTGTGATGATGTCACATGGAGGGGAGGAGTCAGGGGTCACATGATCAGCTCCTCAGTGTATGCAGGACTCTGCTGTGCTGGTTGTCATGGTGCTGGATGAGGGGAAGTTTATGTGTGGGGTCAGGAGGGGTTTACAGTGTGGATGTAGCAGAGCCGCGTGTGTAAGAGGTGTACGGAGCAGAGCCGTGTGTGTACGAGGTGTACGGAGCGGAGCCGTGTGTGTACGAGGTGTACGGAGCGGAGCCGTGTGTGTACGAGGTGTACGGAGCGGAGCCGTGTGTGTACGAGGTGTACGGAGCAGAGCCGTGTGTGTACGAGGTGTACGGAGCGGAGCCGTGTGTGTACGAGGTGTACGGAGCGGAGCCGTGTGTGTACGAGGTGTACGGAGCGGAGCCGCGTGTGTACGAGGTGTACGGAGCGGAGCCGCGTGTGTACGAGGTGTACGGAGCGGAGCCGTGTGTGTACGAGGTGTACGGAGCGGAGCCGTGTGTGTACGAGGTGTACGGAGCGGAGCCGTGTGTGTACGAGGTGTACGGAGCGGAGCCGTGTGTGTAGGAGGTGTACGGAACGGAGCCGTGTGTGTAGGAGGTGTACGGAGCGGAGCCGTGTGTGTAGGAGGTGTACGGAGCGGAGGCGTGTGTGTACAAGGTGTACGGAGCGGAGCCGTGTGTGTACGGAGCGGAGCCGTGTGTGTACGAGGTGTATGGAGCGGAGCCGCGTGTGTACAAGGTGTACGGAGCGGAGCCGCGTGTGTACGAGGTGTACGGAGCGGAGCCGCGTGTGTACGAGGTGTACGGAGCGGAGCCGCGTGTGTACGAGGTGTACGGAGCGGAGCCGCGTGTGTACGAGGTGTACGGAGCGGAGCCGCGTGTGTACGAGGTGTACGGAGCGGAGCCGTGTGTGTACGAGGTGTACGGAGCGGAGCCGTGTGTGTACGAGGTGTACGGAGCGGAGCCGTGTGTGTACGAGGTGTACGGAGCGGAGCCGTGTGTGTACGGAGCGGAGGCGTGTGTGTACGACGTGTACGGAGCGGAGCCGTGTGTGTACGGAGCGGAGCCGTGTGTGTAGGAGGTGTACGGAGCGGAGCCGTGTGTGTAGGAGGTGTACGGAGCGGAGCCGTGTGTGTAGGAGGTGTACGGAGTGGAGCCGTGTGTGTAGGAGGTGTACGGAGCGGAGCCGTGTGTGTAGGAGGTGTACGGAGCGGAGCCGTGTGTGTAGGAGGTGTACGGAGCGGAGCCGCGTGTGTGTACGAGGTGTACGGAGCGGAGGCGTGTGTGTACGAGGTGTACGGAGCGGAGGCGTGTGTGTACGAGGTGTACGGAGCGGAGGCGTGTGTGTACGAGGTGTACGGAGCGGAGCCGTGTGTGTACGAGGTGTACGGAGCGGAGCCGTGTGTGTAGGAGGTGTACGGAGCGGAGCCGTGTGTGTAGGAGGTGTACGGAGCGGAGCCGTGTGTGTAGGAGGTGTACGGAGCGGAGCCGTGTGTGTAGGAGGTGTACGGAGCGGAGCCGTGTGTGTACGAGGTGTACGGAGCAGAGCCGTGTGTGTACGGAGCAGAGCCGTGTGTGTACGAGGTGTATGGAGCGGAGGCGTGTGTGTACGGAGCGGAGCCGTGTGTGTAGGAGGTGTACGGAGCGGAGCCGTGTGTGTAGGAGGTGTACGGAGCGGAGCCGTGTGTGTAGGAGGTGTACGGAGCAGAGCCGTGTGTGTAGGAGGTGTACGGAGCAGAGCCGTGTGTGTACGAGGTGTACGGAGCGGAGCCGTGTGTGTACGAGGTGTACGGAGCGGAGCCGTGTGTGTACGAGGTGTACGGAGCGGAGCCGCGTGTGTACGAGGTGTACGGAGCGGAGCCGCGTGTGTACGAGGTGTACGGAGCGGAGCCGTGTGTGTACGAGGTGTACGGAGCGGAGCCGTGTGTGTACGAGGTGTACGGAGCGGAGCCGTGTGTGTACGGAGCGTAGGCGTGTGTGTACGAGGTGTACGGAGCGGAGCCGTGTGTGTACGAGGTGTACGGAGCGGAGCCGTGTGTGTACGAGGTGTACGGAGCGGAGCCGTGTGTGTAGGAGGTGTACGGAACGGAGCCGTGTGTGTAGGAGGTGTACGGAGCGGAGCCGTGTGTGTACGAGGTGTACGGAGCGGAGCCGTGTGTGTACGAGGTGTACGGAGCGGAGCCGTGTGTGTACGAGGTGTACGGAGCGGAGCCGTGTGTGTACGAGGTGTACAGAGCGGAGCCGTGTGTGTACGAGGTGTACGGAGCGGAGCCGTGTGTGTACGAGGTGTACGGAGCAGAGCAGTGTGTGTACGAGGTGTACGCAGCGGAGCCGTGTGTGTACGAGGTGTACGGAGCGGAGCCGTGTGTATGAGGTGTGCGGAGCTGAGTTGTGTAGGGACTTTTTCAAAAAAGTGTGTGACTGCGCCATTGGGAGCCATGGTCTTGGATTCTGTCAGGGGGTCACAGTGAGGTAATGGAGGCTGTAGGCAGACAGGAGACTGAAAGCCGTGGACGGACATGGAGCAGATATCCTGGAAAACCTGGGGCGAGCAGCAGAGGCACTACCAGTCACAGGCATACAGCAGAAGTCCTGAAGACTGCAGACAGGCTGCAGAGGTACTGACACCACAGGCAGACAGGTAACTGAGGTATTGGAAGCCGCAGACGTCCTGGAGACCTCAGACAGGTGCAGACATACTGGAAGCCACAGGCAGATTGGTAGCTGAGGTGCTGGAGGCCACAGATAGTCTGGAGATGTTCTGGAGGCTGCAGACAGGTCGCTGTGCACAGACTAATAGTCTTAATACCAGGACACAGGTGTGTATCTTGGTAGCCTTATATAGGCCAGTTAAGCTCAGCACATGGAGCGTGTCCGGCTACTTACAAAGCCCAACATGGAGCACAGGAAAGTTTAGCAGAGCGGGGGAAGGAGCAGATCCCAGACACGGGACAGGCGTGTAACAAGTGGATGTTGTCAGCCAAATATCCAACAATGATGGATAAAATTGTGACAACTCTGAATTTCCCTTCCCCTTACATCTATTGATTAATTCTCTATTGATCTATTCTCCCCTTTATCAGTGATTACCATTTATTTTTATCCTTTATCAAGTAAAATAATAATTGCAGATAGTGAAAGTCATTCTTCTGTTGCCCAAATCTCTGCTGAACATTACACAATGTACATATTACATTCCTCTAATAATGGGGACAATCTAGTTATACCTTTATCAATCCATTCTGTGACATTCCCAAAGTGCTCACAATTCCTGTTCTTCCAGATCAGAGCACAACATAAGTAATGACCTAGACTAAAATGGAGTTTATTTCTGTCCAACACTGAGCAAACATTTTTCCCACACAAATGTGTCCCCTGTTTGTCCCAGGAGTCCCACTTCTAGGGGGGAGCGATTGCCGCCTTTCTCTGCACCAGGATAGACATTTGGCTCATAGCACAATGTCGGGCAAACACCTTCTTTCACAGAAGTAAATCTTGGAGAAAATCCCTCACAATAACTATTGCACGGACGCTGCAAAGATCCACAGATCTGGAATCTTCAGACTGTAATCCTGAGAATTTAAGTGATTATCAAAGAGAAAATGTTCATTCTAAGGCTATGTGCGCACTAGAAAAGTGATTTTTCTCAAGAAAATTTCTTGAGAAACTTCTGGGAGTTGAAGATTTCCGCACCTGCGGAAAAATCCACGGGAAAAACGCACGCGGATTTGCCGCGGATTTGCCGCAGGTTGGTCCCTGCGGTTTTGCAATAAATAATATAGATAATCGATAGACAGATAATGGATAGAGGGAAAGATGATTAGATGAATAGATAGATAGATAGATGAGAAAGAACTATATAATGTCCCACCTCCCTGCATTTTCTAAGCTGGCACCCTTTAGTGACTTTCATGTGGCACTAAAGGGTGCTTAGCCTTGTATTTAGCCATAAAATAAATAAATAATTTTAATAAAAACGACGTGAGGTCCCCCCATTTTTTGTAGCCAGCTAGGGTAAAGCAGACGGCTGCAGCCTGCAAACCACAGCTGGCAGCTTCACCTTGGCTGGTAATCCAAAACTGTTATTTTACATTAAATAAATAATTTAAAACAAAAAACGTGGGGTCCCCCCCAAATTGGATCACCAGCCAAGGTAAAGCGGACAGCTGTGGTCTGGTATTCTCAGACTAGGGAGGTCCACTGTTATTGGACACCCCCCAGCCTAAAAATAGCAGGCCGCAGCTGCCCCAGAAGTGGCGCATCCATTAGACGTGCCAATCCTGGCACTTCGCCCCAACTCATCCCGTTGCCCTGGTGCGTTGGCAAACGAGGTAATATATGGGGTTGATGCCAGATGTGTAATGTCACCTGGCATCAAGCCCTGGGGTTGGTGAGGTCAGGCGTCTATCACATACCCGACATCACCAACCCAGTCAGTAAGAAATAAAAAATAGACAACAAAAAAAGTTTTATTTGAAAAAACACTCCCCACATTCCCTCTTTCACCAATTTATTGAAAAGAACAATCAATTCCACGTCCGGCGTAATACAATAAAGGGGGGGGTCCCACGGCGATCCATACCATAGTCGCTGTCCCAGTCAATGAAGAACAGAATGTTCCCCATTGGCTGGGAGAGCAATGCAGTGACCTGAGCTAACATCAATAGCCCAGGTCACTGCAGGGGATGCCGAGCGCTGCCATCAGGAGCATAGATGAGATCATTACCTGCTGTGATCATCTCCTGTACTGCTGACGTCACTGCTGTCACTGACTTCTATGCCCGCCGTGTTGTCAGAAGTATCGCGAGAGCCCGTGACGTCACCGCTAGTGACAGTCTCGGGCCGCCCGCGAGACGGGCATAGACAGCAGTGACCACGGTGACGTCAGGAGGCAGGAGATCGTCACAGCAGGTAATGATCTCACCTCCTGCCTGCGCTGCCGCGTGACAAGCTGCCGATTCTGCGAGCAGACACTGACACTGCTGTGCAGGCAGCGGCGGGGCTGGAGCGGGACACAGACTGCACGGGCACCTGGAGGTTGCACGGAAGTGCTTCTGTGCGGCGTCCAGGGAGTGTGATGTGTGTGTTTACCCTGCTCCGCTTCCTTTTCCTTGCATAATGACATCGCTTCCTGCAAAACCGCAGGCAGCGATGAGCATTACCGCAGGTAAATCGCGGCTATACCGGGGGTATACCGCACATCATTTGCTACCTGCGGTATACCCCCGGAATTTCGCGATTACATTACAGTGAATGGAGTGAAATTCCGGGGGTATTCCGCAGGTACCTGCGGAAAATAATGGACATGATCATTTTCTCAAGAAAGTTTCTTGAGAAAATTTTCTCAAGAAATTTTCTTGAGAAAAATCCACAGCGTGCGCACAGCTATTTTTTTTCACATAGGTTTTGCTGGGAAATTCACAAAGATTGCAGACATTTCTCAAGAAATTTCCGCAGCAAATCCGCAGGCAAAATGGCCTAGTGCGCACAGAGCCTAATACGTCATTCAGAGAATTTTGGAATTCAAAAAATGAAGAGGAGGAAGGAAAACCAATAAGAAGGATATGAGAAGATCTCCAATACGGAACAAGAAAAAATGAACTTGCCTGTGAATGTATTTATGGATAATGTGTCATGAGTGTGTCCCGCTCTGGGGAGATCTCTGGTGAGTCTGGGATCAGAAGGTCACAGCGCCTTATTGTTCGCAGGTCTACAACTTGATTTCAGTGAATCTACTTTTTTTTAGTGCTGTAGGGGTTAAAGACTCTTTCCAATCTGGCTATCCTTTGTAGCCTTAATCTCAGGTGCATCTCTAATGTGACCACTTCCCTTCAATATACAAAAGTCATGTATCTTACCATCTGATGTTGGTTATAGATTATCATTCCATGCAGATCTCTTTGGAAGGAGCCTGTCTCTGGAAGAAGCTGAGGAGTTGTGACTATTGCAGCTGTGGTTTTTAGCTGAATTGGAAGAGCTTCAAATGTTTTTCCTTTCTGTCTATTTTCTCTTTATCTCCTTTACCTGTTGTGCTATTGCTGTGGTGAGACTATTGCTCTCACCGGCCTTCTCACTAGCCCGAGTGAATGAGGGCCTAGGCATGTGATGATGATGGGGGGAAAGACCCATATAGGGACATTAGGGAGCATAGGGTACAGACTCAGGTGAGTAGCAGATGTCTCCTCTCCCTATCGTAAGGGTCTTCCTTTTTTACCATTTCCGATGCTACCCTTGTGTTACGCTGCACGCTGAGTGACTGTACGCTCTGGCGTGACATAGTGTTTTGGTTTTGACACCCACAGTCTTATCATTATAACAGTCTTATTGAGCAGATCGAAGTCCTGGACAGGGGTTTACATTTTCTCAGTGGAATTTTTTTCCTGAGAATAGAAATGTTTCAGGTCAGAATTTATCTAATAAATTTACAACGTGCAATGAATTGGAAGGATTCTCCTCCTCTGAACAGAAGGCCATTGTAATGCTAAACTAAATGGAGGAGGATTGTAATTTGGAAGAATTGGTGGGCACCATGATGCAAAACCAAAGGACTCAAACCCTCATTATTATCCAGTAACATCTCGGGTACCATCATTACACATGTTCCAGAATATGATAGAAAAGGACCAGTTGGCTCTGCACCGTTATGTCTCCTCCAATAAAAAGTATATAATTTACAAAAAATCTATTTAATGCAGATTGTGAACTAAAAAATAACAACTATTTGGTTATAGGTAAGTCAGAGAAGGCGGGATGTATAGTGCTATTGCTGCCTCTTTATATAAAATGAGAATATGACATATGACAATAATACCACTTACCGTAGATTGCAATCAATGCAGCTGATGTATTTTCTAAAGTGTTATACAATATTTTGGATGAAGGTTTGAAAATGTTTTTTAAATAAACTTACAATAAAATTACTTTTTAAAAATGTCAGAGGTGTCTTTCTGTAAACTCGCCGGGTGTCATGGCGGCATCAGACGCTGTTCAGACCACAGACTGTGTCACTCCACACTATACTTTCTCTTGTGCTTCTGAGCTGCACAGACAAACAGCCCTGTGCTCATTAGTGATCGGACTAGCAGGAGTTAATTTCCTGCCTACTTTTCAGATTAAATATATAACAACATTTAATAGTGTATGGCTTCGGGATGTGTTTTCTAGATTAGGAGGAACAAAGCTACCTGTAACGTGTGTCCAATCCACCTGTATATGCAGAGACCCTGATTCCAGCGATATGTCACTTACTTGGCTGCTTGCTGAAGTTTTGATAAAAATCAGTTTTATCTGCTTAAGATCTACCAGTTCTCGAAATACTGCTCTGTGTATATAACCTCACCCACACCACTGATTTTCAGTTGTATACAGTGAGCACAGACAGAAAGCTGTCAATCAGGGGTGGGGGTGGGGTTATTCAGAGCTTATGGAGATAGATGAGATAGATGATACATGGCAGCAGATTTACTAGTTATCTAGTGATAATCCCCTAGCGATAATACAGTGACTTTATCAAAACTACAGCAAGAAGCTCAGAAAATTACACATCATTGGAATCAGAGTCTCTGTCTGTCACAGGTGACAGACAGTCCTGTGGTGTCCGGCAATAGAAGGTCACAGCGTCTGGCTGTGCAAAATGGTCCCTGATTTTCTATTGTTCCTGCTGTCAGTATACAGTGTACTAGGTAGTTTTTCTCCCAGGTTTTCATCCTTTTCCATTTAAGATCCAGTGGAGCTCCTCTTCCTTTCAGCTGTTAATTATCTGTATTTCCCCTTGGGCTTAAATTCATTAATTTTCCCTGTGATATTCAGTTGTTATTATTATTATTATTATTATTAATAATAATTAGCGCCATTTATTCTATGGCGCTTTACAAGTGAAAAGGGTATAGATAAAAAACTAGTACAACAATCATGAACATTATGAAAACAGACTGGTACAGGAGAGAAGAACCTGCCCGCAAGGGCTCACAGTCTACAGGGAATGGGTGAGGGTACAATAGGTGAGGACAGAGCTGGTTTCGCAGTGGTGTAATGGACTGAAGGTTACTGCAGGTTGTAGGCTTGTCGGAAGAGGTGTGTCAGAGTTCCGGGATTTCCAGTTTTCTTTTGAAGGATCTTGCCCTTTGTTAACATGCAGTTTTCTGTTCTGTTGCCCTACTTCCTGTTCATCTGTTTAAAAGCCCGCCCCTAAGCTTAGTCTAGTTGCCTGAGTATACTGCTTCCTGTGTACTCCTGCCCTGCTGCTCTCATCTCCTGATTGCTGTTTGGATCCGGTTGAAACACCTGACACCAGCTCTGGACTTCACCTCTCATCCAACTGTGCTCGGACTCTGTCTGCCATCTCTGGTCGGCACTTCTGCCCGGTCCCTTCCGTTCATATCCACCCTAGGACTCACATCACGTACGGACATTTTTTGGACTATATCTGTTGCCCTTTTGTGTCCCGGCTGCTGTACATTTGGGCCTTCTGGGGTGATTGCCGGACAGCCCCTGTATAGGGGTTCGTTTCTGGCGGTCTCCCTGGGGGAGTCCAGTGCACGGCTCCGGGAATTTCCCTTTGAGCTGAACCTAGCAGGTATTTACTATGTTTATGTTCCACTGTGTATATTCTGTTCTGTGTACATATTGCGGTTACATATTACTGTGTATATTTTGTTCTGTTTACATATTGCGGTTACATATTACTGTGTATATTTTGTTCTGTTTACATATTGCGGTTACATATTGTGTATATTCTGTTCTGTGCACATATTGCGGTTACATATTATAAAACATCTTTTGCACCAAGAACTCGTCTCTGGTTGTCATTGCCCTAACGCAATCGAAATCCTCAGTACATACAATAGTATTACATTATACTCAGGCCACTAAGGATTTCGCTGGGGCAATGACTGAGACACGAGTAGATCAGCTTTTCTCCATGATTAACTCCTTGCAGCAGGAGATGGAGGCGGTGCAAACTAAGCTTAGAGATGTGGAGGTACAGCTGGGCCATGATCACCAGGTACTGGGTCCGGCTATTCAGGATTTGCAAACCAGAATGAAGGCCCAGGAAGCCATCCCCACTACATCCGTATCAGCTGCCGGTATGCCTAGGTTACCTCCATTTCGTTTCAGTGGTGATCGAAGTCAGTTTCGTGGGTTTGTTAACCAGTGTATACTGTTTTTTGATGTACATGCTGATTATTACCGGTCTGACCGGTCAAAAGTGTTATGTATAATCATGTTGTTAACCTCACGAGCACTGGCTTGGGCTAATCCTATGATAGAGAATCGTAATATCCGTTTAAATAACCTGGATGACTTTTTAACAGCAATGGCGCAAATGTTTGATGATCCTAATCGCCGTGCTACCGCTGAATCGGCTCTGCTTTCCTTACGTCAGGGAAAGCGGTCTGTCGTCGAATACGCCACTGAGTTCAAAAGGTTAGTGGTAGACACCGACTAGGGAAATAATGCGCTATTATCAGTGTTCAGAAAGGGTTTGTCCGGTACCATCAAGGACGAGTTAGCTCGTGCCGAATCTCCACGGGATTTTGAACTGTTTCTCCAACACTGTGTGCGTATCGATACCCGCTTGAGGGAACGCCGACAGGAAAAATGGGCAGCTGTAAACCGGGTAACCAACTTTGCGTTTCCTTCTAGAGAACCCGCTCACAAGTCGCCACGGGAGGCCGAGGATGTTCCTATGCAAGTGGACTCTCTACAAAAGCGAGAGACCAACGAACATCGTGAACACCGGCTCCGTGAGCGTTTGTGTTTCTATTGTGGTCAATCGGACCATTTTCTGATTGACTGCCCAAAACGTCCAAATCGCCCGAATAAGGTACTGGCAGCAATGGCAGAGTGTGACAACACGGACGCAGAGTCCGATATCTCTGAGGCAAGTTTACACCTGGATGCGATATTTCCCTCGACATTGATGTCAACTTCACCTGAGGACCCAGAAGGGAAATACACCCATTGCTCGCTTCCCATTCAGATACAGTGGGAGGGACAGTTAATTCCTACATCTGCTATGATAGATTCTGGGGCAGGGGGAAATTTCATGGACTCTTCTTTTGCCAGGAAACACGGTATCCAGACTCAACAAAGATTCTCACCAGTTACCATGGAGACGGTAGACGGTTCTCCATTAGTTTCCGGACCAGTTGATCGGGAGACAGTACCCCTTGAATGTGTGATGAAACCAGGTCAGCAGGAGACCCTTGTTTTCAAGTTGATTTCTTCTCCCCATTTTCCGATAATTTTAGGAATTCCTTGGCTGCGGTCTACAAATCCAGTCATCGATTGGGAGACTAAAGAAATATCCTTCCCACCCCAGAGTGGTCCGACCATTAGTCCAACTGTACCGGTTCCAGTAACACCGAATGCGGAGGGCACTGTACAGGTACCTGTTCTACCCCCGGTTTATAATGACTTCGCTGATATATGCGACAAAAGAAAAGCAGATCGGCTTCCCCCGCATAGACCGTATGATTGTCCCATAGAATTACTCCCAGGGGCAGAGATCCCGTTTGGTCATGTCTACCCGTTGGCGGCACCTGAGTTACAAGCACTAAAAGATTACATCGATGAAAACCTAGCCAAGGGATTTATTCGACCTTCTACCTCACCAGCAGGGGCACCCATCTTTTTCGTGAAAAAGAAAGAGGGGACTCTGAGACCTTGTATCGACTACCGGGAACTAAATAAGATAACCATCCGGAACTGGTATCCGTTACCGTTGATTCCCAAACTATTGGAGAGAGTACAACAGGCCAAAATATTTACTAAATTGGATCTCCGTGGGGCATATAATCTACTCCGCATACGTCCCGGGGACGAGTGGAAAACAGTGTTCAGATGTCGGTATGGGCATTATGAGTATCTAGTGATGCCTTTTGGACTTTGTAACGCCCCAGCGGCTTTCCAACACCTAGTCAACGATATTTTTAGGGATATAATGGACCAGTTCATGGTGATTTATCTGGATGATATCTTGATCTTTTCTGATTCCCTACAGGAACACCAGGAGCACGTCAAGACAGTACTTACCCGTCTGAGGGATAACCACCTGTATATTAAACTGGAGAAGTGCGAATTCCATTGCTCAAAGATACAATTTTTAGAATATGTCATCTCTCCTCAGGGACTGAATATGGAGTCTGGCAAGATACGGGCAATTCTAGACTGGCCGGAACTGGGAAACATCAAGGAGGTACAACGCTTTGTCGGTTTTGCTAACTTTTACAGACGCTTTATCCGTAACTTTTCAGAGATCGTCCGTCCTATCACTCTGTTAACCAAAAAAGGGCAGAAGTTTGTGTGGTCCGCCCAGGCCCAGGAAGCTTTCAATCGTCTCAAGGTTTGTTTTACCTCAGCACCAATACTAATACACCCGAATCCCGCACTCCCTTTTATTGTGGAAGTCGATGCTTCCGATTATGCATTAGGGGCTATCCTTTCACAAAGGACTGGGGACAAGAGTCTCTTGCACCCGTGTGCTTTCTTTTCTCGCCGGTTGCCCCCTGCAGAAAAGAACTATGACATTGCGGACAAGGAATTGTTGGCGATTATTTCTGCTTTTAAGGAATGGAGACACCACTTACAGGGAGCAGCGCAACAAGTGATAGTTCTCACAGACCATCGTAACCTAGAATTCCTTAAATCTGCTAGGTGCCTGTCTCCACGGCAAGCCCGTTGGAGCCTGTTCCTTAACCAGTTTAATTTTATCGTTACATACCGTCCAGGGTCATGTAATGGGAAAGCCGATGCCTTGTCCCGAATCCACGCCATGGACTCCGTGCCTGGAACCCCGTCTCAGACCGTTTTATCAGATGCCAATTTTGTTGGAGTAATCCGGGACCAGGACTTGTGGAAGGACATCAAGCTGGCCTATGATGGTGACGTATTTCTTGCTGCCCCCCCGAATGACGTGACTCTTGTCCTTCGGAATGGTGTGTGGTTGAGAGAGCGACGTATTTATGTCCCGGAGGCTGTAAGACTTCGGGTTCTCAAGTTGGTCCATGACTCCGTGTTGGCAGGTCATAGGGGGGTACAGAAGACGCAGGAATTTCTGAGTCGGTTTTTCTGGTGGCATACCTGTTTAAAGGATGTGAAAGACTATGTCCACTCATGTGTGGTTTGTGCCCGGTGCAAGGTCCCTCGTGTGGCTCCTACGGGACTCCTTCAACCGTTACCCGTACCATCTCGCCCTTGGGGATCCATCTCAATGGATTTTATTGTGGAGTTGCCCGTCTCAGGCGGTAACAATACCATTTTGGTGGTGGTGGATCGGTTGACAAAGGCTGCTCACTTTATTCCATGTACCGGTCTTCCCTCAGCTGCAGAGACAGTGGATTTGGTTATCCAGAATATATTTCGATTGCATGGGGTACCGGATGAGATCATCTCTGACCGAGGCGTGCAGTTCACGTCTAAGTTCTGGAAAGGGTTTTGTTCGGCACTCCATATTGATGTCTGTTTGTCTTCTGCATACCATCCCCAGACAAATGGGCAAACCGAACGGACTAATCAAACCCTGGAGCAGTACCTACGATGTTATGTCAGCCATCTGCAGGACGATTGGTTGCAGCTGCTTCCTTTGGCGGAGTTCTCGTATAACAACACTCAGAGCAGCTCCACTAAGGTAACGCCCTTTTTCGCTAACTTGGGTTACCATCCGACTATTTTGCCTAGGTCACCGGTGGCGGTTTCGGTGCCAGCGGTGGAGAACAGATTGACGGAGCTACGACGGAATCTGGAGGTTTTGAAGGACTCTTTGGCTTCGGCTCAGGAGCGTTACAAGAAGTCGGCAGACACTCACCGGAAACAGGCACCCATGTATAAGGTAGGGGACTCGGTGTGGTTATCCACCGAAAATCTGAAATTAGGTGTTCCTTCGCAGAAGCTGGGGCAGAAATTCATTGGTCCGTTTAAGATCACCGGGATAGTGAGCTCTGTGGCCTGTCGGCTGAGGTTGCCGCACAATTTAAAGGTACACCCGGTCTTTCACGTTTCTCTGCTAAAACCAGTTTCCCCTAATACGTTTCATGGTCGTATCGTGCCTCCTCCTCCGCCGGTGATGGTTGATGGCCAGGAGCAGTTCGTGGTTGAGGACATTATTGACTCCCGGCTCCATCGGCATCGGCTTCAGTATCTGGTACGTTGGCAGGGGTACTCCCCCGAGGACGATTCCTGGGAACCTGTGGGTAACATCCGAGCGCCCCGGAAGGTTGCTCAGTTTCATCGGAGGTACCCGGACAAGCCTGGCCCTGATCCGTCCTGAGGCCGTTTCTGGGGGGGGGGGGAGTACTGTCAGAGTTCCGGGATTTCCAGTTTTCTTTTGAAGGATCTTACCCTTTGTTAACATGGAGTTTTCTGTTCTGTTGCCCTACTTTCTGTTCATCTGTTTAAAAGCCAGCCCCTAAGCTTAGCCTAGATGCGGTTACATATTATAAAACGTCTTTTGCACCAAGAACTCGTCTCTGGTTGTCATTGCCCTAACGCAATCGAAATCCTCAGTACATACAATAGTATTACAAGGTGGGTTACAAGCCCTGGATGCAAGCAGGTGGCTTGCACGCATCAGTAGGATCCTTGCTGCTCAGTTTACTGAACTTCTTACTGAGTCGTCTAGAGATAAGTTATTGTTTTCCCTTGTTTGTTATCTATTTGTGGCCTTTAGTGCCTAATGGGGTTGACGAAGAGCTCATCCCATCTGCTCCCTTCTTAGGGCTCAGATCAGGGTCAGCCTGGAGTCAGGTATCCGGCTCGGTGCATAGGCGTGGAACCTATCAAGGGCAGTGAGGGAACCCAGGGCCCAGTGTTAGGCTTTGTCAGGGGTCACTGTCTCCCCCTTCCCTAGACACAGGGTTTCCCTTTCTCCTGGTACTTCCTCGTACCTAGCGTGACACTGACTTTATATTATTCTGATTTTTAATTAAGAAGTAAAGACTTAGTGACAGAATCCCTTCACAAAACCGCAGCATAGGTATCATAAATGTTACTTGCTCTTCATTAGGTGATAGGCCTCTTTTAGTTCTTGTCTCTTCTACACCCATAATCTAAACTGTAATAAAGGTTTGTGGGCAGAGATAAGTGAACCCGAACAGTAAAATTTGCACCGAACACAGATTTTATAAAAAAAATAAATCAGTGATGGAGTTCAGAGTTCGGGTCCATTATGTATTCTAACCACTATCTCTCATCACTGTGCTCGGGTACACTCGGTACTAACCACAGTGCGAGCTGCTTTCAGTGTTTCAATGGCTTTCAAGGGGAGGTAAAAACATTGTTATAGACTTCACTCCCCCGGAAATGGTCTGATTATGGCCGGTTGTGACCCCTGACAATAACCTGCAGCTAACCCTCACCAACCCTATAGAAGTCGTGCACATTTTGTCGAGCAGGAATACCTCGCCCTAGGCAAACCCTGATCTGGGCCCTAAGTAAGGATGGTGGGTATGCGCTGGACGTCAACACCACTAACGCTAACGGAGACAAAAGGAAACAATACAGGGGAAAAAGAGATGCTACCACGTGAGCCCAGGTATATAGCAAAAGTCAAACACTTTTCTTAAGAGCAGTTACCACAGACATCTCTGGAACAAGAGGAGAAGACAGCTAAAGACCACAGCCAGGAACAGCTATAAACCACACTTAAAGCACCCCATGGTAAGGTTTATAAAGGAAGTCAGAGACTGGCAACCGAGTCCGCTACTGCAGAAACAGAGAACTGTCAGATAACAACACGTGCTGCCAATCTCTGGGATTTTCTGATTGATTGCTCTCAGTGAGAAAAACAAAATTATAATCTTGTAGTTGTGATACCTTTTATCTGCCCCCCAATGGCTTGCCAGAGTTTACCAAAGGCTAGACTGGGAAATCTAAAACAAACCATGGAGGCCATAGGAGGAAACAGTTTAATAAGCAAGCGTACTGGAAGGCAATACGTAACGCCAAAAGCCGCTGCCGTAAAGGTAAAGTTGACTACGACTCATTCACAATTTCCACCTGCCCCCCCATCTGTTAGACCACCATTATGATTGGGGGTCCCAGATAGCGCTAGACAATTGTCTATTAGAGGCCAGAATGCTCTCCTGCATCTGCATGATGTGACAAGTGCCGAGACGCTTTCCAGTGTGCGCCCACCAACGTCAACAGGGTTAGCTATGAAGAAAAGTCAGATAGAACTCCCTACACTTGGGTCTCAAAGAGAAACTGGCTCAAAAGCTGAAGGCACATCTGCTGTGAATCCTCTGCAGTAAATAGGAGCTGGAAAGAGAAATCATGCAAAATAGGGTCTTATCCAAATAAAATCAAAGGTGAAACATCTCCGAAAGGCTCACCTTGTATGGTTGTGCAAGTCTCAACCACCATAAAATGCCTGGGGCCGCAGCGGAACCCACGTGGAGATACAAACAATGGAAGGAAAAAAAGAGTTAATCTCCTGCGCCGCAAAACCAGTCCAAATAATATAGATAAAATGTGATTTAATGGTCAATGAGTTTAAAAGCCCTCAGAGGCTTCTTCATCAGGACTAGCATATACAGGTAAAAGGCACATATATATATGGTCTAGTAAATGAGGGGGCAAGTGTTCACAATGATCAGAGAAAAAAGAATCAAATAACATGTTACAGAAAAATAACACAAATAGGTTGTTAATAATTCTCATAAAACCACTGTAAAGAGATACAATGTGATAAACACCAAATAAATAGATAAATACAAATCAGTGAGGATCAGAACCCCAAAATAAAAAGGGAAAAAGGACATGTGTATTTGTCCATTAACCATAGGAGCCACCAGAGAAGATCGGTGTCATAATCCAAATCGCTTGTAATCATGAGAAACAACATTGTGAATACAAGAGCCGAAATGACTGCAAACACAAATGAATAGTTCTTATCTATACACATATTCGCTGAAATCAGCCATTTAGCTCCAGCAACAGCTTCTTTTCTCATTCTCCTCACTCTGAACTTGTTAATAGTAAAAAAACCCCACAAAAACCTATAGATTTGCTCAGGACATTAATATCTGATAAAAAATATTATAATAACCACTAATTAACATCACGTAAAATGTATCAACAAACATGAAGCAAAAATAAAAAAGGGGAAACGCCGTGAGGAGAGTGTATGAGAACTCCCCAAACTGTGAAGTCAGTCCCTTAGAGGTGGTATAGGAAGCAATGAGCCCAGGACCAGTGTAGGGCTACACCCGGTCAGGAGGGTGATAAAGAAAACTTACCAACGCAATTAACCCCCAGTGATCCCCCATTCAGATAGAAAGAAAAAACAGCTCCAACATAGTAATAAAACCATCACAGCAGGAAACATTCTGGAGGAGGGAACCAAATGAAGGTAAGAGATACATAGACCCTGTGTAGACCCTGTGTATACATCCATCATTCATTCCATAAGTAGTAAGGCAGGATGATCATTGAATGCATCAAAACTGTTGCATTAATATTTAAAGGGGCAGCTTGTGGAATCAGTTGCGCACAATCGCGTGGATTTAAAAGCGATAAATCTCATATATGATTATCTACTGATGAAGAGAATGCAAAATCATATACAATAAAACAAATAGTAGTACCCACCCTCAAAGAGACAGAATAAATACTATTACCTTTTATTGGTCTTAATAGTATCAAAAATAAATAGTATCTATGCATTTATTAAATTGGTTGGTAAAAATATCAATATATTTCATTGTTTAATATCATTCAATGATAAATCATTTAAAAGTTAAAAGATGTAACAATAGAATCCAGCATTCAGTCCAGGGCGGGGGAGGGACAAGAAGCACTATTAGGGTATGTGCGCACGTTGCTTTTTACCTGCTTTTTACCTGCTTTTTTGCTGCTTTTTCTTCTGCGCTGTTTAATGCCAAAATGGATGTGTTCTTCTATTCAAGCAAAGTCTATGGGAATTTGGGTTTCTTGTTCACACTATGTTGTTCAAAATGCTGCCTTTTTGTGGCAGAACTTTGGTCAAAAACTCAGCTTTTCAAAGAAGCAACATTTCAATTGTTTTTGCCATTTGGGTTTTGCACTGCAAAGCTGAGTTTTTGACCAAAGTTCTGCCACAAAAAGGCAGCATTTTGAACAACATAGTGTGAACAAGAAACCCAAATTCCCATAGACTTTGCTTGAATAGAAGAACACATCCATTTTGGCATTAAACAGCGCAGAAGAAAAAGCAGCAAAAAAGCAGGTAAAAAGCAGGTAAAAAGCAACGTGCGCACATACCCTTAGACTTCCACATGGAGAATAGATAAAGGACTTAAATATATTAATTAGTTAAAATAATTAATTAAAAAAATCCGTGACTTCATTCAGACCCAATTGATTCAATGTCTTCAATTTATGTATCCAGAAGGTCTCCTTCCAATTCAAAGTCTGAATACGGTTAGGAGCTTCCACTGGGATTTGCTCATTTGGGGTGATCCTGATCTTTACTGTCTTATTGAGAACCAGAGTACAATGCCTCGAGAGTCCATGGAGCAAAACCCTTTGGCAATATTGTGCCTATGAGAATTAAGCCTCCGATGCAGGGGTTGTGTCGTCCGACCTATATACTGTTTACTACATTCACAGTCTATCAGGTAGATCACAAAACCCATTAGCAATTGAGGTGTTGTTTAACTGGATAACCCAAAAATGTATCAACAGGCGAACAAAAAGTGTTCCTGTTGTGACAAATGGATTTGCAGCACATGCATCGCGGTGTCATATATTTGCATGATCCCTTGTTCTAATAACCGGTCCACTCCTCTCACCCCCAACCTTTAACCCCTTAAGGACGAAGACAGTTTTGTACTTAATGCCCAGGCCATTTTTTGCAATTTTGACCAGTGTCACTTTATAAGGTTATAACTCTGGAACGCTTCAATGGATCCCGGTGATTCTGAGATTGTTTTTTTCATGACATATTGGGCTTCATGTTAGAGGTAAATTTAGGATGATATTTTTTTATTTTATTTGTGAAAACATCTGAAATTTGACAAAAAAAATTAAAATTTTGCAATTTTCAAACTTTTAATTTTTATGCCCATAAACCAGAGAGTTATGTCACACAAAATAGTTAATAAATAACATTTCCCACTTGTTTACTTTAGAACAGCGCAATTTTTGAAACAAAATGTTTTGGGGTTAGGAAGTTAGAAGGGTTCAAAGTTCATCAGCAATTTCCCATTTTTTCAACAAAATTTACAAAACCATTTTTTTAGGGACCACATCCCATTTGAAGTGACTTTGAGAGGCCTAGGCGACAGAAAATACCCAAAAGTGACACCATTCTAAAACCTGCACCCCTCAAGGTACTCAAAACCACATTCAAGAAGTTTATTAACCCTTCAGGTGCTTCACAGGAACTAAAGTAATGTGGAATGGAAAAAAATAAAAATTAACATTTTACCTAAAAATGTTGTTTTAGCACTAATTTTCTTACTTTTTCAAGAGGTAACACCAAAAATTGGACCTCACACTTTGTTACCCACTTTCTTATGAGCGCGCCGATACCCCACATGTGGTCAGAAACCTTTGTTTGGGTAAATGGGAGGGCTTGGAATGAAAGGAGCAATATTTGAATTTTGGAAAGCAAAGTTGGCTGAAACAGATTGCGGGCACCATGTTGCATTTACAGATCCCCTAAGGTACCTAAACAGCAGGAACCCCCCTCAAGTGACCCCATTTTGGAAACTAGACCCCTTAAGGCTTCTATCGAGGGGTATACTGAGCATTTTGGACCCACAGGTACTTCACAGATTTTGATAACGTTACGTTGTCATATTGAAAATTGTCATTTTTTTCTCAAAAATGTTGCTTTAGCATCAATTCTCTCACTTTTTCAAGAGGTAATTCCAAAAATTTGACCCAAATGTTTGTTACCCACTTTTTTATGAGCGCGGTGATACCTCACATGTGGTCTGAAATCTTTGTATGGACAAATGGGAGGGCTTGGAACGAAAGGAGCAATATTTGAATTTTGGAAAGGAAATTTGGCTGAAAAAGATTGCGGGCACCATGTCGCATTTGGAGGACCCCTAAGGTACGTAAACAGCAAAAAAACACCACAAGTGACCCCATATTGGAAACTAGGCCTCTCAAGGAATTTATCTAGATGTTTGGTGAGTACCCTGAACCCCCAGGTGCTTCACAGAAGTTTATAACGTTGAGCCATGAAAATAAAAAAATAAAATTTTACCACAAAATTGTTACTTCAACCAGGTAGCTTTTTTTTCACAAGGGTAACAGGAAAAAAAATCACCATGAAATTTATTGTGCAATTTCTCCTGAGTTTGGTGATATCTTATATGTGGTGGAAATCAACTGTTTGGGCACACGGCAGGTCTTGGAAGGGAAGGAGTGCAATTTGACTGCAAAATTGGCTGGAATCAATAGCGGACACCATGTTGCATTAGGAGAGCCCCTGAGGTGCCTAAGCAGTGGAGGTCCCCCACAAGTGACCCCATTCTGGAAAATAGACCCCCTCAAGGAATTTATCTAGATGTTTGGTGAGTACCCTGAACCCCAGGTGTTTCAAAGAAGTTTATAATGTTGAGCTGTGAAAATAAAAAAAAAATACATTTTTACCACAAAATTGTTACTTCAACCACATAGCTTTTTTTTTTAACAAGAGTAAAAGTAAAAAAAGGAGCATAAAATTTATTGTGCAATTTCTCCTGAGTATGCTGATACCTTATGTGTGGTGGAAATCAACTGTTTGGGTGCACAGCAGGGCTCGGAAGGGAAAAAGTGCCATTTGACTGAACATTTGGCTGGAATAATTAGTGGACGCTATGTCGCATTTGGAAAGCCCCTAAAGTGCCTAAACAGTGGAGGTCCCCCACAAGTGACCCCATTCTGGAAACAAGACACCTCAAGGCTTTTATCTAGGTGTATATTGAGCATTTTGAATCCACAAATACTTCACAGAATTTGATAAGCTTAGGTTGCCATATTGAAAATTTTCATTTTTTTCACAAAAATGTTTCTTTAGCATCACATTCCTCACTTTTCCAAGAGGCAACAACAAAACGTGGACCCCACAGGTTGTTATCCAATTTCTTGTGAGCGCAGGTATACCCCACATGTGGCCAAAAACCTCTGTTTGGATTAATGGGAGGGCTTGGAATGGAGGGAGCACCATTTGAATTTTGGAAAAGTTGAAATAAATTGCGCACACCATGTCACATTAGCAGGGCCTCTTGGGTACCTATACATTAGAAACCCCCCACAAGTGACTCCATTTTGGAAACTGGACCCCTCAAGGATTTTATTCAGGAGTATAGTAAGCATTTTGAATCCACAGGTACTTCACAAAAATGTTGCTGTGCAACAAATTTCTCACTGTTAGGCTATGTGGCCATGATCCAGCGACACGGCGTCTAGTACCTAGTGTCAGCCTTCCTGCAGAGATGTGAGTGTTGTCCACGGGAGAACGCAGCTGCCCATGCCCACGATTTGGGTTCAAGCTGCTGTGGACTTGCTCTATTCTACCTGCAGAGAACACTCATCTCCGCAGCATAAATTGACATGCTGAGGCTCGGGAAGCTGCGCCACAGGTCGGTTTATGCTGCGGAGAAAAGAAGCCCAGTGGGCATGGGATTTCTAAAAATCCTTCCACTGTGCTTCTACTGCACAACGCAGCGTTATGGATGCAGGGAAAACACTCTGTGCCCAAAATGCTGCAAACCCTGATTGTGGGCACATAGCCTAAAATGCTACAATGGATGAATGGATAGATGTCAAACATATATAACGTCCTACCCCCTGCATATTCTAAGCTGGCGCCCTTTAGTGCCTTTCATGTGGCACTAAAGGGTGCCTAGCCTTGTATTTAGCCCAAAAAGAAAAAAAATAATTAAAATAAATGACGTGGGGTCCCCCCTATTTTTGATAGCCAGTTAGGGTAAAGCAGACAGCTGTAGCCTGCAAACCACAGCTGACAGCTTCACCTTGGCTGGTGATCAATTTGGAGGGCTCCCCAAGCTGTTTTTTTTTTTTAAATTATTTATAAATAATTAAAAAAAAACCAAACATAGGGTCCCCCCAAATTAGATCACCAGCCAAGGTGAAGCTGACAGCTGGGGTCTGGTATTCTCAGGGTGGGAAGCAGGCTGCAACTGCCCCAGAAGTGGCGCATCCATTAGATGCGCCAATCCTGGCGCTTCGCCCCAACTCATCACGTTGCCTTGATGCGGTGGCAAACGGGGTAATAAATGGGGTTGATACCAGATGTGTAATGTCACCTGGCATCAAACCCAGCAATTAGTTATGTCACGGCGTCTATTTGATACCAGACATAACTAATTGACAGCAATAAAAAAAAAAATTGACAGCAAAAAAAAAATTTATTTGAAAAAACACTCCCCAAAAACATTCCCTCTTTGGCCAATTTATTGAAAAGAAAAAAAAAAATCGGGTCCCTGCTGTAATCCATTGTGAAAGTCCCGCGGCGATTCTGGACCTTCTAGAATATTGGGGGCACGTTCAGGGAACGTATCCCCCATTTTCTAGGAGTGCAGACCCTCCATTTGAGGAGAGTGGGTGCAAAGAATCTGCACCCACCCTCCCCGGGTCACAGCTGCAAACTGCCGAGCAGCAGTAGCAGCGTCTCTGAGTCAGACACAGGAAGCTGACAGCCGCGCTCTGCAGTGTGACTGGCGTGCACTGTGAAGGAGGAGGGGGCCGCGGGGGATCAGAGCTGACAGGTACGGGGGACACCGGGGAACACCGGGGTGGGAATAGGGAGTGACCTGACAGGGCCTGGGGAGCAGGTTTCTGTCGTATGTGTCATAGCAAATGCGACAGAAACCATAGGAAAGGGGGAAATGCGGCCGGCGCACTGCTGTGCGCACCGGTATGTGCGGTGCCATGTTGGATTTTCGGGAGGAAGGGGGGTGGGGGGGACACTTTGGCGTCACCGGGGGACCGGAGAGGACCGGGGGATGAGATTTATCTCCCATCTGACATGTTTGTTTATGCCAGATGGGAGATAAATGATTTTTTACCGGCGCGGTCATTTACTGTAACCTGATCATCGGTATACGGTGTATACCGGTCATCAGGTGAGCGGGGACCGGAAAAACCGGCCAGAATCATGATCTCCAGGGTCTCAGCTACCCCCGGCAGCTGAGACCCCAGAAATTTTCTGACTCTGGGGGGCGCTAGACCCTTTTTTCCGACCGCCGTTAAAAAGCGGCGGATCGGAAGAAGTACCCTAATTTGTCGCCGTTAAAAGGCGTATCGGCGGTCGTTAAGGGGTTAACCTGCTGGGGGCCAAAAGATTGTGAAGTGTTGGTGCTCTTCTAAATGTAAGTGCAGGAAACCTGGGAAGCATTTTACCCAATATTGGCTCATTAGTCAAAATGCCCCAGTGTTATGGAGAATGTTCTTTATTTTTATGCTGTCAGAACAATATGAAGTGACAAAATTGTTTCTGTGGGAATACTCACAATCAGACAGTTTCGTATGTAATTAAATCCCCCTGCTTCAATTTGCTAGAATCAACAAAAGCTTTCTTGATTATCCTTTTGGGTTATTGGTTGTCCAAAAACCTCTCAGAAAGGATCTTGGACTATCACAAAATCAGCATCCAGGGTACAATTTTTTCTTATTCGCTTAAACTGATTGGATGGTATGTTGCACATCCATTTATAGTAGTGCCCAATATTATAGTGAACATAACTGTTAGTATCGACCTCTTTAAAAAACGTCTTGGTCAGAATGTGATTCCCATCGTGAAAAATGGTAAGATCTAGGAAGTCTACACTCAAGATTGGTGACAATTTTAAGCCCCAATTGTTGTCATCTATTGCAGATAAATATCGATATTACTGGCAGAGTTGTCCCAAATAATAAAAAGGTCATCAATGTACCGTTTATATTGCACAATGTGACCTGATAAATCATTGTTAAAGATAAAAATAAACTCGAAGGTGGTCATAAACAAATTTGCATACGTAGGTGGCACTTTTGAGCCCATTGCTGTCCCTAGTGTCTGTTGGTACATGTTATCAATGAATGTGAAGTACTTATTATTTAGAATTAATGACATGCCTTGCAAAATAAACAGTTTCTGTATTGGAGGAATCCTGTCATCTGTTTCCAGAAAAAAAAATCAAAACATAATAAACCCAAATTGTCTGGAATATTAGAATGGAGACAGAGACATCCATGGAGAAGAAAACAAAAGAATCTTTCCATGTCATTAACCAAGCCTGTAAGTTGGGTAGAATCCCTTAGATAGCTGTCCATGCTATTAACATGGGGGTGCATTATATAGTCGATATATGATGCTAAATTGCATGTTAAGGAACCGATCCCTGAGGTTATCGGACAACCCGGAGGTTTGGATAAATCTTTGTGTATTTTTTTTAGATGGTTGAAAAATGCCACAGTAGGGATAACTACCGTGAGGAATTTTTTCTCTGTCTTAAGATATTAGAGGCGATGGCTCCTTTAATCATGTTGTTATATTCTAAAACGGCTAGTTGATAATCCTTTTGTGTCGCCCGCCGGTAATTTGTGGGATCGGATAGGATTCTGAAAGCCTCTGCTATACAGTCTGATTTATTCTGTAGGATAACCCCCCTTTATCCACTGGTCTGATGATGATATCATTATTCCCTTTTAGGGAGTTTAATGCCCTCTTTTCAGATCTGGATAAGTTATAAGGAATATTTACGCATCGGGTTTTTAACAGGTTGAAATCCTGAAGCACCATTTCACAGAATGTGTGTAAATTGTGTCCTTTACTTTTCGTAGGATAAAAATTAGAGGTCCTTCTAAGGTCAGTGTGTAAGGCTATGTGCGCACGTTGCGTAAAAACATGCAGTTACGCTGCGCTTTGTAGCGCAGCGTAACTGCATGCGTCCTGCGTCCCCTGCACAATCTATGGAGATTGTGCAGGGGCCGTGCGCACGTTGCTTTTTTGAACGCAGCGATTTGCATGCAGAAATTTACATCCGAATCGCTGCGTTAAAAAAAGCAACATGTCACTTCTTTGCTGCGCTTTGGTCCCATTGAAATGAATGAGGTTGTTCAAAGCGCAACGAAAATGCATCGCTGTGCGCTTGCACTGCATTTTTGTTGCGCTCTGAATGATACTGAACGCATGCAGTTTGTCAAGGACGTGAGGTCAAGAGGTTGGTTTCCTGTTGACCTCACATCCTGGCAAAGTACAGTCATCCCTGTATTTTGGAGAGAGGCGGGCGTGCTTTTTTTTCCCCCCTGCACAGGTTCGGAGCAGTTTTTTGGAGCATATACCATGGCGTGGTATAATCGTTTGAAAATCGATGTGCCGAAGATGATCAGCCTGGTGAGTATAGCAATGTTTTATTTTTTTGTCCCAATAGTTTAGCCCCCGTGACCTGGTCCTGGCCCGTCCCGTAGTTTAGCCCCTGCGATGTTCCTGGCCCGTCCCGTAGTTTAGCCCCTGTGATCTGTTCCTTGCCCGTCCCGTAGTTTAGCCCCTGTGATCTGTTCCTTGCCCGTCCCGTAGTTTAGCCCCTGTGATCTGTTCCTTGCCCGTCCCGTAGTTTAGCCCCTGCGATCTGTTCCTGGCCCGTCCCGTAGTTTAGCCCCTGTGATCTGTTCCTGGCCCGTCCCGTAGTTTAGCCCCTGTGATCTGTTCCTGGCCCGTCCCGTAGTTTAGCCCCTGTGATCTGTTCCTGGCCCGTCCCGTAGTTTAGCCCCTGTGATCTGTTCCTGGCCCGTCCCGTAGTTTAGCCCCTGTGATCTGTTCCTGGCCCATCCCGTAGTTTAGCCCCTGTGATCTGTTCCTTGCCCGTCCCGTAGTTTAGCCCCTGTGATCTGTTCCTGGCCCGTCCTGTAATGCGGCCCCGTCCCCTAATGCGGCCCCGTCCCGGACCCGTCCCGTTATGCGGCCCCGTGCGGCCCCGTCCCGGACCCGTCCCCTAATGCGGCCCCGTCCCGTAATGCGGCCCCGTCCCGTAATGCGGCCCCGTCCCGGACCCGTCCCCTAATGCGGCCCCGTCCCGGCCCCGTCCCGTAATGCGGCCAACCTGGTGCTGTCCGGTGCTGTGGTGCTGTCCGGCCCGTTGTGCTGACCCGTCCAGTGTTCATGTCCCATCCGCTCCTGCTCCCACGTCCACTCCTGCTTGAATGATAGATTTCTTCATGAGCTGAGGTGACGTCACCCCAGCCGTGGGAAATGTCCTCAAGTAATCCCTGTCTCCCCAGCTAGGTGTGATAAAATGTAAAAAATGAAAATAAAGTTTGTAATCTTATCTATCGCTTCTTTCTTTTATTTTCTATCTTTCCATGTATCCTTCTTTCTATATGTTTGTTCTATCTTTCCATGTATCCTTCTTTCTGTGTTTGTTCTATATTTCCATGTATCCTTCTTTCTATATGTTTGTTCTATATTTCCATGTATCCTTCTTTCTATGTTTGTTCTATCTTTCCATGTATCCTTCTTTCTATATGTTTGTTCTATCTTTCCATGTATCCTTCTTTCTATATGTTTGTTCCATATTTCCATGTATCCTTCTTTCTATGTGTTTGTTCTATATTTCCATGTATCCTTCTTTCTATATGTTTGTTCCATATTTCCATGTATCCTTCTTTCTATATGTTTGTTCTATATTTCCATGTATCCTTCTCTCTATATGTTTGTTCTATCTTTCCATGTATCCTTCTTTCTATATGTTTGTTCTATCTTTCCATGTATCCTTCTTTCTATATGTTTGTTCTATCTTTCCATGTATCCTTCTTTCTATATGTTTGTTCCATATTTCCATGTATCCTTCTTTCTATGTGTTTGTTCTATCTTTCCATGTATCCTTCTTTCTATATGTTTGTTCTATATTTCCATGGATCCTTCTTTCTATCTGTTTGTTCTATATTTCCATGGATCTTTCTTTCTATGTGTTTGTTCTATATTTCCATGTATCCTTCTTTCTATGTGTTTGTTCTATATTTCCATGTATCCTTCTTTCTATCTGTTTGTTCCATATTTCCATGTATCCTTCTTTCTATATGTTTGTTCCATATTTCCATGTATCCTTCTTTCTATATGTTTGTTCCATATTTCCATGTATCCTTCTTTCTATAGGTTTGTTCTATATTTCCATGTATCCTTCTTTCTATATGTTTGTTCTATCTTTCCATGTATCCTTCTTTCTATATGTTTGTTCTATCTTTCCATGTATCCTTCTTTCTATATGTTTGTTCTATCTTTCCATGTATCCTTCTTTCTATATGTTTGTTCTATCTTTCCATGTATCCTTCTTTCTATATGTTTGTTCTATATTTCCATGGATCCTTCTTTCTATGTGTTTGTTCTATATTTCCATGGATCCTTCTTTCTATGTGTTTGTTCTATATTTCCATGTATCCTTCTTTCTATGTGTTTGTTCTATATTTCCATGTATCCTTCTTTCTATCTGTTTGTTCCATATTTCCATGTATCCTTCTTTCTATATGTTTGTTCCATATTTCCATGTATCCTTCTTTCTATATGTTTGTTCCATATTTCCATGTATCCTTCTTTCTATAGGTTTGTTCTATATTTCCATGTATCCTTCTTTCTATATGTTTGTTCTATCTTTCCATGTATCCTTCTTTCTATATGTTTGTTCTATCTTTCCATGTATCCTTCTTTCTATATGTTTGTTCTATCTTTCCATGTATCCTTCTTTCTATATGTTTGTTCTATATTTCCATGTATCCTTCTTTCTATATGTTTGTTCTATC
The DNA here is from genome assembly GCF_048569485.1 of Anomaloglossus baeobatrachus. Lineage (NCBI taxonomy): Eukaryota > Metazoa > Chordata > Amphibia > Anura > Aromobatidae > Anomaloglossus > Anomaloglossus baeobatrachus. The sequence goes on along the minus strand of NW_027441799.1, from coordinate 404,441 downwards.
TTTCCATGTATCCTTCTTTCTATATGTTTGTTCTATCTTTCCATGTATCCTTCTTTCTATGTGTTTGTTCTATATTTCCATGGATCCTTCTTTCTATATGTTTGTTCTATCTTTCCATGTATCCTTCTTTCTATATGTTTGTTCTATCTTTCCATGTATCCTTCTTTCTATATGTTTGTTCTATCTTTCCATGGATCCTTCTTTCTATATGTTTGTTCTATCTTTCCATGGATCCTTCTTTCTATATGTTTGTTCTATATTTCCATGGATCCTTCTTTCTATCTGTTTGTTCTATATTTCCATGGATCCTTCTTTCTATGTGTTTGTTCTATATTTCCATGTATCCTTCTTTCTATGTGTTTGTTCTATATTTCCATGTATCCTTCTTTCTATCTGTTTGTTCCATATTTCCATGTATCCTTCTTTCTATATGTTTGTTCCATATTTCCATGTATCCTTCTTTCTATATGTTTGTTCCATATTTCCATGTATCCTTCTTTCTATAGGTTTGTTCTATATTTCCATGTATCCTTCTTTCTATATATTTGTTCTATCTTTCCATGTATCCTTCTTTCTATATGTTTGTTCTATCTTTCCATGTATCCTTCTTTCTATATGTTTGTTCTATCTTTCCATGTATCCTTCTTTCTATATGTTTGTTCTATATTTCCATGTATCCTTCTTTCTATATGTTTGTTCTATATTTCCATGTATCCTTCTTTCTATATGTTTGTTCTATATTTCCATGGATCCTTCTTTCTATCTGTTTGTTCTATATTTCCATGTATCCTTCTTTCTATATGTTTGTTCCATATTTCCATGTATCCTTCTTTCTATATGTTTGTTCTAGTTTTCCATGTATCCTTACATTTATCCGTACAAATTTTTTTTTGTTTTTACCGGAACATGGTTTTTACTGCTCTTTTGTGTTTCAAGGTGGAGACGTTCCCCTGCTTATGGGACCCATCCAGTCCAGAATATAGCCATAAGCAAAAGCGGGAAAACAGCTGGTTAATTATCTGCCGTGAACTTTTCCCTCGGTGGCATGAGGTTGATGCTGCTCTGCAGAATCAAATTGGTAATGTTAATTGATGCGTCGTACTGTCTACCTAAAAATTTTATACTCTGTCTTCCAGATTTTCAATTTTTTATTTTTATTTGTGACAGAAAAAGATATACGGAAAAGATGGCGGTCAGTGAAGGACCGGTACAATCGGTTCCAAACCGAGGCCAACCGGAGTGGATCTTCGCCTTCGAAATTTAAATTTCCGTTCTATGATGAGCTGCAGTTTCTCCAGACAAGCCGAGTCTTACGTCCGTAAGTTTACAAAATTCTTGCACAAAAATCAACCAATGTTACCCATCTTATTTACCAATGTGTTAATATTATAAATTCTCTAAATGAACTATTTTATGTATTCACAGGACCGAAGGAAATATAGATCCTCCACAGGAGCCGACAACAGACAGTACTATGGGCAGTGAAGAGCTGGTGTTGCAACAACCACCACAAGACATCTCCAGCCAGGCGTCTGAGGAGTCAAACATGGCGGCAACAGAACAGCAACATCCCAGTACAGGCGGTTCGTCGGTGGCAGCGGCAACTTCAGTGTCTGGGATCCATCAACAAAGCCAAAGAGGGAAAAAAAAAAAACACAAAAAACCAGAAAACAAGGAGAGCCAAGTACTGATCCCCTAGAAAATGAAACTTTGGCTATGCTAAAAAGTACGGCACAGGAGGATCACTTAGACAATTTTGGGGCAAGCGTTGCAAATAGATTGCGTCTCATAAATAATCGTTGCAAACAATCTACATGCATGACGGCCATTTGTTCACTGTTAGCTGGCTTTGAGGAAGATGTGCCCTTCCCAACAGGAGGTGAGCTTGCCTGTGCCATTGAAAATATTTTTCTACGAAAACAGGCAAAAACACCAAATGTAGCATCAACTACAACAAGTGCCACCTTCACACCATCTAGTGCCACCATTCCAACACCACCTGCCCCTTATTCCTTTGTTCGTCCCTCCCCCTACCCAGACTTTCCTACCGCATTTGGGGTGAGACCTGGCACCCCATATTATCAATCCCAATTAAGGCGTGAGGTTCCCCCAAAAAACATAGAAGCAAATACCCCTCAAATTACTGGACCATCACAAAGCTTGGAAGCCATGACCAACCTTTATTCGGAAGACTTTTTTAATCTGTAAATTAAAATTCCCCCAAAAATTTGATGCTTAAATAAAAAATAAAGGGTCCTATCCAAAAGAATTATTTAATGTTTGAAAAAAAAATCTAAAAAAATGTGTATGTTTATTTTTACACTGTCATGTTAAGAACACTGTAAAATAAAAAAATACTAGTTTTCAATTTAAACCTTTTTGTTAAATAAATTTTGAAAAACAGTTTTGACTTTGTGTGTGTGTGTTAACTTCTTATTTTGTTTAATCCAAATTGTGACACAGTAAATAATTACATCATTTTTCATTTAACACATATTTATTTCACATAACATAAACATAATATAAACATGTTGCATTTGAGGTATTAATTAGGGGTGACAAGATGTGCATTCCATTGAGCGTGAAAAAAAAATCTTCAACATCTTGTCTTTCATTCGGGGTCCTGTCTTCTCTGCTGGTCTGGCTGCTCAACACCGACACTGGAGTATTGCCAGTGCACGGCACCTTCCGGACTCATAAAGTAGTCAGTGAAGGTCTCTCTCACAGAGACACCAGAATTACTAGGCCGACCAGAAACGGTCAATACTGGCATAAAGCTTCGTGCCTGTGCTTCTTCAACTACATCACTGGTGTAGTGACGAGCAAAATTGTGGAGAGCACAGCACGCTTTTATGACAGCATCAACCGTGTTTGGTTTTAACTGGATGGCTGTGTGAAAGATTCTCCACTGACTACTCATGATTCCAAAGGTGCACTCCACATATCTACGTGCACGACTCAGCCGATAGTTAAAAATCCTACGCCGGTTATCCAGTCCCCTCCGTGGGTATGGGCGCAGCAGGTTTGTTCGTAAAGGGAAGGCCTCATCCGATACCATCACAAAGGGGACTGGATCTGTGGAGCCCGGCAAAGGTTGTGGGGCTGGGAGCGTTACGCAATCTTGAAGAATTTGCAGACCAATCTGTGATGTTCTCAACACCCGAGAATCCCCCGTACTGCCATAAGCACCAACATCGATGGCCACAAAGTTGCAATAGGCATCCGCCACCGCCATAAGGACCACAGAAAAATATTTTTTGTAATTAAAAAAATTGGATCCTGATCGCGGTGGCTTCTGCACTCTTACATGTTTGCCATCGACGGCACCTATGCAGTTGGGGAAGTTGGCCACAGTCTTAAAGCCTGCCGCAACCTGCAGCCAAGTCTCCTCGGTTGGGGAAGGCATCACTATGGGCTGCAACTTCTGCCAGATCACGTTGCATGTGCACCTCACAATTTCGGAAATGGTTGATTTACCAACCCGAAATTGAAGATGCAGGGATGCAAAACTCTCTCCAGTGGCCAGAAATCTGGAAAAGAAAAGAAAATGAAATGAAAACCAGTTTGGGACTTTTTTCAAAATTTACATACATTGCAATTTAATTAAACCAATGCGCAGCAGTGACCTCATTAGCGATCTCGCTGTGTGTGACACTGGGCAGCGATCTGGCCCCTGCTGTGAGAACGCTGTTTGTTACACACAGCTCGGCTTCATTTTTTAGTTGTTGCTCTCCCGATGTGAACCACACATCGCTGTGTGTGACAGCGAGATAGAAACAATCTGATTGTGCAGTGAGCCGGCCTCGGCGGACGCTGGTAAGCAAGGTAACTATCGGTGAACCAGCCTGGTTATCTGATATTTACCTTAGTTAATATCTTCCGCCGCTCTCACGTTGCCAGTGCCGGCTCACTGCACGCATCGCTGGAGTACACATCGGGTAAATAAGCAAAGCGGTTTGCTTATTAACTCGATGTGTACTCTGGCTAGGTGTGCAGGGAGCCAGCGCTAGGCGGTGTGCGCTGGTAAGTAAGGTAAATATCGGTTAACCAAGCGCTTGGTGACCCAATATTTACCGAAGTTACCAACCACAGCATAGCTGACACGCATCTCTGCTGGCTGGGTGCTGGTCAATGGTCGCTGGTGAGATCTGCCTGATTGACAGCTCACCAGCGACCATGTTGCGATGCACCAGCGATCATGACAAGGTACAAATCGCTGGTGTGATCGCTAGAGCGTTACTGGATGCGTTGTGACAAGACGACATTACATATAAAGGTGTTGGCTGTGCATTGTCCTCAAGTTCAGGCTGCATTGTGTAACCGCTATATTGACTTTAATGTTGCCATGTTTTTAGAGAAATTAAATTACGTCCAACATGAACATTTTCCAGCAAAACAAAATCTACGTAATTCCCAGTGTCACATGAGGAGTGTGGCCAAAATGCCGAGATTCATCATGAAAGGGTGCAGATTCCTGTAGCAGACACACAAAAAAACAAAAACATTGATTGGTATATATTACGTTACAACTTACCGCAAGGTGATGAGCAGCCTTTCCTCAGCTGAGATAGACCTTCGCATCACAGTGTCCTTGTATGTTAGGTCCGTTTTGACAATTGCTAGTAGATGATCAAAAGAGTTGATGGGGAGCCGACAAAAAGACATGAATTTGTCTGGATAACTATTTAAAAAAAAAAAAAAATAAAAAAACAATAACAACCAGAGATGCATATAGAAATATGGTATAACATACACATATACATATGTAGCAACATAAAAAAAGTAGGTTTTGCTCACCGCCTTAAATCTCTGTACAGTGAGGCAAAATGGCCTTTCTCCTCACGTGCCATGACAAGAGGATGCACCCACATCTTTTTTGTCATTGCCTACAACATATTGTATTGGTTAATAGAGCACAACACCCAAAACATAAACATGATCAAATTTGGGGAAAAAGTTACCTGGCGTCTACGACGGCGAAGTAATAACAGTAGAATAATGAGCAGCCGACTTCGTTGTGCCCTGCGTAGACGTATCTGTCCTGTGGGGTGCGGCATTTTTTCAGCCAAGATCACACTGTTTCCACAATGGAGAATGTAGAGAATGTGGAGAAGGAAATGACATCGCAGGTTTTTTTTTTCCCCAAGGTCTGTTTTCAACAAACTTTATTGAACAGTGTGTTGGAAAAGGTGCCTAAAAAAACGCATGGAAAACGCATGGAAAACGCATGGAAAACGCATGGAAAACGCATGCGTTTTAGATGCGTTTTTTTACTAAGACGCATTGTTTACAATTGCTCCCTCTGCCAGAGGGTGCGTTTTTTTCTGCACTGAAAAATACGCAACGTGCGCACATAGCCTAACCGAATCACCTAAAAGTGCACTATTGGATGTCGCCCTACCCGCCATAATGGTATAGTGTTTCTGCAGAGTCAATTTTCTAATAAATGTCTGTAGATCGGTAAATAAATCAAATTCCTTTATATTAAAAATAGGGAAAAAAGAAAAGCCCTTATTAAGTAAAGATGTTTCAGTAGTAGTAGGTGTATCCGAAAGATTAAATATATTATTTCTCTTATTTAAGCATCCAGCAGATACATTTTTTTCCCTTTTTTGCTTTGTTTTGGCTCCAGATCTGGTCCCTCTGTAACGTTTTTTTCTTTTTACTGACTTGGGAGTTAGATAACTGGTTATCACATTGTTCTGACCGTGGGTGGCCTTGGGTAAAAAAGGCACCAATGCTGCAGCATTAGTGGAATTATCAATAGTGATAAGTTTATTATGATCAGGTAGTGTAGAGGATGAACCAGGGATTGCAGTAAAATCCTCTATATTATCATGAATGGTGAGATCAAGCAAATCAAATGAAGTAATGTTACATGTATTAGATAATAGAGGGTTAATATATAAAAGATGACAGAGAGTTAGATACAGAGTCAACTATTCCAATCTACTTAAAGGAGCTGGAATTAGCTGCCATCAAAGAAACTACACGTCTCCCTTTCCTCAATTTATCGATTTCCGTCTGAATGATAGCCAAATCCTGTTCTGTATCAGTGTTGAAGTTGTCTGTATTGGTATCAAAAACCTTATTAACATCCGAGGACAGAGTATTTGCCCCATAAGCATTATATTAGTAGTAATAGGAGCAATAGAAGAAGAAATGTGTACTTTAATAACCTCAATAGAAGGAGGAAGAGATGAGTATTTCTCAAGGACTGTAGGGGGGGTAGTGGTCCGTACAGGAGGGGTCGCTTGGTCAATGTTTTGTGAACTATTGTCTCCCCACACTGACTAGCAGTGGAGATGACACACTAGGATCAGCAGAATGTGATCTAATGCTACTGAATTGCTGAAACCTAGTCTTCTTATATCTACTGTTGGTGAAACCTCTTGTGGTTAGAACCACTCATGGTGGAGCCTATTGGCTCACCAATAGTAGGGTTTTTCGGAGTAGGTTCAGGAATATCCTGTTTGGATAGTACATGATAATTCTCCCTGTCTCTTTGTAATTCTTTTCGACTTGTTACTAATAGTCTCTGTGAGATCCTCTGCAAAACAGCCGCCTCTTACACTGGGCACCACTACAGAAGCTAGTAGTCAAGCTACTTTTTCCCTAAACCACACAGTACAAACCAAAGCCAAAAACCACGAGACAGAACAATGCTCATGATCTTCAAAAGTGGATATTACAATTGTCCCTGTTATCTCAACTGTGTGAGATCTTTGATGCCCAACAAGTTCTGATTTCCAATTAAAACATTTCCCAGTCTGAACATGAAAATAGATTCTCCCTTGTGTGAATTTTCTGATGTCTAACAAGGTATGATTTATCACTAAAACCTTTCCCACACTCTGAACATGAAAATGGTTTCTCCCCTGTGTGAGATCTTTGATGTCTAAGACGATCTGAATTCCGAATAAAACATTTCCCACACTCTGAACATGAAAATGGCTTCTCTCCAGTGTGAAATCTTTGATGCGCAACAAGTTCTGCTTTCTGAATAAAACATTTCCCACACTCTGAACATGAAAATGGCTTCTCCCCTGTGTGAATTTTCTGATGCCTAACAAGGTTTGATCTCTGAATAAAACATTTCCCGCACTCTGAACATGAAAATGGCTTCTCTCCTGTGTGAGATCTTTGATGCTCAACAAGTTCTGATTTTCGAATAAAACATTTCCCACACTCTGAACATGAAAATGGTTTCTCCCCTGTGTGAGATCTTTGATGTATAACAAGATCTGATTTCCGAATAAAACATTTCCCACACTCTGAACATGAAAATGGTTTCTCCCCTGTGTGAGATCTTTGATGTCTAACAAGACTTGATTTCTGGTTGAAACATTTCCCACATTCTGAACATGAAAATGGCTTCTTGCCTGTGTGAAATCTTTGATGCTGGACAAGTTCTGATTTCCAATTAAAACAATTCCCACACTCTGAACATGAAAATAGCTTCTTCCCAGTCTGATATTTTTGATAATCAATAAGGTTTGATTTTCGAGCAAAACATTTCTCACATTGAGGAGATGAAAACGGATTTTCATGTGTCTGAACTTTTTGAAGGTTAACAAGATGTGATTTCTTGGTAAAACATTTCCCACATTTTGAACATGAAAATGGTTTCTCCTTTGTATGAGCCATTTCATGTTCCACATCCCTTCCGTAAGTTTTATTTTGCTGACAATTCTGTGATAAATCGGAATTTTGGACTTCTTTGAAAAGATCAGATGATAAAGCTTTCCGAGGAAGGACTGGAGGTAAATCTGGGACAGCAGCATGCTCTTCATATGTATCATGTGTGATACTTTCAGCATCTGTTCTAAATTCTGAAGATATAAGATTTCCATCTGAACTCCCAATACAGTCATCTGCTAAAAATAAACACAATGTTATTATTTTTTAATGATATGATCTTGAAAGTACTTTTACTTTTTTAAACCCGAACATGATAAATTAAATTAGGAAAAAATGTATTCTGAATCTGTTGTCCAATTTCGACATCTAAAGGCCCTGTTACATGCAACAACATCGCTAACGAGATATCGCTGGGGTCATGGAATTCGTGACGCACATCCGGCCTCGTTAGCAACGTCATTGCGTGTGACACTTACAAGCAACCGCTAACGATCCCAAATACTCCCCAAATCGTTGATTGTTGACAAATCGTTGATTGCTGACACATCGTTGATTTTCAAAATATCGTTGCTTGTTATGGACACAGGTTGTTTGTCGTTCCTGACGCAGCACACATCGCTACGTGTGAAACCCCGGGAACGACGAACAACAGTGTTCCTGCGTCCTCCGGCAATGAGGTGGGAGTGTTGTTCTTGCGGCTGCTCTCCGCCCCTCCGCTTCTATTGGTGGCCTGCTGTGTGACGTCGCTGTGACTCCGCACGAACCGCCCCCTTAAGAAAGAGGTTGTTTGCCGGCCACAGCGATGTCGTTAGGAAGGTAAGTTCGTGTGACGCTTACCTTTGATATTGTTCGCCACAGGCAGCGATTTGCCCATGACGCACAAACGACGGGGGCAGGTGCTATCACTAGCGATATCGCTAGCAATGTCGCAGCGTGTAAAGCGGCCTTAAGAGTTACATCTTTGTTAATGCGGATCTCCCATTCCTAGCACCAGTTCTCTGGAATGTGCTACAGTAAATAATCTGATTGATTGTCACAATGTGACTGCAGGATAATGAGGGGCAGGGGGCTCCTATACTGTCCCTCACGCTAGGGGACCCTAAGCTATTGCTAACCTCTGGATTATCCTTGAAGATGGAGACGCCAGAGTCCCATACCTTACTATTCTCCTGACCAGATCTAATCTGTTATCCCCCCCCCGGAAGGAAGGGGCAGTAGTATGATGGAAACACAGATTACGAAAGATAGGAAACACAGATTAAGACAGACAGGACATATTGCAAACTCACAGAAATAAACAGTGAGAGACTAAAGAGAAAAGCAAGAGCAGGAAGGTAGCGATAAAAAGAGAACAACAACAGCTCACAGCAATAATGCACAACAACTACCTGTAAGTCTGGATCACAACTCCTCACCAGACCTGTATAGGTAAATTATAGCTGGCATTAATGAAATAGCCCAGCCAGCATATACAGAAAGGGAGAGAATGATACTGGCTCCCCTACAGCATGTGATCAAAGAAATTAACCAGCAGCCCAGCAGAGAATAACTCTTGCTAGACTGCCCAAGCCTGTGGTTCGATGCCTGCGTCTCCCTGCGCTGCTCACAGACATCAGAGAAGTTAACATGTAGAGTACTAGAATCTATAATTTCCACAGATCCTGAAACCGCCATGACAGTTGTGAAAATCTGCAAAAATCTCCTTGTAACATTGACCAACAGCATAGACAATTTAAAGAGATTTTTTTCGAAGACTAATATAATAGTTACAGACAGATGCCGGATATTTAATAGGGTTGTCCGGGATTGTAAAAATTGATGGCCTATCCTTATGCGGGCGTCACACGAGACGATCTATCGTATGATATGTCGTCGGGGTCACGGTTTTCGTGACGCACATCCGGCATTGTTTGCGACGTTGTCCCGTGTGACACCTACAGCCAACTCTGAACGTTCGCAAATCGGTTACAAATCGTGTTTCGTTGACACGTCGTTAATTTTTAAAAAATCGTTTTTTCTTCTTTGCGCTGGTTGTTCATCGTACCCGGGGTAGCACACATCGCTCCATGTGACACCCCGGGAACGAAGCTTACCTGCGTCCCGCCGGCTATGTGGAAGGAAGGAGGTGGGCGGGATGTTTACGTCCCGCTCATCTCCGCCCCTCCGCTTCTATTGGCCAGCCGCTGTGTGACGTCGCTGTGACGCCAAACGTCCCTCCCCCTTCAGGAAGTGGTTGTTCGCCGCCCACAGCGACATCGCTCAGCAGGTAAGTGCGTGTGACGCGGGTTTACCGACTTTGTGTGCCACGGGCAGCGATTTGCCTTTCACGCACAAACGACGGGGGCGGGTGCGATCGCACGATAGATCGTACCGTGTGACGCCTGCATTAAGGCTACGTCTCACTAAGCGACATCGCTAGCAACATCGCTGCTGAGTCACGGTTTCTGTGACGCAACAGCGATCTTGCTAGTGATGTCGATGTGTGTGACATCCAGCAACGACCTGGCCCCTGCTGTGAGGTCGCCAGTCGTTGCTGAATGTCCTGGACCATTTTTTGGTCATTGCTCTCCCGCTGTGTTTGACAGCGAGAGAGCAACGATCTGAATGTGCAGGGAGCAGGGAGCCGGCTTCTGCGGACGCTGGTAAACAAGGTACACATCAGGTAACCAAGCAAATCGCTTTGCTTGGTTACCCGATATTTACCTTGGTTACCAGCGTCCGCAGCTTCTAGAAGTCGGCTCCTTGCTCCCTGCACACGTAGGCAAGGTACACATCAGGTAACTGTAAGCAAAGCGCTTTGCTTAGTAACCCGATGTGTACTATGGTTACCAAGCACAGCGTGGTTACACAGGTCGCTGGTGGCCAGTGTCTAATCTCTGATCGCTGTGGAGCTCTGCCTGATTCACAGCTCACCAGCGACCATGTAGCGACGCTCCAACGATCCCTGCCAGGTCAGATAGCTGGTGGGATCGCTGGAGCGTCACTAAGTGTGACGGTACCTTTAGGCTTTCTAACCAAAGCAGGTAGCAGGGTCTTGCGGTCTGTGCAGATAAACATTACGGCTCTAATTCATGAATACCAGTGATGGACACTGAAAAATTACGTCAGGGACTGGAGTGAAATCTCTGTCATAGGGAATGCCGAAGTTTGTTATGAATTAGAGAAGCGTTAGCTTCACACCCTTCTTCTGGCAAACCTACAAAAGTCGCACAATTCTAATTTGCTCTCCCTTTCTCCTCATACTAGTTCTGCATGCCAGCCTGTGTCCTGTTTAGTTTAGACTCCCGCAATTAAGAGACCTTTGGTTACATCATCTCACATGACTTTGAAGTCATCAAAGGTTCTTAAACAATCAACCTCAGAATACAACTGATGTGGTCACAGAGAGAGGAGTGCCTGAGAAATTGCTCAATTTGACTCCTTCCAATGCTGGTCCTGACTGTAACTAGGGTTTTTTTTTTAGTAGGGCTTATATTTCAAGCATTCTCCAAAAATCCCATAAAATCGTGCTAGGTCTTATTTTCGGTGTATGTCGTCTTTTCGGGGAAACAGGGCATTCATGAACCATCTACAGGTCTTTGAGTTGCCATCACAACAACATAGAGAAGGCACTAGAAACAAACATCAAAAGAAGCAGAAGCAAAGAAAATACAGCTGAAAAAAAACAAAGAGCAGAAAGTCTAAAAATGTAAACACAAATTAGTGCAGAAAGTACATGAGTAGATATCTCTTACAGGATAGAGCTGGAGTAAACACATCCTGAGGAACATCGGGATCTTCTTGTTTACAGTCCTGTGGGAGAAGAGGACGGGGACATCTCTCTGGTGTTGTCCTCTTACTGGATAGACCTGGAGGAGACACATACAGGGACTGAATTCATTCCTTACATACAGATAATTATAGGCCGTGTGTATTTAGTCCTGTCTATTACCTGGTGATGTGAGGGGCTGGGGAACCTCCATCATGACGTCCTTGTACAGATCTTTGTGTCCTTCTAAATACTCCCACTCCTCCATGGAGAAATAGATGGTGACGTCCTGACACCTTATAGGAACCTGACACATACAATGATACCGTCACCCCCGATCCCTTCATAGCGTTACTGTATAATGTCCCAGCATTCCCAGCAGTGTCACCTCTCCAGTCAGCAGCTCAATCATCTTGTAGGTGAGTTCTAGGATCTTCTGGTCATTGATGTCCTCATGTATCGGGGGCTGAGGTGGAGGCCCCGTGACTGGGCTCAGGGGTCCCCATCCCTCAGACACAGGGGCCTGACAGCGCTCACTAGAGGTCTTCTTCACTACTGTGTAATCCTGGTTATGGAGAGACACAGTAATAAATCTCACTCCGGACATTTCCAGAGTCCTCACCTCTCCAGTTCTGTCCATCTGTTATTCCCAAAGATAAGAATGATGTAATGTGACGTCATCAGAATCTCTCACCTCTCCAGTAAGGCGGAAGAGGATCTCTAGGGTGAGGTGTAATATCCTCTCCGCCATCTTGTCCCTGTCCATATCCATCCTTCACGGGGCAATCAGGAGAATTCTCTTATATAGAAGATCTCCACTGAGAGGATCCGATATTGTAAGGACCTGAATGGGGAGAAGATGACAATGTAACATCATGAAGAATCCGCTGTAATAATACAATTACTGGAGATAATAAGGGGAAACATATAATGAGAACATTCTGGGGGAACATTATACTGTGTGGGGAAGAAAGGGGCCAAGGACCGAGGGTAAAAAGGGGCCAAGGACCGAGAGCAGAAAGGGGCCGAGGACTGAGGGCAGAAAGGGGCCGAGGACTGAGGGCAGAAAGGGGCCGAGGACCGAGAGCAGAAAGGGGCCGAGGACTGAGGGCAGAAAGGGGCCGAGGACTGAGGGCAGAAAGGGGCCGAGGACTGAGGGCAGAAAGGGGCCGAGGACTGAGGGCAGAAAGGGGCCGAGGACCGAGGGCAGAAAGGGGCCGAGGACCGAGAGCAGAAAGGGGCTGAGGACTGAGGGCAGAAAGGGGCCGAGGACTGAGGGCAGAAAGGGGCCGAGGACCGAGAGCAGAAAGGGGCCGAGGACCGAGGGCAGAAAGGGGCCGAGGACTGAGGGCAGAAAGGGGCCGAGGACTGAGGGCAGAAAGGGGCGAGGACCGAGGGCAGAAAGGGACCGAGGACTGAGGGCAGAAAGGGGCTGAGGACTGAGGGCAGACGGGTTTCCTCACTTCAGGCCTCTCATAGTTGGGGCGTCTGTATCTATCAGAGGAAAAGGAACAAAAACCTCACGATTCATAGGAATCAGCGAGAGAAAAACACCAAGAAAGTCTCAGAGCTGAAGGGGTTAATGCCGCCTGCCCCAGTAATGGGGAATCTCCACACAACTCCACCTGCAGAGCCGCACACTAGATATATAATAACCTGCACCTACCTCCACCTGCAGAGCCGCACACTAGATATATAATACCCTGCACCTACCTCCACCTGCAGAGCCGCACACTAGATATATAATAACCTGCACCTACCTCCACCTGCAGAGCCGCACACTAGATATATAATAACCTGCACCTACCTCCACCTGCAGAGCCGCACACTAGATATATAATACCCTGCACCTACCTCCACCTGCAGAGCCGCACACCAGATATATAATACCCTGCACCTACCTCCACCTGCAGAGCCGCACACCAGATATATAATACCCTGCACCTACCTCCACCTGCAGAGCCGCACACTAGATATATAATACCCTGCACCTACCTCCACCTGCAGAGCCGCACACTAGATATATAATACCCTGCACCTACCTCCACCTGCAGAGCCGCACACTAGATATATAATAACCTGCACCTACCTCCACCTGCAGAGCCGCACACTAGATATATAATACCCTGCACCTACCTCCACCTGCAGAGCCGCACACAGATATATAATACCCTGCACCTACCTCCACCTGCAGAGCCGCACACTAGATATATAATACCCTGCACCTACCTCCACCTGCAGAGCCGCACACTAGATATATAATACCCTGCACCTACCTCCACCTGCAGAGCCGCACACTAGATATATAATACCCTGCACCTACCTCCACCTGCAGAGCCGCACACTAGATATATAATACCCTGCACCTACCTCCACCTGCAGAGCCGCACACTAGATATATAATACCCTGCACCTACCTCCACCTGCAGAGCCGCACACTAGATATATAATACCCTGCACCTACCTCCACCTGCAGAGCCGCACACTAGATATATAATACCCTGCACCTACCTCCACCTGCAGAGCCGCACACTAGATATATAATACCCTGCACCTACCTCCACCTGCAGAGCCGCACACTAGATATATAATACCCTGCACCTACCTCCACCTGCAGAGCCGCACACTAGATATATAATACCCTGCACCTACCTCCACCTGCAGAGCCGCACACTAGATATATAATACCCTGCACCTACCTCCACCTGCAGAGCCGCACACTAGATATATAATACCCTGCACCTACCTCCACCTGCAGAGCCGCACACTAGATATATAATACCCTGCACCTACCTCCACCTGCAGAGCCGCACACTAGATATATAATACCCTGCACCTACCTCCACCTGCAGAGCCGCACACTAGATATATAATACCCTGCACCTACCTCCACCTGCAGAGCCGCACACTAGATATATAATAACCTGCACCTACCTCCACCTGCAGAGCCGCACACTAGATATATAATACCCTGCACCTACCTCCACCTGCAGAGCCGCACACTAGATATATAATACCCTGCACCTACCTCCACCTGCAGAGCCGCACATTAGATATATAATACCCTGCACCTACCTCCACCTGCAGAGCCGCACACTAGATATATAATACCCTGCACCTACCTCCACCTGCAGAGCCGCACACTAGATATATAATACCCTGCACCTACCTCCACCTGCAGAGCCGCACACTAGATATATAATACCCTGCACCTACCTCCACCTGCAGAGCCGCACACTAGATATATAATACCCTGCACCTACCTCCTCCTGCAGAGCCGCACACTAGATATATAATACCCTGCACCTACCTCCACCTGCAGAGCCGCACACTAGATATATAATACCCTGCACCTACCTCCACCTGCAGAGCCGCACACTAGATATATAATACCCTGCACCTACCTCCACCTGCAGAGCCGCACACTAGATATATAATACCCTGCACCTACCTCCACCTGCAGAGCCGCACACTAGATATATAATACCCTGCACCTACCTCCACCTGCAGAGCCGCACACTAGATATATAATACCCTGCACCTACCTCCACCTGCAGAGCCGCACACTAGATATATAATACCCTGCACCTACCTCCACCTGCAGAGCCGCACACTAGATATATAATACCCTGCACCTACCTCCACCTGCAGAGCCGCACACTAGATATATAATAACCTGCACCTACCTCCACCTGCAGAGCCGCACACTAGATATATAATACCCTGCACCTACCTCCACCTGCAGAGCCGCACACTAGATATATAATAACCTGCACCTACCTCCACCTGCAGAGCCGCACACTAGATATATAATACCCTGCACCTACCTCCACCTGCAGAGCCGCACACTAGATATATAATAACCTGCACCTACCTCCACCTGCAGAGCCGCACACTAGATATATAATAACCTGCACCTACCTCCACCTGCAGAGCCGCACACTAGATATATAATACCCTGCACCTACCTCCTCCTGCAGAGCCGCACACTAGATATATAATACCCTGCACCTACCTCCACCTGCAGAGCCGCACACTAGATATATAATACCCTGCACCTACCTCCACCTGCAGAGCCGCACACAGATATATAATACCCTGCACCTACCTCCACCTGCAGAGCCGCACACTAGATATATAATACCCTGCACCTACCTCCACCTGCAGAGCCGCACACTAGATATATAATACCCTGCACCTACCTCCACCTGCAGAGCCGCACACTAGATATATAATACCCTGCACCTACCTCCACCTGCAGAGCCGCACACTAGATATATAATACCCTGCACCTACCTCCACCTGCAGAGCCGCACACTAGATATATAATACCCTGCACCTACCTCCACCTGCAGAGCCGCACACTAGATATATAATACCCTGCACCTACCTCCACCTGCAGAGCCGCACACTAGATATATAATACCCTGCACCTACCTCCACCTGCAGAGCCGCACACTAGATATATAATACCCTGCACCTACCTCCACCTGCAGAGCCGCACACAGATATATAATACCCTGCACCTACCTCCACCTGCAGAGCCGCACACTAGATATATAATACCCTGCACCTACCTCCACCTGCAGAGCCGCACACTAGATATATAATACCCTGCACCTACCTCCACCTGCAGAGCCGCACACTAGATATATAATACCCTGCACCTACCTCCACCTGCAGAGCCGCACACTAGATATATAATACCCTGCACCTACCTCCACCTGCAGAGCCGCACACTAGATATATAATACCCTGCACCTACCTCCACCTGCAGAGCCGCACACTAGATATATAATACCCTGCACCTGCCTCCACCTGCAGAGCCGCACACTAGATATATAATACCCTGCACCTACCTCCACCTGCAGAACCGCACACTAGATATATAATACCCTGCACCTACCTCCACCTGCAGAGCCGCACACTAGATATATAATACCCTGCACCTACCTCCACCTGCAGAGCCGCACACTAGATATATAATACCCTGCACCTACCTCCTCCTGCAGAGCCGCACACTAGATATATAATACCCTCCACCTACCTCCACCTGCAGAGCCGCACACTAGATATATAATACCCTGCACCTACCTCCACCTGCAGAGCCGCACACTAGATATATAATACCCTGCACCTACCTCCACCTGCAGAGCCGCACACTAGATATATAATACCCTGCACCTACCTCCTCCTGCAGAGCCGCACACTAGATATATAATACCCTGCACCTACCTCCACCTGCAGAGCCGCACACTAGATATATAATACCCTGCACCTACCTCCACCTGCAGAGCCGCACACTAGATATATAATACCCTGCACCTACCTCCACCTGCAGAGCCGCACACTAGATATATAATACCCTGCACCTACCTCCACCTGCAGAGCCGCACACTAGATATATAATACCCTGCACCTACCTCCACCTGCAGAGCCGCACACTAGATATATAATACCCTGCACCTACCTCCCCCTGCAGAGCCGCACACTAGATATATAATACCCTGCACCTACCTCCACCTGCAGAGCCGCACACTAGATATATAATACCCTGCACCTACCTCCACCTGCAGAGCCGCACACTAGATATATAATACCCTGCACCTACCTCCACCTGCAGAGCCGCACACTAGATATATAATACCCTGCACCTACCTCCACCTGCAGAGCCGCACACTAGATATATAATACCCTGCACCTACCTCCTCCTGCAGAGCCGCACACTAGATATATAATACCCTGCACCTACCTCCTCCTGCAGAGCCGCACACTAGATATATGGCTGCTCTGTGCTTACAGGACCTGTGATGATGTCACATGGAGGGGAGGAGTCAGGGTCACATGATCAGCTCCTCAGTGTATGCAGGACTCTGGATGAGGGGACGTGTATGTGTGGGGTCTGGAGTAGACATGACCGGTCCTGAACATTATTGTTCGGTGTTTGTAGTGAACCCAGACTTCACAAAAAAAAATTAGTTTTCGGAGTTTGGGTGCCTTAGGAATGTAACCACTGGAGGGAGCAGCGCTGTGCTCGGTGCTCGGATATACTCGGTGCTCGGCGCTCGGTGTTTGGTGCTCGGCGCTCGGTGTTCGGACCACTGGGAGTCGCTTGCAGTGTATGAATGTCTCACATTATATAAAGTGGATATCAAAAAGCAAATAAGAGGCTAAAACATAACTTTTAATAAAAGTATGGAAGAGACCTAATACTTCGGCCAATGTAACCATAAGCATCCCCGACTCCTATCAGGATATAAGGCGTAGACCACGCCACACAAGAGACAGCCTCTCAGGGATGCCACAAATATAACAAACTAAACAAAAAACAAAAAAAATATATACATTGTGTTATCCACGCCTTATATCCTGATAACAGTCGGGGATGTTTATGGTTACACTAGAAGGTGGCCCGATTCAAACGCATCGGGTATTCTAGAATTTATTGTGTAGTTAATGTATGATTTTTGTTATATATATCGATGTTGTTGTGTGTAGTTGCCAGTGTTTGTGTAGGGCACTGTAAATGTTCTGGGTGTTGTCTAGGTGTGGGGGTGTGTGAGAGCGGTGTTGTATGTGTGTTGCATTGTGTGTGTTGCGTTGTGTGTGTTGCGTTGTTTGTGGAGTGCTGTGTGTCTGCAGTGTTGTCTGTGTGTGGTGCTGTGTGTGTTGCGCGGTTTGTGTGGCTGTGGAGTGCGTGTGTGTTTTGGGGGAGGTATGTTTTGTGCAGTGTGTGTGTTGCGCGTTATGTGCATATATTTGTGTATGCCGCGGTGTTTGTGTGTTGGATGTTGTGTGTGTGCGGCGTTGTCTGTGTGTGGGTGTCTGTGTAGGGCGGTGTTTGTGGTTCCCAGTGTGTGTGTGGTGTGTTGTGCGGTGCGCGTGTGGCGCTGTGTGTGTGTTTTGGGGGGAGGTGTGCACCCCCATCGTGCTCCATCCCCCATGCTGCGCACCCCCCATCGTGCTCCATCCCCCATGCTGCGCACCCCCCATCGTGCTCCATCCCCCATGCTGCGCACCCCCCATCGTGCTCCATCCCCCATGCTGCGCACCCCCCATCGTGCTCCATCCCCCATGCTGCGCACCCCCCATCGTGCTCCACCCCCCATGCTGCACACTCCCATCGTGCTCCATCCCCCATGCTGCGCACTCCCCATCGTGCTCCATCCCCCATGCTGCGCACACCCCATCGTGCTCCATCCCCCATGCTGCGCACCCCCCCATCGTGCTCCATCCCCCATGCTGCGCACCCCCCATCGTGCTCCATCCCCCATGCTGCGCACCCCCCATCGTGCTCCATCCCCCATGCTGCGCACCCCCCATCGTGCTCCATCCCCCATGCTGCGCACCCTCCATCGTGCTCCATCCCCTATGATGCGCACTCCCCATCGTGCTCCATTCCCCATGCTGCGCACTCCCCATCGTACTCCATCCCCCATGCTGCGCACCCCCATCGTGCGCCATCCCCCATGCTGCGCACCCCCCATCGTGCTCCATCCCCCATGCTTCGCACCCCCCATCGTGCTCCATCCCCCATGCTGCGCACTCCCCATCTTGCTCCACAGTCACACATCAGACAGTATACACGCACACATCTGATCGCATACACTCACACCCCACTTCTCCCTGTGTCCTCCGGTGGGCGGTCCCAGCAGCTGTGCTGCACGCCGTGCTCCTCTGCCTTCTGCTGACACTCACAGATCCGATCGCGTAACTTACACATCAGAACACACGCACACATCCGATCGCATACACGCACACATCCGATCGCATACACGCACACATCCGATCGCATACACGCACACATCCGATCACATACACGCACACATCCGATCGCATACACGCAGACATCCGATCGCATACACACACTGACGATGTCGCACATACACGCTCACACACTCACAACATTTGGAGATACCACATGCTTCCGGCCATGGGATCCTCCGGCAGGTCCTGGAAGGTCACTGCACGAACAGTATCGCCGCCAAGAAGTAAGCGATATCACTGGATGTTGTGAGTGTGTGGATGCGATCTGATGTGTGTGTGAGAGTGAGTGAGTGTGATCTGATGTGTGTGTGTCTGTTCTTATGTGTGTGCGTGTGTGTGTGTTCCGCCGCTGCAGGACCTTGATGCGCTCACCTGCTCCCGGTCGGCGTCTGGTGAGTATGACTGCGGGGTCTTCTTTCTTCTGTCTTCTCTCTTTAGGGGGTGCCCGCTGCCTATAATGAAGTGTCTTGCAGTGTCTTTAACTCTTTCACCGCTGCATGACACTTCATTATTGACCGCAACGTATGCCGGCTCCCTGCACATGTGTATAGGGAGCCGGTGTTCACTGGTAACCATGATACACATCGGGTAACTAAGGGAAGCACTTCCTATAGTTACGTGATGTGTATCATGGTTACCAGCATACACCGGCTCCGTCACGATCCCAGCATCGCAAGGTTATGTCCGCCGGGGGCGGGGCCGAGTGTGCCAACGTGTGGCGGGAGCGAGCGGGCGAGGCATCAGCGTATGCCGGCTCCCTGCACATGTGTACCGGGAGCCGGTGTACGCTGGAGCGGGCGATGCGTGCGGAGGGCCGGGGCGAGTGGCTAATCCATGCGGGGGGTGGGGCCAGGCCGAGGCGAGCGGCCAATCCATGGGGGGGCGGAGCCAGGCCGAGCCCAGCGGCCAATCCGACAGTTGTCACGCTAACGACACTGTCACGGTGACACTGTCACGGGGACACAATTTTGGAGCAAGACAGACAGACAGACAGAATAAGGCAATTATATATATAGACTAGAAGGTGGCCCGATTCTACGCATCGGGTATTCTAGAATTTACGTATTGTGTAGTTAATGTATGATTTTTGTTATAAATATATATAGATGTTGTTGTGTGCAGTTACCAAGTGTTTGTGTAGGGGCTGTACATGTTCTGGGTGTTGTCTGGGTGTGGCAGGGGGTGAGAGCGGTGTTGTTTATGTGTTGCGTTGTGTGTCGTTATTTGTGGAGCGCTGTGTGTCTGTATCGTTGTGTATGTGTGTTGTGTGGTTTGTGTGTGTGTGGGGTGTGTGTGTGTCTTTTGGGGGAGGTATGTTTTGTGCAATGTGTGTGTTGTGCGGTATGTGCGTATATTTGTGTGTGCCGCGGTGTTTGTGTGTTGGGTGTTGTGTGTGTGCGGCGTTGTCTGTGTGTGTGGGTGTCTGTGTAGGGCAGTGTTTGTGGTTCCCAGTGTGTGTGTGGTGTGTTGTGCAGTGCGTGTGTGGCAGTGTGTGTGTGTTTTGGGGGGAGGTGTGCACCCCCCATCGTGCTCCATCCCCCATGCTGCGCACCCCCCATCGTGCTCCATCCCCCATGCTGCGCACCCCCCATCGTGCTCCATCCCCACTCCCCATTGTGCACCATCCCCCATGCTGCGTACTCCCCATCGTGCTCCATCCCCCATGCTGCGCATTGCCCATCGTGCTCCATCCCCCATGCTGCGCACTCCCAAACGTGCTCCATCCCCCATGCTGCGCACTCCCCATCGTGCTCCATCCCCCATGCTGCGCACTCCCCATCGTGCTCTATCCCCCAAGCTGCGCACTCCCAAACGTGCTCCATCCCCCATGCTGCGCACCCCCCATCGTGCTCCATCCCCCATGCTGCGCACCCCCCATCGTGCTCCATCCCCCATGCTGCGCACTCCCCATCGTGCTCTATCCCCCAAGCTGCGCACTCCCAAATGTGCTCCATCCCCCATGCTGCGCCCCCCCATCGTGCTCCATCCCCCATGCTGCGCACCCCCCATTGTGCTCCATCCCCCATGCTGCGCATTCCCCATCGTGCTCCATCCCCCATGCTGCGCACTCCCAAACGTGCTCCATCCCCCATGCTGCGCACTCCCCATCGTGCTCTATCCCCCATGCTGCGCACTCCCCATCGTGCTCCATCCCCCATGCTGCGCACCCCCCATCATGCTCCATCCCCCATGCTGCACACTCCCAATCGTCCTCCATCCCCCATGCTGCGCACCCCCCATCGTGCTCCATCCCCCATGCTGCGCACCCCCCATCGTGCTCCATCCCCCATGCTGCGCACCCCCCATCGTGCTCCATCCCCCATGCTGCGCACTCCCCATCGTGCTCCATCCCCCATGCTGCGCACTCCCCATCGTGCTCCATCCCCCATGCTGCGCACCCCCCATCGTGCTCCATCCCCCATGCTGCGCACCCCCCATCGTGCTCCATCCCCCATGCTGCGCACCCCCCATCGTGCTCCATCCCCCATGCTGCGCACCCCCCATCGTGCTCCACAGTCACACATCAGACAGTAAACACGCACACATCTGATCGCATACACTCACACACACCCCACTTCTCCCTGTGCCCACCGGTGGGCAGTCCCAGGAGCTGTGCTGCACGCCGTGCTCCTCTGCCGACACTCACAGATCCGATCGAACACACACACTCACACATCAGAACACACTCACACACATCCGATCGCATACACTCACACACACACACTGACGATATCGCACATATGTGCTGACACAATCACAACATCCGGAGATACCACATGCTTCCGGCCATGTGATCCTCCGGCAGGTCCTGGAAGGTCACTGCACAGTATCGCCGCCGAGAAGCAAGCGATATCACGGGATGTTGTGAGTGTGTGGATGCGATCTGATGTGTGTGTGAGGTGTGTGTGAGAGTGAGTGTGATCTGATGTGTGTGTGTGTCTGTTCTTATGTGTGCGTGTGTGTGTGTTCCGCCGCTGCAGGACCTTGATGCGCTCACCTCGGGGCGAGAGGCCATTCCGTGGGGGGGCGGAGCCTGGGTGAGCGGCCAATCCGTGGGGGGCGGAGCCGAGGCGAGCGGCCAATCCGTGCGGGGGGAGGAGCCGAGGCGAGGCGAGCGGCCAATCCGTGCGGGGGGTGGGGCCATGGCGAGCCCAGCGGCCAATCCGCTGTTTGTCACCGTAAGGACATGTCACGGTAAGGACACAATTTTGGAGCAAGACAGACAGACAGAATAAGGCAATTATATATATAGATTGGCCTAATTATTAGGTCTTTCACATAATTTTATTAACAGTCATGTTTTTGCCTCTTATTTGCTTTTTGATATTTATTCATAAGTGGCATTGAACACATTTGCTGTATTCTATTATATAAAGTGGAGATTAAAATTAGAGAACAACAAATAATTTCCTAAACGTTGCGGTCACTGTGTCGTCCTATGTGATTATATACCCTGTTTCCTCGAAAATAAGACAGTGTCTTATATTAATTTTTGCTCCCAAAAATGCACTGATCTTATATTCAGGGGATGTCTTATTTTTCCGTGAAGAAAAATTCACAATTATTGATGAACAAAAATCCCTGAAACTTTATTATATGCTGTACAGTAGTTATCACAAACCAGCAGAACCAGACAAACCGTGAATCCTATCAAGAATGTTTTACTGCCATTACTTCCATGTACAACAATCTATGGTACATTTATTGATCACAATATTTAACAACACAATGCAAGATTTATTCAGTGACAGTCATGTCATCATCTTCTGGAACATCATCATAACTATCCAAACTTTCAATTGTTTGGTGAATTTCTTGTGACTCCATTTCTTTCAGAATCATTGGCCCAAATCTCTCATGTTTGGCAATAGCATTGTCCTTAAATGAGCTCCTCTTGTCCAGGTCGCTGCTCGTAGTGCATTTGCAATGCAACTGTCAGTGATTTTGTCCCATGAACTTTTCACCCAAGTCACAACCTCTTGCAGTTTAGGCTTCACAAAGTTTCCACGCTGATTTCTCTCCATTCTGTTTTCAATGTAGTCATTGATTTCCACGCGCAAATTGTCCTTGAATGGCTTGTTTAATGCAATATCCAGAGTCTGGAGATAGGCCGCCATTCCTGCGGGAATCATCTGATCTACGTTTCTATCATGATGAAATGTCTTCATATCTTTAGCGCGGTGTGTGCTGGCTGCATCCCAGACTAGCAGACCTCTATGGCTCCCTCGCATAACAAGTGGCTGCATTAAGTCGACCCACTTCCTTATAATTGCTTGCGTGGCCCAGGCTTTTTCAGTTTCAAGAACAAATATGCCTGAAACACGTTCAATCTTATCCTTCTTGCCCTTAGAAATTAATAAAGGTGGGACTTTAGTGCCATCCAGACGAATTGCCAATATGCAGGTAACACGTGCACTTTCGTAAGCAGTGGAGGGAATGTACACTGAGGAGGCACCCGCTGTTCAATTGTTGGTTGAGATGCTTGGCCCATAAACACTGCCGTTTCATCCATAGCAATCATGTTGGAAAGATTGTATTTAGAGAAGTCAGTGTCATCAATAAAGGACTTGAATGCAAATGCACGTTTAATAATTTCAGCATCTTCCAGCCTAAACAGTGTTGTGGATCTTCTTAAAGACAGTTCACTTCGCTGAAGGAAGCTATCCAGCCAGTGTTGTGATGCTTTGAATTCTTCGGGGGCTATTTCGAAATGTGGTGCCATTGCAAGGGCAAATTCTTTAATCTGAGCCCTATTCACAACCAAAGTCTTTGCTCTCCTGTCAATAACCCATTCACAGATCAGGTCTTCCAGCTCGGAAAATAATGGATGCCGACCTGATCCACACTTGCACTTTTTAGCATTTCCGCTGTCCTCTTGTTGACTGAGGTTACCGTAATCTGCTCGCCATTTTCGGACCAATCGGATATTCAGCATCTTCTCTTTGCAGAAAGCAGTAAGATTTTTGCCCTGAGAGTCCTCCACGATTCCTTTCTTGTACTCGACGGAATAGCTCTTTCTTTTTGTGCTCATGTCTAGGGGTAAAAATATACCAACAATGTTTATTTCTTGTACTTTAGACCCTTCAGCAGAAAAGCAGACACCCCCTAAGGCCTCTTTCACATGTAAGTCAAAAACAACAAAGAAAAAGAATACACGGCACTTCTGTAGCTGGTGCACAAGTACCGTAGGATCCAATCCCATAAGCAATGGCAAAAAGAACATGGCTCTCAAATCTGGATGCAAAGAAGTTGTTTTATTCCCTAACACTGAATAGCACAAATGTTTCGGTCATTAACAGACGGTTCACTTCAGCGGTGGACACCGCAAGGTTAAGATAAGCACCAACCTCTTCTAGGATACTTCTCACTGAATCACCTCTGCACACTGAGGAAGGTCTGTTAATGACCAAAACGTTTGTGCTATTCAGTGTTTGGGAATATAAATTCACCTTCTTTGCATCCAGAGTTGAGTGCCAAGTTCTTTTTGTCAGTCAAAAACAGACTTTTTCACTGACGTGTTAAAGACACATATGGCCCTCCGTGTGCCATGATTTTGCTACACGTGATCTTCGTCTGCTACCGTATCCGTGATACCGTAACACTTGCAGATCAAGCACTCCTGTCCACGCTCCTGCTATCCGTGGTGCTGATGTCTCACACTCTGCGGTCTCTGCCCCCGCTGTCTTTTACTTATCGGTCGCGGTGAAGTTAATATTCATGAGAATTATTACCGTAGCCGGGCTGAAAGTAACAGACAGCAGAGGTAGAAACAGCAGCGCTGGAGTCAGGCGACTATAGAAAATCATTTTATTTCACAGGCACGTGTTTTCTCCAGTACGTGTCACACAGATCACATCAATGGGTGGTTCGTGTGACATCAGTGCTGCCGGAGAAAACCAGACATGTCTCTGTGCGGAAAACACGGACATTCGGGTGCGCCGCACGGACACACAGTCCGTGAGAAATCACTGATGTGTGCGCAGACCCATTGATTATAATGGATCTGCATATATGTCCGTGATTCTGGTACGTACGGTATAAAAACTGTACCGTAATATACGTACAGTACCAGAATCACTGTGTGTGAGGGAGGCCTAAAGAATCAAAGAATCAAATTGACACACTGAGTGCCTGACTCACACAAAGAACCACTAAAAATAAGGGCCGTAAAGTACCTGGCTCCCACACACGGTCTAGAGACTGTAATGGCCGAATTGTAAAGATCTCCCACACACGGTCTAGAGACTGTAATGGCCGAATTGTAAAGATCTCCCACCAGGGGCGGACTGGCCCACCAGGAGGTCGGGAGAACCCCCGGTGGGCCCCTGCTATTGATGGCCAAGCCCCCTAGGCCCCGCCCCCCTACCCCCCTGGGTCTCTGTGGATATGTGTGAGAGGCCCCCCCGGCCAGTAATTTCACTAATCACATCAGCACATTGCCGATATGATTAGTGACAATCCCATTCCCTAAGCAGCGACACTGCAGGAGGAGGCAGTCGCAGAGCGATGACTGCTTCCTTCCTGTGCAGGTGACTGCAGCATCACGCTGCAGAGGACGGACCCGGCGTCACCATAGGCCAGGCTGCAGGAGCAGCAGCACGTGAGTATAGAAGGCAGGGGCCCAGGGTAGGGGGGGGGTGCGGGAACAGGGCCGCCATCAGGGCATTACTACTGTGACTCCTGTCACATTAGGGCAATGAGGGGGGCCCGGGCCGTTCATAGAGAGCTGCCACCTCTCTTCCTGCTCTGCAGAGCAGGACAGGAAACGTACCGGACCAAAACGAAGGCTGCAGGAGCTGAGAAGGTGAAGGACCTGTAAATTCAGGACCTTCCATGTCAGCTGACTAATCATGTGCCTGATCTCATCACAGGAAAAGTGACTGGAACTTCTGCAGCCTCCGTGCAGATCCCAGTGTCTCCTCTCCTGCTGTGCACCATCTGGAAATGCAAGATGAGGTAATGTGTGTGTGTACAGACTGTGTGTAACATGGGGGTGCTGCAGCCTGTGTGTGTGTGTGTTTGTATGTACACAGGCTGTGTGTAACATGGGGGTGCTGCAGCGTGTGTGTGTGTGCGTGTGTCTCTACAGGCTGTGTGTAACATGGGGGTGCTGCAGCCTGTGTGTGTGTGTGTGTGCAGGCTGTGTGTAACATGGGGGTGCTACAGCCTGTGTGTGTGTGTACAGGCTGTGTGTAACATGGGGGTGCTGCAGCGTGTGTGTGTGTGTGCGTGTGTCTCTACAGGCTGTGTGTAACATGGGAGTGCTGCAGCCTGTGTGTGTGTGTCTGTGTGTGTATGTACACAGGCTGTGTGTAACTTGGGGGTGCTGCAGCGTGTGTGTGTGTGTGCGTGTGTCTCTACAGGCTGTGTGTAACATGGGGGTGCTGCAGCCTGTGTGTGTGTGTCTGTGTGTGTATGTACACAGGCTGTGTGTAACATGGGGGTGCTGCAGCCTGTGTGTGTGTGTCTCTACAGGCTGTGTGTAACATGGGGGTGTTGCAGCCTTTGTGTGTGTGTGTGTGTGTCTGTGTGTGTGTGTGTGTGTACAGGCTGTGTGTAACATGGGGGTGCTGCAGTGTGTGTGTGTGTGTATGTGTGTGTGTGTACAGGCTGTGTGTAACATGGGGGTGCTGCAGCCTGAGTGTGTGTGTGTGTGTATGTGTGTGTGTACAGGCTGTGTGTAACATGGGGGTGCTGCAGCCTGTGTGTGTGTGTACAGGCTGTGTGTAACATGGGGTGCTGCAGCGTGTGTGTGTGTGTGTGTGTGTGTGTACAGGCTGTGTGTAACATGGGGGTGCTGCAGCGTGCGTGTGTGTGTGTGTGTGTGTGTGTGTGTGTGTACAGGCTGTGTGTAATGTTATGGTTAATATTTTATATTAAGTTTTGATTATCATTTAAGCAATTTATATATCTATATATCTTTGATAATTTTGTATTTTTATATTAGCTTCATAAGTGTTATTCATAAAAGCAATAACACAGGGTGTACTCTTTGTTATAAGGATGCTTTTGTCTCAAATGTCTTTGTTAATGAAGGTCCAGAAAACTGGACAGAACTAGATTTTTAGAAATGCAGCCGGATCCATGATTTACGATTTTGTTATTTTCAACTTTCATTCCATTTTTGGTCATGTACTAAGCCGTCCCCTTTTCTTTTGTGGTTGTAATAAACTACTGTCTGGGCATCTGAGATTCAGACAAAGCCTGGTACACGGACATTAACTGTGTGTTCGTGTGTTTGTCTCCGATGCATCGCTATTAATTGGACCAACACTGGCAGATCTGGAGATCACTTTGTATCTCACCCTAAATTAGCTCTCCCAAGAAAGTGGTTTCCACGACAGAACATGGTGCAGAAACCTGGGATGGTTAACTGGACCTCTCTGTGACCCGACTACAAAGACCTTCCCAGGAACCACTGAACAAAATCCGCGGTGAGTAACCCATTGTGTTACAAATGTTTCAGTGCTTTCTGGAGGTCCGAGACGGGTACGTAGTGGTCCAACAAGACCATTCTTATCAAACCTCTGCCAGTGTTTGGATTTTGTGTGTATGATTGAAATAATAGAGATATGCCATCTGTGATCTGTTATATGTATCAATGTGTTTTTAAATGTGCGAATGATTGTTGAAGGAAATTGAATGAAGAGTATATCATCTCAGCAGTTGAAAGATTATATGTTGTCCTGTGTTTTCTATATGACTGTTATGTCTGGAATTATATTTTAAGCTATGAGGATCCTTTAATGTGGGACTGATTGATGTTTGAGTGACGGATGTATTGTAAAAATCTGATAAACCATTGTGCTGGTGTTTATGTTCTCTTCAATTTGCATTTAAGATGGGAATTGGCTTAATAGGAGGTGTAGTTTGTAATCATCCAGTTTATCCAGACAAAGAAACATATAGCCATTAGCCAGAGAGGGAAAACTTATTGAAGATTTTATTTTTGGAGCTGCGCCCTCTACAGGACAAGAAAGGGAACTTGTTTGAGTAGTTGAAATCTGATATGCTCTGGTCTGGATACACTGTCTCTTTTGTGTTTGATGTAATCTGTTTGAGTCAGAGGTAGATGGAGATTTTGTAGGAAATTAGCTTAGTCTCCCATGATATATTATATTGAGAAGTAGAAGTAATCCCAATAACTGTTGGTAGTAGAGTTTATGAATTGTTATTTGTTTGGTTCTGTATCAGAATTGTACGGGTACAGAGGGCTGGTAACCTGATGCTTCCTAGAAATTCTTCTCTTGCGAGAACAGTGGTTCTGGGAGTAGAAATCTTTCTCTTGCGAGCAAATTGGTGCTGGGAGAAGAGTAGAGTCTTCTGCGGTTAAGACTCTATGGCCCATTTCAGTTCTACGGTTAACTGCGGGCATTGAAGTTGCAGTCAGAGGACTGGCAGCTATAGGATGTAATCAGCCTCAGAGGTACCACCCATGTCCCTACAAAGGGTATAGAAGAAAGACGAAAAGGGAATGAAGCAATGGATTGATGCAAAATGTTATTGGAATTTTTTTTGTTTTGGGAGATGTTTTTTTTTCTGCAAATGTGAAGACTGTTTGAAAGATAAAAACAAACAGGTTAGAATGTGGTAAAGTATCCAAGCATCTCTCACTGAGTGACCATAAATCAGATTAAACCATTCATGGTGGTGTATATGTAATCTGTGATAGTATAAAGGCCCAGGGAACGCTGCAGTCTCTATAACTGATGTAAAACCTGTGCTGCCTCCCCCCCTTCAGCACCCCTGCCATATGCAGGATCATTGGGATAGACCTGCAGACACTGTGGCCAACACAGTCCCTCTGGAGCTAATATGGCGTGTTCTGTGTTTCCCCATGCTCAGGTATATTGTCCTTGCTACCTAGATCCTGAATCTCCTGTAAAATTACCCTTACATTAAGAACATATCTCCAGGGTATTCAGGAGGTATATCTGGCCACATAGGAAAACCTAATCTTGGTAACTTTCCAGAGAATGGAGTTTAACAGAGGATTAGACACTGGTTTTAGGCAGAATAAGCGACAAGATCTGTTGCAGATTGTAGCATAGGACCATACTCAGTTTTGGGTATGAACATAATGATAAGATTCATGGACTATTGCTGCGGTGTGTTATAAATGCCCATAGACCTACAGTCCAGGGCGCTGTACCAGTCTCCCAAAGTGGAGCAATATGAAATGGATGTATTTGAGGGAAATATCCCCTGGGTAGCTGAACTAGAAAGGAAAGCGTTAATTTGGCCCCCCTGCAGCCAAGTAGAAGAAAAAGGAGGGGTAGAGGGGGAATCCACCACAAGAAGGAGATAAGAGACTAAACTACAGGAATACACAAAAGAGTGAGGAGGGAAAAAAAATAGCCTATATGTAACCATTATAGAGGAGAAATAACACAATAATGTTTATTGATAACAAGTAAAATGGTGCAGTGGGTACAACCGAGAAAGGGCAACATCACAACAATCAAAATATGTAAAAGGAATATTTATAATGTTGTATTATAAAGGAATGTTTATAATGATGGTGAAGTATATTACAATAGCAATGGTAAATGTGTCAGCTAAAAAGACTGAAGGTATGTCAGCCATGCTGCATAGGAAGATAACACAATGTGTGAGAGGATGGTACTTCGCTACGGACATCTTGTTGGTGTGTGATGTCCAGAACCAATGTGTGGTTTTGTGATTAGTGTCACCTTCATCAGGGTGTGGGGTTGTCGCAGCCCTAGAGGCTTTGAAGGCTTAGACTACAGCAATGTAAAAGGTTGGGCTTGTGGGCAAAAAAGGTTTTTTTTGTTTTTTTGAGGGGACAAATGTCCCAAAAATGCAACAACTACTATCGTGACCCCCACCACCATAGGAAACTGACAATTCAGACGTCTCCCACAACCCCATTGTCATCCCCCGGGGACTATATTCATTGTTCCTATTTTGTGACCCAGGTTTTAAGTTTTCTCATATTCACTTATTAATTTAAGGACAGACATGTTGCAGAAAATTGGGACCTGCATATAATTTACACTAATTGGGCCCAAGGTGACAACCCCCCCCCCCCTTAAAAGAAGGCACTCTGTGTAGTCTCCGAATCCTGACTGACAATTCCCAAAGCTAGTTGTTTGACTTGAGAATAAATCCAGACAGTTGTGTTCACATAAGCAAAATAGACGTGGGAAAAACCTTTAACCCTTTACCGCCACAAGCAGGTTGGACATATAGCCAGCGTCCTCACCCAAGAACCCGGTGGCAGACAGCACCCTCCAGAGTATTACTCTGGGATACTACATTCAGTTATTACAGTGACCCCTGCTTGTGTAAGAGCTGGGCAGCTGTTTCAGGACTCTAGAAAGACAGAGGACATAGTGTTAAGCTGCCCCCTCACTCCAAGCTCCTCATGCTGTATCTGAAAGACTCCAACAGGCTCAGACCCACCATCTTTCAGTATAAAGGCCGGACAAATATTAAGCTTTTCCCTCTTTACATTCCCCCATAATGCTCTCAAACTGTAATGGTCTAAATCCAGCTGCATGATTAACAGTGGATTGTAGAAAAGGGAGGAGAATATTTGGATGGGGAAGTGGGAGGGACCATGAGACAAGACCTGTCCCTGTGGGAGAGACCGTGAGACAAGACCTGCCCCTGAGGGAGGGACCATGAGACAAGACCGGCCCCTGTGGGAGGGACCATGAGACAAGACCGGCCCCTGTGGGGGGGACCATGAGACAAGACTTGCCCCTGTTTTTCAAACTAGCAGATGAAGAAGTTCAGTTTGATATGACACATGACTGTCAGGCATTGGTGGAGGCAGAAACAGAGGACTTGACAAATATCACTGATGTACCACTCACTAACCCCTCTGCTGAGTATTTTATAGATGGTTCCAGAGCTTTGGACAATGATCAAGGACTGTTCATCACCGGGTATGCAGTAGTCCACAATGGTAAGGCAGTAGGAACCATTCCCTTCGAGCTACTCTGCGCAAGAGGTTTGAGTTGAAGGCATTCGCTGTAATGTGCAGTCTGGGAAAAGGTAAGAAGAGCAATGTATTTTCTGACTCACAATATGCTTTTGGGGTAGCACACGACTTTGGCGCCATTTGGCGAAGCCGTAATTTCCTGACCTCTGCTGGCAAACCCATAAAGAATGCGCAGGCGGTAGAGCAGCTACTGACAGCACTCACCCTTCCCCGAAGGGCAGCCATAGTCAAAGTATCGGCACACACACGGGAACAAACTCCCCTTGCAGTAGGGAATGCACTGGCCGACAAGGCGGCTAAAGAAGCAGCAAGACTACCTCTGACAGACATACTGGCCATAACAGACATAGCCCTCTCAGGGAGCTAAGTGACCGATAGTGCGGGGTGCCCCCTTACAGCAAAGGAGGCTGGCACCGTACCGGCCCCAGTGGCTGTTGATCGTGAACTATTGCAGGTCTTCCAGACCCAGGCCCCCTCAAACGAACAGAATGCGTGGGTCAAAGTGGGCGCTGTACGGTCAGAGTCAGGGGTATGGCAGGTAAACACCCGGATTTGCCTCCCACGCTGCCTGTTCCCCATGATGGCTGCCCTGGCACATTCTCCGGTGCAAAGGTGTGACGTGTGCGGTAGTGCTGCAAAACTGATGTGCCCCAGGGTTCCCGAATATGGCTGCAAAGTATGTCTTGTTTGTGCAAAACACAGCCCCGGTAGGCCTATTTGAGTTCCGCAGAAATTCAGTACCAAAACCAGATTACTCATTTCAGAGACTGCAGGTGGACTACATACTGCTGCCTAAGGTGGGTACTTATGAATATGTCCTGGTATGTCTGAAGCTTAGACCGTGATGAAAGATAATACAAAGACCACAATTACCATCAAGAAAGTAATAAGTAAGGTGGTTTGCAGATATGGGTTTCCCAAAACTATAGAAAGTAACAGAGGTCCTTACTTCAATGGAGAATTAAATGAAACAGATCATGGCTGCTTTGGGAATAGAACAAGCTTTCCACGTTCCCTTTGACCCACAAAGTAGTGGGAAGGTGGAACGCTTTAACGGTACTCTTAAATTAAAGTGCATGGAGGAAACACACTTGTCCTGGGTAGATTGCTTGCCCACCACATTGCTTTCAGTGAGAACTGCCCGAAGAGGTATAAAGAAGCTGTCCCCATATGAATTAATGTTTGGTAGTGTTCCTGAGACAGAATTATATTTCCCACAGCAATTGCAGGCCTCGTATGCTTTTCTCACTGAATATGCGTATGCTTTTCTCACTGAATATGTCGCTGAGTTGCACAAACATCTGACTGTTACTCATAACTGTGTTCTTTCCTCCATCCCAGACCCCATGTTTATAAGTGGCACACACACACCGGCACCAGGTGACTGGGTCGTGGTCAAGAGACACATAAAGAGACCATTGGAGCCTAGATCCAGGCAGCCATTCTAAGTGATGCTAACCACTGCCACTTCTGTCAAGATCCAAGGCAAAGATACAAAGATAACCACTCTGCCTTTTGGATTATGCTGATGGCAACTGTACCTCTTGTCCTATCAATGAGGCACTAAAAGAGGACTGTGATAACAAACTGGTAAAGCATCACCAAGTTCTGTTCCAAGATATGGACTCTAAAGCACTAAGAACTGTTGGATATGCACTCCGAGCCCAATATCTTCTAATTCTACGCCATATCTTGCAGATCCCCTGATCCTATATGAGGACTATAAGTTACGCCTGTGATGCTCCCACTCTTAGGACTGGAAAAACTGTGAGAGTACTTCAATTACTCGTGATTATTTGTAATGATAGTTGTTTCCAGAAAAGTGACCATGGATGTTTGGAGCAATAGTGAACTGTGGTTTACACATTCTGTGTAGACTTGTGAACAACTTTACCAATTTAACTAACATTTTGAGTCTAAGACATCCTGAAGGAATGAGGTCTGTCTCAAGAACTGCTGACATTTGTGTACCAAACCTTCGAAGCAAAGGACGTTTGACTGATATGTGTTGTGTTGGGAGAACCACTGACATAATACACTGCACAATTCCTAAGGATTTATATCTAGTATGTGGTCACCAGGCCTATAAATGACTTTCCCGAGGCGCAGAGGGGATCGACACCTCTGCACGCCTTATGCCGCTACCTTTATATTTCCTCATGGTGTTCTAGATATAAGTGCTTTACCTAAACATTCCCTATATAACCGAGCTGCAGACAAATGTATCTGACAATTT
Source organism: Anomaloglossus baeobatrachus (assembly GCF_048569485.1). Taxonomy (NCBI): domain Eukaryota; kingdom Metazoa; phylum Chordata; class Amphibia; order Anura; family Aromobatidae; genus Anomaloglossus; species Anomaloglossus baeobatrachus. Next base: position 371,078 of record NW_027441799.1, on the reverse strand, counting down.
GGTTCTCAGGTATCATTGGGTGGCTGATGGGCATTCTACAGATGGGAATGTTGATACTACTAGTGTATGTAGCTGCAAGAATTGGTATATTTGTTGTGACAACATTATGTAAAGAGACTCGTAAGATCAAACATCACAGGCCGTCAGTTAACACATCTGCAAAACATCAAAGTGCTCCCTTAGTAAATATATATATGATGAAATTTACAAACAAGATATCTATCGGTGAACGGGGTTGGCCCCTTCATGCTGTCACAGCATGGGGATATAGCTGGTGGATAAATTGTCTGTAAATAATAAAAAGGGAGGAATTGTTATGGTTAATATTTTATATTAAGTTTTGATTATCATTTAAGCAATTTATATATCTATATATCTTTGATAATTTTGTATTTTTATATTAGCTTCATAAGTGTTATTCATAAAAGCAATAACACAGGGTGTACTCTTTGTTATAAGGATGCTTTTGTCTCAAATGTCTTTGTTAATGAAGGTCCAGAAAACTGGACAGAACTAGATTTTTAGAAATGCAGCCGGATCCATGATTTACGATTTTGTTATTTTCAACTTTCATTCCATTTTTGGTCATGTACTAAGCCGTCCCCTTTTCTTTGTGGTTGTAATAAACTACTGTCTGGGCATCTGAGATTCAGACAAAGCCTGGTACACGGACATTAACTGTGTGTTCGTGTGTTTGTCTCCGATGCATCGCTATTAATTGGACCAACACTGGCAGATCTGGAGATCACTTTGTATCTCACCCTAAATTAGCTCTCCCAAGAAAGTGGTTTCCACGACACAACATACCAGAATTTGGCTTCAAATTTAAAGCCAAAGGTAATAGGAAATGAAGAGCCGTTTTCAGAGCCAAAAGACCCGGCTCACCAAAAAACCGCATTTTACCCATCACTACTGAGGAGCTGACCATGTGACCCTGACTCCTCCCCTCCATGTGACATCATCACAGGTCCTGGAAGCACAGAGCAGTCACATGTATACTGTGCGGCTGTTACTCTAGATGCGGGGTTGGGAAGCACCAAGCGAACAGCAAAAAGGAAGGTAACGGAAACCCTGTGTCTAGGGAAACTAAACTAGACTAAACCTACTGCTGGTCCCTGGGCCCTCACCACCATAGATAGGTTCCTCACCTCTGCGCCGAGCCGGATACCTGACCCTAGCTATAACTACTGCTGGTCCCTGGGCCCTCACCACCATAGATAGGTTCCGCACCTCTGCCCCGAGCCGGATACCTGACCCTAGCTATAACTACTGCTGGTCCCTGGGTCCTCACCACCATAGATAGGTTCCGCACCTCTGCCCCGAGCCAGATACCTGACCCTAGCTATAACTACTGCTGTTCCCTGGGTCCTCACCACCATAGATAGGTTCCTCACCTCTGCCCCGAGCCGGATACCTGACCCTAGCTATAACTACTGCTGGTCCCTGGGCCCTCACCACCATAGATAGGTTCCTCACCTCTGCCCCGAGCCGGATACCTGACCCTAGCTATAACTACTGCTGGTCCCTGGGTCCTCACCACCATAGATAGGTTCCTCACCTCTGCGCCGAGCCGGATACCTGACCCTAGCTATAACTACTGCTGGTCCCTGGGTCCTCACCACCATAGATAGGTTCCGCACCTCTGCCCCGAGCCGGATACCTGACCCTAGCTATAACTACTGCTGGTCCCTGGGTCCTCACCACCATAGATAGGTTCCTCACCTCTGCGCCGAGCCGGATACCTGACCCTAGCTATAACTACTGCTGGTCCCTGGGTCCTCACCACCATAGATAGGTTCCGCACCTCTGCCCCGAGCCGGATACCTGACCCTAGATATAACTACTGCTGGTCCCTGGGCCCTCACCACCATAGATAGGTTCCGCACCTCTGCACCGAGCCGGATATCTGACCCTAGCTATAACTACTGCTGGTCCCTGGGCCCTCACCACCATAGATAGGTTCCGCAACTCTGCGCCGAGCCGGATACCTGACCCTAGCTATAACTACTGCTGGTCCCTGGGCCCTCACCACCATAGATAGGTTCCGCACCTCTGCCCCGAGCCGGATACCTGACCCTAGCTATAACTACTGCTGGGCCCTGGGCCCTCACCACCATAGATAGGTTCCTCACCACTGCCCCGAGCCGGATACCTGACCCTAGCTATAACTACTGCTGGTCCCTGGGTCCTCACCACCATAGATAGGTTCCTCACCTCTGCTCCGAGCCGGATACCTGACCCTAGCTATAACTACTGCTGGTCCCTGGGTCCTCACCACCATAGATAGGTTCCGCACCTCTGCGCCGAGCCGGATACCTGACCCTAGCTATAACTACTGCTGTTCCCTGGGTCCTCACCACCATAGATAGGTTCCTCACCTCTGCGCCGAGCCGGATACCTGACCCTAGCTATAACTACTGCTGGTCCCTGGGTCCCTCACCACCATAGATAGGTTCCGCACCTCTGCGCCGAGCCGGATACCTGACCCTAGATATAACTACTGCTGGGCCCTGGGCCCTCACCACCATAGATAGGTTCCTCACCTCTGCCCTGAGCCGGATACCTGACCCTAGCTATAACTACTGCGGGGCCCTAAATAGGGAAAGGGTGGGATGAGCTCTTCATCAACCCCACTAAAGACACAAGGAGGACACAGGAAAATGCATGAACTACTTATCTACAGGTGACACAGGTAGAAGTTCAGCAGCAATACCACAGAGGAGCACAAGCCACCTGCTTACAACCAAGGCTTGAATGAACTAAAAATATCACCAGCATCAGTCCAAGAAGTAACTGGTATTTAAGCACCCAGACAATGCTGATGATCTGGTGTAAGGCGAGCTCCTGCTGGGTCCAAAAGGGGGAGAGAAATCCAGCAGGAAATTAATACTGACAGCAGGAACAATGGAAAGTCAGGGAGCATTCTGCGCAGCCAGATGCTGTGACCTTCTATAGCCAGAAACCACATGACTGTCACTTGTGACAGCGGCTCTGCAGGTGGAGGTGTGTGGAAATTCACCATTATTGGTCACAGGTGGCATTAACCCCTAAAGCTCTGAGACTTTCTTGGAGTTTTTCTCTCACTGATTTCTATGAATTGTGAGGTTTTTGTTCCTTTTCCTCTGATAGATACAAACACCCAAACTTCTGCCACAGGACTGTAAACAAGAAGACCCCGATGTTCCTCAGGATCATCAGGTAGATGGAGAGAAGGTGCCATGAAATCTCCCTATGATGTGTAGACGGCTGTGAAGGTCTTGTGCTCAGTCTTGTTTTATCCTCCAGTATTATATGTGTTATACTTGTGTAATGAGAGCGGTGGAGATGGCAGGATTAGGAGAGATAAGAGCTTTGATGATTCCTTTTAGTCCTCGTTCACACTACTGTATTTTCAGTGCTGTCCATAAAATAAGACAACGTCTCGCCCTCAGACCATTGTTATTGGATGTGGCGGTGCAGATGGGGATTTTCTTCCTCACTGACAGAATCTGCGTGTGAGAATAATCCCAGCATCCTCTAGTGTCTTCTGTAAATCGGAGGAGACTCGTCCATTCAGGTCTGTGTCTGCACAAACCATCAGATTCCCACCAGCTCCACCATACAGCAGACATTGTGTTACGGGTACATTGCAGTTCTGTAATGGAGGAAGCTGTAAATGGTCTTGTAAATTATTAATAGCGGCTGTAAATACCGGATTGTATATGGATGACAAATAAGAAAAGACTCGTCCTAGTTTTCTGGATGAAGCTGTGATGATTTTTTATCCGGTCGTGTGATCCCGGCATTAGAGGCCGTTACATCCCGGGAAGAGAGGATTTATCTACAAAGTGTAAAATCTTTCCCTTCCCTGAATATTTCTGCCTCCGGTCACATCCCGTCTGCCGGTATAACGGGCTCCGCACCACAAAACTCACATCCAACTCATCAATTCTGTTGGGTTTTTCTAAGTCACTTTTTTTATTTTCTCGTATTAATGTTTTTTGTTCCAAATTCTTCACAATGGAGCAAGTGGATCATGAATTTTGCACACAATAGAAACGCTTTGTATTTTTCCCTGTGACCTGTGTTTTTTACTTTTTAGTACAAAATGTCTCTTGTTCCTAAATGGCGAAAAGTTTGCACCAAAATACTTGCTATACATAAACTATCTCGGGTGTGGACTGGAGAACATTCGTGACAAAATGTCATCATTTTTTGAAAGTAGAAATACCGTTCCTCTAAAAACTATTCACACCCGATGAACATTTCAATGTTTTTTTACATTACAGCCACAAACAAGTGGATTTTATTGGGGTTTTATGTGATAACAACACAAAGTAGCAAATATGTATGAGTATAAAGGAAATTATACACGGATTTCTAAACATTTTAAGTAATGTAACTCTGAAAATTGTGATGTGCATTAGTATTCAGCCCCCTGAGTGAATACTTTGCAGGACAAACCTTTCACTGCAAGTACTTCTGCCAGTCTCTTGGGGGATGTGTCTACCAGCTTTGCACATCTAGAGGTGAAATTTTTGCCCTTTCTACTTTATAAAACAGCTCTATCTCAGATAAATAGGATGACGGCGTCTGTGAAGAAATTTTCAATTCTTATGTTTTGCTTTTAAAAATGTTCACTCTTCTATAACGGCCAAATTTGTGGAGTTTATGACTTATAGTTGTCCTGTGGACAGATTCTCCCCCTGACCTCTGGATCTCTGCTGCTTTTCCACTGACCTCTTGGCTGCTTCTCTATAATTACTGCTCTCCTTGCTTGGGATGTTGGTTTAGGTGGACAGCCATGTCTTTGTCATTTTCCAGTTCTGCTATATGTGACAACTCAGCATCTGGAGATTTGTGTGAGGGGTGAACTGTTCTTAATTAGGCCAGACATATTGTGCCTTTGATTGCCAAATCAAGAGAAGTTAGCCATTGTTTCATGTCAGACTGACCAGAGCCCTATTGTCTGTTAAATATTGATTGCCTCAGCTTCTTTGACTGTCAATTAGAGGAATATTATGCAGTCAGATTGAACTGAACCAATGAGAGAACAGCCATCTCCCACCAATCCTGTAAGATACAATACTCTGAAATGAGAACTGAGGGGTATGAAAAGGGCTTTGCTCCTCTTTCAACATTAATTTTGCAGGACTTCAGCCTAAAATCCGCATTTTTAGCTGGAGGATCACATATGTGCTTCACTGCTCAATGCTGAGCCCCCAATTGTGCCTGGAGAACGCAGGTGAGGACAGTTCAGTTTCCTGGCTACATACCTTGCTGTGCTCGTTCAGCTTTCTAAGCTTCTCGCTATCTCCTCTCAGTGGGTGCTCATCAAAAGCGAGGTGCTGCTGACTGGGATAGTTAGCCAAGGAAGCACCGAAATCGCAAAGTTTCTAATCCCTCGCGAGCCAACGGATGGGAGATACTCTGTTGCTTGTACCATCTTGTGATCTTGCTGGAAATGTAATATACATGTTTGCCTGTTGGTGAACCAGTAACGTCCTACCAAGGTGTGGTTCCCTCACTCTGTGTTGTCTGAGTAGTGTTCTGCCCACAGAAAATGAGTGTGAGCGTTCAGTGGGATGAGTCCTGGTCTGAGCGGTCTTTCTGAAGACAGCCAGGCCAGCGGACGACCGTACCTACTGACCCTTGTGTCTCCACACTATACTGCTGACATTTTTGGATGATGGATTGCATAGTGCTTAGTGAGATGTTCAGAGCCTTGGCTATTTTTTTTCATAACTGAAGCCAGCTTTACTCTTCTCCACAACTTTATTTCTGACCTGTCTGGTGGGTTCCTTGGTTTTCAAGATGTTGTTTGATTCATAATATTTTGAAATAAAACTTGTGAAACCTTCACAAAACAGCTGTAGTTATACTGAAAATAAATGATACAGGTGACTCAATTTACTAATTCTGTGACTTCTGGAAGCAATTGGTCACTCAGGGGCATCATACTACAAGGGGCTTAATACAAATGTGTGCCGCCCCCCTGCCAGCAGCCGACGCTGCTTGCATCCGGGTCTGCTGGGGTCGTGGTTCGAGGGGTCTCGCGGACACTCCGAATAAATGGGGGTACATAGATGTACGGGCTAGGCCATATTAAGTTCGTGACGCCACCCACGGTGTGTGGTGAGTTGGGACACCACCACTGCTGTTATGGGGCACCCGAGGGAGATGTATTGGCAGCTGGATGTTAACCCCTCCATGGGCAGGGATGGTTGCCCCGGGGCCCAGTGTCTGGTGCATGGTGTAGCGACGGCAAGGGGGATGCTTGATTACTCACGGTCAATAAATCACACAAGTCTTTGGTAAACCAAGGTGCCACGGCCGGTTGCATTCGGGTCCCTCATCCAGGCTGGTGGTCTCTATCCTTTTCCTCTGCACTGATTTTGTGTAAGATGGACTTCCCAGTCTGGAACTCAGGAGTCCGCTCCCGGCTGGATGTGGCCTAAGGAGCCGTGCCCGCAGACGCTGGCCCGTGGGATCTATGGGCCCTGGCGGTGACCTCTTATCCCCATCGGTGGGCTGTTGTCTCCTATGAGGGACTTTGGGTGGGACAGGACCTATAATCTTGGCCTCAATCAGTTAATTAACTAGGCCGCTCATTTCCGGTCCTTGCTTCAGGGTCCGAGTACCCCTCTTGTGCTCCGGTTTCCGGGTGGGTTCCCCGTGTTGGAACCGGCGGACTACAACCCTGTTCCGGTCCACCTCGGTTCTGCCGAGCCATCTTCCCGTCTCCTGCTGACGTAGACCACCATCTGCCTCTTAGCCAAAGGCACCAGGGCTCCTACCCTGGTATCGTTCAACTTGAACTTCTTCCTGCTGGAGCTACACTTAGCTCCTGCCCACACTCCTCTCCAAACTGAACTCCAAGCTAGACTGTTTGTTTTCCCGCCCCGGGCTGTCTTGAACTCTGGGTGGGCGTGTTCAACTGCCTGGTCACGCCCACTGGTGTGTCTCCCTTTCCCTAAGGGGGGGTGACTAGGTTTTTAGGTTGGCTGTGTGTTTCCTAAGTGGGGGGAAGGTGTTATGCGTCGGCCTATCTGTGACTACCTGGTTTTGCCAGGGCGTCACAAATGCACATCACAATATTCAGATTTATATTTTTAAAAAGTTAGAAAACTATCTATCATTTCCTTTACACTTCACAACAACTTGTTACTTGCTAATGTGCCGTCCCCGTGCCCAGCAGCCGACACTGCTTGGATCCGCACCCTATCCATGGGCGGTGGCTCGAGGGTCTCCGGACCCGGGGGTTCCGCGGACACGCCGAACAAATGGGAGGGGGGGCGTTGTTATGAGGGCTAGGCCGTAGTAAGTTCGCAATGCCACCCACGGTGTGTGGTGAGGTGGGACACCACCGCTGCTGTTGTGGGGCACCCGGGGGTGATGTTATGCAGCAAGTTGTTAACCCCTCCGTGGGTAGGGATGGTGGCCCCAGGGCCCAGTGGCACAGAGCGAGGAATGGTAACCGCAGGGAGTGTGGTTGTACTCACTTTTAGTAAACACACGAGTGTCGGGGGGGGGGGGGTGCTGTCGGGCTGACTGAGGCAGCACTGAGTCTCCCTCGCCCGGGCAGCCAGGGCCGGCTTCAGCACCCGTCAAGAAGGGTGGTGATGTATGCTGCGGCCCCCGGGCGGAGTTCCGGGGACCAGAGCGCTCATGGCGGCAGCCGCACTTCCTTGGCTGCAGGCTCTTAAATGCTCACCTGCACACAGCTTTCACCGCCGCGTGTAGGGTCTAACTTCATCTGTGGGCGGCGATAGCACGCAGCGTACACAGCGCTCCCACAGATGAAGGTAGATGCTAGAATACATGGGCTCCTTCCAGGTATGACTTAATTTGTCATGAAGCTGGTCACGCCCACTAACCTGGAAGGAGCCCATACATTCTAGGCTCCACCCACAGATGAAGAGAGGAGCCAAAGCATTAACATCCCGACGAGCTGTATGTTCTGTCCCCCCAGACCTGTATACCCTGCAGTATACCCTGCAGAAGTGTCTATCTCCCCACCCTAGACCTGTATACCCTGCAGAAGTGTCTATCCCCCCACCCCAGACCTGTATACCCTGCAGAAGTGTCTATTCCCCCCACCCAGAGCTGTATACCCTGCAGAAGTGTCTATTCCCCCCACCCAGAGCTGTATACCCTGCAGAAGTGTCTATCCCCCCACCCAAAGCTGTATACCCTGCAAAACTGTCTGTCCCCCACCCCAGAGCTGTATACCCTGCAGAACTGTCTATTCACCCCACCACAGTGCTGTATACCCCAGAACTCTCTATTCACCCCACCCTAGTGCTGTATACCCCCAGTACTGTCTACCCACCCCCCACCCCAGTGCTGTATACCCCCAGAACTGTCTATCCCCCGCCCCAGAGCTGTATACCTTGCAGAACTGTCTATTCACCCCACCCCAGTGCTGTATACCCCCAGAACTCTCTGTTCACCCCATCCCAGTGCTGTATACCCCCAGTACTGTCTACCCCCCACCCCAGTGCTGTATACCCCCAGAACTGTCTATCCCCTGACCCTAATGCTGTATACCAACAGAACTGTCTATTCCCTTGACCCCAGTGCTGTATACCCCCAGAACTGTGTATCCCCTGACCCCAGTGCTGTATACCCCCAGAACTGTCTATCCCCCCACCCCTGTGCTGTATACCCCCAGAACTTTCTATCCCCTGATCCTAGTGCTGTATACCCCCAGAACTGTCTATCCCCCCACCATGCCATACGCTAATGAGGCTCCAGCCTTTATTTGTGATACTGACTAATTCTCATCATTAGGCCTCAGTCTCACTTGTACATTGCTTCCCATGCGAGAGCATCAGATGCGATATGCTAATAACCCTTGGCTCAGGCTCTGCTGCGAGCCTGAGCCGAGTGTCATGCGACTGTGATCCGATCTTGTGATCGGATCATAGGTACAGACAAGAGGAATGGAGGGGGTAATTCTCATCCTTCTCCACGGCTGTCCAAGTGTAGTGCGATGTTTCACACACTCCTGTAGACCTGTATGGGTGTGTGAGCTGAGATTCGCTGCCAAACGCAGCCAATATAGCATGAAAAATCAATCGCAGATAGACACTGCCCCATAGTTTTACACTGGTGCAAGTGCACTTCGATGTTTTATCAGATTGCACTCATCCGTGCAAAACGCAAGTGGAACTGAGGCCTTACTGTAGTTCCTGTATAGTCCACAGTCTGATGATGATTGATAACTCCCAAGTACCTCCTTCCCATTGTTAAAAGGAATCTGTCACCAGCTTTTGCTCCCCCATCTGAGAGCAGCATAATGTAGAGACAGAGACCTTGATTCCAGCGATGTGTCACTTACTGAGCTCTTTGCTGTTATTTTGATAAAATCAATGTTTTCTCTGCTGCAGATCTAGCAGTTATACAGAGCTGATGAATATGTTGGACTACCTGGCAGCATGCCAAGCAGTCCTGTAATGATAATCTACTGCTGATTAAACAGTGATTTTATCAAAACTACACTAAGCAGCACAGTAAGTGACAGACCGCTGGAATCAGGATCTCTGCCCCTACATTATGCTGCTCTCAGATTAGGTGTGAAAATCCTGGTGACAGATTCCCTTTAAGGATGTACTGGAAGTTGTAGATTCCTGCAATTCAAATGTGTATATGTCTGAGCTGACATTACAATTGATGTACCATGTACTGCTTGTGGTTCTGATTATGTATTTCTATACTGATGAGGGTTTTGATGCTGTATTTTTGAACTTATGGGGTTATATGGATGTATTTCTGTACTGCTGGTGATTCTGATGATGAATTTCTGTGCTGCTGGTGGTTGTAATGCTGTATTGATGGGGGTTCTATTTATGTATTTCTGTACCTCTGCTGGTTCTGGTGATGAGTTTCTGTACTGCTGGTGGTTGTGATGCTGTGTTTCTGTACTGTTGGGGGTTACAATTATGTATTTCTGTACCTCTGCTGGTTCTGGTGCTGTTACTAGTTCTGATCCTGTACACAAGTAACAATACATAAATTGTGAGATGGGACAACCCTTTTATTTAGAATTAGGCTACACTGCTTAATTTTATAAGTAAAGTCTTGTCCAGGTTTGAGATGAAAGTTTCCAGTCTCTCTAGGTGACTGCAGGCTTCTGAATTCTTACAATGCATGCTCTACATACTTTTAGGATTCTCCGGTGCCAGTGACAAGAGTGGACGGTCATGTGAGCGCAAGTATGAGATTTTTATATTTCTGGCCACATTCTGACTAGATGTGTCCAGCCTCACTCAATTCATTTTTATTGAGTGAGGCCATACATGTCTAGTCAGCATATGACCACATGTATGTAAATCACATACTTCCAGTTTTGTGACCTCCCACTCTCACCGCCGGCACCAGAGAATCCTGCCAGTGTGCGCACTGTGAGAATTCAGAAGTCTGTAGTCACATAGAGTGACACAGAGTGACTGCAGATTTTTATCTTAAACCTGAAGAAGCCCTTTGCTTATAAAATTAAGTACTGTAGCCCAATCTTAACAGCATGTAATATACTCCCTGTCAGGATTCAGCTCTGCTCGCTGGTTCCAGCAGACACCACGTGGCCTCTCCACTCATATGGGATTTTCATACTTGATTGAGACAATTAGCTTTTCTTCCTACGTTTTTCTTTATACATCGAGAGAATTACTAAGAGCAGCTCATCATCACATGACTAAGTGTGCAAATCACATATAAATAATTGGTCACATGGGGAGGGCGCAAAATTAAAATCTTGCCCCGGGTGCCGGAAAGCCTAGATACACCTCTGGTTTGTGTATGGTGGACTGTCCTTGTATAAAACTCAGGAGTCCGCTCCCGGCTGGATGTGGCCTAAGGAGCTGTGCCCGCAGACGCTGGCCCGTGGGATCTATGGGCCTTGGCGGTGACCCCTTATCCCTAATCGGTGGGCTGTTGTCTTCTATGAGGGACTTTGGGTGGGACAGGACCTCTAGCCCTGGCCTCAATCGGTTAATTAGCTGGTCCCAGTTGTTTCTGGTGCCGGCTTCAGGGTCCGAGTATCCCCCTTTTGTGCTACGCTTTCTGGGTGGGTTACCCGTGTCGGTACCGGCGGGCTACAACCCTGTCCCGGTCCACCTTGGTTCTGCCGAGCCGTCTTCCCATCTCCTGCTGACGGAGACCACCGTCTGCCTCCTAGCCAGTGGCACCAGGGCTCCTACCCTGGTACCGTTCAACTTGGGCTTCACTGCTGGAGCTACCCCTAGCTCCAGCCCACACTCCTCTCCAAACTGAACTTTAGACTAATCTCGACTTCTCTGAACTTTTCCCGCCCCAGGCTGTCTAGACCCCTGGGTTGGCATGCACGAACTGCCTGGTCACTCCCACTGGTGTGCCCATCTGTCCCTAAGGGGGGGGTGATTAGGGTTTACTGGTTGGCTGGTGTTGCTTTGTGAGGGAAGGTCTTGTGCAGGGGCCTATTGTTGACTACCTGATTTTGCCAGGGCATCACATTCACCCTTGGTTAAACACAGACCATCCGCGGGCTGTCCGACCACCACCATTTATTTTCTAAGAAAAAGGGAAAACGGGTAAACATTTTACAAATATACTAACATTTTTACAGTCAAGTAGGTTTGAATTTTTCTTCCCTTACAGGAGGCATTTTTCTTAAACATTTCACATATAAAACAACTAGGACGGGACGGGACCAGGTCCTTTTCGCTTCACCCACCCAAAACAACCTAACCCTGGTGCCACCGCTAAGCACAGGTGCGCACCCCTTGCCCAATGTTCGGATTAGGTCCGGGTATTGCCCAAACGGGCCGGGTAAAAAGTTCCTTACCCGGCAGTCCTTTTTCAAGGGCCCCACGTCCAGGGGACCCCTGACCCGGTGGGTAGTCACCGGTCTCAGTGGTGACAGGGCCTCGGCCGACTCTACCGCAGGCCCTTCCTCCAACCAGCCTCTCCAGAGACTGCGGCTTGGCGATAAGGTTGGTCAGGGGCTATTTACAAGACCCAAATGTTTATGGGTTGGCCCGCAAGTTCTGAGCCATTGTCTTTGGTAACGGGTTTTAACTGTCAAGACACACAATCCCAACGGGAATTTAACTTTTTGGTAGCCGGGAACCACTACCTGAACATTCGTAATCTGGTAACGTTCTCAACTGATTGGCAGTTATTCACACCATAAACAGACACCACTTACTAGATTGCGGTCTCTCTGTAACTAAGCGGTGGCTGACCCAAATTGGGGCATGTGGACCTTCTAAGTACTCTGGGTTCGCACGGGACCATGTGGGAGAGAGGGAAGTACAGACCCTTCTTCCCCAACGTCAGGCATAGCTGGCAGAGACCTACGAGGGTGGAGTGTAGGTGCGTCCCTGGGCGCTGGTGTTGGGGCATTGCTGTGAGGCTCTTCTGGCTCTTTATCTTCCACGGGTTGTGGGAACATAATGGGAACAATCACCGCTCCATTCTGCATACGCTAATCAGCCGGAAAATCACCCATCACAGTGTGGATCACCTCTTTCTTCTGTTCCACCTTCGGCGCAGGAGGGGAAACCTTTTCCACCATATTCAGGGGTTCTGGGCACTTCTTCAGGTAGTCCCTGGAAACAGTGGCCGTCGTCTTTCCTTGATCACGACTGACGAGGTATGTTTTCTGGTCTGCCCATCCAGTGGGTTCGATAACATATGGGGTCCTTTCCTACTGATCATCTAGTTTGTGCATCCTTCTATTCCTGTTCAGCACTACATCCCCGGGTCCAAAGGGGGCACCCCAGTTTGTTAAAATGCTGCTCCTGCCTCTCCCTGCTCTGGCGCAGGTTTCTTTCCACATACTCCTGGATCTGCCGGTACTGTTTCTGCCGCTTGACGTCCCAATTGGCAGTGGGGGGCATGGTTTCAGGTACCTCAACATCCAGTTCTAGATCCACCGGCAACCTTCCAGGCCGGGCTCTCATCAGGTACGCTGGTGTGCACTTGGTGGAGCTACAGGGGATATTATTGTACATGTCCACCAAGTCGAGCAGTTTCTCGGGCCACAAGTTTCGCTCTTCCAGCGGCAGGGTTTTGAGGAGGTTAAGACCCAAGTGATTCATTTTCTCACACATCCCATTAGTCTGGGCATGGTAGGCTGTGGTCCGGATCTTCTTGCAACCGTACAAGTTGCAGAATTCTTGAAAAACCTCTGCCTTGAAGGCCGGGCCCTGGTCCGTGAGCACTTTCTCCGGGTAACCATGCGGCCGGCAGAAGTACGCCTGGAAAGCCCTTGCCGCAGTGCGGCCCGTTAAGTCCTTGACAGGGACCACCACCATGAACCTGGAGTAGTGGTCTACGATGGTCAGGGCGTACGTATACCCCCTTTGGCTAGGCGTGAGCTTGACATGGTCCAGGGCGACCAACTCTAACGGCTGGCGGGTGACAATTGGCTGTAGCGGGGTCTTTTGACTGGTTTCGTCCCGTCTTCTCAGCGCACATGGACCAAATTCTCTGCACCAGGCCTCTACGGACTCTCGCATCCTGCTCCAGTAGAAGCGCTCCCGCAACAGCATCTCCAACTTCTTCCAGCCGAAATGTCCGGCCCCATCATGATAAGCCTTCAGGATCTTGGGTACGTATGCCTGCGGCACCACCAGCTGACGGACCTTCTTGTGCGTCTTAGGGTTGATGAATCCCCTGTACAATGTGCCCTGTTGCAAGTAGAGGCGGTCCCTCTCTTTCCATAATAGCTGGTCTTCAGAGGGGGCAGTAGGCTCTAACCTGGAAGCATCTTGAGCAATCATCATTTTGATTAACCGGACCGCAGGTTCCTGATTTGGGTTTCTCGCCACCCATGGCGGGGTAACGGGTCGAAGTTCGCCTGTTGCTGACCGACATAGGGTTTTTTCATCCCTGGGCTGCTGGAACGCGGGCAGCTCGATTTCTTCCAGACCACCATCCTCCACCCCTTCGTCGGACAGGTGCGGAATCCGGGATAAGGCATCCGCGTTGGTGTTCTTGCGGCCGGCCCTGTACTTAATGGTGAAGTCATAGTTGGCTAGCCGGGCTACCCATCGTTGCTGCAGGGCCCCCAATTTTGCCGTGTCCAGGTGTGTCAAAGGGTTCTTGTCTGTATAGGCGGTGAACTTCGCCGATGCCAGGTAATGCTTGAACCTCTCTGTTATCGCCCAGACAATCGCTAAGAACTCCAACTTAAAAGAGCTGTAATTCTCGGGGTTTCTCTCCGTCGGCCGTAGCTTCCTGCTTGCATAGGCGATCACCTTCTCCCTGCCATCTTGCATCTGGGACAGGACAGCGCCTAAGCCCATATTGCTGGCGTCCGTATAGAGAATGAACGGGAGATCATAGTTGGGATAGGCCAGGATTTCTTCTCCAGTTAAGGCCGACTTCAGTTGCTAGAAGGAGTCCTCGTGCTTCTCACTCCAGGCAAACGGAGGCCCGGGAGTTCTGCCATTCTTGGTCTGTCCCACAAGGAGGTTTTGCATGGGTACGGTCATCTTGGTGTATCCCTTGATGAAGCGACTATTGTAGCCCACCAGGCCCAAGAACTGCCGCACCTCTCTCACCGTGGTAGGCTGCGGCCAACTCTGGATGGCAGTAATCTTCTCAGGATCCGGGGCCACACCTTCAGCACTCACCACATGCCCGAGATACTGCACTCTGGGCTTCAACAGATGGCACTTAGAAGGCTTCAATTTCATCTCGTACTTGGAGAGGGCTTCAAACACTTCCGCAAGGTGTTCTAGATGGGCTTCATATGTCTTGGAATAGACGATTACATCATCCAAGTACAGCAGGACCATCTCGAAGTTGCGATGTCCCAAGCAGCACTCCATGAGCCTCTGAAAGGTTCCCGGAGCATTACACAGCCCAAAAGGCATGCTGTTGAACTCGCAGAGTACCATCGGGGTAGCGAACGCAGTCTTTTCGCGGTCTTCCTCTGCAACCGACACCTGCCAGTAGCCACTAGTGAGGTCAAGGGTAGAGAAATAATTAGCAGTCTTCAACGCGGCAAATGACTCTTCAATGCGAGGGAGAGGGTACGCATCCTTATGCGTTATCTGATTAATCTTCCGGTAGTCCACACACATTCTCATAGTGCCATCCTTCTTCTTCACCAGGACCAACGGAGCTGCCAAGGGACTACAACTATCACGAATGATCCCTGCCTCTTTCATGTTCCTCAACATATTTTTGGCGCACTGGTAGTATGCAGGTGGGATCGGCCTATACCTTTCTTTAATAGGTGGATGTGTACCGGTGGGAATATGGTGCTGACCCCCTTAATCCTCCTGAAATCTAACGGGTGTTTACTGAATACCTGCTCGTACTCTTGCACTACCCGCTACACCCCCTCCTTGTGATGTGCGGGTGTAGATTCGGTGCCAACATGTAACTCCCGGCACCACTCCTCTAAAGGTCGCTTTAAACGCTGCGACATCGCTAGCCGATGCTAGCGATGCCTAGCGTGATAGCACCCGCCCCCATCGTATGACCGATAAGTGTTGATCGCTGCCGTAGCGAACATTATCGCTACGGCAGCATCACACATACTTACCTGCATAGCGACGTCGCTGTGACCGGCGAACCGCCTCCTTTCTAAGGGGGCGGTTCGTTCAGCGTCACAGCGACGTCACAGCAGCGTCACCGAACCGCCGCCCAATAGAAGCGGAGGGGCGGAAATGAGCGGGACGAACATCCCGCCCACCTCCTTCCTTCCGCATTGCCGGCGGCAGGTAAGGAGAGGTTCCTCGTTCCAGCGGCGTCACACGTGGCGATGTGTGCTGCAGCAGGAATGAGGAACAACTGCTTTACTGCTGCAGCAGCGATATTTGAGAATGGACCCCCATGTCACCGATGAGCGATTTTGCACGTTTTTGCAACGATGCAAAATCGCTCAAAGGTGTCACACGCAACGGCATCGCTACAGGGGCCGGATGTGCGTCACAAATTCCGTTACCCCAACGAGATCGCTGTAGCGATCTCGTAGTGTGTAAAGCCCGCTTTACCTGTTCGGATGGGGTGTCACTGTCTGACATGTGATGTGGTGATGGTGGAGGTTGCCACGTGAA
This sequence comes from Anomaloglossus baeobatrachus, assembly GCF_048569485.1. Classification (NCBI taxonomy): domain Eukaryota; kingdom Metazoa; phylum Chordata; class Amphibia; order Anura; family Aromobatidae; genus Anomaloglossus; species Anomaloglossus baeobatrachus. Next base: position 355,044 of record NW_027441799.1, on the reverse strand, counting down.
TGGCGTCTGCATCTATGGTGAATAATTTAGCAAGGGTGGTGTAGCGGGGTAGCCTAACCTCTTCCTTCACGCAGTTCATTCAACTCTCACGGGCACCCGTCCTTTCTTGACATCAATCACCCCTCTGGCTGCCATCACTGTGGGCCAATGCTCCGACGGCAGAGGCTCCACCACTGCCTGGGTAATCCTGTCCACGGGGACCCACTGCCACTCTACACCAGATCATCATTTCACTCCACGGAGGCACTACTAGAGGCGCCACATCCATCACTCGTATGCCACCAATCTCTCCGGCCGACATATTCACCTGTTGTCACTGCAGGAGAGCCCGTATTTCACGTTGCAAAGCCCTCTGCTGGCCCCCTCCCGCGGTGACAGACAGTTGTTGTGATAGGTGCAGCACTTCCCCCATACAGTTCTCGATCACATTGGTCCCTAGGACCATTTTTGGGTTACGGTCACTTGGGTCATTCTGCACAACAATTAGCCCTTGGTGTTTCAGTTCTGCCCGCCCCACCTTCAAGGTCACCTCCTTAAACCCCACCTGGGTCATAGGGAGTCCGTTAGCCGCGATAATGATCAAACTGGTGTCCGGGGGGGTGAGCTCACTGTCAGACCAATATTGCTTGTACAGTATATAGGGCATAGTCGTTACCTGTGAACCGGTGTCGAGAAGGGCGTAAGTCGGGATACCGTCCACAGCAAGGGAGATGATGGGGCGGCCTCCAACATACCGATCACTCCAGTCAGTTGGGCTTTGAGGGTCTATTCCTGAGGATTGGCCCTTGGCCTCAGGGGTTGCTCGTTTAAAGGACACCGGCGAGAGTAGTGACCAGTCTTGTTGCACTTATAGCAGACGGGTGGGCCATACCGGCTGTCGTTGTTCTTCCTCCGCTGCATCCACGGGACGTCCTCTGGGCTGTCGGCGAGCTGTATCTTCTCTACTGGCTTGGCTTTCGATGGTAGCTGTAAGGCAGCGAGGATCCTGGTTACGTCATCACTCAGACGCTGGACTTGCGACGACAGATCCTTTGGGGCCATGGCTGGTGCTGCGGGAGCCGGCAGGGCCAACAAGGGGGCTGCTACTGAGATGGGAGCGGTGTCAGCCGGCCAGGGTGGCTGGTCAGGGGCACCAGCATCACCCACCTGTAGTGCTTTAATGGCCCGATCTTTTAAAACCACAAAGTTCAAATCCACGTGCTCCAGAGACCACAGGCGTGATCTTCGGCGGACCCTAGCCCTTGCAGGAACTGCTCTTGCAGCATTTTATTGCTTTCAGCCTCCGTAATAGGGTCCACCTTCTTCAGGGTGCGTCTGCAGCCTCAAGGCGTAGTCTCGGATGCTGTCTTGCGGTCGTTGTCGGCAGTTATAGAAATGCATCCGCAGCTCCGCTTCAGTATGGGTTTCAAACGCAACTTGCAGTTTGTCAAATATGGCAGTTACTGAGACCCGTTCTGCATCAGCCCAGGTCTCCACCTCCCTGCTCAGTGGCGCTGGTCAGCTGTCCAAGTACCAAAGACGCCCGCTGCTTGCCAGTCATGGCATAAAAATCAAGGATAGTACAGATTTTCTTTCTAAACATCTGCAGGGCATCAGGTTTCCCATCATACTGGGGTAGCCAGGCAGCACCGGGCACGTATGGCAAGGAGATCGGTTTTACCTGGGTGACCGTCGGGGCTACAGCTCCCCCCACTCCTGCGACTGGAGCCGGAGACGCCACGTTTCCGCCAAATGCCAGACTTGCGGGCGCCGCCGCTCCAGCGGCCCGTGCCATTCCGCCGTCGGGGTTAAGTGCGGACATCTTCCCGCTGCTCACCCTTGGTCTTTTGCCGGCACTCCTTCTTTAAGCCTGTAAGTTTCGTTTTCTGACTTCCGGCTCGCTTTCCGAGGGGGCGGGGCTTCGTCTTTCACGCCCTTTTTTTTCGGGGAAGAAGACGTTGGGCTGCAGTTTTTCGCGCCCAAAATGGCGGCAAAATGACGACTTCTGAAATTTTGGCAACGGATCACCGTTGACTGTCCAGTACAAGGCGCACTTCCACAAGGTAAGTGGATGGGCAAGTATCCTGTTCGTGGCACCAAGTTTTGGGGTGTGCCGCCCCCATGCCCAGCAGCCGACGCTGCGCGGATCCGGACCCTCTCCTTGGGCAGTGGTCTCCGGACCCAGGGGTCCCCGCGGACACGCCGAACAAATAGGGGCGACATAGTTATACGGGCTAGGCCGCAGTGAGTTCACAACGCCACCCACGGTGTGTGGTGAGGTGGGACACCACCACTGCTGTTGTGGGGCATCCGGGGGTGATGTTGTGCTGCAAGTTCTTAACCCCTCCGTGGGTAGGGATGGTGGCCCCGGGGCCCAGTGGCACAGTGCGAGGAATGGTACCGCTGGGAGTGTGGTTGTACTCACTTTTTTAGTAAACACACGAGTCTCTGGTAAACCAAGGTGGTGGTGGCCGGTGCCGCGGCCGGTTGCGTTCTAGTCCCCCACCCGGCTGCTGGTCTCTATCCTCTTCCTGCACTGTTTGTGTATGGTGGACTATCCTTGTATAAAACTCAGGAGTCCGCTCCCGGCTGGATGTGGCCTAAGGAGCCGTGCCCGCAGACGCTGGCCCGTGGGATCTATGGGTCTTGGCGGTGACCTCTTATCCCTAATTGGTGGGCTGTTGTCTTCTATGAGGAACCTTGGGTGGGACAGGACCTCTAGTCCTGGCCTCAATCGGTTAATTAGCTAGTCCGAGTTATTTCTGGTGCCAGCTTCAGGGTCCGAGTACCCCCCTTTTGTGCTACGGTTTCCGGGTCGGTTCCCCTTGTTGGTACCGGCGGGCTACAACCCTGTCCCGGTCCACGTCGGTTCTGCCGAGCTGTCTTCCCGTCTCCTGCTGACGGAGACCACCATCTGCCTCCTAGCCAGTGGCACCAGGGCTCCTACCCTGGTACCGTTCAACTTGGGCTTCACTGCTGGAGCTACCCCTAGCTCCAGCCCACACTCCTCTCCAAACTGAACTTCAGACTAATCTTCACTTCTCTGAGCTTTTCCCACCCCGGGCTGTCTAGACCCCTGGGTGGGCGTGCACCAACCGCCTGTTCACGCCCACTGGTGTGTCCATCTGTCCCTAAGGAGGAGTTACTAGGGTTTACTGGTTGGCTGGTGTTGCTTTATGAGGGAAGGTGTTGTGCAGGGGCCTATTGTTGACTACCTGGTTTTGCCAGGGCGTCACACTAAAATAAGTGCAAACGTTCCGGGGGTGTGAATACCTTTACAAAGGGCAAAATTCCTTCCTGACTCTAAAAATATTAGACTAGTTCTATGGATCAATGTCCCATCACAAATATAGTACTGATAACCTGCCATAATATACTTTTTATGGAAGGCATCCAAGCCCACCTTGAATTTTTGTAGTCTATCAACAATTATCACATCGTGTGTCAGAGAGTTCCATATTCTCACTGCTCTTACAGTAAAAAGGATATCAGGATCCCTGCCTTGCAGAAGAATTTCCTTTTAGAGGCTATGAGTTTTATCCTGCAGAATAATTTTTTTTTCCTTTTAGAGGCTATGAGTTTTATCCTGCAGAATAATTTTTTCACCTTCTCAAATAAACTGTACCACCAGCGCCTCGGTACAGCAATGGGGTCCAAAGCAGTATGTTCTTATGCCAATTTATTCATGGGACTCTTTGAAATCCTATATATATTTGATAGTTGCCTTGTAAATAATTGTTTACAGAAGATTCATTGACGATCTGTTCTTTATTTGGGAAAATGAACATGGCACCATAGAACCATTCCTTGATTCACTTAATAATAATACTTGGGGTCTTGAATTCACACCCGTTACTGATAATAACATGATTCACTTTCTTGATTTGACCATCTACCATAAGGATAATAGAATATACATTAAAACTTATTTCAAACAGGTAGATGCCAATAGCTATATTAATTATAACAGTGAACATTATAGCAAATGGTTGCGAAATATACCTATCAATCAGTATAAAAGAATTAGGAGAAACTGCACGACAGAAGGACTTTAAGATGCAAGTAGACGTTTTAAGGGACCGCTTCCAAGAGAAAAAATACCCCAAAACCTTGATCAAGAAAGCATATAACGCGACCAGGACTTTTAAACAAAGGGATTTATTAGTCTCCAAAAAATCGCTACAACCGAAAAAAAGGGTGGATGATCTGGATAATGCCTTTTCCCTCAACTTCCTAACTACATTCAGCAGTGATAATCTCCGAATTAGGAATATATTTGCCAAACATTGGGACATACTGTGGAATGCAGGGCTGTGGAGTCGGAGTCGGAGCTCATTTTGGTGGAGTCGGAGTCGGTATAAAATGCACCGACTCCGACTCCTAAAATATATAATAAATTGGGGACAGTGTGCAATGCAGAATGTGCTGAATATTTTACTAAATAATAACATTTAGTATAATGCTTATATTTAAGTGAAAAATGTATTGTAGTACAATGTGAACATCAGACATTTTATTTTTATGATACAATAATCAATATATTTGGATAGAACATAAAATATACTTATTAGAATACAACTCTAGAACACAAACTAATAAATTGTAAATATGTAATACTATATATATATATATATATATATATACACACACACACACAAGATAACTACACACACGCAAGATAAATACACACACAAGATATATATGTAATCTACTGTATATTACATAGTGTACTACATATTTACAATTTATTACAGTTTTTTGTGTTCTAAAGTTGTATGCAATAAATAGATTTTATGTTGTATGCAAATATATTGATTATTGTATCATAAAAATTATTAAATGTCTGATGTTCACATACACATGTTCATGTAGTACAATAAATTTTTCACCTAACTATAAGCAATATATGTAGGAGTCGGAGTTGGAGTCGGAGTCGGTGCAAGAGAAATTGAGGAGTCGGAGTCGAAGGTTTGGCTTACCGACTCCACAGCCCTGGTTGAACGACCCCATTTTGAAAGACATTTTACCCACTCGTCCTGGCATCACTTTCAGGAGGGCCCCCACTATCAAAAATATAATAGCTCCCAGTCGATTAAGGGAGATACAGAAAATTAAAACCCTGACCTCCCTGATAGGGTCCTATAAATGCAATACCAAAAATTGTCTATGCTGCAAGAGCATTTACCATAAGAGGACATTTTTTTTGTTCCCACTCAGGGTCTGAAAATTTCCCTATAAAGGACCATCTAACATGCCTATCAGATCATGTTATTTACCTCATTGACTGTATTTGTGGCAAACAATATGTAGGCAGGACCTGTCAAGCTTTGCACAACAGACTGAATTCACACAGGTATAATGTTAAAATAGGGTATATGCTACATGCACATCTTTCAAAATCACTCCCATTGAGCATATTCCACCTAACACACCCAATAGGTTGGATATGTTAAGTAAAAAGGAGACCTTCTGGATCCATAAGCCTGGTACCTTGAAACCTGCGGGTCTAAATGAAATTACTGATCTCTTTTATTAATTTATTTCTTAGGGTATTGCTTGTTCGTTTTCCATAAATCTTTGTTTTTATATGCATTTTAAAATTCATATATACATGCAAAAAATCTTTTTAGTATAAGATATACATTTTTATTTTACCCACATAGTGTTATCTTTTTATTTCTTCCTATATGGGTAATTTCTCCATTTTATTCAGATTTGTATATATATATATATATATATATCTGTGTGTGTGTGTGTGTATATATATATATATATATATATATATATACTGTGTGTGTGTATACATTATATATATTTTTATATATATATATATATATATAATGTATTTTATCTAATTATTATTATTATAAACCAATGTTACTATATATTTTTATGAATTTTTATTTTATTTTTCCCTTAATAATAATGTATCAGGTTAATTTACGTTTTTTTGTAATCTGCAACGCATCTCATTTTATAATATTTATTCAGATATCAATTTTTGACTCTTCATATGTATACACAATATTTGTCTTTCTCCTTCATTGTTGTGTTGTAGCTGTCATTTTCTACATTGATAACTCCATATGTTCTTTTTTCCTAAATATAAACCTGCACATTTTTTTTTGTTGTTGTTTTCTTTTCTTTCCCTTCATCATTATCAGCCTTTCTAATTTCTCTCCCTCCCCTCCCCCTTTTTTCCCCCCTCTTGTACACTATGAACTCACTACAACCCATTTTAGGATGGCTCCTTCGTAGACGGAGGTCCCGCGCACGCGCAAATTAGTTTTGGGGTTTTTTTTCCCACGTTATGAACTTATTTCACCTTTCCCCGCGGGTTCTCTCTGCAGCGGTGCTTCTTCACGCATGCGCAGTATATTTTTTCTCACGCTGTTAAACTCTCGTCACCTCCTTCACAGCACAGGTTTTTTTCCCCTATCACTCTGCTACAGTATCCTCACGTTCGACAAAAAAAGTTTTTTTTTACCTTTCCATCTAGTGATTTTTGCCTTTTTCTGGACCTCCAAAACTATTACAATTGTTTTGTGAGGACCCATTTACATTCTTTGAAACTATTTTTGTTCCCTTTTACACTCACAATTGTCATGATGTATTTGTAGCTGGGGACGAACACCCCATTGCCTACCTCAGCAGGAAACTGCTGGACCGAGAAGTGGCCTATGCAACTGTTGAAAAAGAATGTCTGGCTGTAGTGTGGGCCCTTAAGAAACTACGGCCGTATCTGTATGGACAGGAATTCACTGTGGTTACTGATCACAATCCTCTCACCTGGCTGAACAGAGTCTCTGGGGACATTGGACGATTACTGCGATGGAGCCTGGCTCTGCAGCCCTATAACTTTACCATACAATATAGAAGGGGCAGCCAACACCAAAATGCAGATGGACTGTCCAGGCAAGAGGAGCCTTGAGTCCTGTCAGCCATGCCTGCGTGTACTTAACCAGCGACCTGTAGAGGTCCCTAGTACGTACACAAGTTGGGAGGGGAAGGAATTGTCATGATGTATTTTACCTTCTCACTGTATTTGCTGTAATACTATGTCTTGGGATGTAAGTAACCATACCTTCCCCCCATCTCCTGTGTCTCTGGGTCCATAATGCAATTATCTCTTGTCCACACAGCCAGGGGAACTTCTCATTGTTTCGTAAGCAGTGGATAACGCCAACTACACAAACCTGTAGACATCTCGGAGCCAACCTTCTAGAATCTTCTAGTGGGCCCAACCATTGCATAGACCCCTACCCTTGAGGGGCGGGCCCACGAGCTCAGACAATTCACTCCTGTTTCTAAATGCAGTTGGGAGCTGAGTTTTGAAGAGGAAGGAGCGAGATCTGATTCTGCGGACAGATCTCGCCGTCCAGTGGATTGTGTGGGATTTCTGGGACTCTGAAGAGGACTATTTCTTCGTGATCTGGCACTTTGGATTATCGGGAGATGCCCCCGAATCTGTTTTATTTGGACTTGTCGTGTGCTGTTCCTGTATTCCTGTTAGTAAACCTGTTGGATCATCCTCGGCCTGTTGTCTCTCTTTGCTCTGATGTACACCCCGTCACAAACTGGTGGCAGCGGCGGGATCAGAGCAGAAGAAATGGAGGACAACGGCCAATCAACGTCTGAAACCAGAACCTCAGGATACAGGAACTGGACTGTGGTGAGCCTACAAACAAAGGCATTAGGTGTCGGCTACAAAGGACTCTCTAAGGAGCAACTAATTGAGGCATTGGAAAACGCTTGCCTGCAAGATGGCACTGAGGAACAATTTCCACAGCAAGGGGAGCAAAGACGGGAGCCGGAGGTAAATACCCAAAAAAGTCAATGGGTTGTGTGGTACGAGGAGGAGATGGCCTTGCTGGGAGAGGAGACCACCATAGAATATAAGATGGAGGTCATGCGTGGAGCTAAAGAGAAGGAGCGCAGGATGGAGAAGATGGCACTGCTGGATAAGCAGCTTGCTGTGGAAGCCGCGAGAGGTTCCAGACAGACTGTAACCCCAGCACCCATCATGAGGGAACTTCCCACAGTGTCCCGCAAAGACTTCAAGCAGTTTAATGAGGCTGCTGGGGACATTGAGGGCTTCTTTGGATTATCGGGAGATGCCCCCGAATCTGTTTTATTTGGACTTGTCGTGTGCTGTTCCTGTATTCCTGTTAGTAAACCTGTTGGATCATACTCGGCCTGTTGTCTCTCTTTGCTCTGATGTACACCCCGTCACAACCTTTTTCTCCATACAATCCCTTTTTGGTGAATAATAAAAATAAATAATCAATCTTTAGATATGATTTTCATAAATCCCTCTTTATAGCCCTATATGGTTTTTCTGGCACCAGTCAGTTTATTGCCCCTTATAACATTATTTTCAAGGGACAATTATAATGTTCTACCATGATTTTTCATTTTCACAAATAACACTCCCCCCATAGGTGTGTTTTTTTTATTATTACTTACACTGATAAATAATCAAAAAGTAGCAATTTTTCACAGTATTACATTTCTATTAATATTAATTATTGGTACTCCAGTTTTTTATTCATTTTTTCCTTTTTGATTTCTCCTTCTCCTTACTTTTGTTTCTTTTTCTCTCCCCTCTTTTTTTTTCTTTCTTTTCTTTTTTCTTTTTCCCTTTTTTTTTTCTTTGTTCTCTTTTTGTCTGTATGTTCCTGCCCTCCCCATGTGACTCTTAGTCATCAGCCAGTTGACATCATTTCTGTAAACGTGGCTACTTCAGTTGTATATATGTATCCTCTGCATGCAGCATGTGTTATGCTGTTCCTTTCTGACTTTTGTCCTGATGAAGAAGGTGGAGATGCCTTTGAAACGCGTTGACCTGTGAAAATAAAGAAAAGGAATTCACGATATATCTTTGGATTGTGGTTTTTAGCGCAGCATTTAACCCGATTTCTTTTGATCATCCGCCATCTTGCTCTTACAGTAAAGAATCCCCATCTGTGATTATGATTGATTCTCCTTGTCATCATTGCAGGCCCAGTTGTAAAAAGCTAATTAGAAATAGCTTGCTAATCTGTCCTCCTATTGTAGACCTTCCATTCCTTTAATGGTCGCTCTCCTCTGCACCCGCTCTAGTTCAGTTATTTCCTCCTCATTCACTGGAGCCTGAAATTGCACAGAATATTGTAAGGCTATGTGCGCACGTTGCGTACTAGCCCTGCATAAATTTCTGCAGCGATCTGAAGAGCACACGTGCGCTTCAAATCGCTGCAGAAAATGTCCGTAGAGAAAAAAAAAAAAGCCGATTCCATGTGCTCTGCCTGCAGCTCCTGCCGTAGACAGAGCAGGAGCTGCCGGCAAAGCGCACGGAAGAAGTGACATGTCACTTCTTAGAACGCAGCGCTTCGGGCAGCAGCCGAAGCGCTGCGCTCTAAGACGCCACTTGCGCACGGCCCCTGCACAATCTCCATAGACTGTGCAGGGGATGCAGGACGTATGCAGTTACGCTGCGCTACAAAGCGCAGCGTAACTGCATGTATTTACGCAACGTGCGCACATAGCCTAAGTGTGGCCGCAGTAGTGACTTGTATAGAGGCAAAACTGTTCTTGTCCGAAGCATCTGTGCCGAAAAAATCTGGAAATCTAAACCCCTGCAAACATACAAAGAACAAAAACCCAACAGATTAATATTATAAAATAGTCACGTGCCATACATGTGGAAGAAAAGCCGATTCGTAATATTATTGGATCGAGGTTCTTCATTTCGGTTAGTGCAGCCCCAAAACCAGGAATTGTCTTCTTCATGTCCTACATGTTAGCGTTATTTCTGCAGCCAGTGATCGGATATAAAGTCTCCAGTAATTAAATTACTGTACAGGATTCGTTATGATGTTACATCGTCATCTTCTCCCCATTCAGATCCCTACAATATCGGATCCTCTCAGTGGAGATCTTCTATATAAGAGAATTCTCCTGATTGCCCCATCAAGGATGGATATGGACAGGGACAAGATGGCGGAGAGGATATTACACCTCACCCTAGAGATCCTCTTCCGGCTTACTGGAGAGGTGAGAGATTCTGATGACGTCACATTACATCATTCTTATCTATGGGAATAACAGATGGACAGAACTGGAGAGGTGAGGACTCTGGAAATGTCTGGAGTGAGATTTATTACTGTGTCTCTCCATAACCAGGATTACACAGTAGTGAAGAAGACCTCTAGTGAGCGCTGTCAGGCCCCTGTGTCTGAGGGATGGGGAAGACCCCTGAGCCCAATCATGGGGCCTCCACCTCACCCCCCGATACATAAGGACATCAATGACCAGAAGATCCTATTACTCACCTACAAGATGATTGAGCTGCTGACTGGAGAGGTGACACTGCTGGGAATGCTGGGACATTATACAGTAACGCTATGAAGGGATCGGGGGGTGACGGTATCATTGTATGTGTCAGGTTCCTATAAGGTGTCAGGACGTCACCGTCTATTTCTCCATGGAGGAGTGGGAGTATTTAGAAGGACACAGAGATCTGTACAAGGACGTCATGATGGAGGTTCCCCAGCTCCTCACATCAGCAGGTAATAGACAGGACTAAATACACACGGCCTATAATTATCTGTATGTAAGGAATGAATTCAGTCCCTGTATGTGTCTCCTCCAGTTCTATCCAGTAAGAGGACAACACCAGAGAGATGTCCCCGTCCTCTTCTCCCACAGGACTGTAAACAAGAAGATCCCGATGTTCCTCAGGATCATCAGGTAGATGGAGAGAAGGTGCCATGAAATCTCCCTATGATGTGTAGACGGCTGTGAAGGTCTTGTGCTCAGTCTTGTTTTATCCTCCAGTATTATATGTGTTTATACTTGTGTAATGAGAGCGGTGAAGATGGCAGGATTAGAGCTGATCATAGATGGGACTTCTCCATCTGTCTGTGACTTTTATAATATTTGTTTCAGGGTGAAGATCTGCCCCATATTAATACTACAGAGACATATGTGAGGGGTGATGAGCCGAGTAAAGAGGAGATTCCTACAGATAACCGCCCAGGTGAGTAGTGACCACTAAATGCAGAGAAGTCACAGATTCTTCTCAGTCACCGGCTGTGGCTGCTTTATCAGGGTTGTAGTCCGGCCATATCTAATGGTCACCATTCTGCTGCTAGACTACCACATGCTCCTCCACCCAAAACTATCCTCATTATTTTGGGCATTGACACCCTTCTGTTGGAGTGATATCTGTCAGATCTTACAGGTAGGATCCACCCTATCCCCTGAAATTAGAAGATCTCGATGTGTCGCCCAGGGTTATGGGGTACTCTTTTCTAGGCAGTGTATATCTGGAGAATGTCACTTTGGTGGCCGTTGCCCGATTCTGTGCCCTGATTGTTTTTTGAAAAGGGGAATATTTACAGGGGATTTGAATAATGTTCACTCATGATGCCACTTGCGGTGTTGCGGCTATGTAGATGGAGCCGCCGCTGCACAATGTCCACTACTGGGGCTGGTGTTAATGGCAGCCTGGATATTAGGCCCTCTGCAAGCAGGGCCGGACCCCAGAGGTAGGTGATGTGTCGGAAGAAGGTAGTCCACACAAAAGGTTTAGTGCAACTGGTTCTCTACTCACTTTCTGGTGGTAACTGGTCACCCGAGGCCAGCTGGTTTCAACTTCAGGTCCCCTTAGTGCCAGTTTAGTAATCTGGTGGCTTCTTCCCCTGCACCTATCTCTGGTTGGTGGGTCCCCGTGGCGTAGAGCAGCTGGGGGTCGCTTCCTGGCTGTCTTCCACTGCAGTCCGTATGACGGTAGCGTGAACCCTGTGTGGTTGTAGTCTCTGGTCCTGTCCCCGGTTCTCCCTTTGCTACTGTGTCCCGGACGTCAAAGTTAGTGTTGTCCTTGATAGTTCCCTCACTGTGCAGGTGTGTAGTTCCAGGAGTACTCCACCGGCAATTAGGCGACTGGGCCCTCAGGCTACTGTTCACTCCTGGTCAGTGCGTCTGCTCCCTTCCACCGCCTCCTCTCAGTCTCTCTCTCATCTGACTCCCACCTGGTCAACTAGTGGACTGGACTGGCTCCACCTCTAGGCGGCCATCCATTGGTCCCACCCTAGCCTTGTACCATTCTATGGGGAAATGTTGGGGAAAACTGGGATTACCTGGAGTGTTTGTGTGTTACCGACACTGGTCTTCTGGGTCCCTAGGGGGTAGGCCCTGCATCCCGTTGGGGATGCAGTACCTTGTAGCTCCCTGATGGCTTCAGGGGCACTACATTCCCTCCTTGGTTAATTCCAGCACGTCCTCGGGCAGCCTGTGAAACTGGATACATTTTCTAATTTTTGCATAATAACAACATAACAGGTCTTCCCACGCAGGGGAGGTTCAAGCTTTAACGTTGCTTTAACTGGAGTACCCCTTCCCTTTTACCCACCACCCAAAGGTTCTGGTTTCCAAAACCCTTGCAGGAGTTTAGTCACTGCATTTCTTTGATGACTAGGTCTCGGCCTACTCCGCCGCAGACCTTTCCTCCAATCTGCCTCTCCATGATTGCAGTGCTGGTTAGGGTCCATTGGTAGGGTGTACTCTGGTACTCCATGGGTGGGTGTATTCCCAATTTTCGGAACAAACGGGCTCCACCATTGCCTGGTAGTCCTGCCCTTTAATATTGCCGCCTGACACCAGACCATCCTTTCACTTCGGGGAGGTAGTACAATGGCACCGGACTCTATTACTTGTACATTACCAATTTCTCCACCGGACAGGTTTACCTGTTGTTTCTGCAGGAGGTCTCGGATGTGTCTTTGTAGGACCCTCTGCTGCCCAGCACCTGCAGTTTCAGCAATCTGTTGAAGTAAAAACAACACTTCTTACAAACAGTTTTCAATGACATTGTTACCCAAAATCACCTGCGGATTCCTGTCAATGGCAACAGTTTCGACTACAATTAAGCCTTGGCCTTTTAACTCTACCCTCCCCACTTTTATGGTTACTTCCTTGAACCCAACCTGCGCTACTGGCAGTCCATTTACAGCATAAATAGTGAGGCCCGAGTCCGGATGGGTGAGTTCAGTGTGGAGACAGCATGGCCCAGGGCTCATCCCAACTGAACACCCGACCACCTTAACCATGGGCGGAACACTACTCAGACAACACAGGGTGAGGGAATCACAATATTAAAGGTAATGTATCGCGTTTTTTTATTTTTGTATTAAAAATAGTGATTCTGAAATCAAGTATTTTTAATACAAAATGAAAATCGTAGCTTATTTACTTTTTCTGTAATTCTAATTTTACTGTATGCACTGGCGGCCATGTTGGATTTGCTGTGTGTGTAACGACAGTTACACACTCCTTTATGGCAGCCCCTGTGCATAGAGAACAGTAGTTGTGATCCGACCCTATGAGTAACGTTACAGTAGGCGTCTGCTGTGACCTGGACGCGCCCCCTGGGCTGTCCAGATCACAGCACAGGGAGGATCTCAGCGCCATTTTTGTGGAGCTTCAAGCCTTGCTTTTTGCTCCACTTTATACCTGTCAACCGCCGGGATGTGTGTCCGGGCCGCCTCCCCTCCCCCCGTTACCGATGACAACCCCCCCTTCGCTCTCCCCAGCCCCCGCAACTGCCTCCCCCCCCCGCTGTTACCGTCTGTAATGAAACCCCCTCCATCCGTTCTCCCCAGCCCCCGTTCTGCCCGCTGCCGGTGTGTGTGTGTGGTGTGTGTGTCGTCTCCAAATACATCCCCCCTTCCACCAGTCGGCCTGTGTTATACTGTTTGCACTGTTGTGTATCTAATCCTCTCCTTTGTTATACTGACTGCTGAGCCGTGTATCTAATCCTATCCTGTGTTATACTGTCTGCACTGTTGGGTATCTAATCCTCTCCTTTGTGATACTGACTGCTGAGCTGTGTATCTAATCCTTTCCTGTGTGATACTGTCTGCTGAGCTGGGTATCTAATCCTATCCTGTGTGATACTGTCTGCTGAGCTGTGTATCTAATCCTCTCCTGTGTGATACTGTCTGCTGAGCTGTGTATCTAATCGTCTCCTGTGTGATACTGTCTGCAGGGCTGTGTATCTAATACTATCCTAATCCACCATACAGTGCTAACCACTGAGCCACCATACAGTGCTAACTACTGAGCCACTGTACAGTGCTAATCACTGAGCCATCATACAGTGATTACCACTGAGCCTCACACAGCTGCAGAACTACAAGGCTCAGCATACCCCATCCAGGACTGTATGCAAGAGTTTTTTGATCCCCCAAAAAATTACGTGGGCTTTGCCATATTTTTGTATGCTAGCCAGGTACAGCAGGCAGGTACGGCTGCCCCCAACCCCCAGCTGCCTATTTGTACCCAACTGGGAACCAAAAATATAGTGAAGCCCTTTTTTTTTAATTATTTCACTTATTTCATGAAATAATTAAAATAAAAAAATGACGTGGGCTTCGCCCAATTTTTGAGTCCAGCCAGGTACAATTAGGCAGCTGGGGATTGGAATCGGCAGCTCAGGGTGCCCAAGCTTTCTGGGCACCCTGCTGCAAATTGCAGTCCGCAGCCACCCCAGAAAATGGCACTTTCATAGAAGCGCCATCTTCTGGCGCTGTATCCAACTCTTCTAGCGGCCCTGATGCCGATTGGCTCGCTGGGTAATAATGGGGTTAGGGCTAGCTGTAAATTATCAACTGGCCCTAAGCCCGAAATTCATGGTGTCACGCCAATATCAGACATGGCCACCATGAATTTCTAGTACAGATAAAAAAAAAAAAACAAAACACAACACACAGAAAAATATTTTTATTAGAAATAAAACACAACACAATTAGTGACTCCATCTTTACTGAAATAAAGAACCCCCCTCCAAGTAATCCTGGGTCAAGGGTCCCGCGCCGTCCAATCCGGATCCAATATCATCTGATCGGTGTGCTAGAAGGCAAAGTGATCAGATGATGTGTCAGGTTCAAGCGCCTGAATCACATGACACAGCAGCTGATTGTATACAAGCTGTTTATACAATCAGCTAATGAATCAGTGAGAAAAAAAAAAAATACACACTTACGTGCTGGCTCCTGTCCGATCTCTGCAGGAGCTGCCGGTAATCAGTGATAGTCTCCTGACGGCATCAGCTGATAGCCGGGCGGTAAAAAGCCGGCGTCACCACGAGACTTGCGATCAGCTGATGCGTCAGGTGACTGCATCAGGTGATCCTCCGCCAGGTCCTGTATCCATCGGACGAGCCTTGGAGCCGGCACACAGCCGGAACGGCGGTACCGGAAGAGGAGCTGGGAGCAGGCATGGAACCGGGAGTCTGCAGACAGGTGAGTATGTCTTTTTTTTTTCTACTGTTCACTTTTGATTTCACAGCTGCTTCCATCTCTCGCACGGGAGCGGACCTGCCGCCGCACGGGAAATTGAAGCAGCGTGGGAGGGAGGATTCCATGACTGCATTCTGTATATATATGTATAAATGTGTTTCCATTTTACTTCCGGTTGGAGCTGTACAATTCATATACAGTCACCCAGAAAATGGCGACACCATTACTATGAAATACACCTCCTTCCCTTTTGGGTGCTGTGTAACACCCAAAAGGGGAGGAGAATAGGCATGTCATCTAGTGACTGCCCAAATTTGCAGCTATCGTAATTCTACTAAGGATTACTATAGCTTTTTGATGTGTACACAGGAAGATGCTCCCCCTACTGGCAATTATAAGTATTTTTTATATTAAAGTTTTTTATTTTACATATTTAAAAGTTGAATTACATTAGGAAAATAGTTGTTACCTAATTATAATAATATTGTTTGCTGATTTGGCCTACAAAAAAAAAAAAATTAGACGATACAGTCCCTTTAACCCCTTCAGCCCCGGGGCACTTTCCGTTTTTGCGTTTTTGTTTTTTTGCTCCCCTTCTTCCGAGAGCCGTAACTTTTTTATTTTTCCGTCAATCTTGCCATATGAGGGCTTGTTTTTTGCGGGACAAGTTGTACTTTTAAATGAAACCATAAGTTCTACCATATGGTGTACTGGAAATCAGCAAAAAAATTCCAAGTGGGGAAAAACTGCAAAAAAAGTGTGATGGCACAATAGTTTTTGGGATGTTTTATTCACGGTGTTCACTATATGGTAATACTGATGTGTGGGTATGATGCCTGAGGTCAGTGCAAGTTTGTAGACACCAAACATGTATAGGTTTACTTGTATCTAAGGGGTTAAAAAAAATTCACAAGCTTGTCCAATAAAAGTGTCGTACGTTTTGCGCCATTTTCCGAAAACCGTAGAGTTCTCATTTTTTTGGATCAATGGCTCAGCGATGGCTTATTTTTTGCGTCTCAAGCTGTCGTTTCTAATGGTACAATTTTTGCGCAGATGCTACGTTTTGATCGCCTGTTATTGCATTTTGCGTAAAGCTTGCGGCAACCAAAAAACATAATTTTGGCGTTTGGAATTTTTTTGCCACTACGCCGTTTACCAATCAGATTAATTGATTTTATATTTTGATAGATCGGGCATTTCTGAACGCGGCGATACCAAATATGTGTATATTTATTTATTTTTTAACTCTTTAATTTTCAATGGGGGGGGGAAGGGGGGTGATTTGAACTTTTAGGTTTTTGTTTTTTTTAAAACTTTTTTTTTTATTTTACTAGTCCCCCGAGGGGGCTATAGCGATCAGCAATCCGATCGCTCCTATCTATCTGCTGATCACAGCTGTACAGCTGTAAACAGCAGATACAGTCACTTCGTGTTTCTCTCTGCTCCCGGCCGAGGGAAAACGAAAGTGAAACGTCATAACTGCAGGCGTCATCACATGACCCTGTGCTACGATGGCAACCACCGAAAGTCACGTGATCACTCACGTGACGTCCGGTGGTAAGTGAAAATCTTCACCGCGCGTATATACATCTCGCTGCCAGACTTTGGCAGCGAGATGTTAGGTGTTAATGTTACGGGTGGAATGCGATTCCACTCGGAACATGCAGGCACACATGTCAGCTGTTGAAAACAGCTGATATGTGTGCCGAACAACGCCGCCTGCCCGCGGATATTTCCGTCCATGGTCGTGAAGGGGTTAAGACTTTATTGGATCCCCAAACAATTAACGACACATGGCACATAACCAGCAAAACCACAGAATATAACCGTCAACAGTTTCTCACCTTTCCGCTGGCTCACCAGGGATTTAGAATGTCCATGCCTCAGAGCTTCCAGGGCTACTTACTCCAAACCAGCAGCACCCCGCTTTCGGCGGGCACCCACCAAGAATGGAATAATGCCAGATTTAGGAAGCTGGCTGAGGTTCGCAAAGTCTGTAGTCCGGTGACTGTATTGTCCCATGCTGGATTCCTTCCTTAGGTAGTCCTTGATATCTCAGCCGAATCCTTGCATTCGATGCTGAAGTCCATGTAGTGTTATAATCCAGGTTCAGCTATGGCTTGTCAATCAGATCTGCAGGTCCTTACTTGGCATCATGTAGCAAGAGTCTACCTGGGCAGTGGACAGTCCTTCTTATACCCCAGAGCTCTCCATTCAGACCATTGGGGGCTTCACGATTGGTGGATAAGACTGGGCTCTTATTGGCTAGATCTCAAGCCGCATATAAAATATCCCTAAGGGTAAGTTCACACAGTGCGTTTTTCGCGGCGTTTTTGCGCAGTTTTAGGGTGCAGTTTTTGCTCAGAAAACTGCATGACTTTGCTTCCCCAGCAAAGTCTATGAGTTTTCATTTTTGCTGTCTGCACACAGCGGTTTTTTTCAGCTGCGTTTTTGTGGTGCCACAAAAACGCAGCATGTCAATTCCCGCGTTTTTCACTGCGCTTTTCATCCATTGAGTGCAATGGGATGTTGAAAGACGCAATGAGAAACGCAAATAGCTGCATTTTGGTGCGTTTTGGTGCGTTTCTAAGACCAAAAACGCACCTATAAACGCAGGAGGTGGGTAGTAAAGTGACATGTACAGGAAGAGGATTCCTTCTGTCAGTAAACACAGAAGCGTGAATCCTCCCGGTACCATCACCGCCGCTTCCACCTCCAGTCCTGTGCATGTATGCTGCCGTGCGGCGCCATGTCTGGGCGGGAGGTGGAAGCGGCTGCAAAAACAAAAGTTAACAGTAGAAAAAAAAAAAAAAAAGTTATACTCACCTGTCTGCAGGGTCCCGGTGCCATGCCCGCTCCCATCTTCTCTCACGGTATCGCCGCTCCGGCTGTGTGCAGACGGCTGGGACACCTCCGATAGATGCAGGACCTGGCGATGGATCACCTGATGCAGTCACCTGACGCATCAGGTGATCGTAAGTATCGCGGTGACGCGGGCGCCCGGCCGGTTTCAGCTATCAGCGGATGCGTCAGGAGACTTCCTCCCTGATTACCGGCAGCTGCTGCAGCGATCGGACAGGATCAGACTCCCGCCCCATCGCTCCAGGAGCTGCCGGTAATCAGCACATAAGTAAGTAATTTTTTTTTTTTTTTTGCACCGATGCATCTGCTGATTGTATAAACGGCTTTTATACAATCAGCTGATGTGTGATGTGCTTCAGCCCCTAGAACCTGACACATCATCTGATCGATCAGATGATATTGGATCCGGATTGGACGGCGCGGGACCCTTGACCCAGGATTACTGCGGAGGGGGGTTCTTTATTTCAATAAAGATGGAGTCACTAATTGTGTTGTGTTTTATTTCTAATAAAAATATTTTTCTGTGTGTTGTGTTTTTTTTTTTATCTTTACTAGAAATTCATGGTGGCCATGTCTAATATTGGCGTGACACCATGAATTTCGGGCTTAGGGCCAGCTATACAGCTAGCCCTAACCCCATTATTACCCAGCGAGCCACCCGGCATCAGGGCAGCTGGAAGAGTTGGATACAGCGCCAGAAGATGGCGCTTCTATGAAAGCGCCATTTTCTGGGGTGGCTGCGGGACTGCAATTCACAGCGGGGGTGCCCAGAAAGCATGGGCACCCTGCACTGTGGATTCCAATCCCCAGCTGCCTAGTTGTACCCGGCTGGACTCAAAAATTGGGCGAAGCTCACGTCATTTTTTTTTTAAAATTATTTCATGAAATTCATGAAATAATTAAAAAAAAAAAGGGCTTCCCTATATTTTTGGTTCTCAAATAGGCAGCTGGGGGTTGGGGGCAGCCCATACCTGCCTGATGTACCCGACTAGCATACAAAAATATGGCGAAGCCCACGTCATTTTTTTTGTTTGGGGGGGGCAAAGAAATCCTGCATACAGTCCTGGAAGGAGGATGCTGAGCCTTGTAGTTCGACAGCTGCTGTCTGCTCTCCTGCATACACTATTGGATGGAGGATGCTGAGCCTTGTAGTTCAACAGCTGCTGTCTGCTCTCCTGCATACACTATTGGATGGAGGATGCTGAGCCTTGTAGGTCTGCTCCCCCTGACTCTCCCTCAAGCATACAGTCCTGGATGGAGCATGCTGAGCCTTGTAGTTCTGCAGCTGCTGTCTGCTCTCCTGCATACACTATTGGATGGAGTATGCTGAGCCTTGTAGTTCTGCAGCTGTCTGCTCTTCTGCATACACTAGTGGAAAATGAAGAACACATTGAAGAAGGAAATGACATCAGACCTTTTTTTTTGTTCACTGATAAAAAACGCATAAAGACGCAGTGAGCAAAAACGCAGCAAAAAACGCACCAAATCGCGGCAAAACGCGTGCGTTTTTTGCCGCTTTTTTGACGCGGGTGCGTTTTTGTGCGTTTTTTGCCGCAAAAAACGCACAAAAACGCAGCGTCAAAAAAACGCAGTGTGTGAACCTAGCCTAATAGTAATGGTCTCTGACAGTAACAAGGGAGACTGCCCAGCCACATCGCATCCAACAATACAATGGAGGTTTGCACAATTGATTTGTCTGGATATCTGATCCTCTCTGGTCAAGGTAATTACATGAGTCAACAAGAACTTTAACACTAGACTCAATGAAACGAAACAATGACCACCATTTATAAACAAAATATCTTCATGTCTGGCTGAATGTTAAGAAACTTTAACCCCTGCTAGACACTGACAAAGGGTAAGTTCACACAGTGCATTTTTCGCGGCGTTTTTCTGGTGCGTTTTTGGCCTCAAAACTGCATGACTTTGCTTCCCCAGCAAAGTCTGAGTTTTCATTTTTGCTATCCGCACACAACTTTTTTTTTAAGCTGCGTTTTTGAGCTTAAAAAAAAAATGGACATGCCAATTCTTTCCTGCGCTTTTCTGCGTTTTCCCCCCATGCAATGCATTGGAAAAACACAGCAAAACGCAGAGATCAAAAAAGCAGCAAAACGCAGCCAAAAACGCACCAAATCGCGGTAAAAACGGAGCACCAGGGGGCGCAGCCTGTTCATTAGTTGCTACTACAGTCAAGGAGGAGGGCTCTACTCTCATAGGTGAGGTACTGGCTTGCCAGGACTGGGGAACAGAGTCTGTGGTTACAGGGGATTGCAGGGCTTTTATGGTCTGGTCTTTCAAAACAACAAAGTCCAGGTCTGGGTGTTCTAGGGCCCACAGGCGCAGCTGCTTAATGGTCCTCTACTGATTGTAACTCCTGCAGGAACTGTTCCATCATTTTGTTCCCATCTTGATCACTAATGGAGTCTACATGTTTCAAGGTCCGTAGCGCTGATTGTAATCGTAAAGCATAGTCTCTGATGCTATCCTGGGGTCTCTGCCTGTAGTTGTAAACTCCCATTCTCAGCTCTGCCTCCGTACGGGTCTCAAAAGCAACTTTTAACTTGTCAAAGATGGTAGTCACGGATTCCCGATCCACATCTGACCAGGACTCTACTTCCAGCTCTGCTGCACTCGTTAACTGTCCCAGCACAACAGACGCTCGTTGTTTTCCAGTCATCACATACATGTTCAATATGGTACATATTTCTTTTTAAACCCGGGTAAGGCATCCGCTTTACCGTCATACTGGGGAAGCCAGTCTGCTCCTGGGACATACGGCAGGATAATCGGCATGATTGGCACCACCACTTCAGCTCTGGGTACTGCCGCTTGCGCTACCGGAGCAGGTCCCGCTGCATTCCCGCTATCAGGAGGCGCCTGCATCTTTTAAGTCCCCTTTGGTGATTCTTACCACTCTCTCGCGGGACTGGAGCACCTCGGGAACGTCCGGGTCCGGTTACTGCCCCCTTCCGCCCACGCTTACAGGAGTCGTGGGCAGGTTATCTTTTCGCATCTTTTTCACTGCTGTGGCGCAGTCACTTTTTACACCCAAAGTGGCGGCGGTTTAACAAGTAGTAAAACACAGTCCATAAAGCACAGTCTTTAAGGCACACGTCACCCTGTATGACCGGGTCCAGTTCAATCCTGTTCGTGACGCCAGGAAAAAGCTGTGTCGGCCAGGGTTATGGGGTACTTGGTCTCAGGTAGTGTATAACTGGGGAATGTCACTTTGGTGGCCGTTGCCCGGTCCCGTGCCCTGGGTGCTTTTGGAAAAGGGGAATATTTACAGGGGATGTGAATAACATTCACTCGTGATGCCACTTGCGGTGTTGTGGCTATGTAGATAGTCACCGCTGCACAATGTCCACTACTGGGGCTGGTGTTAATGGCAGCCTGGATGTTAGGCCCTCCACAAGCAGGGCTGGGCCCCAGAGGGTAGGTGGTGTGACGGGTGCCGGAAGAAGGTAGTCCACACAAAAGGTTTAGTGCAACTGGTTCTTTACTCACTTTCTGGTGGTAACTGGTCATCTAAGGCCGGCTGGTTTCAACTTCAGGTCCCCTTAGTCCCAGTGCCAGTTAAGTAATCTGGTAGCTTCTTCCCTTGCACCTGTCTGTGGTTGGGGTCCCCTTCTGGTGGTCTTTCACTGCAGTCCGTATGACAGTAGCGTGAATCCTGGGGGGTTGGAGTCTCTGGTCTTGTCTCCGGTTCTCCCTTTGCTACTGTGTCCCGGACGTCAAAGCCAGTGAGGTCCTTGATGGTCCCCTCACTGTGCAGGTGTTATCAGGCCTGCCTGGAGCTTCTGCCTGACCTAGGGTCCTGTACCCCGTTGGTGCATAGTTCCAAGAGTACTCCACCATACACCAGCAGCTAACCGACTGGGCCCTCAGGTTACTGTTCACTCCTGGTCAGTGCGTCTGCTCCCTTCCACCGTCTCCTCTCAGTCTCTCTCTCACTTTGACTCTGACTTTCCACCGTCCGCCCCTCCCACCTGGTCAACTACTGGACTGCACTGGCTCCACCTGTAGGCGGCCATCCATTGGTCCGACCCTAGCCTTGCTCCATTCTATGGGGGAAAGTTGGGTAAAACTGGGATTACCTGGAGTTTGTGTGTTACTGGCACTGGTCTTCTGGGTCCCTAGGGGGTAGGCCCTGCATCCCGTTGGGAATGCAGTACCTTGTAGCTCCCTGATGGCTTCAGGGGCGCTACATTGACCCTTAACTGCCCAGATCTCTAACCTACAAAGCCAAATGACAGCGTACGTAGAATGTACAGACAACTTAGAAAATCATGGAAAGAAAATTCTCATCTGCATGGTGGACCCCTAAGAGAAAGCGGAGGGTAATGATGCTGGTGAGTAGCACACTTGGAGAAAAATACATAAAACGAACATCCCAAAATCATACTTTGATCTAAAGCTGCTAGGCAAAAATTAAATACCTGAACATGGGGTTGTTGGTTTAACATTCTGATCAGACTGTATGAAGCCCACTGCCACATCACGGCGAACTTCTTGAGTGGGTCCGTCATCTATGCCTTAAGGTGTGGCGCCATGCACCAATCACTGCAGCAGCGACAATGCACCAGCAGGTAACCTGGTGCCCCACAGCACCGTGCTGCAAGGCAGAGCCCCCATGGCTCCAGGTCCCACTGCCCCACCTACACAAAGCCGCCACAATAATAACCACCACACAGCACCAGCACACTGTGAAAGGAGCTGTACATTCCCCTTCCACAAGCTCCCAGTGTGTGAACTGAGAGCAAGAAAGGCAGACCCCTCTTGCAGTCTCCTGCTAATTAAAAACGCCTGTGCCAAATGGGAGGAGTGCTGGTTCAATTAAAAAACAGAGGGGAATAGAATGCAAAATAGCACACGGAGAAAAAGACATGAATCGCACATCCCAAAATCATGCTTTGATCTAGGCAAAAATTAAATACCTGAACATGAGGTTCTTAGTTTAACATTCTGATCAGGCTGTATGAAGCCCATTGCTACGTCACGGCAAACCTCTGAGTGGGTCCATCATCTATGCGGCACTGTGCGCCAATAACTGTAGCAGCGGAAATGCACAGCTTTGCCGTGACGTGGCAGTGGGCTTCATACAGTCTGATCAGAATGTTAAACCAAGAACCTCATGTTCAGGTATTTAAATTTTGCCCAGAGGCTTTAGATCAACTTATGATTTTTGGACGTTCGGACATGTCTTTTTCTACAACATTGTGGTGATGATGCTGGTGACCTCCTAGATTCTTAGTTTGGTGCCGTGTTCACCAGTTGAAAAATGATTGATTGTTCTCAGTGGGAGAAACAAAATAATGATCTTGTAGTTGATGAAGAGACCTCAGTAGTCTGGAAAGCTTGCTTTGTAACATCATTTATTTTATCTTTATTCTTCATTAATAAGTATCATAACTACAAGATTCTTATTGTTTCTCCACTGAGAGCAATGAATCCATCTTCCTAGAATCCCGGCATCTTAATGATGGATCTTCCTTCTCTCCCTTCTGATGAATGTGCTGATAGGGGCGTTTATATCCAAAGTTCAGCACAGGGTAACTGTAACATATGAGGGCGGTTAGAATTATCCCACAGTGGGTACATGGAGGCCGGGCAGCCCACACACAGGATTTCCACAATGTAATTAGAAAAAAAAGGGTAAATAATTAACCCATAAAGTTCTGATATTTTTACCTTTAAGAGTCTGAAAGATATTTTCTCTGCTTAGAATTGTACAAATGTCCATTATATAAGAACTTGCACTGGAGCCATCCATTGTTGAGTCCGAGAGGCAGAAAATGAATGTCTAATATTTTTTCTAGAAACTCATCTGACAGAAAATATTGGCCCCTACAATAGTTTGGATTGCCGAGAGCCCCCGAGCCACATACTGTAATTACTGCAGATGTGTCACCTCTAGTTACTAAATCACTGACGGTGAAGGCTGTCGGGGTGGAGAGCGATCATTTTAGTAGATGTGTTATTGTCTATAGCAGGGGTGGGGAACCTCCGGCCTGCGGGCCGCATGCGGCCCGCCATGACCTTTTATGTGGCCCCCCAGGCAGATTCCCGGGGGAGGCAGTGCTCGTGCTGTCACCGCGGTCTTGCTGCCGCCGGCCCTTTAAATCCACACATTGCTGTTTGTGCTGCAATGTGTTCTCCCGTCGGCCAGTGCTTACTTTGTGGGCGGGTCCACAGCAGCCTCACAGCTTCCAGCGTTGTGTGCACGCCCCCTGCCCTCCGGAGATCAGTGCCTGCCTTCTCCTTCTGATGCAGTGTGTCCGGCTCCTGCACTCCGCTGATGTGAATGCAATGCTGCTGTGAGTCCAGCGCCGACCCTCTGCTGCTATGTGCCCTGCCCAATGCTTTGTGCCTAAACACCAGTTCTGTAAACCCTCTCCCCCAGAGTTGCATGAAACTCTCAGCGCAGTGTGCCCCCAATGTCCTGTGTGCACCCCTCCCCCAATGTCCTGTGTGCAGCCCCCCAATGTCCTGTGTGCACCCCTCCCCCAATGTCCTGTGTGCACCCCTCCCCCAATGTCCTGTGTGCAGCCCCCCAATGTCCTGTGTGCACCCCTCCCCCAATGTCCTGTGTGCACCCCCACACAATCCTGTGTGCAGCCCCCCCAGTCCTACGTGCAGCCCATCACCCAGTCCTGTGTGCACCCCTCCCCCAGTCCTATGTGCTTCCCATCACCCAGTCCTGTGTGCAACCCCACCCAGTCCTGTGTGCAGTCCCCCCACAATCCTGTGTGCACCCCCACACAATCCTGTGTGCAGCGAATCACCCCAATCCTGTGTGCAATCTCCTTGTGGGGTCGGTGCCCCCAGCCCCGCGTGTGGGGTCGGTGCCCCCAGCCCCGCGTGTGGGGTCGGTGCCCCCAGCCCCGCGTGTGGCGTCTGTGCCCCCAGCCCCGCGTGTGGCGTCTGTGCCCCCAGCCCCATGCCCCCAGTTAATTAATTGTTTCACCCAATATAGCAGGGTCATTTAAACATTGATAATTTTGTGCGGCCCCCGAAGGTTGGTAGAAATTTCCAAATGGCCCCCAACAGAAAAAAGGAAGTTTCTTTATAGTAGTTAGTACCAAAGCCGCTCTTAAGGCCCAGTCACACTAAACAACTTACCAGCGATCCCAACAACGATCCAACCTGATAGGGATCGCTGGTAAGTTGCTAGGAGGTTGCTGGTGAGATGTCACACTGCGACACTCCAGCGATCCCACCAGCAACCTGACCTGGCAGGGATCGCTGGAGCGTCGCTACAGGAGTTGCTGGTGAGCTCACCAGCAACCAGTGACCAGCCCCCAGCCAGCAGCACCGCGTGGAAGATGCTGCGCTTGGTAACTAAGGTAAATATTGGGTAACCAACCCAATATTTACCTTGGTTACCAGCGCACGCAGCTACACGTGCAGAGAGCGGGGAGCAGAGCACACTGCTTAGCTCTGGCTCCCTGCTCTCCTAGTTACAGCACACATCGGGTTAATTACCCTATGTGTGCTGCAGCTACATGTGCACAGAGCAGGGAGCAGCGCACAATGCTTAGCGCTGGCTCCCTGCTCTCCTAGCTACAGCACACATCGGGTTAATTAACCCGATGTGTCCTGCAGCTACATGTGCAAGGAGCAGGAGCCGGCACTGACAGTGAGAGCGGAGGAGGCTGGTAACGAAGGTAAATATCGGGTAACCAAGGACAGGGCTTCTTGGTTACCCGATGTTTACCGTGGTTACCAGTGTCCGCAGAAGCCGGCTCCTGCTGACTGCACATTTAGTTGTTGCTGTCACACACAGCGATCTGTGCTTCACAGCGGGACAGCAACAACTAAAAAATGGCCCAGGACATTCAGCAACAACCAACGACCTCACAGCAGGGGCCAGGTTGTTGCTGGATGTCACACTAAGCAAGACCGCTAGCAACATCGCTGCTACGTCACAAAAGTTGTTCGTTAGCAGCGATGTTGCTAGCGATGTTGCTTAGTGTGACGGGGCCTTTATTTCATGGCTTTCCACTGAAGCCAGTTTTCTTTTTCTATCCAGGCCCCATTTCTCCAATCGGACATCTGTCACTTTACATGATAACACCTTTGTAATGCTTAATCTGGTCCCAGTGTTTCTGAGATTATTTTTCTGTGGCATATTCTACTTTATTTTAGCTGTAATGTGAGGTTGATTGGTTTTCCATTTATCTAAAAAAAAAAAAAAGATACACAAGATACAGAAACCATAAATTTTTGTGTGGTTTTTTGCAACGCCAAACATGTGGCTAGTAATATTGTTTGTGTACATTGCAAGGCTGAGATGCATTGAGGACATTTTGGCATTGGAATTTTGTTGGATTGGATTATGAAGTCATATCTCTTCATAATCAAGAGTCTGTGAGCTACAACCATTGTGGAATCCCTGCATTTCTCCACTGACAAAGTAGCAGTTTGGTATAATTTTGGCCTACAAAACACTATCTGATGGCTTATTATTCCAATATATGGGAGGGAAAATGAACAAAGAGGGTTGAACATCATGGTCTACTGGAAAATACAGCAGGTCCAGTAGGCACAGATAAAGATAGTGGTAAAGATAGATACAGCAGGTACAGATGGCACAGCAGATACTGGGATACAGAGACAAGTATAAGACTCCGCAAACGAAATGGGATCTGACAACTAGCCAAGTGTCTCAAAGGATAGCTCAGGCACCTCCCATAGGGGGAGGGTGCCTTAAATATCTAGTGCCTCTCAGCCATAGGCTAAGATGCTATTCCAGGTTATGGCAAGCAGACCCTTTAAGAATACATGCTTGCGCTCTCCCAGGAGACCTGTGTGGTGTACGCAGGCCCTGGGAGATTGCAATAGGGACTAGGGACATAGAAGCCACTGATGGGAAAGGGGGCAAGATAGTAAGGGGATGCTGTTGATGGTGTTACAAGCTATTTTGTAAATTTTATCCTTAAAGTTATATATATTATTAAAAATAATTTTTATTCTTATATTTTTGCAGATGATTGTACCAGGGGATTAGATGCACAACTGACATATTCAATGTTTAAATCAGATGACCTTAATATCACACAAAATGAAACTGAAGTGAATGCCATTATTCTAGATATACCATCATCCCTTCACAGCAAAGATCTATCATCTGATTCTTTTAAACAAGTCCAATCTTCTGATTCATCACAGACTATTAGCAAAATTAAAAGTCACAAAAGAGGCATTAAAAATCGGAGTGTTCATACAGTTAAGAATGTATTTTCAACTTCAGAATATCAAACAATCCATAAAAAAATTCACACAGGGGAGAGAAGATTTTCTTCAGAATCTGTTAATTACCAGCAAACTCACACAAGGGAGACACCCTTTTCATGTTCAGAATGTGGGAAATGTTTTAACAAGAGATCACATCTTGTTAGCCACCAGAGAACTCACACAGGGGAGAAGCCATATTCATGTTCAGAATGTGGGAAATGTTTTAACAAGAGTTCACATCTTGTTAGCCACCAGAGAACTCACACAGGGGAGAAGCCATATTCATGTTCAGAATGTGGGAAATGTTTTAACAATAGATCACATCTTGTTAGCCACCAGAGAACTCACACAGGGGAGAAGCCATATTCATGTTCAGAATGTTGGAAATGTTTTAACAATAGATCACATCTTGTTAGCCACCAGAGAACTCACACAGGGGAGAAGCCATATTCTTGTTCAGAATGTGGGAAATGTTTTAACAATAGATGTAATCTTGTTAGCCACCAGAGAACTCACACAGGGGAGAAGCCATATTCATGTGCAGAATGTGGGAAATGTTTTAACAATAGAAATAGTCTTGTTAGCCACCACAGAATTCACACAGGGGAGAAGCCTTTTTTATGTGCAGAATGTGGGAAATACTTTAACAAAAGATCAGATCTTTTTAAACACCAGAGAACTCACACAAGGGAAAAGCCATATTCATGTTCAGAATGTGGGAAATGTTTTAACGAGAGATCACATCTTGTTAGCCACCAGAGAACTCACACAGGGGAGAAGCCATATTCATGTTCAGAATGTGGGAAATGTTTTAACAATAGATCACATCTTGTTAGCCACCACAGAACTCACACAGGGGAGAAGCCTTTTTTATGTGCAGAATGTGGGAAATACTTTAACAAAAGATCACATCTTGTTAGCCACCAGAGAACTCACACAGGGGAAAAGCCATATTCATGTTCAGAATGTGGGAAATGTTTTACCCAAGGATCAAATCTTGTTAGACACCAGAGAACTCACACAGGGGAGAAGCCTTTTTTATGTACAGAATGTGGGATTTTTTTTACCCGAGGATCAAATCTTGTTAAACACCAGAGAAGTCACATAAGGATGAAGCGTTTTTCATGTTCAGAATGTGGGAAAAATTTTGGAGATATATCAAGTCTTGCTAAACACCAAGGAATTCACACAAGGGAGAAACTTTTGCCAAATTCAGAATGAGGGAATTATTTTTATAACTTTATTCATTTTCAAAAAGTATACCAAGACATAACATAGTATCTACTGTATGTTGAATACAAGAAGCAGATTCTGTCTTGACTCTTAAACGTAAAGAGTACCATTTCAATATCATTAATAACAATTTTATCCATAACAGAGGGAAAGGGAAAAATAGATAAGGGAATGAGAATAGAGGATAAAAAAGCATAACGGCAGAAAAGTGAAGACCAGGGGAAAAAAAAGAAGAAAAGGTGCCATGATAAGAATACAAATCAAATTGCTTATGTTCTTCTTCAACCTGACAACTGAAAAAAACATTTAGTAGGTTCTAAGACAACTCACAACGGAATATAGCAACCGATCCAGATACAATAAAGAAAGAAAGCTAAATTAATCACAGGAGTAGTTGGAGTACTGAATCTACTTTGCCCACTGAGACTTGGTCAGACTGCCTTTACAGCTAGCAATCATGTGTTCCATAACGCAATTGTTGTGGATTTTACGTATAATTTCCTGCATTGAAAACTGTTTAGCCGATTTCAAATTAGATGCGATCCCAGATCTGGCTACTGTAAGCAGATGTGAAATGATCACAGCATCCTCCATCAGGATTTTATCTAGATCCAGAAATAAGAGAGCTGTGGCAGGACCCCACGGAAAATCTGTATGTAGGATACATTGAATCAGACCATGAATCTGGCACCAATAGTCTTGAATGCAGGTGCAGGACTACCAGACATGGAGAAGAGTACCCACCTTGTCCTAATACCTGTAACGTATAGGATAAGATTGGGGAAATATTTTGCTAAGTCTGTAGGGGGTAAAATACCACCTATTGAGAAGCTTCCAGGTGATTAATGAATTGAGATGCTTTCTTACTGATTTGGAAGGAGAAGGACCATACAGATTCAGAAAAAGATTGCCCCAAGTCCCTTTCTCACTTTACAACAAAAGGGAAGGAGGGAGGAGCGTAAGAGGGGTGAAGGGCAGCGTAGGATCTAGATATACCTTTAGATGAGTCCCTATTATTCAAAAAGTAATCTTCATAGAGGGACCAATGAGGTTGGTCTTGTAAGTTGAATGAGGTAACAAAATGCCTGATTTCGAAGTGCATAAAAAAATCTTTACTATGAATACCATATGATTTCAAAATTTCTGAAAATGGTCAGATGGAGTTAGATTGCAATAGATTGCCCAGTTTAACAATTCCCTTTGCAATCCACCCGTCCAGGTTAATGGAGGGAATGATGTATTTAAACAAAGCTAGCGGGAGTTTGTTTATTCTAAAAGGGACTAATGACTCGAGTCCCCCAAACTTTCATTCACCCATGTATATATGTAGGAAGGTGCATAGAGATATGTGTGTTGGTGTTGACTATGAGCAAAAGGCACTCCTGTAACAATGATATCTGACTACTAGATGTCAGCGACACTCACTGTTGTTCTAAATTTTATGAAGTGTTAAAAAAACAATACTTGAATAATTTTGTGAATACTGTGATGTAAATAATAGCCGAACTATGCAGTGAAAATGCGATTTTGCTGCTTGATTTATAAAATACTTTTATTGCATCATTGCTCTGTCAGTCAAGTTGAGGATGAATAAAGTTTTGTTGTGAATAGAAGTCGGTTGGTTGCCACGGAGACAAAACTGGGAGGAGCAGTGTTTTTGTGTGTGCTCCTGTGACTGGTGACGTCTGGGACAATAATCCTCAATTTCTTTTTTGTGGAGAGCGTGAAAAAGAAAGAAAACCAACAACAGGAGATCATTGAAAAGAGCCGGCCGGTTTGTGAAGTGTGACATGGCGCCTGTGGAAGGGTAAAGCACTCTATACCCAAAACAAGGAGGAGCCACCTAATGTTATTCGTTCTATTTTAAAATTCTCCTTGACCAGTCTAACGAGTTTATCTAGGGTTAGCTTTGTGTTTAGACCAACCTAAATAACTGATCTTTATGGGACAGTGTCAGTGAGGCACAAACTATTCATCTTCCCAACGACTATTGATACCGCGGTGCGAAGTTCAGAAAGGCCACAGTCCGTGGTGAAGTTCCCAAGGCACCTTCCTGTTCGGATTGGATTTTCCCGGAGAGCATGTTAATCAAATGCGATTGTTAATATTTGTATTTCATGTAAATGGGAATTGAATATGGTTATTTATTTAATGTTTTTTTCTTGTTGGTAAACTTGGGTTGAATTCTGCTTAGCTGTACAGCTGAGTTTGATACAGGTAAAATATACTTTGTACCGTGTTAGCCAGTAGAGATAAAAAAAAGGTTTGTTTAAAAGAACTGAGAGTCCTCAGTGGTTGATACCTTTAATGGCTAACTGAAAATATGGTAATAATAGCAGATTTCCAGACTACTCAGGTCTCTTCATCAGGCATGGTATAACACAAAATCTGAAGAGTCACATATTTATACACAACAGGACATAGAATAGTGTAGTAAAAAAGACAAGTTATGTGAAGCAGAACTTTCACTATGGCAAGGGGGGCTGTTGGGGGCCATAAATATTGTTGCAGTTCATACATAAGCAGTGTGAAAGTTTTATTGTCCTTTGATTGGGGTCTGGTCCTTGCTGTGATGCCCCAAGAGACTGCTTTCTGCAGAGACGAGCTTTAGATGTGAAGTCATCATGGCACCACGACCTGTGAGGAACCTACATCTAAGGCTGCATAAATGCAGGTGTGGTAACTACATTGGCTAAATGCAGGTTTTAAGCAACTGCTGATCTACAGTATATCCAGCAGATCGTCAGTCATTTAACCCCTTCACGACCGCGGGCCGTAAAATTACGTCCTATTTTAACGTGACTTAACGACCAGGGACGTAATTTTACGGCCTAAACTTCATTTGATTGCCGTGGCCATAGCAACGGCTTTCAAATGATGTCCCCTGCTGTTTCTTACAGCAGGGGACCTTTGCTTGACCCCAGGGGGGGCGGCATCGCCACCCCCTATCGACGATCGATGTGATTGGCTGTTCAAATCTGAACCGCCAACCACATCGATCGCACTAATTTCGGCAAAAATAATGCCCGAATTAGTGCGATCCTGTGAGATCCAGCTATGAGATGCCGCAGCTGCTGCAGCATATCATAGGTGGACCTCAAACATGCCGCCCCCAGCCCCTGCAGCACTGATTGGAGCGATCGTGCTATGACGCGCAATCGCTCCAATCAGTGTGCAGTGGGGCGGTCTGATCTGCCGGTGGCCGCCCTCCCCAGGCCTGTCCTGGCCTGCGAGCCCTCCCCCAACATGGCTGCAGCGTGGAGTGGCTGGTACTTTTGGTACCACGCCACCGCTGCTGCTGCCGCCGCCGCCTCTGATGTCTCCGCCGCTGCAGCTCTAATGGTAAGTATTCCGCTCCCTGCGCGCTCCCGTGAAGGCCCCTGCGCGCTCCCGTGAAGGCCCCTGCGCGCTCCCGTGAAGGCCCCTGCCCGTGCCCCCCCCGATCTGCCCCCCTACGCCCCGATCTGCCCCCCCCCGGCATCCCGATCTGCTACCACCGCTGCTGCTGCAAAGTGAGTACTGTGCTCACTTTGCAGCCCGTGCGCGCTCCCGTGGTGCCCCTGCGCGCTGCCGTGATAGCCCCTGCCGTGCCCCCCCCGCGATCTGCTCCCCCCAACCACCCCCCCCCCCCCCGACATCCCGATCCGCTCCCCCCGCGATCTGACTGCCTCCCCCATTATTTCTATTCTGCTTCTGCAGCTCCCTCTCCGGTCTCCCCCTCTGTTCTCCCCCCCTCCCCCTCTGCTCTCCCCCCCTCCCCCTCTGCTCTCCCCCCTCCCCCTCTGCTCCCCCCCCCCCCCCCCTCTCCCCCTCTGCTCTCCCCCGACGTCCTCTTACCTGTCTTCACCGGCCTGATCACATCTGCGTCCATCGCTGGGTCCTTCCTGGGCATTCTGCTGATCTGCCTGCTGCTCCTGTAAAGCTGTCCATCTCTCTGCCATCTGTTCCTCTGCAGCTCTTCTGGTCAGTGATCCTCCTGCTAGTCCTATGGGTACTGTGAGTATAACTTTTTTTTTTTTTTTTCCGTATCCCCTGTCCATTTTTACACCTCATCCGTCCGTGCGTCCCGCCAAGCGCTGATCAGGGATGCAGATAACGGATCGGCATCCCTGCTCAATTTTTGGCGTGACTTTTTTTTCCGTATCCCCGACGCTTTTTGTATCGCATCCGTCCGTGCGTCCCGCCAAGCGCTGATCAGGGATGCAGATAACGGATCGGCATCCATGGTCAATTTTTGGCGTGACTTTTTTTTCCGTATTCACGACGCTTTTTGTATCGCATCTGTCCGTGCGTCCCGCCGAGCGCTGATCAGGGATGCAGATAACGGATCGGCATCCCTGCTCAATTTTTGGCGTGACTTTTTTTTCCGTATCCCCGACGCTTTTTGTATCGCATCCGTCCGTGCGTCCCGCCAAGCGCTGATCAGGGATGCAGATAACGGATCGGCATCCATGGTCAATTTTTGGCGTGACTTTTTTCCGTATTCACGACGCTTTTTGTATCTCATCCGTCTGTGCGTCCCGCCAAGCGCTGATCAGGGATGCAGATAACGGATCTGCATCCCTGATCAATTTTTGGCGTGACTTTTTTTTCCGTATCCCCGACGCTTTTTGTATCGCATCCGTCCGTGCATCCCGCCAAGCGCTGATCAGGGATGCACATAACGGATCGGCATCCATGGTCAATTTTTGGCGTGACTTTTTTCCGTATTCACGACGCTTTTTGTATCGCATCCGTCCGTGCGTCCCGCCGAGCGCTGATTAGGGATGCAGATAACGGATCGGCATCCCTGCTCAATTTTTGGCGTGACTTTTTTCCGTATTCACGACGCTTTTTGTATCGCATCCGTCCGTGCGTCCCGCCGAGCGCTGATTAGGGATGCAGATAACGGATCGGCATCCCTGCTCAATTTTTGGCGTGACTTTTTTCCGTATTTGCGACGCTTTTTGTATCGCATCCGTCCGTGCGTCCCGCCAAGCGCTGATCAGGGATGCACATAACGTATCTGCATCCATGGTCAATTTTTGGCGTGACTTTTTTTTTTACGTATCCCCGACGCTTTTTTTTATCGCATCCGACCGTGCGTCCTGCAGTGGCCGATCAGTGCACTGCGTCTGTGCGTTTGAAAAGTCAAATGGCGCTCCTTCTCTTCTGAGCCCCGCCATGCGCTCAAACAATTACTTTCCACCACATATGAGGTATCTGCGTACTCAGGAGAAAATGCACAATACGTTTTATGGTGCATTTTTTCCTGTTACCCTTGTGAAAAAAAAAGCTACCTAGTTGAAGCAACCGTTTTGTGGTAAAAAAAAAAAAATTCTTTTCACGGCTCAACGCTATAAACTTCTGTGAAGCCCCCAGGTGTTCAAAGTGCTCACCAAACATCTAGAAAAAATATTTGAGGGCTCTAGTTTCCAAAATGGTGTCACTTGTGGGGGAGCTCCACTGTTTAGGCACCATAGGGGGTCTCCAAACGTGACATGGCGTCCGCTAATGATTCCAACCAATTTTGCTGTCAAATGGCGCTCCTTCTCTTCTTAGCCCCGCCATGCGCCCAAACAATTACTTTCCACCACATATGAGGTATCTGCGTACTCAGGAGAAAATGCACAATACATTTTATGGTGCATTTTTTCCTGATAGCCTTGTGAAAAAAAAAGCTACCTAGTTGAAGCAACCGTTTTGTGGTAAAAAAAATTTTTTTTCTTTTCACGGCTCAACGCTATAAACTTCTGTGAAGCCCCCAGGTGTTCAAAGTGCTCACCAAACATCTAGAAAAATTATTTGAGGGCTCTAGTTTCCAAAATGGTGTCACTTGTGGGGGAGCTCCACTGTTTAGGCACCATAGGGGGTCTCCAAACGTGACATGGTGTCCGCTAATGATTCCAACCAATTTTGCTGTCAAATGGCGCTCCTTCTCTTCTGAGCCCCGCCATGCGCCCAAACAATTACTTTCCACCACATATGAGGTATCTGCGTACTCAGGAGAAAATGCACAATACATTTTATGGTGCATTTTTTCCTGTTACCCTTGTGAAAAAAAAAGCTACCTAGTTGAAGCAACCGTTTTGTGGTAAAAAATTGTTTTTTTCTTTTCACGGCTCAACGCTATAAACTTTTGTGAAGCCCCCAGGTGTTCAAAGTGCTCACCAAACATCTAGAAAAATTATTTGAGGTCTCTAGTTTCCAAAATGGGGTCACTTGTGGGGGAGCTCCATTGTTTAGGCACCTCAGGGGGTCTTCAAACCCGACATGGCGTCCGCTAACAGGTGCAGCTAATTTTGCACTCAAAAATTCAAATGGCGCTCCTTGCCTTCCGAGCACTGCTGTGTGTCCAAACATTTGATTTCCACCACATATGAGGTATCTGCGTACTCAGGAGAAAATGCACAATACATTTTATGGTGCATTTTTTCCTGTTACCCTTGTGAAAAAAAAAGCTACCTAGTTGAAGCAACCGTTTTGTGGTAAAAAAAAATTTTTTTCTTTTCACGGCTCAACGCTATAAACTTTTGTGAAGCCCCCAGGGGTTCAAAGTGCTCACCAAACATCTAGAAAAATTATTTGAGGCCTCTAGTTTCCAAAATGGGGTCACTTGTGGGGGAGCTCCATTGTTTAGGCACCTCAGGGGGTCTTCAAACCCGACATGGCGTCCGCTAACAGGTGCAGCTAATTTTGCACTCAAAAATTCAAATGGCGCTCCTTGCCTTCCGAGCACTGCTGTGTGTCCAAACATTTGATTTCCACCACATATGAGGTATCTGCGTACTCAGGAGAAAATGCACAATACATTTTATGGTGCCTTTTTTCCTGTTACCCTTGTGAAAAAAAAAGCTACCTAGTTGAAGCAACCGTTTTGTGGTAAAAAATTTTTTTTTTCTTTTCACGGCTCAACGCTATAAACTTTTGTGAAGCCCCCAGGGGTTCAAAGTGCTCACCAAACATCTAGAAAAATTATTTGAGGCCTCTAGTTTCCAAAATGGGGTCACTTATGGGGGAGCTCCATTGTTTAGGCACCTCAGGGGGTCTTCAAACCCGACATGGCGTCCGCTAATGAGTGCAGCTAATTTTGCGTTCAAAAATTCAAATGGCGCTCCTTCCCTTCCGAGCTCTGCCGTGCGCCCAAACAATTGATTTTTACCACATATGGGGTATCAGCGTACTCAGGAGAACATGCACAATAAATTGTAGGGTGCACTTTCTCTTTTCTCCCTTGTAAAAATGAAAATTTTATGGCTAAAGTAACATTTTTGTGTTAAAAAGTAAAATTTTCATTTTTTCCTTCCACATTGCTTTGGTTCCTGTGAAGCACCTAAAGGGTTAATAATCTTATTGGATGTGGTTTTGAGCAGTGTGAGGGGTGTAGTTTTTAGAATGGGGTCACTTTTGGGTATTTTCTGTCACCTCGGCCTCTCAAAGTCACTTCAAATGTGATGTGGTCCCTAAAAAAATTATTTTGTAAATTTTGTTGGAAAAATGAGAATTTGCTGATGACCTTTGACCCCTTCTAACTTCCTAACGGAAAAAAAATTTGTTTCGAAAATTGCGCTGATGTAAAGTAGACAAGTGGGAAATGTTATTTAGTAACTATTTTGTGTGACATATCTCTCAGATTTATGGGCATAAATTTTCAAAGTTTGAAATTTGCGAAATTTTCAAAATTTTCGCCAAATTTCCTAAATTTTCACAAATAAACGCAAAAAATATCGGCCTAAATTTACCACTGACATGAAGCACAATATGTCACGAAAAAACAATCTCAGAATCGCCAGGATCCGTTGAAGCGTTCCAGAGTTATAACCTGTCAAAGTGACACTGGTCAGAATTGCAAAAAATGGCCCGGTCATTAGGGTGTTTTAGTGGCCGGGGGTGAAGGGGTTAATAGCCTGTTTAGCCTGTGACGGCACTTTCATGTGCACAGTAAGATCTGTAACGTCATAGTCCTGTGCACATAGGATACCATTCTTCTTGAAGTGTGTTCACAGGACAATGTGCTACCAACAAAGATGATATCTAAAGGTGTCTGTCACCCCCCAAATGCCAATTAAATGGAAAAAAAACATTTATTTAGGAAACGTTACCCATATAAAAATCATGCCAGGTATATACAGTTTAACCTAATAATGAAACATCTTTTTTTTTTTTTTTTGCCTGTGCCATAAATATATCTGGATTTTTTAGCAAATGTTAAGTAGAGCTGTATACACTTGGTATGATTTTTTCTATTAGATACCTTCCCTATTATGAATATTTGTGCAGGGTGATCGGCATTTTGTGGGTGACAGATTCCCTTTTAAACTTAAAAATTCACCAAATGTTTTGCTCCTGCATCAGTTGATTGACAGCTTGTTTAGGTAGATCGATAACCGGCTGCAGCGTAAATGCACCTTAAAGAGTAACAAATGTTAGAGAAAATATTTTGTATGATTTATGGTCATTAATTTTGAGCAGATCTGAGGGGAACCTGGTCCTGAGTCCCCACCAATCGCTCAAAAGACCTCTTAGAAAAGTGCTTCTCATGAGGCAGGAGAGCAGACAGAGCAGACCGGATGCTGTAGAAAGTCATAGTCCTGTCTCCTGAGCCGTACATTTAGTCTGTGGGGGTCTCGGGACAGTACTGCACCAATCTGCTAAGAATTGAGTGTAACTGATGCTTAATTTCAGGGAGGAGTCAGAGCCTGCGGCAGTGAGTGCAACCTCGGCCCCCTGATGACGTCTTGTTTGAGTATCCCAGCATGCACCATGCTCAGATTCTCAAGTGAAGTGTCATCAAAAAGGAATTAGGGGGAAAAAAAGAGAATAACAGTGATTAAGGAAGGATAGGGAATTATTAATGCAGGTAAATAAACTAGTGCGCAGCTTACAAGCGGAAGTCGCCTGAGGAATGGTTGGGTCACGTCATTCAACCTCTTCTAAAGACTGACCATACAATCAGCATGTCATTTTTACACTGAAGGGCATAGATCCAGTCTTTTTAGAGTTTATTTACTGCTTTTTCAGGCGGGTTACGGAGCAGATCTGCCTGACATAGATGTTGTATGCACATACTCGTTCTTACTTACTAGTAGGAAGCATTACAACTTAAAGTACACAGGGCAGCATGAATGCCAAATACGGCCCTGACCACAGTCCAAGTTCTTTAATTCTATTTTGTGTGTTAAAAGTTTTTTTACTGGATCAGATCTGAATATATTGATAATATCTATGAGGAGGTTAAATTCTTCTAATTGCTGAAACGAGCAGAAAGCATTATAGGACAATAGGCGGCTAAGTCTCGTAATACCTGAGGAAATCCATTTCTCACCCATCTAGATGTAGGAATTCAGAATGGGTCTGATTGTTCCCCACAGATGTAGAAAAAGTGCAGCCTTTATCTCCTAAGGATTTTATTTTAGATTACAATTACACACAATTTATTTCAGATAATGTTTTTTTTTTTGCTACACATCAGAGAACTCACAAAGGGGAGAAGCCATTTGCTTGTTGACAATGTGGAAAATGTTTTACAGAGAAGAAAGTTCTTATTACACATCAGAGAATTCACACAGGAATGAATTGATTTTCATGTTCAGAGTGTGGGCAAGATTTTAGTCAAGTATTGTGTCTTGTTATACATCAGAGCTCACACTGGGGAGAAGCCATATTGATGTTCAGACTGTAAAAATTGTTTTGTGCGTAATTCAGATTTGGTTAAACATTAAAAATGTCGCATAGGGAAGAAGCCATATCTATTTTGAGAATGTGGGAAATTATTTTTTTTTCTTTTTTCAAAACAACATAGCTCACTCATTTGAGAACAAATTTTCAGACGCAGTATGTGGGAAGTATTTTATTTAAAATTAAATTCTATTTTTCAGATATTAAGTCTTGCTACACATAGGCAGGCTAACTCCCAAAGTGGAGAAGCCATATTCATGCTCTGAATGTAAGAAATAAATTTAGGCTTCATAAAACTTAAAAAATAGCATTCTTTATCCTGTTTCATGGTCAAATTGTACAAGAAAACATCAATTACAAAAGTAATGTCTCATGAATACAAAAATAAAATAGAATCCAATTTGCTCAAATATAAATCACACCTGTGCACTGAATATTTTATAGTAATAATATAATACATCGTATGATATGCATTTGCCATGTTCCAAATTATTATGCAAATTGGATGTCAAAGATTTTTTTTTTGTTTTGTTTTTCAAATAAATTCCGGGATGGTCTTGCGTCTCATGGTCTTTGGATCACTGAAATCATTCTAAAAACAGATGTGATCGTTTGCCAGGTGGGTCCAATTAAAAGGAAAATTAAGACGACGTTCCACGGTATTAATTAGTCAGAAGTTTCAAACAATATGGGTCCCATCACTCTCCTGCCCCTCTCCAGGCGGGGACTTTGGCACACTCATCGCCGGCCAGCGATGACTGCTGCGACCTCTGATGCTGGCACCCAGGGCCTGTGCACACCATGCAGGTCTCCTGGGAGTGTGCACCTATTATTAAAGAGCCAGTGTGCTCTAAGGTTGAGAGGCACTAGGTATTTAAGGCACCCTCCCCTTATTTGAGGTGCCTGGGTAATGAGGTCAAACTTAGTGATATGTTGCAGGCTGTCAGGTCTCTTTCCCATATGCTGCTGTGTTTCTTTTACCTATTTGTTTAGTAGTACCTGTGGTACCCGCTGCTGCATCTATCCATACTGGCTGTACCTGCCATACCAGCTGCCGCACCTAACCATAATGGCTGTGTGTGCCGCATCAGCCATTCTGGCTGCATCCACGTATATCAGAGACTGCCAGTGTCCGTATCCCAACCCCTGGGGCCAGCTGTTGCAGTACTGAGTTCTCCAGAGAATTACCTAGTGGCTACCAGCAGCCAAGGCCTGTCCTACCATTAAAGGCACTGGTGAATACCCAGTGTGGGCCTAGTCAAGCCCCTCAGGTGTACCGAGTGCTGCGGCCCAGTCGGTCCACCCTCGCTCGCACCCGCGAGCATTACAATGGAAAAAAGGATGGGCCAGATTAATGGAGTAATGGATGGTTGGTGAATGGCCATCATTTCCCAACAAGGCTGCAACATTAGAATATAGGTGGTAGAGTCATGTTTTGGACTGCAATCATGGAGCGAGCCCCATGAATGACCTTGGCAAACTCTATAGGGTTTCAGACAAACTGTTCCATCAATAGTAAAATCATCTTCATGCTGGACAATGCAATATCTCATGCTGCAAGGAACGCAAAACTAAGTCTAAAATTTACTCACCTGACATTTTCATTTCCTGCAATCCGCAGGTAGCATAGAATGGGTTAATACTTTACCCCTGGCTAGAGAAAGAAGACAGGTTAAGAAGCAATTACTAATCAACCACAAATGATTGACTACTCCCCATTGTATACCATAACGGGGGCAAAGACCACCGTAACCACGTATGTTCATGGGGGTCAGTGCTGCCGACGGATTCCAGGAGAGTAAATTTTAGACTATCCTGGATGTCCTACAGGAGCACATAATGGGATTTGTAAAGCAATAACAAGAACATTTTAGGGTAGGGAACCAGAACCAGCAGCTTGTTCTCTTTTCCCAAAGGCTGAACCCGCTGGAGCTGAGACATCTGATCTATAATGCTTCAGAAAAGTAGATGTAGATGACTAGGAAGCCGCTCTACAGATGTGATCTAGTGGATCATGCGCCAATAAACCCAAGAAGCAGGAGTGGTGTGTCATAATGTCACGTGGCCCCAACATCGCTGGAACCGAGCCGGCACCGGAAGTGAGTAAAGGCATTGCTATTCTTATGGGGGCGCACATGGGGAATGAGAAGGGGTTGTCCAAGTAGTGGATGGCCCCTATAACCTTTTCTTCTGTTTCTAGCTAGGGGTAAAGCGTTAACCCATTATGTGCTGCCTCAGGACGTCCAGGAAATAATAGATTTTCCAGACGATTCTTAATTAAAATATTTCAAAAACTTTTACTCCATATTGTAAAAATTGACACAATAATTACAAGCAGGATGTAATTCCCTGCGCGTTTCCAACGAGGAAATGTCCATAATCATTGATAAAGTGCACGTCAGCGAACCCCGGATTATATAGAAGAGATCCCTCCTGTAATGGGGCAGTGACTCCCCCAATCATTAATGACGGGTATCAGCATCACTTGTGGAGAAATCCAGAGAAAAGGAAAAGATAAAAATATCAGATAGAAAAAAACACAAAACACAAGGAATAAATACAATGAAAATACTTCATAATATAAAATAAACCCGACTGAATAAAGAGAATAACAAAGAAACAAGAGGAAATAAGATCAGAAAACACTAAAAACACTACAGAAAAAATACTGAAAAATAAACTGGATTTTACCGAGAAAACTCAGCAATAAAGGAGCAGAGCGTCCATTGTTACATTCACCCCTATTATCCTCTGATGAAGAGCGGCGACATCCAGACGCCTCCTTGTTACTAAGAGGTGAATGACCCCGACTCAGGAGCGTCGGATTCCTACATGTCACACACACGGCTCCGCTCCGCACACCTCATACACACGCGGCTCCGCTCCGTACACCTCGTACACACACGGCTCTGCTCCGTACACCTCGTACACACACGGCTCCGCTCCGTACACCTCGTACACACACGGCTCTGCTCCGTACACCTCGTACACACACGGCTCCGCTCCGCACAGCTCGTACACACACAGCTCCGCTCCGCACACCTCGTACACACACGGCTCCGCTCCATACACCTCGTACACACACGGCTCCGCTCCATACACCTCGTACACACACGGCTCCGCTCCATACACCTCGTACACACACGGCTCCGCTCCATACACCTCGTACACACACGGCTCCGCTCCGCACACCTCGTACGTACACACACGGCTCTGCTCCGTACACCTCGTACACACGCGGCTCCGCTCCGTACACCTCGTACACACACGGCTCCGCTCCGTACACCTCGTACACACACGGCTCTGCTCCGTACACCTCGTACACACACGGCTCCGCTCCGCACACCTCGTACACACACGGCTCCGCTCCGCACACCTCGTACACACACGGCTCCGCTCCATACACCTCGTACACACACGGCTCCGCTCCATACACCTCGTACACACACGGCTCCGCTCCATACACCTCGTACACACACGGCTCCGCTCCATACACCTCGTACACACACGGCTCCGCTCCGCACACCTCGTACGTACACACACGGCTCCGCTCCGTACACCTCGTACACACGCGGCTCCGCTCCGTACACCTCGTACACACGCGGCTCCGCTCCGTACACATGCGGCTCCGCTCCGTACACCTCGTACACACGCAGCTCCGCTCCGTACACCTCGTACACACGCGGCTCCGCTCCGTACACCTCGTACACACGCGGCTCCGCTCCGTACACCTCGTACACACGCGGCTCCGCTCCGTACACACGCGGCTCCGCTCCGTACACCTCGTACACACGCAGCTCCGCTCCGTACACCTCGTACACACGCGGCTCCGCTCCGTACACCTCGTACACACGCGGCTCCGCTCCGTACACCTCGTACACACGCGGCTCCGCTCCGTACAGCTCGTACACACGCGGCTCCGCTCCGTACAGCTCGTACACACGCGGCTCCGCTCCGTACAGCTCGTACACACGCGGCTCCGCTCCGTATACCTCGTATACACGGTTCTGCTCCGTACACCTCGTACACACACGGCTCTGCTCCGTACACCTCGTACACACACGGCTCCGCTCCGTACACCCCGTACACACACGGCTCCGCTCCGTACACCTCGTACACACCGCTCCGTACACCTCGTACACACGGCTCCGCTCCGTACACCTCGTACACACGCGGCTCCGCTCCGTACACCTCGTACACACCGCTCCGCTCCGTACAACTCTTACACACGGCTCCGCTCCGTGCACCTCGTACACACACGGCTCTGCTACATCCACACTGTAAACCCCTCCTGACCCCACACATAAACTTCCCCTCATCCAGCACCATGACAACCAGCACAGCAGAGCCCTGCATACACTGAGGAGCTGATCATGTGACCCTGACTCCTCCCCTCCATGTGACATCATCACAGGTCCTGGAAGCACAGAGCAGCCACATGTATACTGTGCGGCTGTTACGCTAGCTGCGGGGGTTGGGAAGCACCAAGCGAACAGCAAAAAGGAAGGTAAGGGAAACCCTGTGTCTAGGGAAAGCGAAGCTGGTGACCCCTGACCAAACTTATTGCTGGTCCCTGGGTCCACACCACCATAGATAGGTTCCTCACCTCTGCGCCGAGCCGGATACCTGACCCTAGCTATAACTACTGCTGGGCTCTAAATAGGGAACGGGTGGGATGAGCTCTTCATCAACCCCACTAAAGACACAAGGACACAAGGAGGACACAGGAAAGTGCATGAACTACTTATCTACAGGGGACACAAGTAGAAGATACCAC
The DNA here is from genome assembly GCF_048569485.1 of Anomaloglossus baeobatrachus. NCBI lineage: Eukaryota > Metazoa > Chordata > Amphibia > Anura > Aromobatidae > Anomaloglossus > Anomaloglossus baeobatrachus. The sequence continues at coordinate 312,018 of NW_027441799.1, read as the reverse complement.
AGAGGAGCACAAGCCTCTTGCTTGCAACCAAGGCTTGAATGAGCTAAAAATATCACCAGCATCAGTCTGAAGAAGTATCGGGTATTTAAGCACCCAGACAATGCTGATGATCAGGTGTAAGATGAGCTCCTGCTGGGTCCAAAAGGGGGAGAGAGAAATCCAGCAGGAAATAATACTGACAGCAGGAACAATGGAAAGTCAGGGAGCATTCTGCGCAGCCAGATGCTGTGACCTTCTATAGCCAGAAACCACATCACTGTCACCCATGACAGCGGCTCTGCAGGTGGAGGTGTGTGGAAATTCCCCATTATTGGTCACAGGCGGCATTAACCCCTTCAGCGCTGAGACTTTCGAGGAGTTTTTCTCTCGCTGATTATTATGAATCATGAAGCTTTTATTCCTTTGTCTCTGATAGATTCAGTCGACCCAACTATGAGATTGTATAGAAAATAGTTCCGGCACACTTCAAAAAATGCGAGAGAGGAATATAATGCTTCAAAGGATTTTATTTTACTTGTGCATAGGCAAAAAATGTCCAACGTTTCAACCATCAATTTTGTTTTTTGTCCAGGACAAGAGGATCTAATGTAACAAAAACATAACAGATTCTTTTAGATGATTACAGTCACTAACATACATTACAAAGCTTTATACAAACATCACTAATGAAAAGAGTGCATCAAACTGACGCTATAAGACGATAAAGGAGCAATAATGCGATGATTGCACAAATACATGAACAAAGGGGAATGACTGAGTTTATACAATTTTTATGAATTAATATTAATTATTCTCATTTAAATAGGACAAATGCCAGACTGGTCTGAATGATGCCAAGAGTACGAAATATAATAAATAGTGTCCACCCACCTAAGAAAAAAATGAGTGACAAAAGGTTTCTCAAGCTGCAAACTGTGGTTTCTCGCTGGGATATGAGGATATGAGGATATGGGGTGAACAGCCTAAGATGAGTAAGCAGAAAAATAACATACAAATGTAAGAGGACAATATAAAAGACACAGTGATACACTTATGTTGGGGTACACATCAGAGACCTCCGGAGTACAGAATGAAAGGTATATGCCTTTTGCACTTGTGTAGAAAAAATAAGGACATAATCGTGTTACTGTTCGGGGTTCTGTTGTGCCTCGAACCGGCCTAGTCCCGTCATTGACTGCCACATTGGGGGTTGGTTAACTCTGCAGCGCCACCTGGCTGTCGCTTGAGGCATCAGTTGGCTAGAGTTTTGTACCATCCTGAGCCTAAGTGCTCATGCAGCCACATTGAGCATGTGCGTGATGTAATTGATAACAAGGCGGCCACTGATTGGTCATCAGTGACATCAGCGATGAAGTGGCAACCGCTGATTGGTCATCAAGACTTCAGCAATGACGTGGAAGCCCCTGTATGGCTGCAGCCGACGCCATTAACACATGCCATGTGGCTTGGGCCAGGGTGGCGGCTATAAAAGGTCTGTAGCTCCGCCCAGCTGCTTTCCCTGCTGTTAGGAGTGAGTGGGTCCCAGCGCCAATGTAAGTCTGCAGTGCCTGTGCCATACTCTTGTATATGTGCAGTGTGATTCTGACTTTAGGGCAGGTGCCGGTACCAGGTACTCGTATCTGGGTACAAACTGTGTCTCAGCACAGTGAGGGATTAGAGTCCTTCCAGACAAGACGTGCCCCCTACGCACACTCCCCGTCTGCAGTGGCAGACTTGTGTGTATGTGTGTGCCAGCTTTGGGTACCCAGTGACGCTAACTGGGTAGCCTTCACGGTCTGACGTGCCCCTGTACGCATGTGACTGGCCCCGTGTTTATGTTCCAGGATGCCAGTGACACTAACTGGGTAGCCTTCACAGTCTGACGTGCCCCTGTACGCACGTGACCGGCCCCGTGTTTATGTTTCAGGTTGCCAGTGACACTAACTGGGTAGCCTTCACGGCCTGACGTGCCCCTGTACGCACATGACCGGCCCCGTGTGTATGTTCCAGGTTGCCAGTGACACTAACTGGGTAGCCTTCACGGTCTGACGTGCCCCTGTACGCACGTGACCGGCCCCGTGTTTATGTTCCAGGTTGCCAGTGACACTAACTGGGTGACCTTCACGGTCTGACGTGCCCCTGTACGCACGTGACCGGCCCCGTGTGTTTGTTCCAGGTTGCCAGTTAAACTACCTGGGTTGCCTTTTGGTTTCGACATGTTCCTACACACGTGACCATTCTCATCTGCGTTTTCCTTTGGTTTAGACGTGTCCTTACACACGTGACCATTATTTGTGCACCTGTGAGGTTAACCGGGACATGCTTCACGAAGGAGTGTGCCTTTACAACATCTCCTTCGTTTCTGTCTTTGTCTCCTGAGTTGCTGTACTCCGTTCTTCTGTCCTTAGTGGCTTTAACACCTGCCCGGCTGTGATACCAATGTGATATGACTGAAAGAATGTGTGATTAGATAGGAATCATAATCAAAAGATAGGAGTGATCCCAGATATTATTTGACCTATCAATAATTCAGTATCAAAGAGATGTCCTCTGGATGGCCAATATGATGACCAAAGAATACATGTCAAACAGGTTTTGAAGCAGTTTCAAGATAATGAGGAAGTCACATTTACAGTTCCACTTACCGGAAACTTGTGGTTGGCTTAAAGACAGGTTTAAGGAAGCTTGCATATGAAATTTACGGCTCATTGCAATATTTCACTAACACTATGGTCAACTGTGGTCGGTCAGTTGTCAACTGGCAGGATGTGCAGGGAATGTGCAGGAAGCTGCTGGTGCCCACAGCAGTTTGTGGTCAAGTTACATGAACATGACTCAGCTGTCACATGCTGGTGACCATTTAAACACAACCTACAAAGTTTTCCTATAAAAATTCACCGGACTCGCTTAATGTTAGGGGAAACCTTCCAGGACATTGAAGTGTACGTACGCACTGTTCCTGTGATGCAAGATGCCATGTTGTTCCCTTATCATTAAATCGAGTTCCCTCCGATGTGAAAGGATTGCTACAACAAACGGTAATGTTGATGCATATTTCTGTTATTGTATAAGATTCTATGACTATAGTTCTAAATGCCTATGTATCATTGATTATATTCATGTGCTATTAAAATAAATAGTATCTTGCTATAAAGAATATTAGTATTCGTGCCTGATTAGGATATCAGTGAGCGCTTCGTAAGTATGGGCTTTCAGCCCCCTTTTTAGTAGAATTTTGAAAGACATAAATTGGCGTAGTCGGCAGGATTACTTCTATAAGAAGTAATTAATGAATTTTTGTAATTTAGAAATTAAAAACATATATTTGGCAAAATTCAAGATATTTTTTCAATCTTTTTGCATAGTGTCAAAATGTTCAGAAAACGTAAGGATAATGTTAAGGAGGTTGTTGTGGAGATCCCGAGCTGGATTGAGGCTCCCTCCAATTTTATAGCACATGAATTGGTCAATTGTGGATTGGCAGAACAATGGCAGAATAAGCTCAAAGGTTGTGAAGCTACTGATGTTGTGAATGTACTCAGTAGTGCCCCTGTGAAAACAGGTGATGTAGTGTCTTTAGCACGGCACAAACAATGGCAGGATAAGCTTAAGGGTAGTGAAGCTACTGATGTTGTGAATGTATTCGGTAGTGTCCCTGTGAAAGCAGGTGATGTAGTGTCTTTAGCACGACGCAAACAATGGCAGAATAAGCTTAATTGTAGTGAAGCTACTGATGTTGTGAATGTATTCGGTAGTGTCCCTGTGAAAGCAGGTGATGTAGTGTCTTTAGCACGGCGCAAACAATGGCAGGATAAGCTTAAGGGTAGTGAAGCTACTGATGTGAATGTATTCGGTAGTGTCCCTGTGAAAGCAGGTGATGTAGTGTCTTTAGGACGGCGCATCTGGATTTTGGCAAGTGCATATAGTGTAATGCATGAGCGTAATCTAAAGATGCAGAAGAAAAGTTCGCAGATTGAACAAAAGATGATAGAATTAGGTTGCCTGAAAACAGTTCTGGAATGTAATACCAGACTGTTGAAGGATAAATTGGAACATTATCAGAATGTGGCAGAAAAAGCTGCCATAAAAATTGCTCAAAATAAGTACAAGAAAAGAAGGGGAAAGGTAAATAAAATCAAAATTGCTCAAAATAAGTACAAGAAAAGAAGAGGAAAAGTAAATAAAACCAAAGTACATAAAAGTATCGTCTCAGCTTCTATAAACTGGGATCCCGATACTTGGGATGGGGATGTGTGGGATTCATCTTCATCATCTGATGAGGAAGATTACCATAAAGGGAAGATTCAGGCTAATCCAGTAAGGAGGCGCCTAGAGAGGACAGAGAATGAGATCATCCGGGAACATGTCCGGGATGGTCAGGGGAATCTGCAATATGACGAAGATGATAATGCCATCACAAATGAGAGAACGATTCCTCATGTAAAAAATCGAGTAACCATTGAAGATTACTCTCAGGGAGAAGTTGATCGCATTTTAACACAGTTTAGACAAAAACCAGGAGAAGGAGAAATTCCCTGGTTGGTCAGGGTGCACGATCTCGGAGGAGGTGGAGTGCACTTTGACGCCGGAGACGTGGCAAAATTTGTCACCATGTCTCGGGACCCAGTAATTCAGAGATCAATAAAAAATTATTTTGTTGATCGTAATGAGCATGGTACTCAAAACTTAATCATGATCTTAGCCCATGCTTTTCTGGACAAATATCCATCAGAAGCAGACTTTCCTATCAATGCTACCAAGACCACTGTATTTCATTTCGATGCTCATGTCCCTACTAACTCACTTGAACGTTTGTTTAATTCAAAAGCAGATAAAGCAGCAACCATCAGACAAGTCAGTCCAACAGTTGACAAGACAAGGTACAACTGTTTGGGCACACCAGAAAGAGCGACACCTTATTCAGCAGGTTTAGACCTCAGTACATTGGAAACTGTCGTGGTACCCCCAGGTAAGGTAAAACCAATTTCAACAGGATTGGGTTGCCAGATACCAAAGGATCATTATGGTCAAATAGCCACTCGTTCTAGTTTAGTGTTAAAAGGAGCCATAGTGGTGGGAGGGGTAATAGAGGCAGATTATCAGGGAGAAATCAAGGTACTGATGCTAAATTTTGGAAATGAACCTTTGATCTTGATGAAACACCAGAAGGTGGCTCAGGTGTTGATAATTCCAAAATACTTGTCTGAAATAAGAGAAGGAACTGCCCCGACAGAATTAACAATACGGGGTACTAAAGGTTTTGGATCCTCTAATATTAAAAATGTAGGAGCAAAAATATGGATTCAAAACCTCCAAGGACCGCCCTCAGAGACAGAGGTAATAGCGGTCGGAAAAGATCGTACTCTCCTGATAATGAGACCAGGAGTGGAGAAGTGGGAATATGTCCCACAAGAAAAATGTTATTTACGAGAATAATAGTGTATCTTTATTTGCAGAAGGTGTTGTAAATAAGCGGAATCCATGGTATCGGTTACTGGGAAGAGCTCGATAGTGATGAGATGGAGAAATTCCTGTGTTTGATGTTTGTCTCTTTGGTCGTTGGATGGACAAGTCTACATCAGGAGGAACCTGTGGCGAATGAATTTCTGATGCATCATCACATTTTCAACACACAGATTGCTGGATCTGTACACATTCTCCGGTTACAGCCACCAGTATCCCTTATCTGGATGTCCCGGTATTGATGGAGGAAATCTTAAAGTAGAAAAGTTGTTCTGATCATCTTGCTGATAAAGACACTCGAAGTGTTCGTCTATAGAATACTACAGTACCCATTTCCATAGTGGGATGGATCAATCTTCCATGGTGGCAAGGCAATTTGAATGCAACAGTCACCAATTTGCAATATCTGGCTTTTAAGGGAGGAATTTGGGTACCAACAAATAAGACTGGACTGACTAACCTGGGATTCATCTCTATGGAGAATATAAAAATAAGTTTTGGGACAGCTATAAATACTGTAGATGCTTTTAAACCCAGCTTAGTGGAAAGGACAATTCATGATATGTTATGGCCTTATGCCAATATGTTCATAAATGGGTCTAGTGAAACTTGTAGTAACATATCGGGAAATGTAATGTGTAATGATTCCTTTGAATATCGAGCAAATGCCAAAACACATGATATTCAAGGGAGCTTTTCAGATAATATTGCTTTTAGTTTTAATATATTGTACAAAAGTAGTGAAAGTGATTATATTTGTGATTCAACGTTTATCTAAACAAACCAAGAAAACAAAATTTGTGGCAAACAATATTTCTTGGTCATGGTATGGTATATTCCGAGTGATCTTCCTCTAGTGGAATACTGATGATGGAAAATAATCCCTGGGATCAAGGACCGATTGTGATACCAATGTGATATGACTGAAAGAATGTGTGATTAGATAGGAATCATAATCAAAAGATAGGAGTGATCCCAGATATTATTTGACCTATCAATAATTCAGTATCAAAGAGATGTCCTCTGGATGGCCAATATGATGACCAAAGAATACATGTCAAACAGGTTTTGAAGCAGTTTCAAGATAATGAGGAAGTCACATTTACAGTTCCACTTACCGGAAACTTGTGGTTGGCTTAAAGACAGGTTTAAGGAAGCTTGCATATGAAATTTACGGCTCATTGCAATATTTCACTAACACTATGGTCAACTGTGGTCGGTCAGTTGTCAACTGGCAGGATGTGCAGGAAATGTGCAGGAAGCTGCTGGTGCCCACAGCAGTTTGTGGTCAAGTTACATGAACATGACTCAGCTGTCACATGCTGGTGACCATTTAAACACAACCTACAAAGTTTTCCTATAAAAATACACCGGACTCGCTTAATGTTAGGGGAAACCTTCCAGGACATTGAAGTGTACGTACGCACTGTTCCTGTGATGCAAGATGCCATGTTGTTCCCTTATCATTAAATCGAGTTCTCTCCGATGTGAAAGGATTGCTACAACAAACGGTAATGTTGATGCATATTTCTGTTATTGTATAAGATTCTATGACTATAGTTCTAAATGCCTATGTACCATTGATTATATTCATGTGCTATTAAAATAAATAATATCTTGCTATAAAGAATATTAGTATTCGTGCCTGATTAGGATATCAGTGAGCGCTTCGTAAGTATGGGCTTTCAGCCCCCTTTTTAGTAGAATTTAGCAAGACACCGGCGGACGTGGGGCGACGATTGATATTCTATTATTTTTTATTTCAATCGTCCTCTGCGTAACAAATCATACTTAAAGGAAGTGTTTTTTTGTGGCTTTCTTTTTTCAGCAGCAATATGGCATAAGAGCAATATCTGAGTAAATAGACAAAGTATATAGTGTTATTATCAATATATAATGGATTGAAGCATAATTGATATAAGCTACATCCACAGGAGCTATTCCAGGGTAAAGCCTGTGTGACCGGCTGCAGATAACTAATCTGCTGTGTGAAGGCAGAATTCCCCCGGGCTCCACAAGTGACCTTCAGAGAAACCAATGTTAATTCAAGAAAAATTGAGGGGGTGCGCGCTAGTGACCTGAATGACGTGGGGAGAAAATAGTGACTTACTTGAATCAGAGTAATAGTGGGGATGTTTCTGAAGTGCTGTGCATATGCAGAAAATGAGAATAGTGACAACGATTTCTAGATCTCCGGCTCTATAAAGCACCTAGGAGTCATAGTGTTAAAAGGAAAAGAATTAGAATAAACCTAATGTCATGTAATATACCCGGTTACTGCAGGGGGATACTACATAAGACTCTACTATCAGAGGTTACTGTAATCTAATATATGCCATACTGAGATATAAAACTGGATTAAGAAAAGGGCAACCTGTGGATCATTTAGGATGATCCAGTATCTGAGAGTAGCTGCAGTAGTGGCTATATACATTGTATGTGAATAATGCCCCTGTGGGAAAGATCCAATCGTGTGAAACAGACCTCTCATATGAGTACATACCTTCAGTGGTGATTCAGGGAGTGATTCCAGTGGAGGGGAGTGTAGCCGTGCCGGCGGTGACCTGCCTTTATATATTATTCTCTGTGCTGCGTCCGTTATCCATCTCCTGGACATGGAACACACGCCGCGCATGCACCGCACACACCGCTGAGCGACGCAGGCGCGAAGAAAGGGCATGAAAACTAAGTGGTGTTCACAGTGCGCTGGATGCGCATGCGCAGTGGTAATTTCTTTATTTCTTGTGCTAACGGAATACAGGAGATGTGCTGGATGATGGAATACAGGAGATGTGCTGGATGATGGAATACAGGAGATGTGCTGGATGATGGAATACAGGAGATGTGCTGGATGATGGAATACAGGAGATGTGCTGGATGATGGAATACAGGAGATGTGCTGGATGATGGAATACAGGAGATGTGCTGGATGATAAGGTGCCTTAGTGATAGTGACAGCCTAATCGTGCTTACAGAGGGGGCCTGATTCAGGTGACAAGGGGAGCCTGGAAGGAGAAAAGGGAGAACATTTATAATACAAGTCTATTTACTTAAATGACAAAACATGTGTTAATAGATATTTAGATCTGCACTTACAAAGGAACCTCATCCGCGGCCATATAGAATACAGTTAGGTCCAGAAATATTTGGACAGTGACACAAGTTTTGTTATTTTAGCTGTTTACAAAAACATGTTCAGAAATACAATTATATATATAATATGGGCTGAAAGTGCACACTCCCAGCTGCAATATGAGAGTTTTCACATCCAAATCGGAGAAAGGGTTTAGGAATCATAGCTCTGTAATGCATAGCCTCCTCTTTTTCAAGGGACCAAAAGTAATTGGACAAGGGACTCTAAGGGCTGCAATTAACTCTGAAGGCGTCTCCCTCGTTAACCTGTAATCAATGAAGTAGTTAAAAGGTCTGGGGTTGATTACAGGTGTGTGGTTTTGCATTTGGAAGCTGTTGCTGTGACCAGACAACATGCGGTCTAAGGAACTCTCAATTGAGGTGAAGCAGAACATCCTGAGGCTGAAAAAAAAGAAAAAATCCATCAGAGAGATAGCAGACATGCTTGGAGTAGCAAAATCAACAGTCGGGTACATTCTGAGAAAAAAGGAATTGACTGGTGAGCTTGGGAACTCAAAAAGGCCTGGGCGTCCACGGATGACAACAGTGGTGGATGATCGCCGCATACTTTCTTTGGTGGAGAAGAACCCGTTCACAACATCAACTGAAGTCCAGAACACTCTCAGTGAAGTAGGTGTATCTGTCTCTAAGTCAACAGTAAAGAGAAGACTCCATGAAAGTAAATACAAAGGGTTCACATCTAGATGCAAACCATTCATCAATTCCAAAAATAGACAGGCCAGAGTTACATTTGCTGAAATACACCTTATGAAGCCAGCTCAGTTCTGGAAAAGTATTCTATGGACAGATGAGACCAAGATCAACCTGTACCAGAATGATGGGAAGAAAAAAGTTTGGAGAAGAAAGGGAACGGCACATGATCCAAGGCACACCACATCCTCTGTAAAACATGGTGGAGGCAACGTGATGGCATGGGCATGCATGGCTTTCAATGGCACTGGGTCACTTGTGTTTATTGATGACATAACAGCAGACAAGAGTAGCCGGATGAATTCTGAAGTGTACCGGGATATACTTTCAGCCCAGATTCAGCCAAATGCCGCAAAGTTGATCGGACGGCGCTTCATAGTACAGATGGACAATGACCCCAAGCATACAGCCAAAGCTACCCAGGAGTTCATGAGTGCAAAAAAGTGGAACATTCTGCAATGGCCAAGTCAATCACCAGATCTTAACCCAATTGAGCATGCATTTCACTTGCTCGAATCCAGACTTAAGATGGAAAGACCCACAAACAAGCAAGACCTGAAGGCTGCGGCTGTAAAGGCCAGGCAAAGCATTAAGAAGGAGGAAACACAGCGTTTGGTGATGTCCATGGCTTCCAGACTTAAGGCAGTGATTGCCTCCAAAGGATTCGCAACAAAATATTGAAAATAAAAATATTTTGTTTGGGTTTGGTTTATTTGTCCAATTACTTTTGACCTCCTAAAATGTGGAGTGTTTGTAAAGAAATGTGTACAATTCCTACAATTCCTATCAGATATTTTTGTTCAAACCTTCAAATTAAACGTTACAATCTGCACTTGAATTCTGTTGTAGAGGTTTCATTTCAAATCCAATGTGGTGGCATGCAGAGCCCAACTCGCGAAAATTGTGTCACTGTCCAAATATTTCTGGACCTAACTGTACATAGTAATATACTGACTTATATTCCTAACACAATCAGTTGAAATAATATGTAAATAACATGCTTAACATTGATATGATAGTAAAACAGATCTGTAAGGATAAATTCCCTTTATAATCTCTACATGAATGAACAAAACGGCATATGAGAAAATAATTAAGTGAAAACCTCATATTCTCTATTAAGACCCCTTGGTTCCAGGGTCTTAAGTGTGTGTAGCCAATATGCCTCCTCCTCTTTGAGGATACGTACCCTGTTGCCACCCCTTCTCATCGGGGGCACATGTTCGATTACCTGATATTTGAGTTGTGCGATCGTATGGCCGTGTGTTATGCAATGATGAGGTACGGGAAGAAGAGTTGTTTGGATCTGATGGTTGATATGTGTTTGCTAATTCTGTCTCGGATATGTTGGCTTGTTTCTCCAACATATCCGAGACCACAAGGACATTTAATCAGATAAACTATGAATGAAGAATCACATGTGAAAAACCCGTGAATAGGGAATACACGACCTGAAAAAGGATGGGTAAATGTATCGCCCCTAGTGAGGTTATTGCATTGTATACAGTGATGACAGGGAAAATTACCTTTCCTAGGAAAGCCTAGGAAGGTTTGACGAGGAGCAGTCTTTTGAGGGCCTATGTCGGCTCTAACTAGACTGTCCTTAAGATTTTTGGGTCTCTTGTTGCAAAATAGTGGGGGCTCTGAGAATTCACGTATTGTCAGATAAGCCGTTTTTAGGAGTGGCCAATGGTTGAAAATGATATTTTATTCAAAGGTGAAAAGGGATGATACGTATTTATACAGGGTATTCCAGATGAATTTTGTATAGTGTGTGGCCTTTGAGTCATTTTTATGTTAGCAATATCTTCGGGATAACCTCTTGCTATGAATTTTTGGCTGATTTCAGTAGCTCTAACATTCCGTTGTATACAATCATAACCCATGTTTAGTGTGTTTTGGATGGCAGCTTGTATAATGAAAGAGGTTATTTCTGTCTGTGGGTTTCACATACAAATCTGTTTGTAGATAGAATTACCAGGGTATCAAGAAAATTGATATTGTGAGAGTCCAAGTGAATAGTGAATGTAAGACCAGGTCTATATGTATTAATCTCTTGATGAAACTTAATTAAAGAGTCCATATCCCCCCGCCAAATAGTGAAGCTATCATCTATGTACCTTTTTCAGGTAATAACATGCTTAATCCACAGAGGGTGATTATAAATGTGATTTTCCTCAAAGCATGCCATGTAAATATTGGCATAAGGGGGCGCTAAATTTGACCCCATCGCGGTGCCCCTTTTCTGTAGAAAAAAATGGTCTTGAAAAAGAAAAAAATTATTCTCGAGGACCAGTTGGAGAAGGTCCTTACAGAAAGTTCCTACGACAGTACTCAAAACTCTATGTCTTTCAAGAAGCCAATCAACCGCTACCAGACCATCATGATGTTCTATGCTTGTATAAAGACTATTTACATCAAGTGTAACTAAAGCTGGTGTCACACATAGCGACAACGACATCGCTGTTAAGTCACCATTTTCTGTGACGTAACAGCGACCTTGTAAGTCGCTGTTATGATCGCTGTTTAGCTGTCAAACACAGCGACGAAGCAGCGATCATAACGTCGCTACATGTCCAGAGAGCAGGGAGTCGCGCACACTGCTTAGCGCTGGCTCCTTGCTCTCCTAGCTTCAGTACACATCGGGTTAATTAACCCGATGTATACTGCAGCTACATGTCACAGTGCAGAGAGCAGGGAGCCGCGCACACTGCTTAGCGCTGGCTCCTTGCTCTCCTAGCTACAGTACACATTGGGTTAATTAACCCGATGTGCACTGCAGCTACATGTGCACAGAGCAGGAGCCGGCACTAGCAGCAAGAGCGGCGGAGGCTGGTAACGAAGGTAAATATCGGGTAACCAGGGAAAGGTCTTCCCTTGGTTACCCGATGTTTACAGTGGTTACAGCTTTCCGCAGCTGCCAGACGCCGGCTCCTGCTCCCTGCTCGCTTCATTTCGTCGCTCTCTCGCTGTTACACACAGCGATGTGTGCTTCACAGCGGGAGAGCGACGACGAAAAAATGAAGCAGGACATTCAGCAACGACCGGCGACCTCACAGCAGGGGCCAGCTAGCTGCTGGATGTCACACACAGCGACGGGACGTCGCTGCAACGTCCCAGAAAATGGTGACGTAGCAGCGACGTCGTTGTCGTCGTCGCTGTGTGTGACACCACCTTAAAAGACTGCCCGGTGGAATTGACTCAAACTGATGTAGATGTGATAAAAAATCAGAAGTGTTCTTCAAATATGATGTTATCTTTGGGACAAGCGGTGTTGGCCAGGGGAGAAAGAACAGACTCAGTTAAAGCAACTATGGGACGACCCGGAGGTCGTTTAAGATTTTCACGAATTTTCAGGAGGGTATAAATTACTGGTGTAATGGGATGTGTTTTAATGAGGTACTCCGCCAATTTAGCATCTATTGTTTTATTGTGTAAATACGAATCTACAATGCTCTTAATGAGTGACTGTATACGGGATGTAGGATCTCTTGAAATAGGTAATTATGTATTTCTGTCTTCTAGTTGGCTATGTAACTCTTCAATATAATAGGCTCTGTCCATTACCACTATTGCCCCTCCTTTGTCAGCAGGTTTTATGATGATTTTATGATTGTTCCTTAGGCTTTGAATCACCCTGTTTTCTTCCACCGAAATATTATGTCTGACCTTAAATTTGCCACCTTCTACTGATTTTACCGTGTTGTCAATGTCATTAGTTACCAGAGAAATGTAGGTTTCTACTGGATGATATGTCTTGGAGGGGTTGAATGAACTCGGAATTCTGAGATTTAACTGTCTCAATTGAAATGTGTTACCTTGCTCTATTTTAGTTGTGTGAGTCTGAGTCCCACTTTCAGTCCCAAAATGTACCTTAAACCTTAACAATCTAAAAAATCTCCATCTCTTGATCAAGCTGAAATGTATTAAAAGCTGGAGTTGGACAAAAAGATAACCTTTTCTGAAGAACCTGTGAATCAATGAATGACAAATTGTGAGATGATATATTGTACACTAAATTCGTCGTACCTGTGAGTGTGTATATGGTATGTCGATGTGGTTCCTGTGCCTCCTCTTGCTACGCCTCGTTTTCCTCCTTCTTGTCTTGGTCCTAAAAAACAAGTTATGTGAGTAGTGTACTGGTCTACTTCTGAACTGGATGAAGAAGGATAATGACTGTAAGTTGTAGATCATCTAGGAGCCTCGTCGGAGAACCGCCATCGATACACCTGATCTTTGGAATAATCTTCCTGGTCCCGAACAAATTTAGATCTTTTTTTCTCCTGTAGGGTTTTCCTAAATTCTATAATGGTTTCTTAGATTTAATCTTCTCCCATTCGGTATTAGGGATAGTGTTTGTTAACTGCTCTTTTATGGAATGGATCTTAAGACCCAATGTTTCAATTTCTTTTTGTAAATATTCAATGGTTAAAATAATGATGTCCATTGAACATTTGTTGATGATGCTCTCAAACTTCGAACAGTATTCTGGATTGTCCGAAAACAAAGTGGGTCTCAAGGGTTCTCTCAATCCCCTGGGAATCCTTTGTACTCTATGGTATTCGGCCAGAGTGGCGCAATGAAGTTCCAGTGCCGTCTGTCTCCTCAGTTCCTTCTCGTAATCCCGAGAGCGTACCTCCTCAGTGGGAACTGATAAAAATGCATTTGGAATGTTGACCTTAGATAATATAGTCTTTACTTCTTCAGCATTATATGAAAAGGTAGTAAAATACATGAGAATTGTCAAATAATGAGACACAGGAGCTCAGGTAAAAAATATATAATCAAAATACACGATAAACCTGGCTTCACTGTGAGAAAAAAAGGTGCACGGAAAAAATAGAACTAATTCTATAGAAAATAGTTCCGGCGCATTTCAAAAAATGCGAGAGAGGAATATAATGCTTCAAACTATTTTATTTTACTTGTGCATAGGCAAAAAAAAATCATCATTGTGTACCCCAATATAAGTCTATCACTGTTTCTTTTATATTGTACTCTTACATTTGTATTTTATTTTTCTGCTTACTCATCTTAGGCTGTTCACCCCATATCCTCATATCAGAAGAAGGAAATTCCAGCGCAGTCCAATATGTCCGATTAAAATTCATTTTTATTTAGTAAATCCATAAAAATTAGGAAAATACAGGGCGGTCAGCAGGATATTGCATGGATATTGTACAGACCCCACAAAGCTACGCGTTTCGACGTTGAGTCTTAATCATGCTCAAAGACTCAACGTCGAAACGCGTAGCTTTGTGGGGTCTGTACAATATCCATGCAATATCCTGCTGACCGCCCTGTATTTTTCTAATTTATATGGATTTACTAAATAAAAATGAATTTTAATCGGACATATTGGACTGCACTGGAATTTCCTTCTTCTGACCGTTATTTGGCAGCCTAGCCCTCCGTGCGCAGGTCCTGACTGACAGCGGATTGCAGCAACTCGGTGAGCTGAATTTTTCTCTCTTTTCTTGGATATCCTCATATCGTCATATACCCATCGAGAAGCGACAGTCTGTAGCTTGAGAAACCTTTTGGCACTCATTTTTTTTCTTAGGTGGGTGGACACTATTCATTATATTTCGTACTCTTGGCATCATTCTGACCAGTCTTGCATTTGTTCCATTTTAAATGAGAATAATTAATATTAATTCATAAATTGTTTAAACTCAATCATTCAACTTTTTTCATGTATTTGTGCAAATCATCACATTATTGTTCCTTTATTGTCTTATAACATCAATTTGATGCATTCTTTTCATTAGTGATGCTTTGTATAAAGCTTTGTAATGTATGTTATTGACTGTACATCATCTAAAAGAATCTGTTATGTTTTTTATGTTTTTGTTACATTAGATGCTCTTGTCCTTGACAAAAAACAAAATTGATGGTCGAAACGTTGGACATTTGTTTTGCCTATGCACAAGTAAAATAAAATACTTTGAAGCATTATATTCCTCTCTCGCATTTTTTTGAAGTGTGCCGGAACTATTTTCTATACAATTAGTTCTATTTGTTCCATGCACCTTTTTTTTTTTCTCACAGTGAAGCCAGGTTTATCCTGTATTTTGATTATATATTTTTTCCCTGAGCTCCTGTGTCTCATTTTTTGACAATCCTCATGTCTTTTACTACCTTTTCATACTATGAGACGCAGGAAGTGAGGAAAACCGTCTGCCCTCGGTCCTCGGCCCCTTTCTGCCCTCGGTCCTCGGCTCCTTTCTGCCCTAGGTCCTCAGCCCCTTTCTGCCCTAGGTCCTCAGCCCCTTTCTGCCCTCGGTCCTCGGCCCCTTTCTGCCCTCGGTCCTCGGCCCCTTTCTGCCCTCGGTCCTCGGCCCCTTTCTGTCCTCGGTCCTCGACCCCTTTCTGCCCTCGGTCCTCGGCTTCTTTTTGCCCTTGGTCCTTGGCTCCTTTCTGCCCTCGGTCCTTGGCTCCTTTCTATCCTCGGCTCCTTTCTGCCCTCAATCCTCGGCCCCTTTCTGTCCCCACACAATATAATGTTTCCCCAAAATGTTCTCATTATATGTTTCCCCTTTTTATCTCCAGTAATTGTATTATTACAGCGGATTATTTATGATGTTACATCGTCATCTTCTCCCCATTCAGGTGCCTACAATATCGGATCCTCTCAGTGGAGATCTTCTATAGAAGAGAATTCTCCTGATTGCCCCGTGAAGGATGGATATGGAAAGGGACAAGATGGCGGAGAGGATATTACACCTCACCCTAGAGATCCTCTTCCGGCTTACTGGAGAGGTGAGAGATTCTGATGACGTCACATTACATCATTCTTATCTATGGGAATAACAGATGGACAGAACTGGAGAGGTGAGGACTCTGGAAATGTCTGGAGTGAGATTTATTACTGTGTCTCTCCATAACCAGGATTACACAGTAGTGAAGAAGACCTCTAGTGAGCGCTGTCAGGCCCCTGTGTCTGAGGGATGGGGAAGACCCCTGAGCCCAATCACGGGGCCTCCACCTCACCCCCCGATACATGAGGACATCAATGACCAGAAGATCCTAGAGCTCACCTACAAGATGATTGAGCTGCTGACTGGAGAGGTGACACTGCTGGGAATGCTGGGACATTATACAGTAACGCTATGAAGGGATCGGGGGTGATGGTATCATTGTATGTGTCAGGTTCCTATAAGGTGTCAGGATGTCACCGTCTATTTCTCCATGGAGGAGTGGGTGTATTTAGAAGGACACAAAGATCTGTACAAGGACGTCATGATGGCGGTTCCCCAGCCCCTCACATCACCAGGTAATAGACAGGACTAAATACACACAGCCTATAATTATCTGTATGTAAGGAATGAATTCAGTCCCTGTATGTGTCTCCTCCAGGTCTATCCAGTAAGAGGACAACACCAGAGAGATGTCCCCGTCCTCTTCTCCCACAGGACTGTAAACAAGAAGATCCCGATGTTCCTCAGGATCATCAGGTAGATGGAGAGAAGGTGCCATGAAATCTCCCTATGATGTGTAGACGGCTGTGAAGGTCTTGTGCTCAGTCTTGTTTTATCCTCCAGTATTATATGTGTTATACTTGTGTAATGAGAGCGGTGGAGATGGCCGGATTAGGAGAGATAAGAGCTTTGATGATTCCTTTTAGTTCTCGTTCACACTACTGTATTTTCAGTGCTGTCCATAAAATAACACAACGTCTCGCCCTCAGACCATTGTTATTGGATGTGGCAGTGCAGATGGGGATTTTCTTTCTCACTGACAGTATCTGCGTGTGAGAATAATCCCAGCATCCTCTAGTGCCTTCCGTACATCGGAGGAGACTCATCCATTCAGGTCTGTGTCTGCACAAACCATCAGATTCCCACCAGCTCCACCATACAGCAGACATTGTGTTACGGATACATTGCAGTTCTGTAATGGAGGAAGCTGTAAATGGTCTTGTAAATTATTAATAGCGGCTGTAAATACCGGATTGTATATGGATGACAAATAAGAAAAGACTTGTCCTAGTTTTCTGGATGAAGCTGTGATGATTCTTTATCCGGCCGTGTGATCCCGGCATTAGAGGTCGTTACATCCCGGGAAGAGAGGATTTATCTAGAAAGTGTAAAATCTTTCCCTTACCTGAATATTTCTGCCTCCGGTCACATCCCGTCTGCCGGTATAACGGGCTCCGCACCACAAAACTTTCATCCAACTCATCAATTGTGGTGATTTTTTTCTAAGTCACTTTTTTTTCATCTTCTCGTATTAATTAATGTTTTTTGTTCCAAATTCTTCATATTGGTGCAAGTAGATCATGAGTTTTGCGCACAATAGAAACGCTTTGTATTTTTCCCTTTGACCTATGTTTGTTACTTTTTAGTGCAAAAAGTCTCATGTTTTCCTAAATGGCGGCAAGTTTGCACCAAAGTATTTGCTATACATAAACTATCTCGGGTGTGGACTGGAGAACATTCGTGATAAAATTTCCCAGTTTTTAGGTTGAAGGTAGACATACCGTTCCTTAAAAAACTATTTATACCTGATGAACTTTTCCACATTTTTTCACATTACAGCCACAAAAAAATGGATTTTATTGGGTTTTTATGTGATAACAACACAAAGTAGCAAACACTTGTGAAGTATAAAGGAAATTATACATGACTTTCTAATTATGTTAAGAAATTTAACTCTGAAATTTGTGATATGCATTAGTATTCAGCCCCCTGAGTGAATACTTTGTAGGATCTCCTTTCACTACAATTGCTGCTGCCAGTTTCTTGGGGATGTGTCTACCAGCTTTCCACATCTAGAGGTGACATTTTTGCCCCTTGTACTTTATAAAACAGCTCTATCTCAGGTAAATTGGATGAAGGCGTCTGTGAAGAAATTTTGCTGAGCCCACAATTGTGCCTGGAGATCCCAGGTGAGGACAGTTCAGTTGCCTGGCTACATATCTTGCTGTGCTCATTCAGCTTTCTAACTTTGCCGCTATCTCCTCTCAGTGGGTGCTCATCAAAAGCGAGGTGCTGCTGACTGGGATAGTTGGCCCAGGAAGCCCCGAAGTCGCAAAGATTCTAATCCCTCGCGAGCCAATGGATGGGAGAGACTCTGTCGCTTGTACCATCTTGTGATCTTTCTGGAAATGTACAATATGATTTTTTCCTATTGGTGAACCAGTAACATCCTACCAAGGTGTGGTTACCTCACCCTGTGTTGTCTGAGAAGTGTTCTGCCCACAAAAAATGAGTGTGAGTGTTCAGTGGGATGAGCCCTGGTCCGAGCAGTCTTTCTGAAGACAGCCAGGCCAGCGGACGACTGTACCCACTGACCCTCGTGTTTCCACACTATACTCCTGCCATTTTTGGATGATGGATTGAAAAGTGCTTAGTGAGATGTTCAGAGCTTTGGCTTTTTTTAATTGTTTTTTTTTTTATAACTGAACCCTGCTTTACTCTTCTCCACAACTTTATCCCTGGCCTGTCTGCTGCGTTCCTTGGTTTTCAAGATGCTGTTTGATCCCTAATGTTCTGAAGCAAAACTTGTGAAACCTTCACAAAACAGCTGTAGTTATACTGACAATAAATGATACAGGTGACTCAATTTACTAATTATGTGACTTCTGGAGGCAATTGGTCACTCAGGGGCATCATACTACAAGGGACTGAATACAAATGCACGTCACAATATTCAGATTTATATTTTTAGATATTTAGAAAATCATCTATCATTTCCTTTACACTTCACAAATACTTGTTACTTAATGCTGGTATATCACATAAAATCACAATAAAATAAATTTGTGGGTATGATGCTAAAATAATTGGAAATGTTCCGGGGGTGTGAATACCTTTACAAGGGGCAAAATGCCTTCATGACTCTAAAAATATTAGACTAGTTCCCTGGATCAATGTCCCATCACAAAATCTAGTACTGATAACCTGCAGTAATATACGTTTTAATGAAGGCATCCAAACCTGCCTTGAATTTTTGTAGTCTATCAACATTTATCACATCATGTGTCAGAGAGTTCCATATTCTCACTGCTCTTACAGTAGAGAATCCCCATCTGTGATTATGATTGAACCTCCTTGTCATCATTGCAGGCCTCAGTTGTATAAAGCTCATTATAAATATCTCAGTAATGCCCCTGATATACTTGTACATTGTAATAAAATCGCCCCGTAGCCTTTTTGTTTCCAAAATGAATAACCCCAAGCTTGCAAACCTGTCCTCCTATTGCAATCCTTCCATTCCTGTAATGGTCGCTTTTCTCTGCACCCGCTCTAGTTCAGTTATGTCCTCCTCATTCACTGGAGCCAAACATTGTGCAGAATATTGTAAGTGTGGCCGCACTAGTGACTTGTATAGAGGCAAAACTGTTCTTGTCCGGAGCATCTGTGCCTCGTTCACTGCATCCTATTATTTTATCTGCCTTGGCAGCAGCTTCCTGACACTGGTTGGTTTTTGTCGTCCACCCGCACACCCACGTCTTTTTTAGTGTCAATTTTCTACAGTAATTTTGAGACTATTTAAAAAAAATTGCAGTTTAAGAATCAGACGAAAAAATCTGAGAAGCTAAACCCCCGCAAACAATGGCAAACATTAAAAAAAAAACCTCCCAACAGGCGAATACTCATAAAATGGTCACATGCCATACATATGGAGTAAAACCCGCTTCTCAATATTATTGGATTAAGGATTTTCACTTTGGTTCCCGCAGCCCAAAGTCATGAATTGTCTTCTTCTTCATGTCATACGTGTTAGCGTTATTTCTGCTGCCAGTGATTGGATATAAAGTCTCCAGTAATTATATTACTATACAGGATTCTTTATGATGTCACATTGTCATCTTCTCCCCATTCAGGTCCCTACAATATCTGATCCTCTCAGTGGAGATCTTCTATATAAGAGAATTCTCCTGATTACCCCATCAAGGATGGAAATGGACAGGGACAAGATGGCGGAGAGGATATTACACCTCACCCTAGAGATCCTCTTCCGGCTTACTGGAGAGGTGAGAGATTCTGATGACGTCACATTACATCATTCTTATCTATGGGAATAACAGATGGACAGAACTGGAGAGGTGAGGACTCTGGAAATGTCTGGAGTGAGATTTATTACTGTGTCTCTCCATAACCAGGATTACACAGTAGTGAAGAAGACCTCTAGTGAGCGCTGTCAGGCCCCTGTGTCTGAGGGATGGGGAAGACCCCTGAGCCCAATCACGGGGCCTCCACCTCACCCCCCGATACATGAGGACATCAATGACCAGAAGATCCTAGAACTCACCTACAAGATGATTGAGCTGCTGACTGGAGAGGTGACACTGCTGGGAATGCTGGGACATTATACAGTAACGCTATGAAGGGATCGGGGGTGACGGTATCATTGTATGTGTCAGGTTCCTATAAGGTGTCACGACGTCACCGTCTATTTCTCCATGGAGGAGTGGGAGTATTTAGAAGGACACAAAGATCTGTACAAGGACGTCATGATGGAGGTTCCCCAGCCCCTCACATCATCAGGTAATAGACAGGACTAAATACACACGGCCTATAATTATCTGTATGTAAGGAATGAATTCAGTCCCTGTATGTGTCTCCTCCAGTTCTATCCAGTAAGAGGACAACACCAGAGAGATGTCCCCGTCCTCTTCTCCCACAGGACTGTAAACAAGAAGATCCCGATGTTCCTCAGGATCATCAGGTAGATGGAGAGAAGGTGCCATGAAATCTCCCTATGATGTGTAGACAGCTGTAAAGGTCTTGTGCTCAGTCTTGTTTTAATATCCAGCATTATATGGTTTATACTTGTGTAATGAGAGCGGTGGAGATGGCAGGATTAGAGCTGATCATGGATGTGACTTCTCCATCTGTCTGTGACTTTTACAATATTTGTTTCAGGGGGAAGATCTGCCCTATATTAATACTACAGAGACATATGTGAGGGGTGATGAGCGGAGTAAAGAGGAGATTCCTACAGATAACCGCCCAGGTGAGTAGTGACCACTAAATGCAGAGAAGTCACAGATTCTTCTCAGTCACCGGCTGTGGCTGCTTTATCAGGGTTGTAGTCCATCATAGAAAATGGTCACCATTCTGCTGCTAGACCACCACATGCTCCTCCACCCAACACTGTCCCCATTATTTTGGGCATTAGACGCCCTTCTGTTGGAGTGAGATCTGTATCAGCCAGATCTTACAGGTAGGATCCATCCTATCCCCTGAAATTAGAAGATGTTGACCCTTAGGTGCCCAGATCTCTAAGCTGCAAAGCCAAATGACAGTGTACGTAGAATGTGCATAAAATTCAGAAAATTATGGGAAGAAAAATCTAATCTGTATGGTGGACCCCTAAGAGAAAGCGGAGGGTAATGATGCTGGTGACTTCCTAGAATCTTGACATCTTATTGCTGAATCTTCCTTCTCTCCCTTCTGCTGAATGTGCTGATCGGGTCATTACAAAGGTCCAGTCTTTCTTGCCAAACTTCCCTTTTATGACGAGACACCATTCCATGAGCAGTGAAATTCCTCCTTTCCGGGCAATCGCAACACATGTGAAATAGATCTGCAGCCTCTGAGTTACACATGGGACATAACGAAAATTGAATATTTCTGATCTGTTGTTACTGCTGAGACTCTATGATGACGAGAGGAGGGAGTAGCTAGAGGCAGAGGGAGGAACTTGAGGTTGAGGGAGAAGCTGGAAACAGGGAGGAGGGAGAGGAAGGAGCTAGAGGCAGAGCCAATTCCTCTTGTATCTACATAGTATCTCATCAGAATGATAGAGACACCCCCCCCCCCCGGTGAACTCAGCCAATGACTGCAAAACTTTGACTCCAAATGGTCTTTGTTCTGTGTTGAGGAAATAAATGTTAGCAATACACACCATAAGGAAAATGTATCTACCGTCTAAATCAACTCGCGACTCCAAAATCTGGTAGAGAAGAGATTTGTGGAAAGCAATAGAAACATCCTTCGGTTTATTATTTGGGTTAGTAGAAAGGGAACAGGCATTGTAGTATCTATTTGAATACTTGAACTAAAGAGGCCTTAAAGTATGTTTCCTGAAGCATAACTATTGAGACCCTTTGTATGTAGATATTAATATATCTGACTCCTTTTCAAAGGACTATTTACAATACAAGATGTAAATGTCACAAGTAGAGAAAGGGAGGGAGAACGACTAAGATAGGATATAGAGGAGACAAACCTGGGGAGAAATGCGAAATTGGAAGAGACAACTTCCATAGGCCACACTAAACTATTAACTCCTAGCAGGAGAAAACTGGACCTTATCAACAGGTCCCACAATCTAAGTGGGGTTGAGGAAGCCAAGACAGGGATAATCTCCACAAGAGACCCGTATTACTCAAATATCCAAAATATGTATAGTATACCCACCAATATAGAGAGAATAAAGGTGAAAGAGAGAAAGCAGAAAAAAAGATAATAGAAGTAGGAAAAGGAAGTGACAATGATAGATTAGGTTTAAAAAAAACCCCAACAAATATTTCCTGATACAATTTCTCAAACCAAACTCCTGACCACCATTTAAAGGCATCAATAATGACCAAATTGTAATTCTAGTGATGGTAATAAGTACAGATCAGTCAATCAGTCATCCTGGAGAAGACCTCATGTCTTAAGAGGCCCATCACTGAGGGATAAGCGTTGCAATTTTGGTGACAGCTCTGTCTCACAATTAGCATGTGGGGGTAGAGTATGAAGTGCCGTCCATTCTGGCAGATGGATCTGAGGCAAGTCGAAGGTAGATAAGTTGGTCGGGAGGTCCCCCAAATTCTTAGATTCTGCGTGGCGTCCATCTTTTTTTGCAAAAAATTGAAATGAGAAAACCTCCAGTGGTAGGAGATCCCTTGGGTCTTGAAGAAACTGAGTGAGTGATCATTAGGCTTTACGAAGTTGTAGTGTGCTCCTGGCCAGATTTGGGAGGATAGCCATGCCTCAGTCTTCCAGCTGTATATTCTATTTAGATCTTGCAGCTTGTGAAAGAATTTACTTCTCCTTGTAAAAATGAATGCAGGACACAACATCACGTGGTCTTCAGGCCACGGTGGACTTGGGACCAATATCTCTGTGAAGTATATCCATTTCCATACGCGAGTCCTCTTTCCTCCCAATTAAATCATAGGATAAAGTATTAATGGTTTTCTCCTGCATATGGGAAGAGATTTCTTCAGACAGGCCACAAATACAGAGATGGTTTAGTCTGTAACGGTTCTCTATATCATCTATAAATGTTAGAATGTTTGAGATCTGAGTGGTACGTTCAGACATAAGATATTGGTTCTCTATTGAAGACGTTGTGTCAGACTCTAGGTCATACACTCTGATGCCTACTGAGTCTCCTCTAGTCTATTAAACATGGTCTCCAGGTCCTGCTTTGTGGGGATAGAGCACAGATGTTCTTTCCAATCCCACTTGTCTCCTTCAAAGAGGATTGTGATTAATATAAAAAAGCAAAAAAGAAAATATCATTACTTACAGCAAGATGGAATTGCAGCTGTATATTGCTCAGGCCAAAAGACTACTACTACTCCAGCAGGATACAGCTAAACCCCCACTAGGTGGAGGCAACACAGGTGCAGGTGGAGCCATTCACACTCACTTCCAAATATGGAGGAGGTGATGGCTGGATGGTAAAACTGCACACTGGTGGCTTGCATAGAGCACTGTTCACACTAGCAGACGCACAGTCACAAACCCGCAGCCTATTAGGTGACGCCCATACTATTAGATCAGGCGGGCTGCCAAGCCGTACCCCCACTGCGCAAGACGCAAGCCTACAACCCTCGTCACGGGAACAGTGCTCTATGCAAGCCACCAGTGTGCAGTTTTACCATCCAGCCATCACCTCCTCCATATTTGGAAGTGAGTGTGAATGGCTCCACCTGCACCTGTGTTGTCTCCACCTAGTGGGGGTTTAGCTGTAGACGCTGGAGTAGTAGTAGTCTTTTGGCCTGAGCAATATACAGCTGCAATTCCATCTTGCTTTAAGTAATGATATTTTCTTTTTTGCTTTTTTATATTATATATAGTGTAGGGACCTACAAGCATGAGGTTCCCGTGACGAGGGTTGTAGGCTTACGTCTTATGGCCATAACGCTAACAAAAAACCTCAAAAACATTTTTGTACAGGATACAGCCAGGCCCCTTTTTGTTAGGCCTTGCTATCAGAGTTTCTGTCCCTACGTAGCGCGCAGTGGGGGTACGGCTTGGCAGCCCGCCTGATCTAATAGTATGGGCGTCACCTAATAGGCTGCGGGTTTGTGACTGTGCGTCTGCTAGTGTGAACAGTGCTCTATGCAAGCCACCAGTGTGCAGTTTTACCATCCAGCCATCACCTCCTCCATATTTGGAAGTGAGTGTGAATGGCTCCACCTGCACCTGTGTTGCCTCCACCTAGTGGGGGTTTAGCTGTATCCTGCTGGAGTAGTAGTAGTCTTTTGGCCTGAGCAATATACAGCTGCAATTCCATCTTGCTGTAAGTAAGGATTGTGATTAACTACACAAGAACATGACACCTCCGCCATGATAAATCGCTAAGCTGAGCGTGGTTGATGGCTCTAAAATACAGTTACTTGCATCTACAGGATCATCATGAATTCTATTTTGTTTCTGATCCTAAGGAATTCAGATTACTGCACAATTGCTCCTGAAATGGGGAACACTATTACTTCTACTTTTCTGGCCAAAACTCATAGTAGCGCCAATGGTCCATCGTAAATGAGTACAACACTGATTTACTGGACTATGTTAACGAACGCTCTCTCTAAATGTCTAATGTCTTCAAGAAACTCATCTGACAGAAGATATTGGCCCCTACATTAGTTTGGGTTGCCGAGAGCCCCCGAGCCACATACTGTAATTACTCCAGATGTGTCCCCTCTAGTTACTAAATCACTGACGGTGAAGGCTGTCGGGTGGAGGGCGATCATTTTAGTAGATGTGTTATTGTCTATAGTCACAGTTTTCTCTATAGTATTTAGTAAAAAAGCCGCTCTTATTTCATGGCTTTCCACTGCAGCCAGTTTTCTGCTCCTATCCAGGCCCCATTTCTCCAATCTGACATCTGTCACTTTACTTGATAACACCTTTGTTATGCTGAATCTGATCCCAGTGTCTGAGATTTTTTTGTGACACAATGTAAGTTCTTATTTGTAATTTAAGATTGATTTGTTCACAAAATCCTAGAAGGAAGAGAGGAAACTGGAATGGAGACCTGGGACATGAAAATAGTAGGGGGTGCCAGTAATAAGAGCCATAATGGTACAGTCCACCAAATCCTAGAAGGAAGAGAGGCACTCACCCAAAATAAAATGCAGTGTCCTTTATTTCATGTAGACATACGATGGTAGGGAGAGGATGCGAGAAGCGAGGATAATGGCTGCCGTTTTGCGCTTAGAATAGCGCTTCTACATGTCCACCTGTCACCAGCATACCTCCCACATCCGTAAAGGTGAAAACAGGTGACAGCGATAATTACAATCAAGTGCAAATACAAAAAGTGAAGAAAAAGTTAAAAAACCATACTAAAAACAATACAATGTAACAATTGGAAATATAAATACAGGGGCACAATATCAGAGAAGATGATTAATAATAGGGCATACAAAATAATTCATATCAGTTAAATTAGGAAAGTTATGATCAAATCAAAGAAAAACTGACATTTCATTTTTTTCATTCGAGCCTAAAGTGCCAAGTGCCTTTAGGTCAATTATCCAGATTGCTTCTTTTTGTAACAGGATTTTGTGTGTATTACCTCCTATTTGTGAGATAACGACTCGTTCCATGCCAGCAAATTTTAAACAATCTGGATTACCCAGATGGACTGAGTGAACACGGTTGATTAATCTAGGGAAACCTTTTCCTGTCAAAATAGAATTATAGATTATAAATTAATTTGTTCCTGTTCACTAAAAAAAAAAAAAAAAAAGTAGCCTAAATTTTGCTTCAAACATTGCATTTGGATGTTCTTAAAACAAATCGTGATACCGCAACATATAGTCAGTAAATAGCATTTACTGTATTCTGCTTTAGCCGAAATTACTATTTTTGACTCCAGAGGCAGTCTCTGGAAAATTGCAAAGAGTGGATGTTTTAGAGGGAAAATTACAAATATGCCGATATACTGCCCAATACATAGCACCCAGCTTGGTCTCCAGGAAACACACACCGTACATGTTTGTGGGTTCTTCCCTGTGGCAATGCCAAACATGGATAGTAACAGTGTTTAGGCCACTACAACGCTGAGAAGAATTGAGGACATTTGGTTTTGGGATTTTTTTTTATTGAATTATGGAGCCATATTGCTTTTCAAGAGTTTTTCACCTATAACTAATGTGGAAACCATCCATTTTTCCCACTGAGCGAGTAGGTTTTTGGTATAATTTTGGCCAGAAAACATTGTTTGGTGGATTATTATTCAAATATTTGGGATGCAAAATGAACAAAGAAGATTGAACATCATGGTCTACTGCTTCCTGCTCTGATTACTGACTACTGTTAGATTTATGAACATTTTTTGTTTCAGTAAATATTCTAATTATAGATTACTACATAACTTGCAATTTCTTTAGCTATTTCATAAATCATATCCTTTCATTTCTATATATATATTATTATTAAAAAATTTTATTCTTGGCAGATGACTGTACCAGGAGATCAGAGGCACAACTGACATCTTCAGTTTTTAAATCAAATGACCTTGATATGCCACAAGATGTAACTGAAGTGAATGCCATTGCTCCAGATATAGCATCATCTCTTCAAAGCAAGGATATATCCTCTCATTCTTTTGAACCTACTTCTGATTTATCACAGACTATTAAGAAAAATAAAAGTCACAAAACAAGCATTCAAAATAGAAATGCTCTTACAGTGAAAACATCATTTTCAACTTTAGAATCTGAAAAAATACTTAACAAAATTCACACAGGGGAGAAAAGATTTTCTTCAGAGTCTTTTAGTTACCAGAGAACTCACACGGGGGAGAAGCCTTTTTCATGTTCAGAATGTGGGAAATGTTTTACACAAAAACCACTTCTTGTTATACATCAGAGAACTCACACAGGAGAGAAGCCTTTTTCATGTTCAAACTGTGGGAAATGTTTTGCACAGAAATCACATTTTGTTAGACATCAGAGAACACACACAGGAGAGAAGCCTTTTTCATGTTCAGAATGTGGGAAATGTTTTACACAAAAATCACTTCTTGTTATACATCAGAGAACTCACACAGGAGAGAAGCCTTTTTCATGTTCAGAATGTGGGAAATGTTTTGCACAGAAATCACATTTTGTTAGACATCAGAGAACTCACACAGGAGAGAAGCCTTTTTCATGTTCAGAATGTGGGAAATGTTTTGCACAGAAAACACATCTTATTAGACACCAGAGAACTCACACAGGGCAGAAGCCTTTTTTATGTTTAGAATGTGGGAAATGTTTTGCACATAAACAACATTTTGTTTCACATCAGAGAACTCATACAGGGGAGAAGCCATTTTCATGTTCAGAATGTGGGAAATGTTTTGCACATAAATCACGTTTTGTTGAACATCAGAGAACTCACACAGGGAAGAAGCCATTTTCATGTTCCGAATGTGGGAAATGTTTTGCACATAAATCACGTTTTGTTACACATCAAAGAATTCACACAGGAGAGAAGCCATTTTCATGTTCAGAATGTGGGAAATGTTATGCACAGAAAACACATCTTATTACACATCAGAGAACTCACACAGGGCAGAAGCCTTTTTTATGTTTAGAATGTGGGAAACGTTTTGCACATAAACAACATTTTGTTTCACATCAGAGAACTCATACAGGGGAGAAGCCATTTTCATGTTTAGAATGTGGAAAATGTTATGCATGGAAATCAGATCTTGTTGCACATCAAAAAACTCACACAGGAGAGAAGCCATTTTCATGTTCAAAATGTGGGAAATGTTTTGCACATAAACAACATTTTGTTACACATCAGAGAACTCACACAGGGGAGAAGCCATTTTCATGTTCAGAATGTGGGAAATGTTTTACACAGAAATCAATTCTTGTTAAACATCAGAGAACTCACACAGGAGAGCAGCCTTACTCCTGTTCTGAATGTGGGAAATGTTTTATCCAAAAATCACATCTTGTTGGACACCAGAGAACTCACACAGAGAAGTCTTTTTCATGATAGAATGTGGGAAATAATTTACATTAAAAATGCAATCTTTTTGAACATCTCATAAATCACACGGGTGGAAGCCACTATCATTTCATATTGTATCCTCCTTCCCCTTTTAATATAAATATTTTTCTCGATGCGAATAATAAAGTTCACTTTTTGGATAAATTTCTTACGCGTCTGTGCTTTTTCTGATAGCCAGTACGAAGCAATAAGTTTCCTTGCCGCATATAGTCATACAACTGCCAGTTTCTCATGTTCTTCCGCTCCCACTTCATCCACATAGCCCAGTACACACACCAAAGGAATCCTGGGTAGCTCCACTTGCATCACCGATTTAATTAAATTTAAGACTATGATCCAGAACCCTTCTAAAAACGGGCACTCCCACAACATGTGTATGATCCCTGCTTCTGCCACGGCACATTTCAGGCACTTGGAATCTGTTCTCCCGCATTATGCATCCACACAGCGGTTTTATAGACTATACATTTCATATAACTGCAAGAGCCTTTTCACTTTACTCAGAGATATTTTGGTGACATTGCAGAATAGACTCCCATTTCTCCTCTCAAATCTCTCCCAAATCCTCCACCCACTTCACATATGCCTCAATTGGATGCTTCCCAACAGACATGGACAAGAGTCCCTCATAGACCATTGATATACAACCTGCCTTACCTCTCTGCATTTCTATTATGTTAATTACACTGTCCGGTTGTACAACAATTGGTGCTATTCTGTTCTGCGACTCAAATGCATGACGTAACTGCATGTACTTGTAAAACATACCATGTCCCAATGGGTAGTCCTTTAGTAGTCCTTCAAAAGTTTTAAACTCGTTTCCCTCAACCACTTGGGAGATACCAGATACTGATTTTCCTCCATTGCCCGATAAACTTAAGGGATAATAATTCCAGGATATTGGGATTGTCCTATATGGGGGCATATCTAGTGAGCCCCGTTACCTGGCTCAACTGTTTGACCTTACCCCATACTTTATCAATCAACTGTATAGTAGGATATGGTGTGTAGTGTAAGCAAATCTTTCCCGCCTCCAGACTGGCCAACAGGGGGCCTTTTCCGACCACGTATTGTAAAATCTTCCCCCACCGAGGTCTCCAAACCCACTGTCCCCCACCCCACCATGTGCTGACTCTGGGCTGCTAAATAATAGCACCAAGGGTTACATAAAGCCAGTCCCCCTTCATCCTTCGGCCTTTGTAGATACTCTAGCTTCATCCTTGGGCGCTTCTTTTCCCAAATTAAGCCTCGAAAGATAGTTTATTTTATAGAACCTGTACTGCGGTAGCCACACCCGGGCGTTGTGGACCACATATAGCAGCTGGGGCATTAGTATTATTTTAATTAAATTGACTCTCCCCACCACCATAAGGTACAGTTTGAACCAAGTCAAGATTTGTTGTTTGAACTTGAATAAGACGGGGGCGAGATTAAGACGCTCATAATCCATTAGTTTAGTGGATATCCTAATTCCCAAATATTTGAACTCCGACACCACCTGCACCGGGGTGCAAGTCACCACTGTATTAGAGAGCATTTCATCTAGTGGCATCAAAACTGAGTTGTCCCAATTTCTAGCAAGTCTTGATATTTTCCCAAAACTGGAGATGACCCACAACACCCCTTTCCAGGGACCCCCCTGCATCTACCAAAAGCAATGAAAGGTCGTCCACATACAGGGCCACTTTCTACTCTACCCTCCCATACCGGTATCCCACTATATCGGAAGCCTGCCTTATCACCACCACCAGTGGTTCGATGGTGATAGCAAATAAGAGGGGGGACAATGGGCACCCCTGACTTTTGCCCTGGTAAAGAGAAAATTTATCTGACATACTGCCATTTGCCCTGATTCTTGCTTTAGGAGCAGAGTACAATAGCTGTACCCACCTAATATACATCTCCCCAAAGCCGATCCACGACATTGTGGCCCATAAATACCCCCACTCCATGCTGTCAAAGGCTTTGGCAGCAAGTATCTAAGGAAATAATCACCCT
The DNA here is from genome assembly GCF_048569485.1 of Anomaloglossus baeobatrachus. NCBI lineage: Eukaryota > Metazoa > Chordata > Amphibia > Anura > Aromobatidae > Anomaloglossus > Anomaloglossus baeobatrachus. The sequence goes on along the minus strand of NW_027441799.1, from coordinate 281,545 downwards.
CCGCCCCTTGTTTTCCGCCGGCATCTGCATATTAAGGCTATGTGCGCACGTTGCGTATTTACATGCAGTTACGCTGCGATCTGCACCGCAGCGTAGCTGCATGCGTCCTGCGTCCCCTGCATAATCTATGAAGATTATGCAGGAGCCGTGCGCACGTGGCGTCTTAGAGTGCAGCACTTCGGCTGCTGCCCGAAGCGTGCGTTCTAAGAAGTGACATGTTACTTCTTTCCTGCGCTTTGCCTGCAGCCCCCGCTCTGTCTATGGGAGGAGCTGCAGTCAGAGCGCATGGAATCGGCTTTTTTTTTTTTCACTACGGACTGTTTCTGCAGCGATTTGAAGCGCACGTGTGCTGTTCAAATCGCTGCAGAAATTTCTGTAGTGACAGTACGCAACGTGCGCACATAGCATTAGATACAATCTCCTGTGGTTGGTTACCGTGGACTTGTTGGGCATAAACCTCTCTTGATGTATTAGAGATGTAATGACTTTGGTGAGCCTATTTGCAAGCATTTTGGCAAGAAGCTTTACATCTACCGTTAGTAGGGATATCTGTCTGTACGAAGCTGGCAGGCAGGGGTCTTTACCTTCCTTAGGGAGTTCCACAATTATCGCCTCCTGCATGGATGGTAGCAGATCACCCCCTCTAGACATGAATTATATACCCAAAGCAGCACAGGCAACAGAACCTCCCTATGCTGCTTCTATACTTCAGCCGGAAACCCATCTTTCCCGGCACCTTATCATTCGCCATGGCATTTAGGGCTGATTCCAACTCCTCTAAGTCAAATGGCTCATTCAGCAGCTCTCTAGATTTTCTTGAGAGGAGCGGCACCTGGGCCCTGCACAGGAATTCATCTACCTCCTCACCTCCGGGTGCATCTTAGCTGAGTATAGGTCAGAATACAATGTCTCCAATACTTTCAGGATCCCTGACGTGTCCGTGACTACAGCCCCATCCACTGACTGTAGACGTGCAATATACATCGATTCTCTCTTGCCGCGGCTATCACTGAAAATAGATGACCCACCCGCTCCACATTTTCAAATGACTGCACGGTCTGATTGTCTCTTCAGGGAGGAAGGAGACGAACTCTAGTGCCACCTATTGGAAGAAGCTATCCTAAAAGTCAAAAGTGGCTCTTTAACGAGCCTTTTCATATGACCTAGGATTTATGCCAGATCAGAACCTCAATTTACAGACACGATGTTTCGGGATTATTGTCCTTCTTCAGTGCAAAGTAGGAAATCTGATCTGGCTATATGAGATGCTGTAGTGTGGGCTAAGCTGCAATGGAAAATAATCAAATTGTCTCTTCAGGGAGGAAGGAGATGAACTCTAGGTTTGTCAGTCTCCGCAATGAGAACAGTTTTCCCCTTAGACCACACTATAGCTTCTCATATAGCCAGATCAGATGTTATACTTTGCACTGATGAGGGACATTCTCTGCAAATTGAGGTTCTGATGTGGTATATATCCTAGGTCATATGAAAAGGTCGTTAAAGAGCCACTTTTGACTCTTAGGATAGCTACTTCCAATAGGTGGCACTAGAATTTGTCTCCTTCCTCCCTGAAGAGACAGTTTGAACATTTTCCAGAGCATTGCAGCTATAAGACTCCTCACCACTGACAGCCAGACTGGTTTGTCAGTCTCCGCAAGAACAGTTTTGTCTTTTGACTTATATGGGGCCACAAATGCGTTTCAGTTCAATTCATTTCCAATAGAATCGCGGCAAGATGCGGTCACATGTGGTTGTGTATGACGCATGCAACTGCATGTGACCGCATCTTTCCACGATTCCATTGGAAATAAATTGAACCACATTTGTGACGGTCTGGTTTTGCGGCAAAATACCGCTGATGTGAGCGCTGCCTTAGAAAACAATAATTGTCCTACCGCAGTTTTCCCACGTGTCCAGTGTCCGCTCTTCTACATTCCCTTATATAAAACCGTGATGTCTCCGACCAAACCTGCTGATTATGATTTTACAATCGTAATAACTTTATTCCAATAAAGTATTTATTATTATTATTTATTATTATAGCGCCATTTATTCCATGGCGCTTTACAAGTGAAAGAGGGTATATGTACAACAATCATTAACAGTACAAAACAGACTTGTATAGGAGGAGAGAGGACCCTACCCGCGAGGGCTCACAGTCTACAGGGAATGGGTGATGGTACAATAGGTGAGGACAGAGCTGGTTGCGCAGTGGTGTACTGGACTGAGGGTTATTGTAGGTCGTAGGCTTGTTGGAAGAGATGGGTCTTAAGGTTCCTCTTGAAGCTTTCCACTGTAGGTGAGAGTCTGATAAGCTGAGGTAGAGCGTTCCAGAGTATGGGAGAGGCACGGGAGAAATCTTGTACGCGATTGTGGGAAGAGGAGATAAGAGAGGAAGGAGATCTTGTGAGGATCTTAGGTTGCGTGCAGGTAGGTACCCCGGTACTAGACTAGGTCACAAATGTAAGGAGGAGACAGGTTGTGGATGGCTTTGTACAGTATGTCATGGTTAATGTTTTGAACTGGAGTCGTTGGGCGATGGGGAGCCAGTGAAGGGATTGGCAGAGTGGCGAGGCTGGGGAATAGCGAGGGGAGAGGTGGATTAAGCGTGCCTCAGAGTTTAGGATAGATTGGAGGGGTGCAAGAGTGTTGGAAGGGAGGCCAGAGAGCAGGAGGTTGCAGTAGTCGAGGCAGGAGATGATGAGGGCATGCACTAATGTTTTTGCTGATTCTTGGTTAAGGAAAGCACGGATCCGGGAGATATTTTTGAGTTGTAGTCTGCATGAGGTGAAGAGGGCTTGGATGTGTGGCTTGAAGGATAGAGCAGAGTCGAGGGTTTCTCCAAGGCAACGAGCTTATGAGACTGGGGAGAGTGAGCAACCATCAAGTTTGATGGAAAGGCTTGTTGGAGGAGATGAGTGAGGAGGAGGAAAGACAATGAATTCTGTTTTGTCCATGTTAAGCTTTAGGAATCGCGCAGAGAAGAAGGATGAAATAGCAGACAGACATTGTGGAATTTTGGTTACTAGAGAGGTAATTGTACCGCCCCGCGCTCGACTGCTGCAGCAGAGCCGCTCGGGTCCAGGCTCGTTTCTGGTGGGTGGCTCGAGCGCCTCTGGACCCGGGGGTCACGTCGCTCTGTAAGGGGTTTGCTGGCGCTACGTGCGGAGGTTTCGATGGGGAGGTTCACGGATGGGGCCGTGGTGTTAAGGGGTATAAGTTTGTTACACCACCCACGGGGTTGTGGTGAAGGTGTGGGCACCACCGCTGCCATTGACCAGGCTCCCGGGGATGGTGATAAGCAGCCTGGTGTTGATCCCCTTCGTGGGTAGGGGGTGATGGTCCCGGGGCCCGAGAGTGAAGAGGTGCGGGGCAGTGTTGATGCAGTGCGGTGCAGTGCCTGAAGGCACTGTTGTACTCACTATTACAGATACACTGGAGTCTCTGGTAAACAAAAAGGATGGTGGTCGGTGCCCGCAGCCGACTGCGCTTTGCCCCTTACTCAGGTTGGTGGTCTCCGCCTTTCTCCTGCACCTCTTTAGTAGAACGTTAACTACCTTCGCTTCAGCGACGGGAGTTCGCTCCCCAGCTTTGTGTGTCGGTGAACCCATTTGCCTCCAGGCGCTGGCCCGTGGGATCTCTCTGCCTGTGCGGTGGCTTTCTATCCCCCTCGGTGGGCTGTTGCCGTCTTTCGAGTCTTGAGTTGGGAAAGGACCTAAGATCCAGACCTCAATCAGAGAATTCGACGTGGTCCAGTGGCTTCTGGGCCTCGTCAGGGTCTGAGTACCCCACTGGTGCTCCGGTTTCTAGTTGGTTCCCCGGTTCGGTACCGGCAGGCCTCTACCCTGTCCCGGTGCCTTACGGTTCCACCAGCCATCTTCCCGACTCCTGCAGTCAGCAACCACCGTCTGCCTCCTTGCCACGGTACAAGGGCGACGACCCTGGCACCGGTCAGTGTGATTGCTGTAGACCTATCACCACAGGCCTGCTGCACTAGAACTTCAACTCCTCTCTACTCCACTCCCTGGCTTAACTTAACTGACTACTGTTTCCTGTCTCAGGCCCTCTGGACTCCTTGGTGGGCATGTCAACCGCCTGGCTCCGCCCCCTGGTGTGACCATTGGACACAGAGAGGTGACAAGGGTTTTTAGGTTGGCTGCTGTTACCTTGTTAGGGGACTGGTGTTTGTGCATGGGACTACCTGTGACCACCTGGCTAGTCCAGGGCGTCACATAATGTCAGGTCCAGAGAGGGAGTTCTGTGTGTCATCAGCATAGAGAGGATACTGAAAGCTGTGGGACTCTATAAGCTGTCCCAGGCCGAAGGTGTAGATGGAGAACAGCAGGGGTCCAAGAACTGAGACTTGGGAGGACACCGACAGATAGGGGGCGAGATGAGGAAGTGGTGTGAGAATGGGAGACGCTGAAAGTTCGGTCGGTTAGGTATGAGGAGATCCAAGATAGGGCCAAGTCTGTGATGCCCAGAGATGAGAGAATCTGTAGTAGGAGGGAATGGTCTACTGTGTCGAAGGCAGAGGACAGGTCAAGGAGAAGAAGGACAGAGTAGTGTCGTTTGCTTTTGGCGGTTAGTAGATCATTGGTGACTTTGGTTAGGGCAGTTTCATTAGAGTGATATGGTCGAAAGCCAGATTGTAGCTGGTCATAAAGGGAGCAGGAGGAGAGGTATGTATGAGGACAATTCAAGATGGACATGTTGTTCCAGTTTTTGAGCATAGGGGAGAAGGGATATGGGGCGATAGTTTGACACACAGGATGGGTCAAGGGAGGGTTTTTTGAGGATAGGTGTAATGGAGGCATGTTTAAAGCATGAGGGGAATACACCACTTGTTAGTGATAGGTTGAAGAGATGGGTTAGGGCTGGGATGAGGACTGCGCTGATGTTGGGGATGAGCTGCGATGGGAGTGGGTCCAGTGCACAGGTGGTTAGATGTGATCTTGAAAGTAGAGTGGAAAGATTGTTTTCTGTCATGGTGGAGAAGATGGATTTGGAGGAAGAGGGCTGAGTAGCTATGATGAGGGGCCATGGTGATTGTGGGCCAAAGCTTGCTCTGATGTTGTCAATCTTCTGCTTGAAGAAAGAGGCAAAGTCTTCAGCTGAGATGAGAGGAGGGGGAGGTGGTGCTGGAGGACGGAGGAGAGAATTGAAAGTGTTGAATAGCTGTTTAGGGTTGTGAGAGAGAGAGGATATGAGGGATGAGAAGTAGGTTTGTTTTGCAGCAGTGAGTGTGGACTTGAAGGTGGTGAGGGACTCTTTATATGCAATGAAGTGCTCAGTGCAATGAGACTTCTTCCATCTGCGCTCAGCAGTTCTGGAAGCCCATCTCAGTTCTTTAGTCTGACTTATGTGCCATGGTTGTTTGTTGATTGTGCGGGTTTAGGTGTGTGTGAGGGGGGCAGCAGATTCAAGAGCTGCAGCGATTGTAGTGTTGTATAAAGTTGCAGCAGCATCTGCATCGTGTAAAAATGCAATGTCTGTGAGAGGGAGAAGGGACTGAGAAAGTGCGTGTAAATCAAGGTGTTTGATATTTCTACGAGGGTGTGAAAGATTGTGGAGGGGGGTTGCGTACTTGGAGAAGAGAGGGAAGAGAATGTGAGTAGGTTGTGGTCAGACAGGGGGAGAGGTGAGTTAGAAAGGTTAGATAGGGAACAGAGGGGAGTGAAGATGAGGTCCAGCGTGTGTCCATCTTTGTGAGTAGCTGCAGAAGACCATTGGGTGAGGCCAAAGGAGGAAGTGAGTGTTATAAGTTTGGAGACAGGTGAGTGGGAAGTGTCAATGGGGACGTTGAAATCACCCATGATGATGGTGGGGATGTCGGTGGAAAGGAAGTGTAGTATCCAGGTGGTGAAATGGTCAAAAAAGGCAGTGGCCGGCCCTGGAGGGCGGTAAATGACAGCCAGTTGAAGGTTGGAGGGGGAGTAGATGTGGACAGAGTGTACCTCCAAAAGAGGGGAGAGTAACAGAGGGTGGCAGTGGAATTGGTGTAAAGGAGCATTGGTCGGACAGGAGCAAACCAACTCCTCCACCATGCTTGTTACTGGGGCGGGGGGGGGGGGTGAGAGAGTTGGAGACCGCCATAAGAAAGTGCAGCAGGAGTGGCTGTGTCAGAGGGGGTGAGCCAGGTTTGAGTGATAGCGAGGAAGGAACGTTTATTAGTGATGAAAAGATCATGAATGTAGGAAAGTTTGTGGCAGACAGAGCGAGCGTTCCATAGAGCTCCTGTTAGTGGGACTGGGGGAGCGGGGACTGGGTGGATGGGTTTGAGGTTAGAGAGGTTGCGGAAATTAGTGATAGGTTGTGGAGGAGGGTTTGAAGTGACAATAGATATGTGGTGAGGAGGACCAAGATTAGGAGAGATATCTCCAGCAGTGAGGAGAAGCAGTGGAAGTGCTAGTAGGTGGGAGCAGGAGTGGCCATGAGGTAGTCGTGTGTGTCTGGAGATACTGGGTGAAATATGGAGGAAAATATTTGAGGGGAAGGTGAGCTGGGTGCGGAGGATAGTGGGAGAGATGGAAAGTTCATTACTGGGTTTAGAGATCAGAGGGTGCGGTAGAAACTGAAGTATTTTAGGGGTGAAAGTGAAGAAAAACACAAACATTGTTTACAGAGTCTATGTATCCAGTTACCTTCCGGTCACTTCTGGCCCAATTCTGGCCTAATTCAATACATCATACTTATATGGTGCAGACTTGTCTTGGTGCAGACAAAAAGTCCGCAGCCTGTGTATAAGATCTGCAGCTTCCGCTAAGCACTTCCCACCTTTGTCCTCTGTACGTATGCCAACCTTGTGGAGAAACAGAGGGTCATATATCCCCTATGGATAATTTATACAGTGGCATGCAAAAGTTTGGGCACCCCTGGTCAACATTACTGTTATTGTGAAGAGTAAAGCAAGATAAAAGATGAAAAGGCAAAAAGTTAAAGATGACACATTTCCTTTGTATTTTAGGCAAAAACAAAATATTTATCTTTTACATTTTAAAATTAACAAAAAAGGACAGTGGACGGTTCCAAAAGCTTGGGCACCCGGCATGGTTAGTACATAGAGAAAAAAACTGACGGCACCCCCAACATACAGTCTGAACAGGCGCAAAACTGAATGACATATAATAACAAAAAAGACAATTGCACTCTGAAATGCTAAACCATGGAAACCATGAATGTAATAATATAGACATGCATTACTGCTAAAGGAAATCTAGGAAAAATTGATATATTTAGCATACAAAAATGGCCATTTCTATATCTGCCCAGTAGCCACGTCAAGGAATATCTTGTATACTGGGTACCCACTCTAATGCCTCTCTCTGGGTTAAAAACCTTCATGTGTATGGACAAGTAGGAACCCGCTACTAGAGAGTAAAATCAGCTATGGCTAATGAGAGAGGGGTGGACATTCAGAGGACATCACTTTATAATCTTGACAAAAAAAACTGATGGCACTCCCAACATACAGTGGTTAGTACCTAGTAGCACCTCCTTTGGCAAGTGTCAAACTTGTAAATGCTTTTTCATCCATTTTTCCTTGGAGACGTCTTCCAGTTCTGTGAGATTACTGGCTCGTGTTGCATGCACTGCTCTTCCTTGGAGATGTCTTCCAGTTCTGTGAGATTTCTTGGTCGTCTTGCATTCACTGCTCTTTTGATGTTTAGCCACATATTTTCAATGATGTTCAGATCAGGGTACTGTGAGGCCATTGTAAAACCTTCAGCTTATGCCTTTTGAGATCGTCTATCATGGATTTTGACGGTGTTTAGGATTATCCATTTGTAGAAGCCATCCTTTTTTCAACTACAGCTTTTTTACAGATGGTGTTCTGTTTGTATCAAGAAATATTTTAAAATTTAATTGAATCCATTTTCCCTACTCAATGCCTCAAGTGGATGAACTGATCAAGAAGCTGGGTAATGTTCGATACATAACACTTGATTTAATTAAAGGATACTGACCAATATCGTTGACAGAAAGTGTCAAGGAAAAAACATGTTTTTCTGCACCCACTGGTGGCTATCAATACATCCGTTTCACTTTAGATTTATATGGGGCCCCAGGAATGTTTCAGTGTATAATGGACAGGATGCTCATAGCCTGTGGCGCCCTGGACAAGCCAGGACGTCACAGGTACTGCAACAACACACCCCACACCCCGGTTAGGCACATCAGCCGCACATACAAATCCTTGTTGCCTCCCTCCAGGGGCTGATGTCCACACCAGGTGGGGTGGAGCCAGAAGCGCTGCTCGAGTCCCCGGATCCGGCCCACCGCTCGAGCCACCGAGCAGCAGCAGCCAGACCCAAGCCGCGAGCGCGGTCGAGTAGCGCATCCCCCCGCCCGCGACAACTTGGCGTCACGAACAGGATCCTACCATTCTACCGGCTGGTAGAAGTGCGCCTTGTAGCCCGCCGGAGGTGTCCGGCCGAAAAATTTCAGAAGCCGCCATCTTGGGCGCGAAAAGTTCCCCGCTCGAGTGCCTTCCCGAGCAGTGGAGGTGCGAAAGCCGAAGCTCCGCCCCTGAAGAGGAGGTGCTGAGAGAAAACCAAGGGGGGACGGATGGCGTCCGGCCGCATGTGAACTGCGGCTATAAAAGCGGGGACGCCAGGACTCCGTGCCAATGTCGTTCCTGGAACCCCAAAATCACAGCACTATGTCCACTCCGCTGGTGCAGCCGGAAGCCCAGCCGCCTGTGCCCGGAACGGCGGCCTGGATCAGGGCCCGAATGGCGGGAATCTGTCGAAACTACCGAGACTAGATATGTCTTCTGATGGAGCAGTGGACCGCGGAGGTGGAGGAGGTAGCCGCGGTCGCCCGGGTGTACGGGATGGAGGCTATGATGGAGGAGCTGGTGAGTGACCCACACCCCTATGTCCCTGAGGGACCGGCCGCTGCGGCTGAGGGATCCGGTCTGCCCCTGGCCCCCATACTATCTCTGCCCTTCCTACCCGTGTGCCCCGCTGCTGCTGGTCCATCTGATTTGCGCCTCCTTGCAGCGGCAACCGAAAGAGTGACGAGCCCGGAGACTGCGGCAGCTGGCGGCAACCCGCCTGGCGCAGGGACGGATGAGAGCGACTCCGGGCCGGACACAGAACCTGTCTCGGAGGAGGGAGTCGCTGGCTTGCACGACATGGAGGCCATCTACATTTCACGGAGCGGAAACAATGGATATCGGGCGGCCCTTCCCCGTCACGCCTGTTATGCGCTAGAAGGGCTGGTACCCGTGTTTTTCCACCCGAGGCTGGATAAGGAGCAAGAAAGCGAGCAGTAAGGCAGCGGCCCTCCGTTGCACAGTTGTCCCCGTTGGGACCATCAGCACCATTGTGTGAGTTGTTGAATGTGTGATTTGTTGAAAATGTAACCGAATGATAAGGAAAAGTAATCAACCGAACAGTTATCAGATTAGCAACCGTGATTGAATCAGCCGTTGCCGGCAACTAGTCCCCGTGGGGACTTTCTGCAGCCGTATGCGTAAGGAACTACTTACGGACACGCCCGAGAACTTGCAGGGCAACCACAAACTGAGTGGAATGTAAATAATTGGCTTAAACCGTGACCGCCTCCGGAGAGGCTGATTTGGAGGATGGGCCTGGAGGAATGGATGGCCCAGGCCCGCCACTACCGTAACCGGTGGCGATCCTCCGGGGGTTCAGGGGTTCCCCATGGACGTGGGTCCCCTGAAAGAGACCGTACCCACTCGGGCAATTTGGTTCTGGACTGGGGCAAAGGGTGCTGCTCATTTTCTTAGGGGCAGCATCAGGGCCAGGTTGTTTGGGCGGGGGGAGAGCGGAAGCCGTTACCGTTAATAAAAATGTTAGTAACGTTAAAGAAGGTGCCTCCCGTAAGGGAAGATTTGAAATGTTCAAATGTTTTTATCTTTTTCAGTTGTGAAAATAAAACCGGTGATGGACGGGCAGCCTGCGGACGGTCTGCGTTTAACCAAGGGGGAATGTGGTGCCCTGGACAAACCAGGACGTCACAGGTACTGCAACAACACACCCCACACCCCGGTTAGGCACATCAGCCGCACATACAAATCCTTGTTGCCTCCCTCCAGGGGCTGATGTCCACACCAGGTGGGGTGGAGCCAGGCGGTTGGCTCCACCCACCGAGGAGTTCACAGTCCTGGAGGCGGGAAAGGTGCAGTTGAGTCGAGTTGAGTGGAGTCGAGTGAGGGAGAGTGAAAGGAGAGGAGCTGACTGACCGTGTCCGGGTACGTGGCCCGGGCACCTGAGAGCAAGGTTGGCAGACGGTGGTGACCATCTGCAGGAGAGGCCGATTGCCGCACAACCGTAAGGACCGGGGTCGGGCGGTGGCCCGCCGGTACCGGATCGGGGAGCGAAGAAACGCCAGCACGGACCCCGACCAGGCTTGGAGTCGTCGTTAAACCGGTCAAATCCGTCAGAGACGGGAACCTCCGGGGTTCCTCAGCAGCAAAGACCCGACTGAAGGCAACCGCTCAACCGTGAAGGGAAATACAGCTACCACCACAGCTAGAGTTCCCAGGGCCAGAGCCTGCGGGCAAAAGGGGCTCCTCCGGCAACACACCGCTGGGGAGCGGGCTACCGGTGGGAAGCCATCGGGGCCAACAACACATCAAAGGTGCAGGGAGAGACAGTTACCGCCAACCTACCGGGACTGATCACCGCAGCCACCTGTGGGACCCGTCCATCCAGCCGTTTGCTTCACCAGAGACTCCGTGTACGTTACTGGCTGAGTGAGTACCACTGTGCCGCCTGGCACCACGCTGCCCCCATGACCCTGCACCTTCCCAACTCCTGCCATCCACCTTTCAGTCCACATTACCGGGTCCCGGGACCACCAAATCCCCCTACCCACGGAGGGGAGAGATACATCTCAGCTGCTCCCTGTCATCGCTCCCGGGATCCCCGTCCAGAGCAGTGGTGGTGCCTCATTATCACCAGAAACCGTGGGTGGCGTCACGGACTACATCCCCAAACCAAACCACCCCTTTCACTCACGGGCGAGGAGCGCTGCTCCAGTCCCCGGATCCGGCCAACCGCTCGAGCCACCGAGCAGCAGCAGCAGCCGGACCCGAGCCGCGAGCGCGGTCAAGTAGCGCACCCCCCCCGCGACAAGCCGACACTCCGTATGCTTCAGCCTATCTTGATGATGTCATAATATACAGTGGGGACTGGGAGTCCTACCTTAACAATAAGAATAAAAAAGGTTGTCAGCTCACCCCTCTTCACTCCTGGATTCTGCACAGATGCAAGGAAATGCCCTGGCCTGGGCGGCAATGGATATCAGCAGAGGAAAAAATCCAGCATCATGGAGATTTTGTAGAAATAAAACTTGATTTTATTGTAGCAGAATAAAAACATGCAGACCGTGCAGTGGGCACAGAGGCACAGGTGAAAAAATGTGGGTTATCTAACGCGTTTCGACCAGAGAGTCTTATTCATGCCATGTGATTTACCCAAAACTGATTCAGTATTTAAAAGGTACACATTACACGTCATGGGATGGACTTAGTGCTCAATTAAAACTAAAACCGCGCAGGTGTGCATTCCCAGTGGACAGATGCACCAATAACACGTAGTGGGGTTAAAAACATGTATGTAGAAAACCACAATATGAAGAATGAATAAATAAGATTGAGAAAAATATCACAAAAACATTGGATTTGTATTTAAAGATGGTGAATCCATAATGAGAGAACTACAAAACAGCTTTCAATACTATTATAAATCATTTCCATATAAGTCATACAGCAATAAATTTGGAATGATTATTGGAAGCTGAAAATAACAGAGGGCAAACATGAGAGAGATGTCTATTAGTCCTGTATAAAGCAGTTGTCAAGTACACAGTTAATTTTATATTAGTACATAAAATATATCTGAATGTTAGATAGTGAATTCCTGCACAGGAGGCAAAAAAAAACCCAAAACACAGCATATATACCGCAAATGCCATAGTAAATCTAGGGAATATACAGTGCCTACAAGTAGTATTCAACCCCCTGCAGATTTAGCTGGTTTGATAAGATGCAAATAAGTTAGAGCCTGCAAACTTCAAACAAGAGCAGGATTTATTAACAGATGCATAAATCTTACAAACCAACAAGTTATGTTGCTCAGTTAAATTTTAATAAATTTTCAACATAAAAGTGTGGGTCAATTATTATTCAACCCCTAGGTTTAATATTTTGTGGAATAACCCTTGTTTGCAATAACAGCTAATAATCGTCTTTTATAAGACCTGATCAGGCCAGCACAGGTCTCTGGAGTTATCTTGGCCCACTCCTCCATGCAGATCTTCTCCAAGTTATCTAGGTTCTTTGGGTGTCTCATGTGGACTTTAATCTTGAGCTCCTTCTACAAGTTTTCAATTGGGTTAAGGTCAGGAGACTGACTAGGCCACTGCAACACCTTGATTTTTTCCCTCTTGAACCAGGCCTTGGTTTTTTTGGCTGTGTGCTTTGGGTCGTTGTCTTGTTGGAAGATGAAATGACGACCCATCTTAAGATCCTTGATGGAGGAGCGGACGTTCTTGGCCAAAATTTCCAGGTAGGCCGTGCTATCCATCTTCCCATGGATGCGGACCAGATGCCCAGGCCCCTTGGCTGAGAAACAGCCCCACAGCATGATGCTGCCACCACCATGCTTGACTGTAGGGATGGTATTCTTGGGGTCGTATGCAGTGCCATCCAGTCTCCAAACGTCACGTGTGTGGTTGGCACCAAAGATCTTGATCTTGGTCTCATCAGACCAGAGAACCTTGAACCAGTCTGTCTCAGAGTCCTACAAGTGATCATGAGCAAACTGTAGACGAGCCTTGACATGACGCTTTGAAAGTAAAGGTACCTTACGGGCTCGTCTGGAACGGAGACCATTGCGGTGGAGTACGTTACTTATGGTACTGACTGAAACCAATGTCCCCACTGCCATGAGATCTTCCCGGAGCTCCTTCCTTGTTGTCCTTGGGTTAGCCTTGACTCTTCGGACAAGCCTGGCCTCGGCACGGGTGGAAACTTTCAAAGGCTGTCCAGGCCGTGGAAGGCTAACAGTAGTTCCATAAGCCTTCCACTTCCGGATGATGCTCCCAACAGTGGAGACAGGTAGGCCCAACTCCTTGGAAAGGGTTTTGTACCCCTTGCCAGCCTTGTGACCCTCCACGATCTTGTCTCTGATGGCCTTGGAATGCTCCTTTGTCTTTCCCATGTTGACCATGTATGAGTGCTGTTCACAAGTTTGGAGAGGGTCTTAATTAGTCAGAAAAGGCTGGAAAAAGAGATAATTAATCCAAACATGTGAAGCTCATTGTTCTTTGTGCCTGAAATACTTCTTAAGGCTATGTGCGCACACTGCGTTTTTTTGACGCTGCGTTTTTGTGCGTTTTTGGCCGCTAAAACCGCACAAAAACGCACCCGCGTCAAAAAAACGCGGCAAAAAACGCACGCGTTTTGCCGCGATTTGGTGAGTTTTTTTGCTGCGTTTTGCTGCGTTTTTGCTCACTGCGTCTTTACGCGTTTTTTATCAGTGAACAAAAAAAAAAAAGGTCTGATGTCATTTCCTTCATCAATGTGTTCTTCATTCTCCACTAGTATATGCAGAAGAGCAGACAGCTGCAGAACTACAAGGCTCAGCATATTCCATCCAATAGTGTATGCAGGAGAGCAGACAGCAGCTGCAGAACTACAAGGCTCAGCATGCTCCATCCAGGACTGTATGCTTGAGGGAGAGTCAGGGGGAGCAGACCTACAAGGCTCAGCATCCTCCATCCAATAGTGTATGCAGGAGAGCAGACAGCAGCTGTCGAACTACAAGGCTCAGCATCCTCCTTCCAGGACTGTATGCAGGATTTCTTTGCCCCCCCAAACAAAAAAAATGACGTGGGCTTCGCCGTATTTTTGTATGCTAGCCGGGTACAGCAGGCAGGTACGGGCTGCCCCCAACCCCCAGCTGCCTATTTGTACCCGGCTGGGAACCAAAAATATAGGGAAGCCCTTTTTTTTTAAATTATTTCATGAATTTCATGAAATAATTTTAAAAACAAATGACGTGAGCTTCGCCCAATTTTTGAGTCCAGCCGGGTACAACTAGGCAGCTGGGGATTGGAATCCACAGTGCATGGTGCCCATGCTTTCTGGGCACCCCCGCTGTGAATTGCAGTCCCACAGCAACCCCAGAAAATGGCGCTTTCATAGAAGCGCCATCTTCTGGCGCTGTATCCAACTCTTCCAGCTGCCCTGAAGCCGGGTGGCTCGCTGGGAAATAATGGGGTTAGGGCTAGCTGTATATTATCAGCTGGCCCTAAGCCCGAAATTCATGGTGTCACGCCAATATTAGACATGGCCACCATGAATTTCTAGTAAAGATAAAAAACAAACACAACACAGAAAAATATTTTTATTAGAAATAAAACATAACACAATTAGTGACTCCATCTTTATTGAAATAAAGAACCCCCCCTCCGCAGTAATCCTGGGTCAGGGTCCCGCGCCGTCCAATCTGGATCCAATATCATCTGATCGGTTTGCTGGAAGGCAAAGCGATCAGATGATGTGTCAGGATCAAGTGCCTGAATCCCATCACACATCAGCTGATTGTATAAAAGCCGATTATACAATCAGCAGATGCATCGGTGCAAAAAAAAAAAAAAATACTCACTTATGTGCTGATTACCGGCAGCTCCTGCAGCGATGGGGCGGGAGTCTGATCCCGTCCGATCGCTGCAGCAGCTGCCGGTAATCAGGGATGAAGTCTCCTGACGCATCCGCTGATACCGGCCGGGCGCCCGCGTCACCGCGATACTTACGATCACCTGATGCGTCAGGTGACTGCATCAGGTGATCCATCGCCAGGTCCTGCATCCATCGGAGGTTTCCCGGCCGTCTGCACACAGCCGGAGCGGGGGTGGCGATACCGTGAGAGGAGATGGGAGCGGGCATGGCACCAGGAGTCTGCAGACAGGTGAGTATAACTTTTTTTTTTTTTTTCTACTGTTAACTTTTGATTTAGCAGCCGCTTCCAACTCCTGCCCAGACATGGCGCCGCACGGCAGCATACATGCACAGGACCGGAGGTGGACGCGGCGGTGACGGTACCGGGAGGATTCACGCTTCTGTATATACTGACAGAAGGAATCCTCTTCCTGTACACGTCACTTTACTACCCACCTCCTGCGTTTATAGCTGCGTTTTTGGTCTTCAAAACGCAGCTATTTGCGTTTCTCATTGCGTCTTTCAACATCCCATTGCACTCAATGGATGAAAAGTGCAGTGAAAAACGCGGGAATAATTGACATGCTGCGTTTTTGTGGCACCACAAAAACGCAGCTGAAAAAAACAGATGTGTGCGGACAGCAAAAATGAAAACTCATAGACTTTGCTGGGGAAGCAAAGTCCTGCAGTTTTGAGGCCAAAAACGCACCCGAAAAACGCGCAAAAACGCAGCGAAAAACGCACTGTGCGCACATAGCCTAATACTTTAGGAGAACCAAACAGAATTCTGGTGGTTTGAGGGGTTGAATAATAAATGACCCTCTGAATAAACTTTTCTCAATTTAAAAAAAAAAAAAAAGAAATAACATTCTCTTTTGCTGCATTTCACACTTCCAGGCTGATCTACAGTCCAAATGTCACAATGCCAAGTTAATTCCGAATGTGTAAACCTGCTAAATCTGCAGGGGGTTGATTACTACTTGTAGGCACTGTATATATGGACCATTATGCGTTAAGGGAGAGACCACAGATCGTTGTTATTAGGTGTACTGCAAGATTAAGTCCTGTCGGGTATTCAGACCATTCGGCACCCTGGTCCCAAGCCTGAATATCCAAAAGAATTCTCTATTGAGGAGTTTTCTTCTGTGGTCTCCCCCTCTAACGGGATTGGTGACTTTTTCAATGCCCATAAACGCAAAGGAATCAGTGCATCTATCATGAACACTAACAAAGTGCCGAGAAACTGCTGAAATATTAAGTGCATTTGCATTTAAAGTATCCGACAGATGTCGTCTGATTCGTTTTTTTAGGGGGTTCCCCATGCAGCCTACGTATTGAATCCTGCACTTAGTGCATTCGATCAGGTATATAACATACGATGGGTTGCAATTAATATAACTGCCCACATCATACGTTAAATACGTGGTCCATATATATATTCCCTAGATTTACTATGGCATTTGCGGTATATATGCTGTGTTGTTTTTGGGGTTTTTTTGCCTCCTGTGCAGGAATTCACTATCTAACATTCAGATATATTTTATGTACTAATATAAAATTAACTGTGTACTTGACAACTGTTTTATACAGGACTAATAGACATCTCTCTCATGTTTGCCCTCTGTTATTTTCAGCTTCCAATAATCATTCCAAATTTATTGCTGTATGACTTATATGGAAATGATTTATAATAGTATTGAAAGCTGTTTTGTAGTTCTCTCATTATGGATTCAACATTTTTACATACAAATCCAATGTTTTTGTGATATTTTTCTCAATCTTATTTATTCATTCTTCATATTGTGGTTTTCTACATACAGTTAGGTCCAGAAATATTTGGACAGTGACACAATTTTCGCGAGTTGGGCTCTGCATGCCACCACATTGGATTTGAAATGAAACCTCTACAACAGAATTCAAGTGCAGATTGTAACGTTTAATTTGAAGGTTTGAACAAAAATATCTGATAGAAATTGTAGGAATTGTACACATTTCTTTACAAACACTCTACATTTTAGGAGGTCAAAAGTAATTGGACAAATAAACCAAACCCAAAAAAAAATTTCATTTTCAATATTTTGTTGCGAATCCTTTGGAGGCAATCACTGCCTTAAGTCTGGAACCCATGGACATCACCAAACGCTGGGTTTCCTCCTTCTTCTTTATGCTTTGCCAGGCCTTTACAGCCGCAGCCTTCAGGTCTTGCTTGTTTGTGGGTCTTTCCGTCTTAAGTCTGGATTTGAGCAAGTGAAATGCATGCTCAATTGGGTTAAGATCTGGTGATTGACTTGGCCATTGCAGAATGTTCCACTTTTTTGCACTCATGAACTCCTGGGTAGCTTTGGCTGTATGCTTGGGGTCATTGTCCATCTGTACTATGAAGCGCCGTCCGATCAACTTTGCAACATTTGGCTGAATCTGGGCTGAAAGTATATCCCGGTACACTTCAGAATTCATCCGGCTACTCTTGTCTGCTGTTATGTCATCAATAAACACAAGTGACCCAGTACCATTGAAAGCCATGCATGCCCATGCCATCACGTTGCCTCCACCATGTTTTACAGAGTATGTGGTGTGCCTTGGATCATGTGCCGTTCCCTTTCTTCTCCAAACTTTTTTCTTCCCATCATTCTGGTACAGGTTGATCTTGGTCTCATCTGTCCATAGAATACTTTTCCAGAACTGAGCTGGCTTCATGAGGTGTTTTTCAGCAAATTTAACTCTGGCCTGTCTATTTTTGGAATTGATGAATGGTTTGCATCTAGATGTGAACCCTTTGTATTTACTTTCATGGAGTCTTCTCTTTACTGTTGACTTAGAGACAGATACACCTACTTCACTGAGAGTGTTCTGAACTTCAGTTGATGTTGTGAACGGGTTCTTCTTCACCAAAGAAAGTATGCGACGATCATCCACCACTGTTGTCATCCATGGACGCCCAGGCCTTTTTGAGTTCCCAAGCTCACCAGTCAATTCCTTTTTTCTCAGAATGTACCCGACTGTTGATTTTGCTACTCCAAGCATGTCTGCTATCTCTCTTATGGATTTTTTCTTTTTTTTCAGCCTCAGGATGTTCTGCTTCACCTCAATTGAGAGTTCCTTAGACCGCATGTTGTCTGGTCACAGCAACAGCTTCCAAATGCAAAACCACACACCTGTGATCAACCCCAGACCTTTAAACTACTTCATTGATTACAGATTAACGAGGGAGACGCCTTCAGAGTTAATTGCAGCCCTTAGAGTCCCTTGTCCAATTACTTTTGGTCCCTTGAAAAAGAGGAGGCTATGCATTACAGAGCTATGATTCCTAAACCCTTTTTCCGATTTGGATGTGAAAACTCTCATATTGCAGCTGGGAGTGTGCACTTTCAGCCCATATTATATATATAATTGTATTTCTGAACATGTTTTTGTAAACAGCTAAAATAACAAAACTTGTGTCACTGTCCAAATATTTCTGGACCTAACTGTACATGTTTTTATCCTCACTACGTGTTGTTGGTGCATCTGTCCACTGGGAATGCACACCTGCACGGTTTTAGTTTTAATTGAGCACTAAGTCCATCCCATGATGTGTAATGTGTACCTTTTAAATACTGAATCAGTTTGGGGTAAATCACATGCCATGAATAAGACTCTCTGGTCGAAACGCGTTGGATAACCCACATTTTTTCACCTGTGCCTCTGTGCCCACTGCACAGTCTGCATGTTTTTATTCTGCTATAATAAAATCAAGTTTTATTTCTACAAAATCTCCATGATGCTGGATTTTTTCCTCTACTGATATCCTACCTTAACAAGGTACAAGCTGTGGTGAACTTACAGACAGTGAGGGTGAAGAGCAAACCCCAATGTAATACCCAAACCAGCGTCCATGCATTGTCCTGCTTCTCTCCCTAGGCGCGGATGTCGGCACAGATGCCCAGATGGAACGCACGCCGTCCCATAGTGACCGGCCGGTGAGACGCAGGATTTCCTGGTCTACCGGTCACATGAACGGTCACGTGGTGAGCAAGGGGTGGGAGCGCATTAAACGAATCCAACCCCGCATTCTGCGTCACGGCGTCGTCATCATGGTGGGAAGACGCTCAACAAACTTTATTCACACATACATTTGCGTGCAATCGTGTGATTAAACATATAAGGCATATGGGTATTGAACTTGTTGAATACCTCAAAAGAATATACAGAAAGGAGGAGGGAGGGAGTCATCGGAATGAGATCACCAGGCTCTTCTATATGAAGTATATAGGAAATTGACTGTCTTACCAATGCAGTCAATTATTTAAACATAACATCCCAACAAGGTAACAGGGTGATACACACCCCGATAGGGGAATCTAGTTAACATATGCCATATTCATGACCAAAGGAACAACAATTATCAGTAAGCAAGAAGTTGTACATGAGACCAATATTTTTAAATAAAGCATCCATAGTTGAGTTGTTAATTCAAACCAGAGGGAGAGACTGTGCTCAGACGGAAGATCCATCTCCCCTCCTTTTGTTAGATCAACTGGTCTCAGTCTCCCCCTCTAATTGGTTTCTCAATTTTTTCTATGCCGATAAATTTAATGGCGTTTTTTCTCCCACCATGGGAGACATTGACATGACGTGCCAAGGATGTATCTCTGTCATGTTCAATGTCTCCCATGTGGTCACCAATACGCCTGCGGAACTCCCTTCTTGTCTTTCCGACATATTCGAGTCCGCACGTACAGGTTGCTTTATAAATAACGCCCTTTGTACGGCAGTTAATGAAGTCATGAATGAGAAATGATTCCTGAGTGACATTCGAGGTAAAGGTTTTGCCAGGTGAGACAGAGGAACATGACACACAATCACCACATTTATGGCATCCCTTTAGATTGGATTTAAGCCAGGTTTTCCTGTTTTGGTGCCAAAAAATGGCTGTGGACCAGCCTATCCCCCAGGGATTTTTCCTTGTGATAGGTGACCTGGGAGTAGGGGCCCACTAATGTTTCAAGATCATTGTCCATGGTCAATATTGACCAGTGTCTTCTTAGGGTGTCCCTAACAAGACCAGCACCATTGGTGCATCTTGTGACAGGGTCACCCCCTTCTTTTTTGGAAGGTTTTAGCGGGTCAAATCTAGTCTTAGATTTTGCCTCCTTATAGGCCTGACTCAAAATTCTATTGGGATAGCCTCGATCTAGGAATCGCTTCCTAATATCGTTTCCTTGTGTCATGAAGGAAGCATCGTCGGAGCAATTACGACGAATTCTGTAGTATTGCCCCTTAGGGATTCCTCTCCTGAGGGGAGCTGGGTGGTTGCTGTCCCACCTCAGACGGGAGTTGGTGGAGGTTGGCTTTCTATATGTGGACGTGTTCAGGGTACCTTCTTTCGTTTTATTGATGAGGACGTCCAAGAATGGTAGTGAAACGGGATCAGCCTCATAGGTGAAACGAAGGCCTATCTCGTTGTTATTCAGTTTGTTGAGGTACTTCTCCAGCTCGACCCGAGTGCCGCGCTACATGTCGATCCGGTCAGACATTCATCCGTCATCACCCTCCTCGGAGAAGACAATAGTCTCCTCCCACCAGCCCAGGAGCAAGTTAGCGTACGAGGGAGCACAAGGGCTCCCCATCGCTGTGCCCCTGAGCTGGTGGTAAAACTTCCCATTAAAGGTGAAGACGTTGTTCTTCAGGCAGAATTCCAATGCTTGTAATATGAACGTATTATGGAGATGGTATTGGCAACCTCTCATAGAGAGGTAATGTTCAACTGCCCTAAGTCCCATATGGTGAGGGATTGAGGAATAAAGTGCCTCTACGTCGATACTCACTAGGATACTACCCTCCTCAACTGAGATGCCCTCCACTTTCAGGAGGAGGTCGGTAGTATCCCTTGTGTATGAGGGGAGTGATTCGACGAAAGGACTCAAGACCATGTCCACATATGAGCCTAGATTCTGGCATATTCCGCCAATACCGGAAATGATTGGCCTACCCTTCAATGGACTGAGTCCTTTATGGACCTTGGGCAGGCCATAGAACGTTGCCATGATGGGGTGTTCCGGTATCAAGAATTCATGCTCCTTCTTGTCAATCACCTTATCGGCAAGACCTTTATCCAATAGTCTTTTCAAGTCTGACACCAAAGACTCTGTTGGATTACCTCTTAATATAGCATACCCTTCTCTATCCATAAGTAGATCGTGGCACATCATAAAATATTGTGCCGGATCGAGGACCGCCACATTGTCATAAAACCCTCTGATAAGGGTGGCAATGTGGCGGTCCTGCTCCAATGCCCGTATTGCCACGATCTCCTCCCTGGTACAGTTGCAGTGTGTGAAGGTTTTGTGCTCACTTATTTCTTTTAGATCTCTGGATACCAGATTAACTAATATGTCTATCATTGACATATCGTTCTGCACCGGAGGCATTTTGGTGCTTTCATTTTGAATGTAGAAAAGGGACCTTGTCCAGAGAGATTTGGATTCATTTCAGATAGACCCTCCAAAAGTCTAACATCAGGTAACATGTCCGGGGGGATACCTAGCTCCTCACTTAATTTGTTGTCTTTTGTGTGAAAGAATTTCTTCCACTTGAGCTTTCGCGCGAATAGGTTTAAATCTTTTATGCAAGAGAAAAGGTCGAAATCCGTTGTGGGGACGAAGGAAAGTCCTTTCTCAAGTACTGCCATCTCGGTCCCACTCAGAGGCCGGGATAACAGATTTATGACCTTCGGTCCTACGCTTGTTCCTGGCCCCTCGTTACACCTCTTCGGCTCCTCAGGGAGTAAAAGTTGTCTAAAAAAGTGGAATTTTGCACAGGCTGAGATCTGCCTCTTCCCCTCTGTCCGCGACCTCTCCCTCTATTCCTGTTTCTACTGCGATAATTGTATCCCCCATTCCCTTGTTCACCATCAGATGCCTCGGTGTCAGTGGAGGAGATGTCTATATGTTGCTGAGGCTGGAGTGTCTTATTAGTCAAGAAGAAGTATGCCTTATTGTCAGGAAAGTCCTGGATGTCTCGCATGTACCGTTTGTGCTTGCGGTCTTTGATCAAATATTGGAAGTGCTCGATGGTATTCTGTAAATTGGTCTCTTTTTTGGGGAAATCGGTTTCACCAGAGTATTTTTTGACCAGGGAAATCTGTTCTTTCAAGTTATCATTCAAACCTGATAGAATCTGTCTCTCTTCCTCAAGGAGGAGTTTCATCAATCTGAGAGCACAGTCAGTTGCCTCCCTTTGCCATTTTTTTTTTTATAAATTCAGAGGCTCTAAACCTATTCCCCGGATTGAGGGTAATCCTCAGACCTCTAGGCACTATCCCGTCTCTAATATAATTTTCTAAACTCTGTACCTCCCACCAGGAGACTATCTGGTCCTTATACACCTTGGTGAGATCTCTGAAGGCACCGTTTAGAGTAGGTGTGTATTTTTTAGGGATAGTGCCTTTATCCGAGAAGACCCCCTTTTCATCCTCAAGCCACTGGTCAGTGTTGAGTTCTCCAGGCAAGAAACTGGCCATGTCAGTATGATCAAAGCTAGAAAAAAGCACTTATTCACAACCGTTAGGTATCAGGAAAGGATTCCATGTATTAAATCTGCAGAAATAGCGACATGTGAATATTAAAATTTAGCCTTTAATTGGGTTTGTTTAAAATAAAATGGAATACACACAGTGATCAAAAACACCAATTGCTTATCTCTATTTGTGGGTAGCCCCACAAACAAATAATCCATTGGATATCAGATAAAATACTTTAGTTTTTTAATTACAATAATTATCCTTTGTAAAGGGATAATTTTTATAACATAAAGAGCCCAATTTATGCGGGGCCCACGCCTGATTCATGAAGTGGTGCATTCCTCTGAATGAATCTGGAGTGTTTGATGAGTGGCATGGGCCTCCTTGTGCCATGCAAGAACTATTAATCCCGTCAGGGACTGGAGTGAAAGTTCTGGCATAGGGAACACCACAGATCGTCATGAATTTAAGGAGCTGTAGTATCACGCCCCTGTCCCACCCAAACCCTGCCAGTTTTGGAGTGAAAATGGCAAAAGCCATCAGAATTTGGCACAACTATGAACTGATCCAAATTTTTGTGACTTTTCAAAGTTTTTGTGCCTTTTTTTGGCATAAAAGCTTTGGTAAACTGGGACCAGAGCATTCTTAAAAACTTCCACATATCTAGGATGCATAGTGTGATTCAATTCTCCCCTGTCCCTGCTGGGGATAGAAGCTATACGAGCCGTATATTACAATACAAAGGGAAGGGGAAAAGAATGCCCTATCACTAGGGAAAGGGGGAAGTGGTAACCGCTGACAATACAGCTCACCCTCACTGCCCTCAGCAACTTTATATAGGTTCTGCACCTGTCACCGAGCAGTAATACCTCACATTAGGCAAACCCTGAGCTGGGCCTAAGTAAAGATGGTACGTATGAGCTCTTCGTCAACACCACTAACGCTAAAGGAGACAAATGGAAATAATACAGAGGAAATACAATTGCTACCACCTGAGCCCAGGTACATAGCAAAAGTCAAACACTCATCTTAGGACTGAGGATCAGCTACCACAGAAGTCTCTGGAACAACGGGAGGAGACGACCTCTGCAAGCCACAGCCAAGAATAACTATAAACTTCACCCAAAGCACCCCAGGGTGAAGTTTATAAAGGAAGTCAGAGGCTGACAACAGAGGAAAAACTGACAGTTTCCCAGAGTCATGGAGTCCACTGCTGCAGAAACAGAGAACTGTCAGATAACAACAAGTGCTGCAAATTTCTGGGATTTTCCAACACTTCTGCCACTGGATTGTCAGCCGGCCATGACATCCCCTCACTATTTTTGTGTGAAATGCCTACAGCTCTGCCTCAACTCCAGAGGTTCTGAGGAAAAATCATCACATCTAAACAATAGAGAAAGACAGGCATGAAGAATATACAAGTTTTGAAATGCAATTATATACAATGTGATATACTTCAGAGTTCCTATCTCCAATCTGGGGCTGCGCTTTTAGTAAATAAAGCAGTGGGTAAATTGAGATTAGTGAATTATCTAAATATAATCTAGTACCAAAACCTTTCTCAAATGTTCATAATGGCTCTCGAAATACCCAACTTACTAGCAAAGTGGAGCTCGAATTTTCATTTTGTGGGATCTCAGTGTGCAGAGCGGAATCGCACAAATCTATGCAGCTGCTCTAAGCATGAGAAATTGCTCTCTCCACTAATCCAGCGCGGTCACTTACTTTTTTAAGGTTTTACTGAACTACTTAAGAAGGATGCCGCAGAGCTGGTGTCGTAGAGCTCACGCTATCAGTGATCACTGAGGGTTGTGGGATCTCACAACCTGGAAGTTCCTTTTCGGGGACATTAGGGACACTTCCAAAAGTTTTGGTACTGGATTATATTTAAAAAATTCACTAATCTGCGGCTCTTCACTGTTTAAGTAAATAATAAAGGCAGCCACAGATTTGTGATTAGCACTATTTAAAGGAAAAGTCATCAAACACATTGCACTAGAAACTACGGGATATTACCCCTGTAACAGTGTCAGCAGCAGATTCCCCCATAACAGTGCGGCATGACCACATTTTTCCTTCAATCTTTTTCCCTATTTTTCTCCTTCAAAACCTAGGTGTGTCTTATGGTCCGAAAAATATGATAAGTTTAAAAAGAGAGAAAACATTTCTTTCCCTCACCAATTCTTACTTGATCAATTGTAGCCGAGTTTTGGATAAACCCTTTGAATTATGGTACATTATGATGGCTTCTCTTGTGTGACTCATCTGACAACAGGACCTGATTAATGATAAAAACATTTGCCAAATTCTGAAAGCAAGAATGGCTGCTCCGCTCTGTTGGTTTTCTGATGGTCGCAAAGACTTGATTTACAAGTTATACATTTCAATTATACACAACATGAAAAAGGTTCCTTCCCTGTGCGGCTTCTTCACATGTTTAACTAGATCTGATTTCTGAGAATAACATTTTCCACCTTCAGAACATAAACATTGTTTATTTTGTGTGATATTTTTGATGGTAAACAAGACCTGATTTCTTAGTAAAACATTTACCACATTCTGGGCATGAAAATGGCTTCTCCCCTGTGTGAGATCTTTGATGAACAACAAGGTGTGATTTCTGAATAAAACATTTCCCACACTCTGAACATGAAAATGGCTTCTCCCCTGTGTGAATTTTCTTATGTTTAATAAAGCTTATTTTGTGAATAAAACATTTCCCACACTCTGAACATAAAAATGGCTTCTCCCCTGTGTGATTTTTTTGATGTCTAACAAGGTCTGATTTCCTATTAAAACATTTCCCACACTCTGAACATGAAAATGGCTTCTCCCCGGTGTGACAACTTTGATGCTCAAGAAGTTGTGATTTCCAATTAAAACATTTCCCACATTCTGAACATGAAAATGGCTTCTCCCCTGTGTGAAGTTTCTGATGTGTAACAAGGGTTATTTTCTGACTAAAACATTTCCCACACTCTGAACATGAAAATGGCTTCTCCCCTGTGTGAATTTTCTGATGTCTAACAAGGTCTGATTTCCGAATAAAACATTTCCCACACTCTGAACATGAAAATGGCTTCTCCCTTGTAGGAGCCTTTTCACGTTCCACATGCCTTCTGTAACTTTTATTTTGCTTACAATTCTGTAATAAATTGGAATTTTGGACTTGTTTGAAAAGATCAGATGATAGAGCTTTCCAAGGAAGGACTGGAGGTATATCTGGGACAGCAGCATGCTCTTCATATGTATCATGTGTGACACTTTCATCATCTGTTTTAGATTCTGAAGATATTAGATTTCCATCTGAACTCCTGATATAGTCATCGGCTAAAAATAAACACAATTATTATTTTTTATGATATAATTTTGAAAGTAGATTTATTTTTTTAAACTATAACATAAGAAATTAAATTAGGAAACAAATTATTCTGAATCTGTTTTCCAATTTCGAGATCTAAGAGTTACATCTTTGTTAATTTGGATCTCCCATTCCTAGCACCAGTTCTCTGGAATGTGCTACAGTAAATAATCTGATTAAATGTCGCAATGTGACTGTAGAATAATGAGGGACAGGGGGCTGCTATACTTTCCCTCATGCTAGGAGACCTTAGGCTATCCCTAACCTCTGGCTTACCCCTGAACGTGGAAGGAAGGGGCAGGAGTATGATGGAAATACAGATTAAGACTGACAGGAAAACCAAAATTCAGACACACTTTAAACTCACAGAAATAAACAGTGAGAGACCAAGGAGAAAAGTAAGAGCAGGAAGGCAGAAACAAAAAGACAACAAAGGTTAATACCACAACTGCTCACAGCAATAATGCACAACAACCACTAGTTTGTATTACAACACCTCACCTGTTTAGGTAAACTATAGCTGGCATTAATGGAATAGTCCAGCCAGCATATACAGAAGGGGAGCAAATGATACTGACTCCACTACAGCATGTGATCAAAGACATTAACAAGGAGCCCAGCAGAGTATAACTCTTGCTAGTCTTACTAATTATGTGGTTCGACGCCTGCATCTCCCTGCGCTGCTCACAGGCATCAGAGATGTTAGCAAGCAGAGTGCCAAAATTTGTAGTTTCCACAGATCCTGATGCCGCCATGACAGTTGGCGATGCCTGCAAGCATCTCGTTGTGACATTGATCCACAACATAGACAATTTCAAAAAGGTTTTTTTCGAAGACGAAAATAAAATAGAGACAGATGCCAAATATTTAATGGGCTTGTCCGGGACTAACATTGATGGCCTATCCTTAGGCTTTGTAACCAAAGTAGGTAGCAGGGTCTTGCTGTTTGTGCAGATAAACATTAGGGCTCCAATTCATCAAGACCGGTGATATACACTGACAAATGACATCAGGGACTGGCGTGAGATTTCTGATATAGGGAACGTCGCAGTTTGTTATGAATTAGAGAAGTGGTGGCATCACACCCGTCTTCTGGCCAAGCTCTGCCCATTTTGGCAAAGTTGGTTAAAATTGGCGTGAAACCTCCAAAAGTTGCACAATTTATTTTTTGTACATTCATTTATTATTGACTGTAGAATGGCTATGACGTATCAATGTTTGGAATCAGCGGTACAAAAGGATGTTGATGAAATAGATAATCATGACTGTAAGGCGCTAGAGTTTTAATAAGTGCTAAGAAAACCATGCAATGTAAAAAAAAACAACGGTCATCGTAATCAAAGCAAACAAGAGACTATGAAAATAGCTCTGCAGTGCAGCCAGGCCAACCATCTGCCTTTATAAAATCCTTCTCCGGTCTTCTTTCCAAGCTTATTGTGCAATTCACTGGGGGCAAAAAGGGGATTTTCAGGTTCTATCTGGTACCAACCATCAATGGTGTATTTACTAATATCAAGACCAACTTAAACCAAAAGCTCAAAAGAACCCATTGTGAAACGGGCTTCCAATTTCATTGCAATATCCATGTCTTCCTTAAGCGAGCTTTACACGCTACAATATATTTTATGATGTGTCGGCGGGGTCACGTCGTAAGTGACGCACATCCGGCATCGTAAGTTACATTGTAGCGTGTGATACCTCCATGCGATTGAACGTTAAAACGTTCATCGCACGCACATCGTTCAATTCCTAAAAATTGAACGTGAGGTTGTTCAATGTTCCCGAGGCAGCACACATCACTGTGTGTGACACCCCGGGAACGATGAACAGATCTTACCTGCGTCCCGCGGCTCCCGCCGGCAATGCGGAAGGAAGGAGGTGGGCGGGATGTTTACGTCCCGCTCATCTCCGCCCCTCCGCTTCTATTGGCCGGCTGCCGCGTGACGTCGATGTGACGCCGAACGTCCCTCCCACTCCAGGAAGTGGACGTTTGCCGCCCACATCGAGGTCGTATGGAAGGGTAAGTGCGTGTGATGGGAGAAAAAATTGTATGACGCATTCAACAAATTGAACGTGCCGCACATACGATGGGGGCGGTTACGATCGCATACGATATCGTATGCTTAATCGTAACGTGTAAAGCAGGCTTTAGATGCATGACCTCTTTCATGAAGATGCACGAATTCCATTAGGTATGGTACCAGAAGACGGTTAACAATGAATCCTGGGGTGTCCTTACATGACACAGGCGTCTTTCCTACGGTTTTACTGATGTCCATGAGAGAGTCAGAAGTCATTTGGCTAGTCATTGGTGTCTTAATGACCTCCACCAGCTTCATCATTGGTACTGGATTAAAGAAATGCAGCCCTCCGAACTGATCCTGCCTAGTTGTGGAGTTGGCTATGTCAGTTATTGCCAATAAGAATGTGTTGCTGGCAAATATGGTGTGTTCTGGTGTAAATTTGTCCAGTGTCTTGATTAGTGCATTTTTCCACTTCTAAGTTTTCTAGTATGGCTTCCAACACCAGATCGTTGCTGTGCACCACGGCCGCTGGGTCTGTGCTTGGGATGAAGTTTGAGAGTGTTTTGCTGATGAACTGTGAAGCAGCCTCAGGCTTGTCCACAAACATCTTCTTAGTGACCCTTTTCAAGCTGTCTTCAATACTTTTTGCAGACTTTTTCAAGATGTCATCAGTATGGTCCACTAAAACAAAAGTGTTTCCGTTTGCTGCAGCTACCTGCGCTATCCTGACACCCATTAGGCCTCCTCCGATCACAGTCACATGCTTCATAGTCAGCTTCTTCGCGGTGGCGAGGCCATGTCTGCTTGTACTGCTGGGAGCTGAAGGACATGCGAGTGATGTCAGCACAGCGCGCCATGAGGATTTAGTCGTACAATCTATTTTCACAACTCTGTTGCACAAAATAATTGATTGAAAAGTGATTTCTGACAGAATTCTGGCATAATTGCTTTGAAGAATCAAGGTCTAGGTGTCAAATGTCCTTCTATAGGTGTCTCCAATCCTTCCAGGGTAGTTTGCCTGTAGTTCACATTCTCTACAACAATAATTTTATTAGATATTTTTTGGTAGTTTTAAAAATTTGGTATTTCAGTGTGCGGCTGTAACTTTTTTGATGTCAAAAAGGTTCTTAAGCAGTCCTATAATCGATATATAAACACTGGGGCCACTAGGAGAATGGGGGCCCTGTTAAATTGCCCAGTTTGCTCTCTCTTTCCCCTAATACCAGTCCTGTATGCCAGCCTGTGTCCTGTTCAGTTCTTTTAGATTCCTGCAATTAAGAGACCTTTGGTTACATCATGTCATAGGACTTCATCAAAGGTCCTTAAACAATCAACTTCCGAATGCAACTGATTTAGGTCCTTAAGAAAGTGGTGTTCCTGAGAAATTGCACAGTTTGACTCCTCCGAACGCTGGACCTGCCTGCAACTAGGGCTTATTTTAAGGGAAACAGGGTATTTATGAACCCTCTGCAGGTCTTTGAGTTGCCTTCATAATGACATAGAGAAGGGACTAGAAACAAACAGCAGAAGAAGCAGAAGCAAAGAAAATACAGCTGAAAAAACCCCAGAGTAGAAAGTCTAAAAATGTAAACACAAAATTAGTGCAGAAAGTACATGAGTAGATATCTCTTACCGGATAGAGCTGGAGGAAACACATCCTGAGGAACATCGAGATCTTCTTGTTTACAGTCCTGTGGGAGAAGAGGACGGGGACATCTCTCTGGTGTTGTCCTCTTACTGGATAGAACTGGAGGAGACACATACAGGGACTGAATTCATTCCTTACATACAGATAATTATAGGCCGTTAGTATTTAGTCCTGTCTATTACCTGGTGATGTGAGGGGCTGGGGAACCTCCATCATGACGTCCTTGTACAGATCTTTGTGTCCTTCTAAATACTCCCACTCCTCCATGGAGAAATAGACGGTGACGTCTTGACACCTTATAGGAACCTGACACATACAATGATACCGTCACCCCCCGATCCCTTCATAGCATTACTGTATAATGTCCCAGCATTCCCAGCAGTGTCACCTCTCCAGTCAGCAGCTCAATCATCTTGTAGGTGAGTTCTAGGATCTTCTGGTCATTGATGTCCTCATGTATCGGGGGGTGAGGTGGAGGCCCCGTGATTGGGCTCAGGGGTCTTCCCCATCCCTCAGACACAGGGGCCTGACAGCGCTCACTAGAGGTCTTCTTCACTACTGTGTAATCCTGGTTATGGAGAGACACAGTAATAAATCTCACTATAGACATTTCCAGAGTCCTCACCTCTCCAGTTCTGTCCATCTGTAAAGGTTGCTTTACACGGGACGATATATCATGCGATCGCACCCGCCCCCGTCGTTTGTGCGTCACAGGCAATTTGTTGCCGGTGGCGCACAAAGTCATTAACTCCCGTCACATGTACTTACCTCCCGCACGACCTCGCTGTGGGCGGCAAACATCCTTTTCCTGAAGGGTGAGGGGCGTTCGGCATCACAGCGACGTCACACAGCGGCCGCCCAATAGAAGCGGATGGGCGGAGATGAGCGGGACATAACATTCCGCCCACCTGCTTCCTTCCTCATTGCCAGCGGGACACAGGTAAGCTGCAGTTCATCGTTCCCGCGGTGTCACACGGAGTGATGTGTGCTGCCCCGGGAACGATGAACAACCGGCGCATAGAAGGAGGAACGACATTATGAAAATGAACGACGTGTCAACGAGCAACGATAAGGTGAGTATTTTTACTCGTTGACACTCGTTCGTAGCTGTCACATGCTACGATATCTCTAACGATGCCGGATATGCGTCACGGAATCCGTGACCCCGACGACATATCGGCAGACATATCGTAGCGTGTCACGCTGCCTTTATTCCCATAGATAAGAATGATGTAATGTGACGTCATCAGAATCTCTCACCTCTCCAGTAAGCCGGAAGAGGATCTCTAGGGTGAGGTGTAATATCCTCTCCGCCATCTTGTCCCTGTCCTTATCCATCCTTGATAGGTCAATTAGGAGAATTTTCTTATATAGAAGATCTCCACAGAGAGATTCGATATTGTAGGGACCTGAATGGGGAGAAGATGACTATGTAACATCATAAAGAATCCTGTACAGTCATATAATTACTGTAGACTTTATATGGCATGAAGGAGAAGACAATTCATGGTTTTGGGGCTGCAGGAATCGAAATGAAGATTTTTGATCCTATAATATTAAGAAGCGGCTTTTACTTGTCATGTATGTGTAGGGTCCCGCGCTCAGCTGCAGCCGAGACGCTCGGATCCGGGCTCGTCGGTGGGTGGCTCGAGCGCCTCCGGACCCCGGGTCACTTCGCTCTGAAAGGGGACTGGCGCTTTGGAGGGGACGTAGGTTTACGGCCGGGGCCGTGGTTTGGTTAAGTTCGTGACGCCACCAACGGGTTGTGGTGAAGATGGGCACCACCGCTGATGTTTACTGGGCACCCGGGGGAGATGTTGCGCAGCTAGGTGTTAACCCCTCCGTGGGTAGGGGTGATGGCCCCGGGACCCGTTGGTTAGGCAGGTGTTTGTGTGGGGCGGTGCAGGGCGGTGCACGGCCCGAGGGGACTGTTGTACTCACGGTGATTGACACACACAAGTCTCTGTTAAACCAAGATGATGGTGGTCGGTGCCAGCTGCGTCTGGTCCCCCACCCGGTCGGTGGTCTCTGCCTTTCTCCTGCACCGTGTTGTGTAGCTGTTGACTGCCTACGCTTCCGCGACTGGACTCCGCTCCCCAGCTTTGTGTATGTCGGGAGAGCCCTGTGCCCGCAGACGCTGGCCCGTGGGATCTCTATGCCTGAGCGGTGGCTTTCTATCCCCCTTGGTGGGCTGTTGTTTTCAGTCGGGACTTGGGTGGGAAAGGACCTAAAGTCCAGACCTCAGTCAGTTAATTAACTTAGTCCAGTAGTTTCTGGATCTCGTTTCAGGCTCTGAGTACCCCCCTTTGTGCTCCGGTTTCCAGTCGTTTCCCCGGTTTGGTACTGGCGGGCCACTACCCTGTCCCGGTCCCTTACGGTTCCACCGAGCCGTCTTCCCGGCTCCTGCAGGCTGAGGCCACCATCTGCCTCCTAGCCAAGAGGTACCGGGGCTCCTACCCTGTCAGTGAGTTGCACACCTGACACACAAGCCTGCCTCTAGACTTGAACTTCAGGACTAGACTGACTGAACTCCAAAACTAAACTGCTCTGTTTTCCTGCCTCAGGCTCTCTGAACTCCTCGGTGGACGTGTCCAACCGCCTGGGCACACCCCCTTGTGTGTCCTTCAAGCCCTGAGAGAGGTGACTAGGGTTTTAAGGTTGGCTGATGACACCTTTTTAGGGGACAGGTGTTATGCAAGGGCCTATCTGTGACTACCTGCCTAGTCCAGGGCATCACATATGGCATGTGACTATTTTATAATATTCATTGGTTTGCTTGTTTTGGTTTTTTGTTTTTTTATTTTTTTTGTATGTTTGCAGGTTTTTAGCTTTCCAGATTTTTTTGGCTGATTTTTAAACTTGCTTTTATTTTTAAACATTTGCAAAATTACTGCATAATAATGACACTGAAAAAGACGTGGGTGTGTGGGTGGACAAGAAAACCAACCAGTGCCAGGAAGCTGCTGCCAAGGCAGATAATATAATAGGATGCAGTGAACGAGGCACAGATGCTCTGGACAAGAACAGTTTTGCCTCTATACAAGTCACTAGTGCGGCCACATTTACAATATTCTGCACAATTTCGGGCTCCAGTGAATGAGGACGACATAACTCAACTAGAGCGGGTGCAGAGAAAAGCGACCAATAAAGGAATGGAAAAATGGCAATAGGAGGACAGGTTAGCAAGCTTGGGGTTATTCATTTGGAAACACAAAGGCTATGGGGCGATTTTATTACAATCTACAAGTATATCAGGGGCATTACTGAGATATTTCTAATGAGCTTTTTACAACTGAGGCCTGCAATGATGACAAGGAGGTTCAATCATAATCACAGATGGGGATTCTTTACTGTAAGAGCAGTGAGAATATGGTGAACCATTATGTGATAAATGTTGATAGACTACAAAAATTCAAGGTGGGCTTGGATGCCTTCATTAAAACGTATATTATTGCAGGTTATCAGTACTAGATTTTGTGATGGGACATTGATCCAGGGAACTAGTCTAATATTTTTAGTCATGAAGGAATTTTGCCCCTTGTAAAGGTATTCACACCCCCGAAACGTTTCCACTTATTTTAGCATCATACCCACAAATGTAAATGCCTTTTTTGTGATTTTATGTGATATACCAGCAATAAGTAACAAGTATTTGTGAAGTGTAAAGGAAATAATAGATGGTTTTCTAAATATTTAAAACTATAAATCTGAATATTGTGACGTGTATCTGTATTAAGCCCCTTGTAGTATGATGCCCCTGAGTGACCAATTGCCTCCAGAAGTCACAAAATTAGTAAATTGTGTCACCTGTATCATTTCTTCTCAGTATAACTACAGCTGTTTTGTGAAGATTTCACAGGTTTTGTTTGAGAACATTAGGGATCAAACAGCATCTTGAAAACCAAGGAACCCATCAGACAGGTCAGGGATAAAGTTGTGGAGAAAAGTAAAGCAGGGTTTGACTATAAAAAAAATAGCCAAAGCTCTGAACATCTCACTAAGCACTATTCAATCCATCATCCAAAAATGGCAGGAGTATGGTGTGGAGACATGAGGGTCATTGGGTACGGTCGTACACTGGCCTGGCTGTCTTAAGAAAGACCGCTCAGACCAGGGCTCATCCCACTGAACTCCCACACTCCTTCCTTGTGGGCAGGACACTACTCAGACAACACAGGGTGAGGGAGCCACACCTTGGTAAGATTTTATTTGTTCACCAAGAGGCAAACACGTATCGTACATTTCCAGAAAGAACACAAGGTGGTACAAGCGACAGAGTCTCATCCATCTGTTGGCTCGCGAGGGATTAGAATCTTTGTGACTTTGGGGCTTCCTGAGCTAACTATCCCAGTCAGCAGAACCCTGGTTTTAACGAGCACCCACTGAGAGGAGATAGCGGTAAGCTTAGAAAGATGACTGAGCACAGCAAGATATGTAGCCAGTCAACTGAATGATCCTGACCTGGGTTCTCCAGGCACAATTGTGGGCTCACCAATGAGCAGTGAAGCACATCTGTGATCCTCCAGCTGAAAATGTGGATCTTAGGCTGATGTCCTGCAAAATGAATGTGGTGACAGGAGCAAAGCTCTTTTTATACCCTCAGTTTTCATTTCAGGTTATTGTGTCTTATAGGATTGATGGGAGATGGCTGTTCTCTCATTGATTCAGTTCAATCTGACTTCATAATTTTCCAGTGATTTATGTAGTCAAAGAGGCTGAGGTAATCATTATTTAACAGACAATAGGGCTCTGGTCAGTCTGACATGAAACAATGGCCAACTTCTCTTACTTTGCCAATCAAAGGCACAATATTTGTGGCCTAATTAAGAACAGTTCACCCCTCACACAAATCTCCAGATGCTTGGTTGTCACATAAAGCACAACTGCAAAACGACAAAGACATGGCCGTCTACCTAAACTGACATCCCAAGCAAGGAGAGCACTAATTATAGAGAAGCAGCCAA
Organism: Anomaloglossus baeobatrachus; assembly: GCF_048569485.1. NCBI lineage: Eukaryota > Metazoa > Chordata > Amphibia > Anura > Aromobatidae > Anomaloglossus > Anomaloglossus baeobatrachus. The sequence goes on along the minus strand of NW_027441799.1, from coordinate 247,349 downwards.
GAGGCCTGTGGTCAAATGAAAAGCAGCAGAGATCCAGAGCTCAGGGGGAGAATCTGTCCACAGGACAACTATAAAGGCCACTTTACACAAAACGACATCGCTAACGAGATGTCGTTGGGGTCACGGAATTCGTGATGCACATCCGGCCTCATTAGCAACGTCGTTGCGTGTAAAACGTACGAACGACCTCTAACAATCAAAAATACTCACCATATCATTGATCGTTGACACGTCGTTCTAATCTCTAATATCGTTGCTGCTGCAGGTACGATGTTGTTCGTTATTCCTGCGGCATCACACATCGCTATGTGTGACACTGCAGAAACGAGGAACAACATCGCACCTGCGGCCGCCGGCAATGAGGAAGGAAGGAGGTGGGCGGGATGTTCGTCGCGCTCATCTCCGCTTCTATTGGGCGGCTGCTTAGTGATGTCGCTGTGACGCCGAACAAACTGCCCCCTTAGAAAGGAGGCGGTTCGCCAGCCACAGCGACGTCACTAGGCAGGTAAGTATAGTGTGACTGTTCCTAGCTATGTTGTGCGCCACGGGCAGCAATTTGCCCGTGACGTACAACCAACGGGGGCGGGTACGCTCGCTAGCGATATTGGTACCAATATCGCAGCGTGTAAAGTGCCCTTAAGTCATAAACTCCACAAATTTGGTCTTATGGAATAATGAATATTTTTAAAAGCAAAAGAATAAGAATTGAAAATTGCTTCACAGACGCCTTCATCCAATTTACCTGAGATAGAGCTGTTTTATAAAGTAGAAGGGACAAAATGTCACCTCTAGATGTGCAAAGCTGGTAAACACATCCCTCAAGAGACTGGCAGCAGTAATTATAGTTAAAGGAGGTCCTGCAAAGTATTCCCTCAGGGGGCTGAATACTAATGCACATCACAATTTGCAGAGTTAAATTTCTTAACATATTTAGAAATTCATGTATAATTTCTTTTATACTTCACAAATGTTTGCTACTTTGTGTTGTTATCACATAAAAACCCAATAAAAAAATTTGTGGCTGTAATGTGAAAAAATGTGGAAAAGTTCACCGGGTGTGAATAGTTTTTCTTGCATCATTTTGAAGAATTCGAATCTAAAAAATAATAAAGGGAAGACAAAAAAGTGACCTAGAAAACACCACAATTGATGAGTTGGATGTAAGTTTTGTGGTGCGGAGCCCGTTATACCGGCAGACAGCATATGACCGGAGGCAGAAATATTCAGGGAAAGGAAAGATTTTACACTTTCTAGATAAATCCTGTCTCTTCCCGGGATGTAACGGCCTCTAATGCCGGTGTGGCGCCCCTGACCTGGTCAGGCGCTACTGAGTACTGCACACATGCTGGGTCAGTGCTTACAGGTGATTCCAAAGGCTGAAATAGGGTGTGTACGCACAGACACATAGCAACCAGGTCTCCCACACACTAGAGGAGACCCTTGGGCAGACCCAAGAGGGGGCGTTCCTCCACATCTCAGCTAGTGGTGTAGGGTAGGAGCTGCAAGCTAGGTTGCAGTGGCTGTCAGGAAAAGTGAGAGGAGTAGAGCCAGTCTGATAGTGAGTGTGGTGGCAAGCAGACACACAAGACGCTAGTCAGACCCTGCATGTGGAGTAGCCGTTAGCGGGGGAGATCGGTCACCAGCAAGTTGGACAGAAAGTCGCTGAGGAAGTCAGCTGGTCGTGTATGAAGACTTCTGGTGGCTAGGCACGCACGGGGAACAGGTCTCTAGAGCCAGACATCCATTTAGTGGTCTGCTAAACCTGCCGGTGAGGGGACAAGAAGTCCCGCACCAACCAAACAGAGTCCGAGCATCAGCAGCGAGGGGGCCCATAAGGAGGATCGAGCCTGAAGCCTTCTTCCTTGGTCCACGCTGCCAGCAAATGGGCCAGAAAGGGGAGAAAAGGCAGTTGCGACTTCCCTGGATGAATCCCACGGTACTTCAAGTCAGGGGTTATCCGAAACAAGAAGTGCTAGGAAGGCGAGTTAATGGTTAGCCTTAGACCAGCCTGCGGGAACACCTGGTTCCACCTTGTTCATCTCAGCATCGCCCAGGTTACCTCACAACAACACCTGAAAGTGAGTAAACAAGTTGAAAGACATCTTGGACTGCGACTGAGTTATTCTGCGACCTGTTGTTCCACACACACTCAAGCCCATGGGGCCAGCCTCACTCACGGGAGGCCTCACCACCTGACTGCAGATTCCATCAGCCCCAGAAGCTCGTTAAACCTACAGTGGCGGTCACCCATAACCCTGACCGCAAACCGTGAGTGGCGTCACGACTTCCATGTAAATAAACCTGACATACCTGTTGCCAGCGGCAGCCAGGAGAAGCCCTTGTGGCGTCCCAGAAGGTGGAGCGATGTCCCTGGGGCGACCGCTACAGATGGGCGACACACCGGCATCACACGGCCGGATGAAAAAAATCATCACAGCTTCATCCAGAAAACTAGGACAAGTCTTTTCTCATTTGTCATCCATATACAATCCGGTATTTACAGCCGCTATTAATAATTTACAAGACCATTTACAGCTTCCTACATTACAGAACTGCAATGTATCCGTAACACAATGTCTGCTGTATGGTGGAGCTGGTGGGAATCTGATGGTTTGTGCAGACACAGACCTGAATGGACGAGTCTCATCCGATTTACGGAAGGCACTAGAGCAGTGATGGCGAACCTATGGCACGCGTGCCACCAGGGGCACGCAGAGCCCATTCTGCTGGCACGCGTGCTGTCGCCTGATCCTGCCGGTTTGATCTGCTGGTGCAGTCATGCCGGCTGATCAAAACTGTGTTGGAGCGGAGGAGACATTTCTCCTCGCTCTGACACTCCTCCTCCCCCGGCTGCAGGTGTGTTGCTTAGGAGATGGAGGAGCGTCAGTGAGTGGCGCAGCCGTAATCACGTCTTCTGGCCACGTGGGAACTGAGACCCGGCGTCGCGCAGCGGAAGGTGAGTTGTATGTGTTTTTTTTTTTTCTTTTTTATTTATTATAACTTGTGTGCGCCTGTGCCAAGGTGGGGATGAGGGGGCCAGTGCCAGCATGGGATGGGGGAGGGGGATGGAGGAGGAGAACACACATGCCAGCGGGGGGGGGGGGGGCGACACACATGTCTGCATGGAGGGGGAAGGGAACACACATGCCAGCACGGGGGGGGGGAAGGAGGAGAACACACATGCCAGCAGGGGGGGGGGGGGGGAGGAGGAGAACACACATGCCAGCATGGAGGGGGACACATGCATACAAGGATGGGGAAAACATGCATGCCAGGATGGGGAAAACATGCATGCCAGCATGGGGAAAACATGCATGCCAGCATGGGGAAAACATGCATGCCAGGATGGGGAAACATGCATGCCAGGATGGGGAAAACATGCATGCCAGCATGGGGAAAACATGCATGCCAGGATGGGGAAAACATGCATGCCAGGATGGGGAAACATACATGCCAGGATGGGGAAACATGCATGCCATGATGGGGGAAACATACATGCCAGGATGGAGGAAACATGCATGCCATGATGGGGAAAACATGCATGCCAGGATGGAGGAAAACATGCATGCCAGGATGGGGAAACATACATGCCAGGATGGGGAAACATGCATGCCATGATGGGGGAAACATGCATGCCAGGATGGAGGAAACATACATGCCAGGATGGAGGAAACATACATGCCAGGATGGAGGAAACATGCATGCCATGATGGGGGAAACATGCATGCCAGGATGGAGGAAACATGCATGCCAGGATGGAGGAAACATACATGCCAGGATGGAGGAAACATGCATGCCAGGATGGAGGAAATATGCATGCCAGGATGGAGGAAACATGCATGCCAGGATGGAGGAAACATGCATGCCAGGATGGAGGAAATATGCATGCCAGGATGGAGGAAACATGCATGCCAGGATGGGGAAAAAATACATGCCAGGATGGAGGAAACATGCATGCCAGGATGGAGGAAACATGCATGCCAGGATGGAGGAAACATACATGCCAGGATGGAGGAAACATGCATGCCAGGATGGAGGAAATATGCATGCCAGGATGGAGGAAACATGCATGCCAGGATGGGGAAAAAATACATGCCAGGATGGGGAAAACATACATGCCAGAATGGGGAAAACATACATGCCAAGATGGAGGAAATATGCATGCCAGGATGGGGAAAACATGCATGCCAGGATGGAGAAAACATGCATGCCAGGATGGGGAAAACATGCATGCCAGGATGGGGAAAACATGCATGCCAGCATGGGGAAAACATGCATGCCAGCATGGGGAAAACATGCATGCCAGGATGGGGAAAACATGCATGCCAGGATGGAGAAAACATGCATGCCAGGATGGGGAAAACATGCATGCCAGCATGGGGAAAACATGCATGCCAGCATGGGGAAAACATGCATGCCAGGATGGGGAAAACATGCATGCCAGGATGGAGGAAACATGCATGCCAGGATGGAGGAAACATGCATGCCAGGATGGGGAAAACATACATGCCAGCATGGGGAAAACATGCATGCCAGGATGGAGGAAAACATGCATGCCAGGATGGGGAAACATACATGCCAGGATGGGGAAACATGCATGCCAGGATGGAGGAAACATGCATGCCAGGATGGAGGAAACATGCATGCCAGGATGGAGGAAACATGCATGCCAGGATGGAGGAAACATACATGCCAGGATGGAGGAAACATGCATGCCAGGATGGAGGAAATATGCAGGCCAGGATGGAGGAAACATGCATGCCAGGATGGGGAAAAAATACATGCCAGGATGGGGAAAACATACATGCCAGAATGGGGAAAACATACATGCCAGGATGGGGAAAACATACATGCCAAGATGGAGGAAATATGCATGCCAGGATGGGGAAAACATGCATGCCAGGATGGGGAAAACATACATGCCAGGATGGAGGAAACATGCCATGATAGGGTACATTTCCAGGGTGGGGAACATGTTAAGATAGGGAATATTTACCAGGAAGGTGGACATTTACCAGGATGGGGGTACATGCTTGGAAGGGGGGCATTTACCTGGATGGGGGGTACATTTACCTGGATGGGGGTACATTAACCAGGATTGGGAACATTTACCAGGATGAAGGACATTTACCATGAATGGGGTACATGCCGGGATGGGGGAACATTTACATGGATGGGCAATATGTCAGGATGGGGTACATTTACCAGCATGGGGGAACATGCCAGAATGGGGGACATTTATCAGGATGAGGTATATTTACCAGGATGGGGCCATAATGGGGACAAATATATCAGAATGTAGGAAATATATATCAGGATGGGGGACATGTTTACCAAGAAGTGGCCCAGGAAGGGGGACCTAACTACACAATGAAAGGGGAGGGGAGCAACTCGTACGTCTTTATGGGATTTCAAGATGTTCAGACTTTGAAATGTAGATGTGGTTACAGGGTGACATCTGATTGCTTTCCATGCTAAAATCTCTGTCTAATATGCTGCAATTTTTTCCAGAAAGATCAATCCAACTGCTGTGTCTGGAAAGGGTCAGCTTCAATGTGTGGTAAGCATGCATGAGCGTGATGCCTCCTACTAAAGAGAAGACTGCAAAGATAAGATTAAAATCAATTATTTAGATAATAGGATTGGGTGGCACTTCGGGAAAAAAATTGGGTTTAGGGCTACAGTTTGGGCACTCGGCCTGTGAAAGGTTCGCCATGACTGCTCTAGAGGATGCTGGGATTATTTGGTCAGCTCCTCAGTGTAGTCCTATATTGGCGTTGTGACGGGGTGTACAGCAGAGCAAGGAGAGACAACAGGCCGAGGAACGATCCAACAGGTTTATTCACAAGAACACTGGAACAGCACACGATAAGTCCAAATAAAACAGATTCGGGGGCACCTCCCGATAATCCAAAGTGCCAGATCACAACGTAGTAGTCCTTTTCAGAGTCCCAGAAATCCCACACAATCCACTGGACGGCGAGGTCTGTCCGCAGATTCAGATCTCGCTCCCTTCCTCTTCAAAAACTCAACTCCCAACTGCATTTAGAAACAGGAGTGAATTGTTTGAGCTCGTGGGCCCGCCCCTCAAGGGTAGGGGTCTATGCAATGGTTGGGCCCACTAGAAGATTCTAGAAGGTTGGCTCCGAGATGTCTACAGGTTTGTGTAGTTGGCGTTATCCACTGCTTACGAAACAATGAGAAGTTCCCCTGGCTGTGTGGACAAGAGATAATTGCATTATGGGCCCAGAGACACAAGAGATGGGGGAAGGTATGGTTACTTACATCCCAAGACATTTCAAAGTGTTCAGTAAGTACAACCAAAGGAAAGTGACATCACATCCTGACATAGTATTACAGCAAATACAGTGAGAAGGTAACATACATCACATGGCATCTTATACAAGAAATATGGGATGGAGAAAAGCACATACATCATGACAATTCCTTCCCCTCCCAACTTGTGTACGTACTAGGGACCTCTACAGGTCGCTGGTTAAGTACACACAGGCAGAGCGTTACTTACATGTGGCTTCATGCAGCCACGAATTGGCATCGTAGCTCTCCCACATCATTGCCCAGGAGAACAGCTGCAGGCAGACCACCCATCACCCCAACCACACATCGCCGGACCCCAAAACCAAAGCTCAGATCCACAGTGGCTGTGGGAATAGTCCTCCATTGTCCACCAGCCAGTTCAATGACAATCCCAGGTCCTCTATGGATTGCCTCAGGCCGAACCACTCGGGGATCAGCCAGTGTGAGGAAAGCACCCGAGTCACAAAATCCAACAAGTCTCTGTCCATCCAGCACAACCTCCTGCAAGTGCTTACCTCGATGAGCAGAAGTCGTCATAACTGCAGGTCGCACCCCGTAAACTCCTGGTGGTGCAACATGGGGGGCTGAGTCACTAGGCCAGTCCTCACAGAGCGGTGCCACATCTTCCTCCATGGCGCTGGGCTGTAAATAATTAACAATCCGATTGGGCGCAGGATCAGTCCACATTTGAACAGCTGGGCAGGAGACTTGCCGATGCCCTGGCTGTCCACATTGATAGCATCTGAGCTGGGTCTCCCTCCATCCAAGGCGTCCTCTTGGGTAAGGGGTAGGGGAACTTGGAGGCCGGCTCCCACCTGAAGGTGCTGTAGGGGTTTGAGGATGATTCCTCCATGGCCTGGCTGGGCATGAGGCCTGCAAATGCCCGGGATGCCTACAAACATAACACCTGCGCTCTGTTACTTCCTCTCCCCGGCGTATTCCAGAAAGTGCAGTAGAAGCAACTGGAGGCACATTAACACGGGTATCAACATGTGGTGGCTTAGAGGAACGGGGAACAATGGGGACAGAATAACTGGGGGCATCCGGTGTTGTGGAGCTGTTAGGCGTCTCTCCATCCTCCAACAGAACCCTCCACTGAGGCTTGATGGTGAGAGCCTCATCAGCGAGAGCAGCAGCTTCCTCCACTGTCGCTGGTTTTCTCTCACGCACCCATTCCCGGATCTCAGCGGGGCACTGGGCAAAGAATTGTTCTTTTAGGATGACCTGCAGGAAGGTCTCCCAAGATAAGGCCTCCTCTGCCTCCAGCCAGCGATTACATATTTGTTTGAGTCTATGAGCATATATCTTAAAAGACACTTCCCCATCACAGGCTAAAGCACGGAACTGAGTCCTGTAAGTGTCTGGGGTCACAGCATAATGTTCTAGAATAGTCTGTTTAATATCCGCATACTCACAGTTCCACCGAGGGTCCATAGCTCTATAGGCTTCAGCAGCTCCCCCCTCTAGGAGCCCAACCAGATGCCGGACACGCTCCCTGTCCGGGACTTCCATTAATCGACACTGATGCTCAAAGTCCTGGAAGAAGCCCTCAATGTCGCCTGCAGCCTCATTAAACGGCTTAAAGTCTTTGCGGGACACCCTGGGAAGTTCCCTCATGATGGGTGCTGGGGTTACAGTCTGTCTGGAACCTCTCGCGGCTTCCACAGCGAGCTGCTTATCCAGCAATGCCATCTCCTCCATCCTGCGCTCCTTCTCTTCAGCTCCACGCATGGCCTCCCTCTTATCTTCTATGGTGGCCTCATCTCCAAGCAGTGCCATCTTTTCCTTGTACCACACAACCCATTGACTTTTTTGGGTATTCACCTCCAGCTCCCGTCTTTCCTCCCTTTGCTGTGAGGATCCTTCCTCCACGTCATTTTGCGAGCAGACTCCTTCTAGCGCCTCAATCAGCTGCTCCTTGGAGAGTCCTTTGAAACGAACTCCTTCTTCACGGGCCTTTGATTGCAGGCTCCCCAAAGTCCAGGTCTTGTACTCTGCAGTGCTGGTTCCTGATGTTGAGCCATTGTCCTCCATTCCTTCTGCTCTGATCCCAGCGCTGCCAACCAGTTTGTGACGGGGTGTACAGCAGAGCAAGGAGAGACAACAGGCCGAGGAACGATCCAACAGGTTTATTCACAAGAACACTGGAACAGCACACGATAAGTCCAAATAAAACAGATTCGGGGGCACCTCCCGATAATCCAAAGTGCCAGATCACAACGTAGTAGTCCTTTTCAGAGTCCCAGAAATCCCACACAATCCACTGGACGGCGAGGTCTGTCCGCAGATTCAGATCTCGCTCCCTTCCTCTTCAAAAACTCAACTCCCAACTGCATTTAGAAACAGGAGTGAATTGTTTGAGCTCGTGGGCCCGCCCCTCAAGGGTAGGGGTCTATGCAATGGTTGGGCCCACTAGAAGATTCTAGAAGGTTGGCTCCGAGATGTCTACAGGTTTGTGTAGTTGGCGTTATCCACTGCTTACGAAACAATGAGAAGTTCCCCTGGCTGTGTGGACAAGAGATAATTGCATTATGGGCCCAGAGACACAGGAGATGGGGGAAGGTATGGTTACTTACATCCCAAGACATTTCAAAGTGTTCAGTAAGTACAACCAAAGGAAAGTGACATCACATCCTGACATAGTATTACAGCAAATACAGTGAGAAGGTAACATACATCACATGGCATCTTATACAAGAAATATGGGATGGAGAAAAGCACATACATCATGACAGGCGTGCACCCAGTCGATGAGCCGTGGTGCCAGTGGACGGTTATAGTAAACCATTGTTGCGTATGTATGTGACCCCTGTTGCGTATGTATGTGACCCCTTCACACTCATTTCAATCTTTGCTAAATTGAATTCTTTATTGATAAGTTCAGGTGAGGAGAAGATTTGTTGAGCGACTTTAGAAGAAAAACGTTTGGACCTGATCGATCTTGTATCACAAGTAGCTGAAAATGTGTGTATGACGTGTATGAAGCAGAGCCGCATGTGTACGATGTGTTCGGAACAGTGCCATGAGTACGATGTTCACGTAGCGGAGCTGTGTATGTAACGGAGCCGTGTGTGCATGACGTGTATGTAGTGGAGCCGTGTGTGCATGATGTGCATGTAGCGGAGCCGTGTGTGCATGATGTGTATGTAACGGAGCCATGTGTAAAAAATGTGTATGTAGCGGTTACCCTCTTTTACCACTTTTTTAGTCCCCAAAACACCCATGCAGGTTCGATATAATCCACACGAGGTCCGATAATGATTCAAGCTCTGCTACATGTAGTTACAGCGCGTGATCATGGCACATGACCGCCTTCTGTGAGGTTCAGTCAGAGACTGAGCAGCGATCAGTGGTGACATCACTCAGGTTAGCCGCAGCCACAGCTGGAGGTTCCCACAGTCCACCACTTGTGACCGAAGGTAACTTCACCTCAGGTGAGTTAATTCACCGCTCATCACGCGACTCACTCAGTCTGTGCCTGAACCTCACAGTGTACGTAGGAAATCCTGTTAGATAGAAGCGCAGGACAGGGTCTTACCAGGTAAGGTAACAGATAAGCCAAAGTAATTTCATTCACCTATAAGGGTTGTGCTAGTCACAACTGCTAAACGGACATAAAAGATGGCGACAGCCGCAGCCCTGGAAAGCGAATTCAGACATAACGAGGGAGAGATCGGGTGTATGCCGCGCTATCACCAGAAAATCAGATGTTGATTATTTCATCTCTTTATGCTCTATTCAGGTCGATGCGTTTCAGAGAACTCTGTCTCCTTCATCAGGACAACAAGGAAAAATCAACAGTCTACTACAGAGGAAAGAACCTATATATATATACATACAGATAAGTCAGAGGATCACCCACCGTATTTCAAATACTGGCGGGACAATCGACTTATCAAATAACGGCAACAAGATTTAAAGCACAATGTATTAAAAGAGGAGGCCGTGGCGACACTGATGATGTGAGATGCAGCTTAACCGAGGTCCAACTGTCATCCTACAAGCTACGGAATTTTAATAAATATAATGATGATGGATTCATTTACCAACCTGATGACAAGAAATTAGAAGGCCTAAGGAACATTTTGAGACCATTCACTTAGATTTTGATGCTGGTACACCGGAGATGTTCAGGACTGAACCTGGTGGTATATGGGTGAATCTCCTGCGTTCCCACTGCAGGGCCCCGGGCCATATCACCCATCTCCTCGCTATGTCCATTACCCGACTCGGTCTCCAGTAACTCTTACAGTAATATAAGAGAGCCTCTTCCACTCAATTCAGCTATCACCATGACCTCCTATATACAGGGATCTGAACAGCGATTTGTCTGGATGGATCAGCTGATACTGCCTCTGCTGTAAGCACTCATTAAATAAAAGTCTACCTCCTCACTGCCCCATTCAGAGACACTGTGTTTCTTAATCAGCGATATACATTACTATTATCAAGTACGGCATTGCGGACATCTTGCTGCATGCATCTTATCTAAACTTCAGGGAAATTGATAACTACTACTAATCTACTGAACAAAGAAAGTGTCCACCAAACTCATTTTAACAGTTAACCATTGTCTCCTCTCCTAAGAGAGATAAGGAAAAGGAGGCTCAATTACTGTTGTCAGAGTAACCAACAAGACTCACTGGATCCCATTAACACTAGAGGTCACAGAAATTTCTAGCTCCACAGTTTCCAAAGGTAGAAATGTTAAATGACCCCTCTCTGGGACTTCTACGCTATGTGCTCACGTTGCGTTGTCCCTGCAGAAATTTCTGCAGCGATTTGAACAGCACACGTGCGCTTCAAATCGCTGCAGAAACACTGCGCTATCACAAGCCGATTTCATGCGCTCTGGATGTAGCCCCCATCATAGACAGAGCAGGGGCTGCATCCAAAGCGCACAAAAGAAGCGACATGTTGCTTTTTAGAACCCAGCGATTTTGTAGCATGCAAATCGCTGCATTCTAAAACGTTACGTGCGCATGGATTATGCACAATTTTCATAGATTGTGCTGGGGACGCAGTTACGCTGCGGTGCAGAACGCAGCGAACTGCATGCAATGCGCACACGTGGGCACAGAGCATTACATGCATAACAAAGACTTTTAAGTGCACTATGCCTGTCTAAAAATATATTGGATACGTCACCGAACCTCCTAGAAAGCCTGTCCTAAGACCTGGGTCTTCCTAGCCTGTTTGCTACTTTATTAACTACTAAACAGCACATCCGGTTATTAAGAAGAGGCGCTGCAAGCCGCCATTGCCTTGGCGACGTTGTTATAAACACATACGGAGCATATTGCTAGCTTAAGTAGTCAGTACCCTGTTATAAATCATATATACCCACAACATGGAGAGAGGTGCCAGACTCAAGAAATATAATACATCAAACTCCAACTGATCCAGCCGAACAAATCAAAATAAAGACAAATTATAAGGAAATAAAGTGGGGAAAACTGAAACCAACAGACTAACCCTCAAAACTGACAAAGCTGTTTTGGCAAAAGATGTCGCTTTCGCTAAGCACAATACAAGCGAAATACCTGCAAAAGAATGCTTAGACTCTCACCACCAAAGCTGTCAGGCTTCCACGACAAATTCATACCTTAGCGACAATAAGGAAACATCATATATCAAACCTACAATTTTAAACCCATTTAACTATGGACAAGATGGCCTGCCAGAATTTTCAGGAACAATGCAATGCAATGCAGGAACAATGTGAAGCTAAGAGGCATCACAGAATCCGTATCTGCTAGAGACTTGGAAAAATATGTCAAAAATATTCTCAAAGTAGCAATAATACCTAATAGACCCCAACAGGAGTAATAGTCAAAAATAGCAAAAAGGGTGTATGACAAAAGAGGACTAGACACTTAAAACATAACTTTTAATAGTGTTCATTAATAAGTGATGACTCACTGCATAAAAACGTGAACTAAAAGCTAAACATGGACCACTAGGCCTCCAAACTCACATTGGGCCTATGTGGCGCATGAGGCACATCAAACCAACACATCCCATTTAAACACACTGAGATGCAATTAGACAAAGTGGTTAAAAAAAAAACACACCCAAAAGAAGGAACTGCCCTCATAAGTGGTGTATGGGTTTAAGTGTAATAGGACTATAAACAGTCTAGACCAAACCTTTACAAACACCCAGGATACCACCCTTCCATAGCAATAATGGATCCTGTTTAAGAAAAGGAATGGTCTTACCGTGACTCAATGGGCATATCAATACCATAGAGGTCCAGAGCAAAAAAACTGGTGACCATCAAGTGGACATAGTAAATACCAGATACAACTCAGGAACCGGTGTAATAAAAGGTTGTATAAATCGCATCCTCCCAACGCGTTTCATATATATTAATCATCAGGGGAGTTTTCACAAAAGATGCTCCGCATCCCGTCAGTATCAAAGAAACTGACCATCAGAAAATAGATTGCCCCATATGGACACAAGTGTCCAGAAAAGACGGACGCCAAACGAAATGTGCCGCGGTGTCTAGTCCTCTTTTGTCATACACCCCTTCTTGCTAGTTTTGTCAAAAATATTCTCACAAAGGCATTGCCTTCTCTAACAGATCTTGACATTGCCATTGACCGGATACATCGACTACCGCATCCAGAAACCTGACAACAGATTTTCCGAGAGATACCATTCTAAAGTTCCACTTCTATCGCACCAAAGAACTCCTCTTGAAATTCATGAGAAATAATAGAACATTACCGGACCCATATAAAAACATCAAGGTTTTCATAGACCTTTCAAAAGAGACTGTTTCAGCAAGGAAGACTTTTTCACAAATGACAAAACAACTACAAGACTGGGGGATCAATTACCATTGGGGCTTCCCCACCAAATTATTGGTATAGAACAAAGATAAATTGATTCCCCTGGCAACTCCGGAGGATGGCTTAAGATATGTTTCTTTATTAAATAGAAATCTTGATCTGGGACAGGACTCAAAAACTAAAACATGAATTTATGTCATCAGACTTCACCCAAGATAATGGCACAACTATGTCTCCATTGGATTATAAATACCAGCTAAAAGTTTTTTTGCCGTTTGAGGATAAATTACTTACAGACTGTAAAACTTTTTCATTGCCCTGCATTACTTATTCAGGATGAGAGTTGGACCAACAATTGACTTCTGCTGTACTCTTCAGCTAGATATGGAGGACCACGTCAGGAACATTCCGTGTCTATTCCCGAACTTTTGCGCCAAGAGGAAGAATACATTGTTTCCCAAGTTGGTAACCTGGGACAATAATTCCTCCAGGCGAACTAACCGTTTTCTTTCAGTATAACATTTATATTTTGTTTAATTTGGTTTCAGATTATCTCTTTATTTTTTCTGCTATACATTAGAATACTAGTAATATAATGTTTAATAAGTTGTATTCACTGGTACAGATTGCTTTAAAGTTTAACCTATAATATCTTAGTTAGTTTATTAGTTTGTTGATTAATTAATTAGGAATTAGTTAGAATTAATAATAAGGAAATTAATTTAGTAAGGTTTTTTTTGGGGGGGGGTTCTCCTCTCTCTCTTTTCTCTCTTTCTTCTTCTTTACACCCCATATAACCCCCACTCTCTCCCTCTACTTTATTTTACCTTCAAAAATTTCCTTCTTCACCTAAACGTTTAAATATTCGCCCGTGACCCTTTTTTTAATCAATCGATCACTATATCCGTCAAATTTTTATCATACAATGTGAGAGGTCTGAACTCACCTAGAAGGAGGTTCCAACTCTGGAGAGAGGTAAGAAACTTCAATGCAGATGTTGTTTGCCTACAGGAAACCAAATTGGCTAGTAAAAATCATCCCAAATTTGAACACAAAAACTTTCCCTATATTTTTAGCTCTCTCAATGAAAGGAAAAAAGCTGGTGTGATTATAATGTTTAGAAACTCGATTTCTTTTGAACTAGTATCAGAAACAAAGGACAACAAAGGACGATATATCATCATCATATCATGCCTTATAAACAATTGTCCTTGTACAATCATTAATCTGCATGCACCCAATTGGGGCCAGATTAGATTTCTAAACATGGTATGTCGTGATATCCATGACAATCAAAGTGGAGACCTGATCATCCTGGGGAATTTCAATTTGATTCCTGACAAATTCCTAGACACGACGGCTCCTATTAGAACTTATAGACATACCCTGAAACAATGGCTAATTAATCAGGAATATCTTGGACATATTTAGATGTCTAAAAAGCTCCTCACGGGAATATTGTTACGATTCAGACATATACCACACCTATTCAGGTATTGATCTGGCACTAACCAATTCACTATCAATATCTAAATTTAAAAAGATCGAAATAAACCAACGAACATTTTCAGACCATTGCCCTATCCTCTGCGAATTGGCATTAGGCTTCCCAACTTAGAGCAGACCCTTATGGAAAAATAATTCCTATTTAATCAACTCCCCTAAATATAATAAACAAATCCAAAAGACAATTGAAATCTATTTTAGGGAAAATATCACCGAAGATATCTCACCGTTTATTCTTTGGAACGCGCATAAAGCCGTTTTAAGAGGTAACTTAATCCAGCTAGCAGCGACCCATAAAAAACTACAAAAGAAAAAACTTGAAAGGATACAATCAGACATTAGAGGAAAAGAAATAATACAACAACAATTACCAACTCCATCCCCTGAACTCCATAAGGAAATCCTATGACTTAGATTAGATTTAAAAGCCCACATTCTTAAAGAGTATGAACAATTCACCAACAGCATGAATGCTAATTTCTACTCCCTAATTAATAAACCTACCTCCCTCATAGCCAAAAGAATCAAACAAATGAGAATCAAAAAATGTATTCACCAAATAAAAAAGACAGATGGTTCCCTAGCCATTCACCCGAGAGACATAGTTGACTCATTTGCCAAGTTTTACACAAAAATTTATAATTTGAAAAATGATCCTCTGACCCCTCAACCCACTGAAGCCATAATTAAAGGCTTTTTAAACAAAGTCAACCTCTGGCAATTGTCCCATTCCCAATTGGAAACACTAAGCGTACCCTTTTCAGAACCAGAGATATTAAAAATAATTTCTGGTCTAAAAAATGGAAAAGCCCCAGGCCCAGATGGCTTCAGTGGTGAATATTATAAGGCCTTTTCTGCAATCTTGACACCTCATCTGGTTGAGGTCTTCAATAACGCATCTCTGATGGGTACCTTCCCAAAAGAGATGCTTGAAGCGGTGATCATAGTGATCTCTAAAACAAAAGAAGATACTGATCTGGTCAAGAACTATAGACCTATATCACTCATAAATACTGACATAAAAATTTATGCTAAAGCAAATGCCACTAGGCTTAAAGCAATCCTTCCTAAACGTATCAATTTTGATCAGATGGGCTTCATCGAAGGACGTCAAACCTCAGATGGTGTTCGGAGAGTGTTAAACCTCATCTCACATATTAATACTAAGAAAAAACCCTTTTTACTGATTGCACTCGATGCGGAAAAGGCCTTTGATAGGGTAAGCTGACAATACCTTGAATTCACCCTATCTAGATTCGGCTTCACAAACCAAATTATAAAATCCATCATGGCCCCCTATACATGTCCCTCAGCCAAGGTATTCGCAAATAATCACTTATCACAACCATTTGGAATTACAAATGGTACAAGACAGGGTTGCCCCTTGTCACTGCTTCTTTTTGTATTGTCCATCGAACCCATGGCGGTTTTAATCTGAGAAAATTTGGACATTCAGGGCATTAAAACAAAAAATGATCACCATAAGATAGGCCTTTTTGTGGATGATGTACCATATCTTTCGCTTTATAAGACGCACTTTTGTTCCCCCAAATTTTGGGGGAACGTAGGGGGTGCGTCTTATAAACCAAATATGCGGGGGGGTGTACATATATATATATATATATATATATACATATATATATATATATATATACTGCAGGGTCCGCTCTGGAGCGGTGCTGGGGGCAGGTGACAGCTGCGGGCGGCAGCGTTTGATCTCCTGCTCCCGCTCATATAATATGCACAGCCGCTGTCCAGCAGTGTGGTGCTGAAACTGCATCATGCTGAGGGGCTGGGGCAGCGGGGCATATTATATCTACCTGCGCCCTCCTTTGATCGCACATGCACCCCTGTGTTAGCTATGGCCCCCATGCTGCTGCCCATAGTGAAATAAAAAACTCTTTACTTACCCCCTCCAGCGTGTCTCCCTCCTGGTGCTGTGATCAGGCACGCAGAGATTTCACTCTGCTGTGCCGATCACATGACCGGACCGTGAACCAGGAAATGCAGGCAGGAGGCCGGAGCTCAACCCTGAGGAGGGGGACACGAGGGAGCACAGTGCTGGAGAAGGTAAGGAAAAAGTTTATTTTACTAAAACAGCAGCCTGGGGCGATATCTAACACAGGGGGCCCTTGTGTGGCAGCCACAGGGGGGCCATGTGCGTCAGCCACAGGGGGGCCGTGTGCGTCAGCCACAGGGGGGCCGTGTGTGGCAGCCACAGGGGGCCCGTGTGTGGCAGCCACAGGGGGGCCGTGTGTAGCAGCCACAGGGGGGGCCGTGTGTAGCAGCCACAGAGGGGCCGTGTGTGGCAGCCACAGGGGGCGCCGTGTGTAGCAGCCACAGGGGGGGCCATGTGTAGCAGCCACAGGGGGGCCGTGTGTGTCAGCCACAGGAGGGCCGTGTGTGTCAGTCACAGGGGGGCCGTGTGTAGCAGCCACAGGGGGGCCGTGTGTGGCAGCCACAGGGGGGCCGTGTGTGTCAGCCACAGGGGGGCCGTGTGTGTTAGCCACAGGGGGGCCGTGTGTGGCAGCCACAGGGGGGCCGTGTGTGGCAGCCACAGGGGGGGCCGTGTGTGGCAGCCACAGGGGGGCAGTGGGTGGCAGCCACAGGGGGCGTGTGCCAGCACAAGGGGGCTATATTCAATATAAGGTGGCCATATCCAGATTAAGGGGGCTAATTTTAGGATGGGGGGGCTATGAGGGACATATACCCTATATGATTTGTTAGACGGACACTGGCAGTATAAGACGGACCCCATTTATTAAAAAAAAATTCTCTATTCCTTCACCAAATTTGGGGGTGCGTCTTATAATCCGGTGCATCTTATAAAGCGAAAAATACGGTAATTCTCTCATTGTCTGATCCTGTGAACTCCATCCAAAACGCTCAATCTATACTCCATGAATTCTCCATTGCTTTCGATTACAAACTAAACATGGATAAATCAAAAATTCTCCCATTTTTCCTTGCTCACTTAACCATCCAAACCATAAAAAATTGTCATCTTTTTCCTGGGCAGAAAATTCAATAATATATCTGGGAATTCAAATAACAAACAACCTACATACTTTAGTGAAATTAAATATGGAAAACCTCCTAGAAACTACAAGTAAAGAAACAGCCTCCCTGTTCAAAAAGGATATTACATGGTTTGGCAGATTACTATCCTATAAAATGATCATTCTAACTAAGATACGCTACTTTTTTGAGCTATTCCGTTCACTATACCCCTGCTATATCTAAACAAACTTTAAAACATTCTAAATGGCTTTGTCTGGGATCACAAGAGGCCTAGAGTCTCCAAATCCATCCTAATGAAGCGAAAAACTAGAGGAGGGTATAGTCTGACGAATTTAGAATGTTATTACAAGACTAGTACCATTAAACAGCCTTAATTGGCTACAGAACAACCATTATTTACCTTGGATAGATCTTGAACTTGCAGCAAACAATTATTCTTCCCTCAAATCACTCATTTTACTTTATATTCTCAATCCTAAACTACCCCTACCTAAGTCCTCCACTTTGGCTTCTACCATATTGGCATGGAAAAATGTGTGCAGAAGAAAAACAAAAACCCCGACATTCCAACAAATTAAAAATTATCCACTAAAATTACTCGCACATATTTCTAAAGAAAACATTCCCACCAATTGGCATGACTTAGGCCTCAGATGTATAGGTAATATACATACTGGCCACAATTACATCCCTTTCTTAGATTTAAAGATAAGACATAAAATTAATGACTCGGAATTTACTCTACTCATTTCCCTAAGAACTTCCCTTCACAAAATTTTAGCCAACAATATCTTTATCCCTGAGACCGTATGCCTTCTTATTTGCAATACCGACAAGAACACCATCTGGAAAACTAAAAACATTTATGATGCCATAAATGATGATATGGAACCAGTTACCCAAAGCTATATGTTGTCGTGGGGACAAGACCTCCAAAAGAGTTTCTCAGTAGAAAACTGTCAGTCAAGCCTAAAAATTACCTACTCCTCAACCTTCCCTGCTGTCTTGCATGAATCCTATTATAAAGTACTAACAAAATGGTACTTTACGCCCTCTAAACTAAACAAAATAAATGCAGAACAATCAGGTTTGTGTTGGCGGAATTGTAATAAAAAAGGCACCCTACTCCATATCCTATGGGAATGACGAAAGGTTAAAGCTCTCTGGGAAGAAGCTTCAAAACTAATAAATCAGATCACACACTCTAAAATAAAACTCTTACCTCAGATGGCTTTGTTATCACTAGACCTACAAGATATAAACTCCTCTCATATCTCAGTTGTGATTCACATCTTATTAACAACTAAGCAATTAATTTTGTCCAAATGGAGAACAGACCATGTTCCCAACATCTCTGATGTCATTCATCTGGTATCTATCCATCATGATTATGAGAAACGGCATGCGATAATCAATAACTTGTTCCCTTCATACCATAGAAGGTGGAATATCTGGAATCTCTTTATAAAAAGCAATAATCCCTAGAAAATATTGATTATGTACCAGCTCTACCTCCTTTCCAGACATACCTCCCTCCCACCCCTTACATACATACATCCCCTCCCCCTTCCGTTTTTTTTTTCTTCTTCTCTCTCTTTCTTGTTCTATTTCTTTCTCTCTTTTCTTTCAATATTATACCTAGGTTAGTTTTCAGTTATTTCCTGTTAATTATAATAAGGTTAAATCACCAATATTAATTAGATACTTATTTATTTGAGAAAACTATGCACTGTAATTAGTTGGTGATTATTCTTCCTTATCCTTTCTCCTTCCAACTTCTCCATCCCTGTTCCCTTGTTTCCCCAAATAAAAAACCTTTTCCTTAATTTTTCCACCCTATCTTTCCCACCCCCCTCCAAGATATTGTTAATCTTTCTGCTTAGTTCAAATCTTATATTATATGTATTGACAAATTCTTACTCAAAAAATCTCAGTTCAATTCTTTACTTTGCCTAGCGATTAATACAAATTATTGAAACACATACCTGTTATAGAAACAGGGGTTGCTTGGTTGCTGAAATATCTAATCAAAGTTGCAGAAATGCACTGCACATTGATTGAGTTATGCATTGTGGGTGGGCCTTTGTAGGTCGGGTGCTGCTCTTTTCATCCGGCTCTGTCTGCTTTCCTAGGCTGGAGGGGCGGGGGAGAAAGGCCAGGACTCAGCTGACTCCGGTTTTCTGCCTCAGTCTGAACTGTACTGTGAGATGTTACAGATGCAGGAGCAATAAAAACAACTTCTGGTCCATCTTCAGTCAATGAATGTCTGCCTGAACAGCTCCGGCCCTGTCTGAATCCAGTCTTCCACCCTGCTTTGACGGCGATCCCAAGCAATGGCAAGGTTTCATCAACCAGTGCAACCTGCACTTTAAGCTGTTGGCTCATCAGTTTTTATCAGACCAGTCCAAAGTGGTATTTCTGATGTTGCACCTCGCAGAGGCTCTTGCCAGGGTCTGTCCCCTGTGGGAAAGATATGACCCAATTACTCCTGACCTCTTGGAATTTCTGCAGTCCTTCTGGAGAGTTTTTAGGTACCCAGCTCGAGTCATCTCGGCTGCGTCCTTTCTTCTGCACTTGTGTCAAGGAGTTCTAACTGAGGGTCAGTATGTATCTCTATTCCGCGCCCTCACTTCTGAATTAAGATAGAAAGATTAGGCACCAGCCACCACTTTTTGTGAAGGTTTATCCAAGAGAACCAAGGATTTACAGGCTGGTCTTGATATACCCGCTATCCAGAATGATCTTATCACCTTTGCCCTACAGGTTGATCATAAATTTCGGGAACATGCCAAGGAAATCTGCCGTATGAAGAAACCTATCCTCCTGGCTCCATCCTTCCAGAGGCTATTTTGCTTCCCATGTTCCTGTTTCCACTCCTGTTCCTGAGCCTTCATAAGTAATCAGTGTAAAATCATCTGATCTACGATGTGAAAATCTTCAAGTCAAGGTCCTGCGTGGAGGAGCAGAGCACTTTATCCAAACTTGTCCTTTGACACTGAAACCCTCTTGCCTGGGCTTTGTATAAGGGATTACCCTCGGCAGAAGCAAGCCTTCTTCCTCTTCCTCGTTCCAGTCCATGTCCACATTGTTTGGAGAACTTCAACTCCTTTAGGCTACATTCACATAACCGTTCCGTTTTTCCTGTCCTCAAAAACAGTTCATTTTTTTCACGTATGCATCTGTGTGTCATCCGTGTGCCTTCTGTTTTTTTTGCGGACCATGAAAAAACAGATGCAGCTATAAAAATAAATAGATGGGTAGATATAGAGATGGATAGATAGATATAGAGACAGAGATAGAGGGATTGATTGATGGATGGATGAATGAATGGAGGCATAGATAGACAGATAGATAATAGATGAGAAAGACATATATAATGTCCCAACCGCCTGCATATACTAAGCTGGCACCCTTTAGTGACTTTAGTGGCACTAAAGGGTGGCACTAAAGGGTGCGTAGCCTTGTATTTAGCCAAAAAATAAATAAATAATTAAAAAAAAAAAACGTGGGGTCCCCCCTATCTTTTGTAGCCAGCTAGGGTAAAGCAGACAGCTGCAGCCTTCAGACCACAGCTGGCAACTTTACCTTGGCTGGTAATCCAAAACAGAGGGGACCCCATGCTGATATTTTAAATTAAATAAATTATTTAAAACAAAAAACGTTGGGTGCCGCCCAAATTGGATCACCAACAAAGGTGAAGCGGACAGCTGTGCTCTGGTATTCTCAGACTAGGGAGGTCCACCGTTATTGGACACACCCCAGCCTAAAAATAACAGGCCACAGCGGCCCCAGAAGTGACGCATCCATTAGATGGCAAAGTGGCAAACGGGGTAATATATGGGGTTGATGCCAGATGTGTAATGTCACCAGGCATCAAGCCGTGGTTTTAGTGATGTCACGCGTCTATCAGATACCCGACATCACTAACCCAGTCAGTAATTAAAAAATAGACAACAAAAAAAGTTTTATTTGAAAAAAACACTCCCGAAAACATTCCCTCTTTCACCAATTTATTGAAAAGAACAATCAAATCCGGGTCTAGCATAATCCAGTAAGGAGGTCCCACGACAATCAATACCATAGTCACTGTCCCAGTCAATGAAGAACAGAATATTCCCCATTGGCTGGGAGAGTAGTGCAGTGACCTGAGCTAACATCAATAGGTCAGTCCAGGTCATTGCAAGAAATGATCAGCGCTGCTGTCAGGTGGTTAGATTAGATCATTACCTGCTGTGACGATCTCCTGCACTCCTGACGTCAGCGCTGTCACTGACTTCCATTGTCCGCCGCGTTCACAGTGAAGAATCGCGGGAGCCCATGACGTCACCGCTAGTGACAGTCTCGGGCCGCCCGCGAGACGTGATGTGAGAACACGGCGGGTATAGAAGGCAGTGACAAGCGCTGACATCAGGAGTGCAGGAGATCGTCACAGCAGGTAATGATCACATCTAACCTCCTGACACACTCGTGTGCGGGCAGCCGTGGGGCTGGCAGGGAGCGGGACACAGACTGCACGGGTACCCGACGGAGGTCACACGGAAGTGCTTCCGCACGGCTTCCAGGGATTTTAGGGGCCCATTGACTTATATTGAGTCACGGTCCGTTATTACGGAACAGAATAGGACATGTTCCATAATAGCGGAATGGACATACGGCATCCTATGTGTGTTTTGTAGGATCAGATGCACACGGAAGTTCTTCTGTGTGCCATCCAATCCTTCACAAAAGACATTGAAAAGATGGTCCTGTCAGTAGGTCCGCAAAAAAAACAGGAACTGACCAGGACAAATGGAGCGGTCGTCTGAATGTGCCCTTAGACAGCTCATCTGGACTCCAATTCCATTGGGAATTTTGTTCAGTGAGCTGTGGTCGAATGTTACCAGATTCCCATCCGGCGCCTTCTGAAGCCTTTGCTGGTGTCGTCTGTGGATGGAATGCTCCTGTCTGAACCTAGACGCTTCATTCCTGAGCCTGTAGAGTTATGTATGGGAGATACTAATTATATATATATATAAATATATATATATATATATATATATATATATTACAGTATATACACAGAGCCTTGCGAAATTATTCAGCCCCCTTGGATTTTTAAACCTTTTCCCACATTTCAGGCTTCAAACATTAAGGATAAAAATTGTAATGTTATGGTGAAGAATCAACAAGTGGGACACAATTGTGAAGTTGAATGAAATTTATTGCTTATTTTAAACTTTTGTAAAAAAATAATAAACTGAAAAGACTTAAACCCATACTATAATTATCTGAAGTCCAGCCCTGTTATGATGGGAAGTATGTGGGAGTAACTTGTGTTAATAAAAATCTCATGCCAATTATGATCCTCGTTCAATGAAAGGAACATTGCTGTGTAGGATTGCTTCATGTTCCATTGGAGTCCTTCCCTCCAGAAATCTGAAGCCATTTCTGTGACCCAGGTTCAGTCAAATTTTTGTTATTCCCTTTTATTTTATATAATTGTATATACTGTATTGTTTTGTTCCCCTTTGTAACATCTTTTGTATATCTTTGTAAACACTGCTTACTTTTCAGATTAAATATATAACATTTAGTAGCGTATGGCTTCGGGGTATAATTTATAGATTAGGAGGAATAAAGCTACCTGTAACATGTGTCCAATCGACCTGTATAAGCAAAGACCCTGATTCCAGCGATGTGTGACTTACTTGGCTGCTTGCTGAAGTTTTGATAAACAGTTTTATCTGCTTAAGATCTACCAGTTCTAGAAATGCTGCTGTGTATAACCTCACCCACACCACTGATTGGCAGCTGTGTACAATGAGCATAGACAGAAATCTGCCAGTCAAGGGTGGGGGTGGGGTTATACAGAGCTTATGGAGATAGAGGATACATGGCAGCAAGTTTACTAGCTCTTTAGTGATAATCCCCTAGTGATGATACAGTAATTTTATCAAAACTACAGAAAATAGGCCAGTAAGTGACACATCATTGGAAGAAGAGTCCCTGTCTGCACTGATGACAGACAGTGACAGTCCTGTAGTGTCCGACAATAGAAGGTCACAGCATTTGGCTGCGCAAAATACTCACTGACTTTCTATTATTTCTGCTGTTAGTATTCAGTGTACTGGTATCTGCTGGTTTTTCATCCTTTTTTCTTTAGGACCCAGGAGAGCTCCTCTTCCCTTCAGCTGCTAATAATCTTTATTTCCAATTGGGTTTAAATACTCTCATTTTCCCTGGACTTGGGCTGGTGATCTTCAGTTCTTTCACAAGCTCTGGATGCAAGGAGGCGGCTTGCACACATCAGTAGGATCGTTGTTGCTCTTTACTGAACTTCTAACTGAGTCGTCTAGAGAGAAGTTGTATATTGTTTCCCCTTGTTTGTTAGCCTTGTGTACCTTTAGTGCCTTGTAGGGTTGACAAAGAGCTCATCCCATCTGCTCCCTACCTAGGGCCCAGATCATGGTCAGCCTAGGGTCAGGTATCCGGCTCTGCTCATAGATGTGGAACCTATCTAAGGCGGTGAGGGAACCCAGGGCCCAGCGGTAGGCATGGACAGAGGTCACCATCTCCCATTTTGCTGCACACAGGGTTTCCCTTTCGCCGTTCACTTCGTACTTCCCCGTACCTAATGTGACACTGTCTTTATATTATTCTGATTTTTAATTAAGGGGTAAACACTTAGTGACAGAATCCCAGAAAATTCACAAAACCCCAGCATAGGTATCATAAATGTTACTTGCTTTTCACAAAGAGATAGGCCCCTTTCAGTTCTGGTCTCTTCTACACCCATAATCTAAACTGTAATAAAGGTTTGTGGGCAGAGATGAGCGAATCTAAATAATAAAATTTGGTGTTTGTACCAAATACAGACTTTATAAAAAAAAATCAGTGTTAGAGTTCGGAGTTCGGGTGCTTTATGTATCCTAACCACTCGATCTAGCATCGGTGTGCTCGGGTACACTCAGTGCTCGGCCCAGTGCGAACCGCTTACAGCAGGGGTGGGGAACGTCCGGCCCGCGGGCCGCATGCGGCCCGCCAAGACCTTTTATGCGGCCCCCGGGCAGATTCCCGGGTTGGCAGTGCTCCTGCCACTGCCGTGATCTTATCGGGCGCCGGCCCTTTAAGGCTTCACAGGCGCTGCTAGCGCGCACCAATGAGCTCTTTCTCTGGCAGGTGCCAGCATGCTCAGGACAGACTTTGTGGGCGGGTTTAGTCCCACAGCAGCTTCATCGTTTCCTGCATTGTGCCGCTCGCTCTACACCCCTTCTCCCGTGCAGCGTGCCTCAATCAGTGCTGTCGCTCCCTGCCCCTTCTCCGGTGCAGCTCCATGTGCTGTGTGCTGCCGCTCCCTGGCGCTGTGTGCCACCCGGTCTCTGCCCCTTCTCCGGTGCAGCTCCACGTGCTGTGTGCTGCCGCTCCCCGGCGCTGTGTGCCGCCCGCTCTCTGCCCCTTCTCCGGTGCAGCGTGCAGCTCCACGTGCTGTGTGCCGCCCGCTCTCTGCCCCTTCTCCGGTGCAGCGTGCATCTCCACATGCTGTGTGCTGCCTGCTCTCTGCCCCTTCTCCGGTGCAGCATGCCCCCTGCAGTGCTGTGTGTGCAGACTCCCCAGCGATGTGGATCACCCCCACTGTTGAGTTCTCTCCAGTGCTCCTTACCACCCCAAGTGCAGTATACCCCCTAGTGAAGTCTGTGCTCTGCAAGTGCTGTCTGTGCCTCCTAGTCTCCTCCTAGTGATGTCTGTGTGCCCCTTCCCCCCCCTTAGTGATGTCTGTGTTCCCCCCCTTAGTGTTGTCTCTGTGCCCCCCCCCTTAGTGTTGTCTCTGTGCCCCCCCCTTAGTGTTGTCTCTGTGCCCCCCCCTTAGTGTTGTCTCTGTGCCCCCCCTTAGTGTTGTCTCTGTGCCCCCCCCCTTAGTGTTGTCTCTGTGCCCCCCCCTTAGTGTTGTCTCTGTGCCCCCCCCTTAGTGTTGTCTCTGTGCCCCCCCTTAGTGTTGTCTCTGTGCCCCCCCTAGTGCTCTCTGTGCCGCCCTAGTGATGTCTCTGTGCCCCCCTAGTGCTCTCTGTGCCGCCCTAGTGATGTCTCTGTGCCCCCCCCTTAGTGTTGTCTCTGTGCCCCCCCTTAGTGTTGTCTCTGTGCCCCCCCTAGTGCTCTCTGTGCCGCCCTAGTGATGTCTCTGTGCCCCCCTAGTGCTCTCTGTGCCGCCCTAGTGATGTGTGTGCCCCACAGCAATGCTTATGCCTCCCTGTGACCTAGTAATGTGTGTTCCCCAGCATCTCCTGTTATGTATATGCTCCCAGCCCCTCCTGTCATGGATATGCCTCAGTGTCTCCTGTGATGTGTATGCCCCAACCCCTCCTGTGATATATACAACACACACTGGGGTATATTCATCACATTGGAGATGCTGGGGCTGTACATATCACAGGAGGGGCTGAGAACATATACCTCACAGGAGGGGCTGGGGGCATATACCTCACAGGAGGGGCTGGGGGCATATACCTCACAGGAGGGGCTGGGCGCATATACATCAAAGGAGAGGCTGAAAGCATATACATCACAGGAGGGGGCATACACATGTCCCCAGCCCCTTGTGTGATGTATGTGCCCCCAGTGTCTTCTGTGATGTGGGTGTCTCTTGTGATGTATATACAGCAGTCCCAGCGTCTCCTATGTGATGTATATACAGCAGTCCCTGCGTCTCCTATGTGATGTATATGCCAACAGCCCCTTCAGTCATGTATGTGTCTCCTGTGATTTATGTACTCCAGTCCCTGTGTCTGCTGTGTGATGTATATAGTCTACCAATCTTATTATCACAAAGAGTTGCCTGCGCTCCAGACCCTGACAAACCTGGAAAAGAGAGAAGCAACATAAGTATCACCGAACATCACAGCCGCACAAAAGAGAAGCCGCTCCAGCCACCACAATAGGGGTGAGTTAACTGTTTGACCAAATATAGTTGGTTCATTTTCACATTGATAATTTTGTGCGGCCCCTGAAGGTTGGCAGAAATTTCCAAATGGCCCCCGGCAGCAAAAAGGTTCCCCACCCCTGGCTTACAGTGTGTGAATGGCTTTCACGGGGAGGTAAAAACATTGTTATAAGATGTATTGTGTACAAGGAAAAAACTCTGTCCTCCTTCCCAAGATACTAAATGCTCTCTTTATGGCCGGTTGCATGTGGGTGGAGACCTGAACTGCCCAATCAGTGACTTCCAACAGGGTTCATGACAAGTCCGGTTTCCGATCTGAACATTATCTAAAGTCCGACTGAAAAAGCTGAACCCGAACTTCAATGGGTGCACTTATCTCTATGTGTGGGTAGCCCCACAAAAAAAATAATCCCTTTGATATCAGACATATAAAATCCTTTAGTTTTTTTATTACAACAATTATCCTTTGTAAAAGATCATTTTATAACATTAAGAGCCCAATTTATTCGGGAGCCACTCCTGATTGATGAAGTGGTGCATGCCTCTTCATGAATCTGGTGCGTTTGACGAGTGGCATGTGCCTCCTTGTACCATGCTAGAAATATTACTCCCTTCAGGGACTGGAATGGGATTTCTGGCATAGGGAACGCCACAGCTTGTCATGAATTAAAGTAGCTGTGCTGTCACGCCCCCGTCCCACCCAAGCTCTGTCAATTTTTGAAAATACCAAAAGCCACCAAATGTTGACACAACTTTCTGAATTTTTGAGACTTTTCACAGCTTTTGTGACAATTTTTTTTAGCATAAAAGCTTTGATGATTTGGGGCCAGAGCATCTTAACAACTTCCACATATCTAGGATGCAGTGTGATTCAATTCTCCCATCACTATTTTTGTGTGAAATGTCTACAGCTCTGCGTCAACTCAAGGGGTTTACAGGCAAAATCATCACATCTAGACAATAGAGAAAGTTAGGCATGAAAAATATACAGTATATTTTACAAGCATTTATTGACAAAACAACAAGATTTGAAATGCAATTATATACAATGTGATATACTTATGAGTTCCTATCTCCAATCTGGTGCTGCGCTTTTTAGTAAATAAAGCAGTGGGAAACCTGAGATTAGTGAATTATCTAAATATAATCCAGTATAAAAAATATTCAAAAATAATCCTAAAGGCTCTCAAAAGTGCTATCAGTGTGTCAGCTAAAGAACAAAATGAATATTCACTGCTCCCCACACCATAATCCCGCCCACCTCTAGGCAATGAACCCAGCGCTAACCAGGAGGTGGATGGGATTATTTGCGTGGGGAGCAGTGAATATTCATTCTCTTTAATATTTGTCAAACAGCAGCTCTTGATATAGGAGGATAAGCCACTTATAATTAGAGAAAATAGCAATTCAGAGGCTAAAATATAGCTTTTAATCTATTCCATTAAAATTTAGATTAAAATATGTGAATAACCCAAAGTTCTCTGGATTGTTGTCATTAGATTCAGCAATCACGTTTCCAGAGAACCTATGATATAACAAAATGAACAAAAAAACACAAAATACACAACAAAAATTGAGTAAGTTGATTATCACTCCAATAAGGACAGTGGTCCAATAATATGAGTATCTAAAAAATCATCAAAAACAACTCAATATAACAAACATATAGTGCACGGTGATCCTCAAAGAGGAAATCACCAATTCAAATTTTGTAGAATGAGTTAGGAATGATCTCACCCATTCTTGCAGCTTGGGGTAACCAGGATTTCCTCTATGTGGGTCCACACAGCATCAGCTGGCCCTACAATTGACCCTAGGGAATCTTAATAAAACCTGATAACCCAAAGCTTCTGCTCTTACAAGAACAGACCACATCTAGCTTTCTCGTGGTGCCCCTACAATGTTCCTGGCCCTCGTCCCTACGGCCAGCTGATGCTGTGGGGACAAGCTCAAGCTCACAATCCCGGCTGTGGTGAGCAGTGAATATTCCGGCAGCTGACGTCCACGTGTAACTGGGGGCACGTGGCAGCAATGTCATGCACTGTGCCGCTTACATGCTTAAGTCACTTGCATGCATCAGAAGAGAACACCATGCACCGGGCGAGCGGAGGGATGGTGAGTATAATCATTTATTTTCTTATGTGTGCAGCGTGATGGGGAAATATATACACGAATGGGCCCGAGATGAGGGCCATATATACTGTATAAGGATGGGGACATATGCACTAGGACAAGAGCCATATATAGCAGGATGAGGATCATATATACTAGGATGGGATAAAGATAGGCAACATATATACCAGGATGAAAGACATATATACGAGCATGGGAGACACATATATCTGGAAGGGGCCCAGTATGGGGGATATTAGTACAGAATTGGGGGAGTTTATCCCCGTAACAGTGTCAGCAGCAGATCCTACCCATAACATTGCTTCATGACCACATTTTTTGCGTTATTTTTTTCCCTATATTCCTCCTTCAAAACCTAGGTATGTCTTATGGTCGAAAAACTACAATAATTTCTAAAAAGAAAGAAAATGGTTCTTTTCATCACAAATCCTTACTTAAGGAACTGTAGCCGATTTTAGGATAAAACCCTTTGAATTATAGTACATCATGATGGCTTCTCCCGTGTGACTCATCTGACAACAGGACCTGATTAATGATAAAAACATTTGGCAAATTCCGAAAGCAAGAATGGCTGCTCCGCTCTGCTGGTTTTCTGATGTCGGAAGACTTGATTTACCAGTTAAACATTTCAATTTTTCACAACATGAAAAAGGTTCCTTCCCTGTGCGGCTTCTTCACATGTTTAACAAGATGTGATTTCTGAGAATTACATTTTCCACATTCAAAACATAAAAATGGTTTATTTTGTGTGATTTTTTTGATGGTGAACAAGACCTGATTTCCTAGTAAAACATTTACCACATTCTGGGCATGAAAACAGCTTCTGCCCTGTGTGAGATCTTTGATGCACAACAAGTTCTGATTTCCGAATAAAACATTTTCTACACTCTGAACATGAAAATGGCTTCTCCCCTGTGTGATATCTTTGATGGACAACAAGTTCTGAATTAAAATTAAAACATTTCCCACACTCTAAACATGAAAATGGCTTCTCCCCGGTGTGAGATCTTTGATGCTGAACAAGTTTTGATTTCCGAATAAAACATTTCCCACACTCTGAACATGAAAATGGCTTCTCCCCGGTGTGACATCTTTGATGCACAACAAGATCTGATTTCTGAATAAAACATTTACCACATTCTGAACATGAAAATGGCTTCTCCCCAGTGTGACATTTTTGATGCACAACAAGTTCTGATTTCCGAATAAAACATTTCCTACACTCTGAACATGAAAATGGCTTCTCCCCTGTGTGACATCTTTGATGCATAACAAGTTTTGATTTCCAATTAAAACATTTCCCACACTCTGAACATGACAATGGCTTCTCCCCTGTGTGACATCTTTGATGCACAAGAAGTTCTGATTTCCAATTAAAACATTTCGCACACTCTGAACATGAAAATGGCTTCTCCCCAGTGTGACATCTTTGATGCACAACCAGTTCTGATTTCAAATTAAAACATTTCCCACACTCTGAACATGAAAATGGCTTCTCCCCGGTGTGAGATCTTTGATGCTGAACAAGTTTTGATTTCCGAATAAAACATTTCCCACAGTCTGAACATGAAAACAGCTTCTCCCCTGTGTGAGATCTTTGATGCACAACAAGATCTGATTTCTGAATAAAACATTTCCCACACTCTGTACATGAAAATGGCTTCTCCCCTGTATGAGATCTTTGATGCATAACAAAGGCTGATTTCTGACTAAAACATTTCCCACATTCTGAACATGAAAATGGCTTCTCCCCTGTGTGATATCTTTGATGCCTAACAAGGTGTGATTTCTGAATAAAACATTTTCCACACTCTGAACATGAAAATGGCTTCTCCCCTGTGTGACATCTTTGATGCCTAACAAGATCTGATTTGAAATCAAAACATTTCCCACACTCTGAACATGAAAATGGCTTCTCCCCTGAGTGACATCTTTGATGCCGAACAAGATCTGATTTGAAAATAAAACATTTCCCACACTCTGAACATGAAAATGGCTTCTCCCCTGTGTGAAGTTTTCCATGGTCAACAAGACTTGATTTCCTAGTAAAACATTTACCACATTCCAAGCATAAAAATGGGTTCGCCCCTGTGTGATTTTTTTTATGCATAACAAAATTTGATTTCTGAATAAAACATTTCCCACATTCTGAACATGAAAATGGCTTCTCCTCTGTGTGAATTCTTTGATGCTCAATAAGATTCTGATTGAGTATCTTCTGAGTAAAACATTTTCCACATTCTGGGCATGAAAATGGTTTTTCCCTTGTAGGAGCCGTTTCATGTTCCCCATCCTTTCTGTAACTTTTATTTTGCATACAAATCTGTGATAAATCGTAATTTTGGACTTGTTTGAAAAGACCAGATGTTAAAACTTTCCGAGGAAGGACTGGAGGTATATCTGGGACAACAGCATGCTCTTCATATATATCATGTGTGATACTTTTATCGTCTGTTTTAAATTCTGAAGATAATAGATTTCCATCTGAACTCCCAATACAGTCATCTGCTAAAAATAAACACAATGTTTTAATGATATTATCTTGAAAATACATTTTTTAAACCATAATATCAGAAATTAAATTAGGAAAAAATGTATTCTGAATCTGTTGTCCAATTTCGACATCTAAAGGCCGCTTTACACACAACGACGTATCTAATGATATGTCGTCGGGGGTCACGGAATTCGTGAGGCACATCCGGCATCGTTAGCAACGTCGTTGCATGTGACACCTACGAACGAGCGTTAACGATCAGAAATACTCACCTAATTGTTGATCGTTGACACGTCGTTCATTTTCAAAAGATCGTTGCTCGTTCTGGACGCAGGTTGTTTGTCGTTCCTAAGTCAGCACACATCGCTACGTGTGACACCCCGTGAACAACGAACAACAGCGTTCCTGTGTCCTCCGGCAACGAGGTGGGCGTTACGTTTATTCGGCTGCTCTCCGCCCCTCCGCTTCTATTGGTGGCCCGCTGTGTGACGTTGCTGTGACTCCGCACGAACCTCCCCCTTAAATAAGAGGTTGTTCGCCGGCCACAGCGACGTTGTGTGCCACGGGCAGCGATTTGCCCGTGACCCACAAACGACGGGGGCGGGTGCAAACGCTAGCAACATCGCTAGCAATGTCGCTGTGTGTAAAGCAGCCTGAAGAGTAGTCATGGGTGATCCCCCTGATGGTCGGGAGCGGGGAGACTCGTCCGATTATTTTGTAAAGATCAAGATCGGGATCGAGATAACACGATCTTGCGTCCGATCACCGATGTTGGACTTTACAGTTATGGGATGGGGCGGGGGAGGGTGGCTGTAAAATAAAGAATACACTCAATAATAAACATTGTCATTATACTTACAGGTCCCGCGACGCGTCCTGCACTTTGTCTCCCACCGCTTCTACTTCCGAGTGCGATGATCGCTGTGTCCTCCCGGTAACCAAAGGACCTTTTGTGACGTCATAGCCATGTGATCAGTCATGTGGGAATATGGTATTATCTCATTGGCTACAGACTGGGTCACATGGCTATGACGTCATGCAAAGGTCCTGTAGTGCCAGCATGCTTGCCGGTACACGGTGCTCGCCCAAGTATCTCAGTACTCGATATATTTGGCGACTGCTGTATACCAACAAGATGCTCGGGTAAATGCCTGCCCCCCCTCCCTGCATGTTGGCGCTCTTTACAGAGTTAGCCCACATGCAGGGATTGGCTGCTACACCCGGTGATGAATAGTGGCGCCGGGAATCAGGTGATCGGAGATCACCCTTGCTATAGTAACCCGCTTGTTAGGTTACTATGGCAACGGTGGCAGCGGCGATGTCACCGTTTACCAACCCGCAGCTTCTGATCACTCATTGAGTGATTAGACAGCGCGGGGAGCAGCAGCGTTCTTCCACCCCCCTGTGCATTCTGATATAGCAGAGCTAGATCGGTGACAGAAGACTAGGATCGTGGAGGGGTGAGAGGGAGTAAAAAAGATGGAGTCTCTAAGTGTGTCTGTGTATTTATTTCTATTAAAGTATTTTTTTCTCTGTGTGGTGTCTTTTTTTGAACCCTTTATTGGAGATTCTTAATGGCCGGGTCAAACTTGCTTGACATTAAGAATCTTGGGCTTAATACCAGCTGGTAAAACAAAGCTGGTATTAACGCCTTATTACCCAGCGTGCTACCCGCCACCAGGGCCACTGGAGAGTTGGATACAGCGCCAGAACATGGCACCTCTATAAAAGCGTCATTTTCTGGGGCAACTGCGGACTGCAATTTGCAGCGCATGGGGGGCCCAGAAAGCTTGGGCCACCCTGTGTTGTGGATTCCAATTCCCAGCTGCCTAGCTGTACCTGGCTGGACACAAAAATTGGGCGAAGCCCACGTCATTTTTTTTATTATTTCATGAAATTCATGAAATAATTTAAAAAGGCTTCTCTATATTTTTGGTTCTCAGCCGGGTACAAATAGGCAGCTGGGGGTTTGAGGCAGCCCGTACCTGCTTGCCGTACCTGGCTAGCATACAAAAATACGGCGAAGTCCACGTCACTTTTTTTTTATTTTTGGCAAAAACCTTTTTTAAAAAAAGGGCCTCCCTGTATTTTGATTGCCAGCCAAGGTAAAGCCAGGCAGATGGGGGTGGCAGCCCGTAGCCATCTGCTTTATGTGTGCTGAGAATCAAAAACACTGCGGAGCGCTTCGGCATTTTTTTTAATTATTTATTTACTCTCATACAACTGTATATTGTGTACAATAATTATATATACATATATATATATATATATATATATATATAAACACACACACACACACACACACACACAAGAGACCACTGCAAAATTTTCAGTTTTTCTGATTTTTCTCTTTATATTTTTTGAGTAAAATGTAAATTGTTCTTTTATTCTATAAACTACTGGCAACGTCTCCAAATTTCGAAGCAAAAAAATTTGTATTTATTTTACAATAATTTACTTGTCACTCAAAAATATACCTATAAAGAGAAAAATCAGAAAAACTGAAAATTTTGCAGTGGTCACTCAATTTTTGACAGAACTGTATATATATATATATATATATATATATATATGCACACACAATATATATTGTACACAATATATAGTATATATAGTTGTATAAAGATAAATAATTTTAAAAAATGACGTGGCGCTCCACAGTATTTTTGATTCTCAGCGCAGATGAAGCGGGCGGCTACGGGCTGCCACCCCCACCTGCCTGACAATAAAAATACAGGGAAACCCATTATTTATTTATTTTTTTTATTTAAAAATATAATAAAAAAAAAATGCGTGGGCTCCCGCTGTATTTTGATGGGCAGTCAGGTAGAGCCCTGGCAGATGGGGGCTGGGATTCTAGGCAGCCTGCAGCCGCCCCTGCAAATGGCGCATTGTTTCTTAGCGCCATTTCCAGGCGCTTTACCCGGCTCATCCAATGATGGTGGCACACTGGGTAATAATTGGGTTAATACCAGCTTTGTATTCTCAGATGGTACTAAAGGCCCCGTCACACTAAGCAACATCGGTAGCAACATCGCTGCTAACGAACAACTTTTGTGACGTTGCTAGCGATGTTGCTGTGTGTGACATCCAGCAACAACCTGGCCCCTGCTGTGAGGTCGTTGGTTGTTGCTGAATGTCCTGGGCCATTTTTTAGTTGTTGCTGTCCCGCTGTGAAGCACAGATCGCTGTGTGTGACAGCGAGACAGCAACAACTAAATGTGCAGGAGCCGGCTTCTGCGGAGGCTGGTAACCAATGTAAACATCGGGTAACCAAGAAGCCCTGTCCTTGGTTACCCGATATTTACCTTTGTTACCAGCCTCCGCCGCTCTCACTGTCAGTGCCGGCTCCTGCTCTGTGCACATGTAGCTGCAGGACACATCGGGTTAATTAACCCGATGTGTGCTGTAGCTAGGAGAGCAGGGAGCCAGCACTAAGCGGTGTGCGCTGCTCCCTGCTCTGTGCACATTTAGCTGCAGCACACATTGGGTAATTAACCCGATGTGTGCTGTAACTAGGAGAGCAGGGAGCCAGCGCTCAGTGTGCGCTGCTCCCTGCTCTCTGCACGTGTAGCTGCGTGCGCTGGTAACCAAGGTAAATATCGGGTTGGTTACCCGATATTTACCTTAGTTACCAAGCGCAGCATCTTCCACGCGGCGCTGGGGGCTGGTCACTGGTTGCTGGTGAGCTCACCAGCAACTCGTGTAGCGATGCTCCAGTGATCCCTGCCAGGTCAGGTTGCTGGTGGGATCGCTGGAGAGTCGCAGTGTGACATCTCACCAGCAACCTCCTAGCAACTTACCAGCGATCCCTATCATTGTTGGGATCGCTGGTAAGTTGCTTAGTGTGACTGGACCTTAAGCCCGAAATTCATGGTGTCACGCCAAATTGACATGGCCACCATGAATTTCTAGTAAACAGTAAAAAAAATACAACACAGAGAAAAAATTTATTAGAAATAAAACAAAAAAACATTTAGAGACTCCATCTTTATAATAAAAAAATCCTTAGTCCGACGTAATCCACAGGTAGAGCATTGTCAGCTTCATCACTCTGTACAGACACAGTCTAAACACAGCGAGAAGCAGAGAGCATTGTAAGCTCTGCTACATCGCTCTGTACAGAGCAAGAAGCAGGCGGACAATGAGCGGATGATTGCACTGGCGTCTTGCATGGGCATCACCCCGCACCAACTGATCTCAGGACAGTAGCGCTTCAGCTGCATGGAATGACAAGCAGCAGACCCGCTGCTGTCTGGAGATTGAGCGCCGTTTTGTGATGCGACACTCGCACAGTGACAGTCAAACTTCAATCGAGTCTATGAGCCATGGACTTGGGTGAACCCTGACATCACTGCAAACACGGCCAAAAACAGCCGATGACTGCCAAGTGACGAGCAGTGCAGTGAATACCCCCGGAAGTTAAGAGGACCTTTGAAAACGTCATAGTCATGTGACCAGTAAGTATGATCATAAAGTTATTTATTTTATTAATGTGCTTTCTTTTTACAGCCCCTGGTCCCGATTTGGACCGATCTGTAACACAAGCTTTTCAGGAAAGCTCGTGATCGGCATCGTGGACTCGATTACTATGCGATCGGTACGATCTCCGATCTTTACAAATCGGGATCTCCCATCCCTATCTAAGGGGTACTTTGCACGCTGCGACATCAAAAGCTGATGCTGCGATGCCGAGCGCGATAGTCCCCGCCCCCGTCTAAGCTGTGATATCCTTGTGATAGCTGCCGTAGCGAACATTATCGCTACGGCAGCTTCACATGGACTCACCTGTCCTGGGACGTCGCTCTGGCTGGTGCCCCCCTCCTTATTAAGGGGGCGGGTCGTACGGCGTCACTGCGACGTCACACGGCAGGCGGCCAATAGGAGCGGAGGGGCGGAGATGAGCGGGATGTAAACATCCCGCCCACCTCCTTCCTTCCGCATATCCTACGGGAGCCGCGGTGACGCCGGTGGGAGATGTTCCTCGCTCCTGCGGCTTAATACACAGCGAAGTGTGCTGCCGCAGGAACGAGGAACAACATCGGACCGTCGCGTCAGCGTAATTATGGATTACGCCGACGCTACACCGATGATACGATTACGATGCTTTTGCGCTCGTTAATCGTATCATCTAGGCTTTACCCACTACGATGTCGCCTGCGATGACGGATGTGCGTCACTTTCAATTTGACCCCACCGACATCGCACCTGCGATGTCGTAGTGTGCAAAGTACCGCTAAGAGTTACATCTTCATTAATTTGAATCTCCCATTACTAGCACCAGTTCTCTGGAATGTGCTACAGGAAATAATCTGATTGATTGTCACAATATGACTGCAGGATAATGAGGGACAGGGGGCCCTTATACTGTCCCTCAAGCTGGGGACCCTAAACTGTTCCTAACCTCTTGATTACCCCTGAAGATGGAGAAGCCTGAGTCCTGTGCCTTACTATTCTCCTGACCAGATCTAATCTGTTATCCCCCGGGGAAGGAAGGGGCAGGAATATGATGGAAATGCAGAAAGGCAGCAACAAAAAGATAAGGGTTAACACCACAACAGCTTACGGCAATAATACACAACAACCACCCGTAAGTCTGGATCTCAACACCTCACCAGACCAGTATAGGTAACCTATAGATGGCATTAATGGAATAGTCCAGCCAGCATATACAGAAGGGGATCGATAGATACTTTCTCCTCTACAGCATGTGATCAAAGACATTAACAAGCAACCCAGCAGAGAATAAGGGGCACTTTGCACTCTACGACATCGCAAGCCGATGCTGCGATGCCGAGCGCGATAGTCCCCGCCCCCGTCGCAGCTGCGATATCATGGTGATAGCTGGCGTAGCGAACATTATCACTACGCCAGCTTCACATGCACTCACCTGCCCTGCGACTTCGCTCTGGCCGGCGACCCGCCTCCTTATTAAGGGGGCGGGTCGTGCGGCGTCATAGCGACGTCACACGGCAGGCGGCCAATAGAAGTGGAGGGGCGGAGATGAGCGGTACGTAAACATCCCGCCCACCTCAGTCCTTCCGCATAGCCGGCGTGAGCCGCAGGACGCAGGTAGGAGATGTTCCTCGCTCCTGCGGCTTCACACACAGTGATGTGTGCTGCCGCAGGAACAAGGAACAACATCGTAACATCGGTCATTCCCAATTCATGGAAATGACCGAGGTTACACCGATGATCCGATTACGACGCTTTTGCGCTCGTTAATCGTATCAAAAATGCTTTACACACTACGATATCGCCTGCGACGCCGGATGTGCGTCACTTTCAATTTGACCCCACCGACATCGCACCTGCGATGTTGTAGTGTGCAAAGTGCCCCTTACTCTTGCTAGCCTGCCCAAGCCTGTGGTTCGACGCCTGCGTCTCCCTGCACTGCTCACAGACATCAGAGCAGTTAACATGCAGAGTACCAGAATCTATAATTTTCACAGATCCTGGCGCCGCCATTACAGTTGGCAAAACCTGCAAAAATCTCCTTGTAACTTTGATCCACAACATGGACAATTTCAAAGAATTTTTTTTCAAAGACGAACTTAAAATAGTTAGACAGATGCCGGATATTTAACGGGATTGTCCGGGACTGTAACGTTGATGGCCCATCCTTAGGTTTTGTAACCAAAGCAAGTAGCAGGGTCTTGCGGTCTGTCCAGATAAACATTAGGGCTCCAGTTCATCAAGACCGGCAATGGACACTGACAAATGACATCAGGAACTGAAGTGAGATTTCTGGCATAGGGAACGCCACAGTTTGTTATGAATTAGAGAAGCGGTGGCATCACACCCTTCTTCTGGCCAAGCTCTGCCCATTTTTGCAAAGCTGGTTAAAATTGGTGTGAACAGACACAGACACCAGCCTTTGGTCACATGATATGATGTCAAAAAGGTCCTTAAGCAGTCCTATAATTGGCGTATAAACACTATGACTGCTAGGAGAATGGGGGCCTGTGAAATTTCACAGTTTGCTCTCCCTTTCCCCTAATGCCAGTCTGTGTCCTGTTGAGTTCTTTTAGACTTCTGCAATTAAGAGACCTTTGGCTACATCATGTCACATGACTTTGAAATCATCAAAGGTCCTCAAACCATCAACCTTAGAATACAATTCATGGGGTCCATAAGAGAGTGGGGTTCCTGAGAAATCGTGCAGTTTGATTCCTTCTAACACTGGTCCTGACTGTAACTAGGGCTTATTTTTGGAATAGGGCTTATATTTCAAGCATTCTCAAAAAATCCCATAAAATCATGCTATGGCTTAATTTCAGTGTAGGTCGTATTTTCGGAGAAACGGTATTCATTAACCCTCTGCATTTGCCGTCATAATGACATAGAGAAGGTACTAGAAACAAACAGCAGAAGAAGCAGAAGCAAAGAAAATACAGCTGAAAAACCCAGAGCAGAAAGTCTAAAAGTCTATTAGTACAGAAAGTACATGAGTAGATATCTCTTACTGGATAGAGCTGGAGGAAACACATCCTGAGGAACATCGGGATCTTCTTGTTTACAGTCCTGTGGGAGAAGAGGACGGGGACATCTCTCTGGTGTTGTCCTCTTACTGGATAGACCTGGAGGAGACACATACAGAGACTGAATTAATTCCTTACATACAGATAATTATAGGCCGTGTGTATCTAGTCCTGTCTATTACCTGGGGATGTGAGGGGCTGGGGAACCTCAATCATGACGTCCTTGTACAGATCTTTGTGTCCTTCTAAATACTCCCACTCCTCCATGGAGAAATAGACGGTGACGTCCTGACACCTTATAGGAACCTGACACATACAATGATACCGTCACCCCCGATCCCTTCATAGCGTTACTGTATAATGTCCCAGCATTCCCAGCAGTGTCACCTCTCCAGTCAGCAGCTCAATCATCTTGGAGGTGAGTTCTAGGATCTTCTGGTCATTGATGTCCTCATGTATCGGGGGGTGAGGTGGAGGCCCCGTGATTGGGCTCAGGGGACTTCCCCATCCCTCAGACACAGGGGCCTGACAGCGCTCACTAGAGGTCTTCTTCTCTACGGTGTATTCCTGGTTATGGAGAGACACAATATGAAATCTCACTACAGACATTTCCAGAGTCCTCACCTCTTCAGTTCTGTCCATCTGTTATTCCCATAGATAAGAATGATGTAATGTGACGTCATCAGAATCTCTCACCTCTCCAGTAAGCCGGAAGAGGATCTCTAGGGTGAGGTGTAATATCCTCTCTGCCATCTTGTCCCTGTCCATATCCATCCTTGATGGGTCAATCAGGAGAATTCTCTTATATAGAAGATCTCCACTGAGAGGATCCGATATTCTAGGGACCTGAATGGGGAGGAGATGACGATGTAACTGTGGCGCCCTGGACAAGCCAGGACGTCACAAGCACTACACCAACACACCCCACACTCCCGGTCAGGCACACCAAAGTCAAACAAAAACCCTTGTTGCCTCCCTCCAGGGGCTGATGTTCACACCAGGGGGTGGGCCAGGCGGTTGGTCCCGCCCACCGAGGAGTTCACAGTCCTGGAGGTGGGAAAAGGAGAGCAGATAGTTGGGAGTTGAGTGAGGAGAGTGAAGTGGTAAAGGAGCAGACAGAAAGTGGTCCGGGTGTGTGGCCCGGACGGAACAGCAAGGTTGGCAGACGGTGGTGACCGTCTGCAGGAGAGGCCTATTGGAGCTAGCCGTAAGGACCGTGGACGGGCGGTGGCCCGGCGGTACCGGACCGGTACACAAAGAGAAGCCAGCACCATCCGGCAGGGGCTTACGGACCCCGACAAGGCTAGGAGTCGCCGTGCAATTTGTCAAATCCGTTAGCGAAGGGAACCTCCTGGGTTTCCCAGCAGCCAAGTCCCGACAGAAGGCAACAGTCCAACTGAGAGAGGGAGACACAGTCACCGCCAAGGCTACAGTTCTCAGGGCCAGAGCCTGCGGGCAAAAGGGGCTCCTTCAGCACATATCCAAGCTGGGGAGCGGGTTACCGGTGGGAACCCATTGGAACCGTACACACTACACAGGTGCAGGGAAAGGCAGTCACCATCAACCTGCCGGGAGGAGAAACACCGCAGCCGCCTGTGGGACCCGTCCATCCAGCCGTTTGTTTTACCGGAGACTCTGTGTTCATCATTGGCTGAGTGAGTACCACCGTGCTGTGCGGCACAGCGCTGCCCCCACGACCCTGCACCTCACCAGGCCCTGTAACCAGCCTGCCATCCATCCCTACCCCCTCACCGGGCCCCGGGACAACTAACCCCCTACCCACGGAGGGGAGAACTAACATCCAGGCTTCTCCCTGTCATCGCTCCCGGGATCCCCGTCCAGAGCAGCGGTGGTGTTACCAATCTCACCACAACCGTGGGTGGCGTCACGGACAA
Source organism: Anomaloglossus baeobatrachus (assembly GCF_048569485.1). Taxonomy (NCBI): domain Eukaryota; kingdom Metazoa; phylum Chordata; class Amphibia; order Anura; family Aromobatidae; genus Anomaloglossus; species Anomaloglossus baeobatrachus. Next base: position 206,787 of record NW_027441799.1, on the reverse strand, counting down.
TATCAAATCCCCACAATCAATTCCCCCTTTTCACTCACGGGCGAGGAACGCCGCTCGAGTCCCCGGGATCCGGCCCACCGCTCGAGCCATCACCGAGCAGCAGCAGCTGGACCCGAGCAGTGGGAGAGCGCAGCGTCCCCTCCTCCGCCCGCGACATAACATCATAAAGAATCCGGTGTAATAATACAATTACTGGAGATAACCATTCACTAGATAGGGATGATTGCCGCGCTGCCATGAGAAGTCCAGACTAACTCTGCTTCCTCATTACAGTGAATGGATCATTTGGGGGTTTCATCTGAATCATTTCATTTGAATAATTACATGTAAACCTGTCATGCTAATACGTTGTGTGAGGGCTTCACTGCGCCCTGAACCAGGCTTATCCAGGGGGGCATGATTAAGTGCCGACCCAGTCATCACCAGAGCCTCTGAGGTTGGACTTTGCTGACAGTAGGCACCAGTTACCAATACAGGGCAGTCCCTGGTTGTTGTGTTCCACAAAGAGGCTGAGCGGTGTATCATGAAAAAGATGGGGTGGAAGTCACTGCCTCTAGGGAAGAACAGGAAGGATAAACCCTGTCACTTACTCTGAGCAACCCTGAGCTCCCCGATGTCCCAAGACAGGTTTTTTCCTCTTGTGCTGCAATCACGTGTCTATCCCTGTCTTACCCTAATCACAACCGTATCTAGTGAGCAGGGCAGGAGGAACACTAGTCCTGCTTTATAATAATGACACAAAAAGAAAACGACAGGCAAAGGAAAAAGAAACTGCATTCCCAAACAACAAGTGGTAAAAAAGGGGGGTGGAAAGAGAAATTAATAAAAAGGGAGATGATTAATAGGAAGACACCAAAGAAAACTTCCAGGCAGCAATCTCCAGGATCAAATTCAAAACCATTGCTCTTTCCATGGCTCACACCTCCATGCTAGGACCATGGAAAAGCAAGTTATCACTGGCAAATACTGAGGTGAAGTGGTGAGAACTTATACCAGAGGGGAGTGCAAAAATCAGAACAGCTGAGACATCTCAGGATGGTAAGCCAAGAAAGACACAAGGATCTGCTTAACCCTAGCAGCGCCAGCACGAGGATAGTATCCACAGCTAAGTGGAAGGCAAAGCAGATCCAACTAGTGCTGGCTTGCGCTGTGACCTTCTGACCCATGGGTTAGGGGTGACCTCTCTCTGTCTGATAACCTGGTGTCGAAACCCTGATGTAAGTGTTCAGTGTAGAGAACGGGATAAATGTGATCCAAAAGTCACAGACAGATGGAGAAGTCACATCTATGATCAGCTCTAATCCTGCTCTGGTTGCCCCTGAGGCTTCAGGTGCCACAGGGTACTGCACCTCAATTAGGGTGTAGTACTTATCCCGGGTTCAAGGAGGGTCGGTACCAGTTCCACCAACACACATACACACAGTTACAGTGGGTTGCCCTACTCAATGGGGACCGTGCCAGGGTCGGGTCACAGTAGGGGGTCACTACAGCGGTGGGTTTACAGGACGCCACCGCACCAGGGGCTCCCTGATCTACTGGAACCGGGGACTCAGGGTCAGGGAGAAGCAACCACAGGGGGAGTCAGGCGCACACAGTGGGAAGAGCAGGTTGACCTAGTGAGAGTAGTGAACCATCCGATGCAGTGGCTGGGGGCAACAGCTTGGAACACACAACACAACTACAAAAGGAGAGAACAGCTCTAGACACAGAGCAAAGCAGACATGCCGAGAAGCAGCTCTGTGGGCCAAGGTGTTTGAACACGGTCGCTGGGGAGAAGCAGGTGGCTGCTTCCACAGAACCAGTAATGTCAGGGTACAGAACCCTAGCGCAGGCATACTTCACGTTGTCTACCAACTCTGCAAGGGTCGCGGGAACGGCTAGAAAAGTCACCGAACCTGTCCCACCAAGTGTGCAGCCAAATAGCATAAAGGATCTGGGGCTGAGGTCTTGAACCATAGACTGACACACACCAGATCTGAACTTCCACGGAATCGGTATCAGCTGGAGTCCATCGTTGTGGAGAACGGTACTCTGGGGCAGCGCCTGAACTACCAGTGAGTAAAAAGACCTGGAACCGCAGCCCCTGTCTCTCCCTCATCTTTACCGGCACTGTCGCCCAACGCTGCGGAACCAATGGGGACCACCACCACCCCGTCCGTCTTCAGTCATCCTCCCCGAGGTAACCTCGCTCCGCCTGTGAGGAGTGACAGCATCCCAACTCTGACCTTCACCATCAGCCCCGGAGAGCAGCACCCGGAAGTGCAGCGGAGGCCCATCCCTGGGGCCGCGTACCACAGGTGACGTCACAATCTAAAAAGAGTTTCCTCACCGCCCTCTCCCTCCATCCTACCAACCCGTCCACTGCCTTCCCTCCCTTCCTGTACGTCTCAGGATCACGAAACTGGGCAAGGCTGGCCCATGACGATGTAGAGAATCCGCACCCCTGGCCCGGCGATGTGTTGGGTGAAAACCCCACGACCCCGGGGTGCTACACTGCCATCTCCACCACTCTCATTACACAAGTATAAAACATAACACTGGTGGATAAAACAAGACTGAACATAAGACCTTCACAGCCATCTACACATCATAGGGAGATTTCATGGCACCTTCTCTACATCTACCTGATGATCCTGAAGAACATCGGGATCTTCTTGTTTACAGTCCTGTGGGAGAAGATGATGGAGACATCTCTCTGGTGTTGTCCTCTTACTGGATAGAACTGGAGGAAACACATCCTGAGGAACATCGGGATCTTCTTGTTTACAGTCCTGTGGGAGAAGAGGACAGGGACATCTCTCTGGTGTTGTCCGGTTACTGGATAGAACTGGAGGAGACACATACAGGGACTGAATTCATTCCTTACATACAGATAATTATAGGCCGTGTGTATTTAGTCCTGTCTATTACCTGGTGCTGTGAGGGTCTTGGGAACCTCCATCATGACGTCCTTGTACAGATCTTTGTGTCCTTCTAAATACTCCCACTCCTCCATGGAGAAATAGACGGTGACATCCTGACACCTTATAGGAACCTGACACATACAATGATACCGTCACCCCCCGATCCCTTTATAGCGTTACTGTATAATGTCCCAGCATTCCCAGCAGTGTCACCTCTCCAGTCAGCAGCTCAATCATCTTGTAGGTGAGTTCTAGGATCTTCTGGTCATTGATGTCCTCATGTATCGGGAGGTGACGTGGAGGCACCGTGATTGGGCTCAGGGGTCTTCCCCAACCCTCAGACACAGGGGCCTGACAGCGCTCACCAGAGGTCTTCTTCACTACTGTGTAATCCTGGTTATGGAGAGACACAGTAATAAATCTCACTCCAGACATTTCCAGAGTCCTCACCTCTCCAGTTCTGTCCATCTGTTATTCCCATAGATAAGAATGATGTAATGTGACGTCATCAGAATCTCTCACCTCTCCAGTAAGCCGGAAGAGGATCTCTAGGGTGAGGTGTAATATCCTCTCCGCCATCTTGTCCCTGTCCATATCCATCCTTCACGGGGCAATCAGGAGAATTCTCTTATATAGAAGATCTCCACTGAGAGGATCCGATATTATAAGGACCTGAATGTGAAGGAGATGAACCGATATATAAAATACTGCAGATAATAAGCGAGGTGAGATATCACTTAGGTAGGATAAAATATCAAGATGAAATGTGCAATGTAAGTAATAAAACCGACCGATACAAGTAGCACATTATTTTATAGCAATATAAATACAATGAAAAGTGATCAATTATCCATATTGCACCTAGAATGGTATCAATGAAAATGTCGGCTCATCAAGAAAAAAACAAGTCCTCACTCCATCGACGCAAAAATAATAATGTTACCGGTGTCGGAAAATGGCAACACAAGCTGATTTTATTTTACAAAAGTGATTTTTATTCACCACTAGAGATGAGTGAACCTGAACTCAGACTTTTCCGATAAGGTGCGGAGATCGGATGCTTTATGTATGCAAACTAATCTTGGGAGTATCGATGTGCTCGGGTACGCTCGGTGCTCAGCCCAGTGTGAGCCGCTTGCAGTGTTTGATCGGCTCACACTGGGGGTAACAACAGCGAGATCGGATGTAGTGTGCACCAACTATTTATTCACCATTTCATCGGACTTTGAATTTACTTAATTTCCAGTAGATTTCAATGTAAAATGAAAAACTATGACACCCCCCCGCAAGAAAGTGTGAAATATAGGAATATACCACTATCAATGTTATTGGCCCCGACCATTTAAAAAACAAACATATATACAAAATAACAAAATAGATTTGTTACAAAACAATGAAGTTAAAAAATAGCTAAGAAATATTTCCATGTGGTCATTAAGATATATTATGTATAATCTGTCTTTATTAAACAACAAAACAGCAAAGCAACATACATGAATCAGAACAAACAACTCTACAGCCATCTGACGTTCTAATAATTGCCACCGAGTGCACTGTAAATTCTAGCTGTTCACAAAGTGTGAGCAGTTCTACATGTAAACAATACAAATTTTTATGACTCGCGAAACCTCAAAGTGTAGAGGTGAATCGAGTCTATATCATTGAAAATGGAAAGAGATATTGAGAAGAGATAGAGAGAGATATAGAAAGATATAGAGAGAAAGAGAGAAAGAGAGCGAGGAAATGAACAGATAGGATAGAAAGAGAAAGAAAAGGGGAAAAAGGGGAGGTAAGAAAGGAAAACAAAGGAGGGGAATGTCGGATAGTGTGAGATATAGGATCGATCTTGAGCGTAACTGGATCCAACTCACGGGCCAAAGAGATGCCGGTAATCGCTAGTGTCCTTGAAGAGGATCCAAGGCTGCCACATCTTCAAAAATCCCTCATTGTCCCCCTCTACCTCAGCTGACAGATCCTCCATGTGATAAATAAAAGCTAGTTCCTGTTGCCATTTCCTCAGGGATGGAACCCCTGATGATCGCCAATGCCTAGGTATCACCCACTGTGCGGCCGTTAGGCAAAACCGCAGCAAATCACATTCTGAGATCTAATAGAGCCAGGAAGTATCGATACTAGAGATATCTGAAGAGAAGGGATCACTAACCTCTCCGGTAATTATAAAGTACGGCTGTATAACTGCCTCCCAAAACGGCTGAAGTTTAGAACAATCCCACCATACATGTGTCATGGTTCCACGGTCTGTTCCACAACGCCAACACATTTTGGACCCCAAAGGGAAAATCATGTGAAGCCTTACCGGATATTGGCACCACCTGGTTAGAATCTTATAGTTTTTTTCTTTGGTGTATCCAGCTGCGGACATCTTCTGTGTAAATAAATACACTTTCTGTTTTTTCTCATCTGTAAAACATGTCCGCAGCTCTGCTTCCCAGCTAGTAATCAAACTCAGATCCATGTGCGCAGAAGGTGTACCTTGACCCAATAATTTATAGATAAGTGATATCAAATGGAGAGGTATGGTGTCCTGTAAGAATAGTTTCTCAAAAAGGAAAGTGTACTATTAGGTGAGGGCAAACCCCCTTCAACTGAGCACAAACAAAGGAGTACAGCTGTCTATATTCGAGCCACGACAATGACTGAGGGGGTTCTAAGTTCTGCATATCAGTATATGGCATAATATTAGTTCTCTGTAATATGTCGTAGATATGACAGTCATCCTCCACATTCCAACGTAAGAATGTGTTTCGCGAGATGCCTGGTGGAAATTCCGGGTTGGAGAAATTTGGGGATAACAGAAGAGAGGGTCCAACCAGGGACTCTTTCATCCCAAACTTTCAATGTGGTTTTAGTCAAGATATCTGCCATTCCTGTGTGCACCCTGTCCCATGTCCCCAGCCTCGGTATATATTTTAGGGGCATTGATTGTACGTCCCTGTTCCAGGGCAGCCCACTTTTTAGTGTCTGCATGGAAATGACAGTCAAACACGTGCAGTAGAGATGATGTCTACGGAAGTCTGGGAGACCCATGCCACCTTTAGAGGTAGGGCGTGTGAGTATCTGATACTTAATCCTGGCTCTAGAGTGTCCCCATATAATAAATGTATGCAGGGCGGACTTCAAAGTGGGAAAAAAACTGGTGAGAGGGAGTATTGGGACTGCTTGGAACAAATATAAGAACCGAGGGAGTACATCCATTTTGAATGTGTTAATACGCCCGAGCTAAGAGATGCTTTTTTTATGATATGCTAGAAGCTCCCTTACAGTATATGAGAAAAGCGCCTGATAGTTCATGGAGTAGAGGGAGTCTAGATTAGCAGAGATGGAGATACCTAACAAATTGGATTGCCCTGGACTGCCACTTAAAAGGAAAGCTAGTTTTGGCCATCGATACCTCTGTGGGGCTCAGAGAAACATTCAAGGCTTCGGATTTTCCATATTTGACCTTAAAGTTACTTAGATCCCCAAATTTCTTTAACTCTAACAACAGATATTATGACAGCATCCAGCTTTCAGTCATAGGGGTGGCACTGATGCAGTTTTAATCTCCACTCAGTAAACCATGCTATCAGCACTGACTGACAGCAGGTTCTAATGCTGAGCGGCTGTCAGTCACTGCGGGGGGCAGGGTATATATGTGGTAATAACAGACATTTCCCTTATTTCCCACCAGTTTCGCTCGACATCAGCAATAAAAACTTGATGCTGAAGTTGGTTTGTTATTGGTCCAGTTTCTTATTCGTGGCTGAAGTTGATTTCTTATTTGGGTTTTTTCTCTGTTTTTCTTTTTACAGCTTTAACAACAAACGTAAAAAAAAAAATCCCAATAATAAAGTACAATACAGCGAGGAGCCCGGATGTGAATACACTTAACAGCAGCTACAAAAATGATAAAACTGGGATAAATTGGGCATGAAAGTGGGCACTGAAAAGCGTAGTTGAAAGGGTTAAATGACTTTGGAGCACTGATCTCACACCACCATTATATAGTGATGTCTCGCATCTAACTCAGGTCACTCCAACCCGGCCCAAATGGGTTCTGGGTGTCAGAACTGGCACCAAAGTGAGTAAATAGCCAATTCACCCAGATGTGAATAAGTAACTGGTGTTCTGTAAAGTTCTCTTCCGGCTGATGTAAATGGGTTTGTGTCACTAATTAGTAATCATAAAGGGAAAGCCGCCATTGTTCTCTGATTTCAGTCTATTCTCAAATTACCTATACAGATCAGTGATCCAAGGTCATTTAACCCTTTCCACAACGCCCTTCGGTGCCAGTTTGATGCCCATTTTTGTGCCAGTTTTATCATTTTTGTTGGTCCTTTTCAGTGTATTCACATTCAGGCTCCACATTGCAGGGGTTTATTCATTTTTTATTTTTGTTGTTAAACCTGTTAAAAAAAAAAAAACAGAAGAACAGAAAAAACCCGAATGAGAAACCGACTTCAGCATCGCCATAAAAGCAAACAAACAAATAAAGACAGGAACATGAAAATAAAGCCGAGAAAATCACGAAAAAAGACACAAAATTTTCTGGAAAATCCGAACAAAAAAAAGATTTTGACAAAGCATTAACCTGAATGTACAAATCAATATGATAAAAAAAATTGTTTAAAAGAACTGAGAGTCCTGGGTGGTTGATGCCTTTTAATGGCTAACTGAAAAGATGGTAATAGCAGCTCCGGACTACTCAGGTCTCTTCATCAGGCTCAGTATAACACAAAATCTGAAGAGTCACATATTTATACACAACAGGACATAGAATAGTGCAGTAAATAAGACAAGTTATGTGAAGCAGAACGATCAGTATGGTAAGGGGACAATCAGTTGTTGCAGTAAATAATAATAATAATAATAATTTTATTCATTTATATAGCGCTATTAATTCCACAGCGCTTTACATACATTTGCAACACTGTCCCCATTGGGGCTCACAATCTAGAGTCCCTATCTGTATGTCTTTGGAGTGTGGGAGGAAACCGGAGTACCCGGAGGAAACCCACGCAAACACGGGGAGAACATACAAACTCCTTGCAGATGGTGTCCTTGGTGGGATTTGAACCCAGGACCCCAGCGCTGCAAGTCTGCAGTGCTAACCACTGAGCCACCGTGCCGCCCATATATTGGAGCAGTTCATAGATAAGGAGTGTGAAAGTTTTATTGTCCTCTGATTGAGGTCTGGTCCAGAGTTGTGATGCCCCCAGATGCTCTGAGGAGCACATTTCTTAATTGATGTAAAAAGACATAAATCCATGTGACCCCTTCATTCCTGCTCTGAATGTGTCACCGATCATCATACGTTTGTATTCCCAGACTCTTCTGTGTCTGTCGGTTTTGAAGTTTCCTTTCAATACCAGTAATTTCATGTCCATGATGCTGTGATCAGGGTTACAGAAATGTTTGGCCACAGGTAGATGTATCCTTTTTTTCTCTAATTGTGTAGCGATAAGAATTCATCCTTGTCCTGAGCTGTTGTCCTGTCTCCCCTACATACAGACCCCAGTTGGACATTTGGTACATATAATTAAGTACACCCCATTAGTTGTGGTGCAGCTGAAGGTCTCTGGGATCTTGTAGTCCTGATGTGATCTGGGAATCTTTATCTTGTCCGTTGTCAATATAAATGGACAGGTCTTACATTTTTTCTGGTTGCAGGGAAATGTTCCTGTTGTTGGAGAGGACAGGGAGCTTCTGACAATGATGCTTCTTAGATTTGGGGGCTGCCTAAAACACAGAAGTGGGGGGTCTGGAAAAATAGTTTTTAAATGGGCATCTCTTTGCAGTAATGGTTGTACTTTCTGTGCAGCTCCTCTTAACACCTCCAGATGTGGATTGTAGGTGATCACAAGAGGGATCCGGTTGTTTTCTTCTTTAGTTTTATAAAGTAGGAGATGGTTTCTTGATTTTCTGGTGGCTAACTGTTCAAATTGTTCCAGGATAGTCAAAATTATTCAAAGTGTAAACCAAACAAATCCCTTTAAAATTATTCTTTATTTCATAAATATTAAAAATTCCCAAGTGATTCACCCATACACATAATTACCATGGGGAATTTTATAAATATATATACAACCAAGATAGAATAGCCGTATTCTAGGAAGATATATAAATTCAATTGGTGGCAGAGGTCAGGATCTAGGATCTTACATTAAAGATACTCTTGCCCTATTGTACACTAACCCCTACCTACCAACGGAGGGTATGACGTCTTAGCTTAACTGGGCGCCCCTGTTCCTCGACGGCTATCCCTTAATTCCCCTGATAATTTGCCCTACCATATAAGGACAGAATATTACTCTAAACTATGCGGTACATCAAATTATTTATGGTTGGACAGGTGGACCTTTACATTTTATCTGAGAAAGCTATGTTCTGATTCAATATGCCAAAAGCTTTCCTCCTATGTTTAATCAGTAATGTTCCATATAATCATAAATTCTTACACCTTATAAAGGCCCATGATGACCAAATGCATATAATCACCCGCATAGGATAGACACAAATCCTGGAACAATGCCAGTATATCAACCACATATATCCTGGAACAATGCCAGTATATCAACCACATATAAATAACCTGATATCATTATTTACACAAGATTATTCACTTCCCTTTGTGTAGTGCATCCGCACTGCCTCAACGCGTTTCCGGATCCAGGATTTGTGTCTATCCTATGCGGGTGATTATATGCATTTGGTCATCATGGGCCTTTATAAGGTGTAAGAATTTATGATTATATGGAACATTACTGATTAAACATAGGAGGAAAGCTTTTCGCATATTGAATCAGAACATAGCTTTCTCAGATAAAATTTAAAGGTCCACCTGTCCAACCATAAATAATTTGATGTACCGCATAGTTTAGAGTAATATTCTGTCCTTATATGGTAGGGCAAATTATCAGGGGAATTAAGGGATAGCCGTCGAGGAACGGGGGCGGCCAGTTAAGCTAAGGTGTCATACCCTCCGTTGGTAGGTAGGGGTTAGTTATAGTGTGTACAATAGGGCAAGAGTATCTTTAATGTAAGATCCTAGATCCTGATCTCTGCCACCAATTGAATTTATATATCTTCCTAGAATACGGCTATTCTATCTTGGTTGTATATATACAGTGCCTAGCATTCAACCCCCTGCAGATTTAGCAGGTTTGATAAGATGCAAATAAGTTAGAGCCTTCAAACTTCAAACAAGAGCAGGATTTATTAACAGATGCATAAATCTTACAAACCAACAAGTTATGTTGCTCAGTTACATTTTAATAAATTTTCAACATAAAAGTGTGGGTCAATTATTATTCAACCCCTAGGTTTAATATTTTGTGGAATAACCCTTGTTTGCAATTACAGCTAATAATCGTCTTTTATAAGACCTGATCAGGCCGGCACAGGTCTCTGGAGTTATCTTGGCCCACTCCTCCATGCAGATCTTCTCCAAGTTATCTAGGTTCTTTGGGTGTCTCATGTGGACTTTAATCTTGAGCTCCTTCCACAAGTTTTCAATTGGGTTAAGGTCAGGAGACTGACTAGGCCACTGCAACACCTTGATTTTTTCCCTCTTGAACCAGGCCTTGGTTTTCTTGGCTGTGTGCTTTGGGTCGTTGTCTTGTTGGGAGATGAAATGACGACCCATCTTAAGATCCTTGATGGAGGAGCGGAGGTTCTTGGCCAAAATCTCCAGGTAGGCCGTGCTATCCATCTTCCCATGGATGCGGACCAGATGGCCAGGCCCCTTGGCTGAGAAACAGCCCTACAGCATGATGCTGCCACCACCATGCTTGACTGTAGGGATGGTATTCTTGGGGTCGTATGCAGTGCCATCCAGTCTCCAAATGTCACGTGTGTGGTTGGCACCAAAGATCTCGATCTTGGTCTCATCAGACCAGAGAACCTTGAACCAGTCTGTCTCAGAGTCCTCCAAGTGATCATGAGCAAACTGTAGACGAGCCTTGACATGACGCTTTGAAAGTAAAGGTACCTTACGGGCTCGTCTGGAACGGAGACCATTGCGGTGGAGTACGTTACTTATGGTATTGACTGAAACCAATGTCCCCACTGTCATGAGATCTTCCCGGAGCTCCTTCCTTCTTGTCCTTGGGTTAACCTTGACTCTTCGGACAAGCCTGGCCTCGGCATGGGAGGAAACTTTCAAAGGCTGTCCAGGCCGTGGAAGGCTAACAGTAGTTCCATAAGCCTTCCACTTCCGGATGATGCTCCCAACAGTGGAGACAGGTAGGCCCAACTCCTTGGTTTTGTACCCCTTGCCAGCCTTGTGACCCTCCACGATCTTGTCTCTGATGGCCTTGGAATGCTCCTTTGTCTTTCCCATGTTGACCATGTATGAGTGCTGTTCACAAGTTTGGGGAGGGTCTTAATTAGTCAGAAAAGGCTGGAAAAAGAGATAATTAATCCAAACATGTGAAGCTCATTGTTCTTTGTGCCTGAAATACTTCTTAAGGGTATGTGCGCACGTTGCTTTTTACCTGCTTTTTACCTGCTTTTTTGCTGCTTTTTCTTCTGCGCTGTTTAATGCCAAAATGGATGTGTTCTTCTATTCAAGCAAAGTCTATGGGAATTTGGGTTTCTTGTTCACACTATGTTGTTCAAAATGCTGCCTTTTTGTGGCAGAACTTTGGTCAAAAACTCAGCTTTGCAGTGCAAAACCCAAATGGCAAAAACAATTGACATGTTGCTTCTTTGAAAAGCTGAGTTTTTGACCAAAGTTCTGCCTCAAAAAGGCAGCATTTTGAACAACATAGTGTGAACAAGAAACCCAAATTCCCATAGACTTTGCTTGAATAGAAGAACACATCCATTTTGGCATTAAACAGCGCAGAAGAAAAAGCAGCAAAAAAGCAGGTAAAAAGCAGGTAAAAAGCAACGTGCGCACATACCCTAATACTTTAGGGGAACCAAACAGAATTCTGGTGGTTTGAGGGGTTGAATAATAAATGACCCTCTGAATAAACTTTTCACAATTTAAAAAAAAAAAAAAAGAAATAACATTCTTTTTTGCTGCAGTGCATTTCACAATTCCAGGTTGATCTACAGTCCAAATGTCACAATGCCAAGTTAATTCCGAATGTGTAAACCTGCTAAATCTGCAGGGGGTTGAATACTACTTGTAGGCACTGTATTTATAAAATTCCCCATGATAATTATGTGTATGGGTGAATCACTTGGGAATTTTTAATATTTATGAAATAAAGAATAATTTTAAAGGGATTTGTTTGATATTCTGGTGGCTCTTGTAATCTGGTTTACAATTGTTCTTGGGTGGTACCCTTGATTCAAAAAGGTCTTTCTGATGACCTCAAGGTGATTGTCTCTATCTGTAGTGTTGGAACATATCCGATTGTACCTGATGGCCTGACTGTACACTATAGAGTTTATGTGTTTTGGTTGAAAACTGGCCCATTTCAGGTATGTTGGACGGTCAATTGGCTTCTGGTACAGGGAGGTCTCTATTTCATTGTTCCGTAGTTTAATAATGTTGTCCAAGAAGTTTATTTCAATGCAGGAGTAGTTGAGTGTTAGGTTGATCGTGGGATGAAACTGACTAAAGTGTTTATGGAAGGTCTTCAGCTGCTGCTCCTCAGGCTCTGTCCAGATGATTAAAATATCGTCGATGTAACGGTAGTAGGCCAGAGGCCTGATAGGACAAGAGGATAAAAAGTCACTCTCAAGCTTGGCCATGAAAAGATTTGCATATCGTGGTGCCATTTTGCTTCCCATTGCTGTTCCAGTCTTCTGAAGAAGACTCCGGTAATACAAACGTATGACGACCGGTGACACATTCAGAGCTGGAATAAAGGTGTCACATGGATTTATGTCTTTTTACATCAATTAAGAAATGTGATCCTCGGAGCATCGGGGGGCATCACAGCCCGGACCAGACCTCAATCAGAGGACAATAAAACTTTCCCCCTCCTTATTTATGAACTGCTGCAATAATTACTGCCACAACTGATTGTCCCCTTGCCATACTGATAGTTCTGCTTCACATAACATTTCTTATTTACTGCTCCATTCTATGTCCTGTTGTGTATAAATATGTGACTCCTCAGATTTTGTGTTATACTGAGCCTGATGAAGAGACCTGAGTAGTCTTGAAAGCTGCTATTATTACCATCTTTTCAGTTAGCCATTAAAAGGCATCAACCAATGAGGACTTCAGTTCTTTAAAAACATTTTTTTTTTATCTCTATGGCTGAGTCTAGAATGTACGGGCTCCTATCAGGTTAGTGGGCGTGACCAGCTTGGTTGGGGGCATGACAATGTCTCCCTGTCTACTGTAATCATGCAAGAGGGGCCTCTCCCCCCCTCCTGTGGCTTCGCCTCCCCTGCACCCCCCCCTGTGGCTTTGCCCCCCCCTGCACCCTCCACCTGTGGCTTCGCCCCCCTGCACCCGCCTCCTGTGCCCCCCCCTGCACCCCTCTCCTGTGGCTTCGCCCCCCCCCCCTGCACCCTCCCATCCTGTGGCTTTGCCCCCCCTCTCCTGTGGCTTCGCCCCCCCCTGCACATCCCTCCTGTGGCTTTAGCCCCCTGCACCGCTCTCCTGTGGCTTCGTCCCCCCCCTGCACCCTTCCATCCTGTGGCTTGCCCCCCCTCTTGTGGCTTCTCCCTTGCCTCCTGTGGCTTTGCCCCCCATGCACCCACCATCTGGTGCTCTTACCCCAAGACCCCCGCTCCTATTATAATCACCTCAATGCCAACATGGACTTAGAGAAAAAAAGTTTATTCCCGCTGGAAACATCAGGCTGCATTTTGCACAAGCCCCATCACATGACAAGTTACGTCATACCTGTCAGGAACCAGTACATTCTAGCATCTACCTTATCTCTACTGGCTAACACGGTACAAAGATATATTTGACCTGTATCAAAACAATATGGAAATGAGCCGGTGATATATAGCGGGAAACTGGTCCTGAACTGGTTAAAGCTAAAAATAGCCAAGACATGAAGGGGTTAATAATAGTGACGACCCCAAAATAATGGAGACCCTGCACCTACCTCCACCTGCAGAGCCGCACACTAGATATATAATACCCTGCACCTACCTCCACCTGCAGAGCCGCACACTAGATATATAATACCCTGCACCTACCTCCACCTGCAGAGCCGCACACTAGATATATAATACCCTGCACCTACCTCCACCTGCAGAGCCGCACACTAGATATATAATACCCTGCACCTACCTCCACCTGCAGAGCCGCACACTAGATATATAATACCCTGCACCTACCTCCTCCTGCAGAGCCGCACACTAGATATATAATACCCTGCACCTACCTCCACCTGCAGAGCCGCACACTAGATATATAATACCCTGCACCTACCTCCACCTGCAGAGCCGCACACTAGATATATAATACCCTGCACCTACCTCCTCCTGCAGAGCCGCACACTAGATATATAATACCCTGCACCTACCTCCACCTGCAGAGCCGCACACTAGATATATAATACCCTGCACCTACCTCCACCTGCAGAGCCGCACACTAGATATATAATACCCTGCACCTACCTCCACCTGCAGAGCCGCACACTAGATATATAATACCCTGCACCTACCTCCACCTGCAGAGCCGCACACTAGATATATAATACCCTGCACCTACCTCCACCTGCAGAGCCGTACACTAGATATATAATACCCTGCACCTACCTCCACCTGCAGAGCCGCACACTAGATATATAATACCCTGCACCTACCTCCACCTGCAGAGCCGCACACTAGATATATAATACCCTGCACCTACCTCCACCTGCAGAGCCGCACACTAGATATATAATACCCTGCACCTACCTCCACCTGCAGAGCCGCACACTAGATATATAATACCCTGCACCTACCTCCACCTGCAGAGCCGCACACTAGATATATAATACCCTGCACCTACCTCCACCTGCAGAGCCGCACACTAGATATATAATACCCTGCACCTACCTCCACCTGCAGAGCCGTACACTAGATATATAATACCCTGCACCTACCTCCACCTGCAGAGCCGCACACTAGATATATAATACCCTGCACCTACCTCCACCTGCAGAGCCGCACACTAGATATATAATACCCTGCACCTACCTCCACCTGCAGAGCTGCACACTAGATATATAACACCCTGCACCTACCTCCACCTGCAGAGCCGCACACAGATATATAATACCCTGCACCTACCTCCACCTGCAGAGCCGCACACTAGATATATAATAACCTGCACCTACCTCCACCTGCAGAGCCGCACACTAGATATATAATACCCTGCACCTACCTCCTCCTGCAGAGCCGCACACTAGATATATAATACCCTGCACCTACCTCCACCTGCAGAGCCGCACACTAGATATATAATACCCTGCACCTACCTCCTCCTGCAGAGCCGCACACTAGATATATAATACCCTGCACCTACCTCCACCTGCAGAGCCGCACACAGATATATAATACCCTGCACCTACCTCCACCTGCAGAGCCGCACACTAGATATATAATACCCTGCACCTACCTCCACCTGCAGAGCCGCACACAGATATATAATACCCTGCACCTACCTCCACCTGCAGAGCCGCACACTAGATATATAATAACCTGCACCTACCTCCACCTGCAGAGCCGCACACTAGATATATAATACCCTGCACCTACCTCCTCCTGCAGAGCCGCACACTAGATATATAATACCCTGCACCTACCTCCACCTGCAGAGCCGCACACTAGATATATAATACCCTGCACCTACCTCCTCCTGCAGAGCCGCACACTAGATATATAATACCCTGCACCTACCTCCACCTGCAGAGCCGCACACTAGATATATAATACCCTGCACCTACCTCCACCTGCAGAGCCGCACACTAGATATATAATACCCTGCACCTACCTCCACCTGCAGAGCCGCACACTAGATATATAATACCCTGCACCTACCTCCACCTGCAGAGCCGCACACTAGATATATAATACCCTGCACCTACCTCCACCTGCAGAGCCGCACACTAGATATATAATACCCTGCACCTACCTCCACCTGCAGAGCCGCACACTAGATATATAATACCCTGCACCTACCTCCACCTGCAGAGCCGCACACTAGATATATAATACCCTGCACCTACCTCCACCTGCAGAGCCGCACACTAGATATATAATACCCTGCACCTACCTCCACCTGCAGAGCCGCACACTAGATATATAATACCCTGCACCTACCTCCACCTGCAGAGCCGCACACTAGATATATAATACCCTGCACCTACCTCCTCCTGCAGAGCCGCACACTAGATATATAATAACCTGCACCTACCTCCACCTGCAGAGCCGCACACTAGATATATAATACCCTGCACCTACCTCCACCTGCAGAGCCGCACACTAGATATATAATACCCTGCACCTACCTCCTCCTGCAGAGCCGCACACTAGATATATAATAACCTGCACCTACCTCCACCTGCAGAGCCGCACACTAGATATATAATACCCTGCACCTACCTCCTCCTGCAGAGCCGCACACTAGATATATGGCTGCTCTGTGCTTCCAGGACCTGTGATGATGTCACATGGAGGGGAGGAGTCAGGGGTCACATGATCAGCTCCTCAGTGTATGCAGGACTCTGCTGTGCTGGTTGTCATGGTGCTGGATGAGGGAAAGTTTATGTGTGGGGTCAGGGGACGTTTACAGTGTGGATGTAGCAGAGCCGTGTGTGTACGAGGTGTACGGAGCGGAGCCGTGTGTGTATGAGGTGTACGGAGCGGAGCCGCGTGTGCATGAGGTGTACGGAGCGTAGCCGTGTGTGTACGAGGTGTACGGAGCGGAGCCGTGTGTGTACGAGGTGTACGGAGCGGAGCCGTGTGTGTACGAGGTGTACGGAGCGGAGCCGTGTGCGTACGAGGTGTACGGAGCAGAGCCGTGTGCGTACGAGGTGTACGGAGCAGAGCCGTGTGCGTACGAGGTGTACGGAGCAGAGCCGTGTGCGTACGAGGTGTACGGAGCAGAGCCGTGTGCGTACGAGGTGTACGGAGCGGAGCCGCGTGCGTACGCGGTGTATGGAGCAGAGCCGTGTGCGTACGAGGTGTACGGAGCAGAGCCGTGTGCGTATGAGGTGTACGGAGCGGAGCCGCGTGCGTACGAGGTGTACGGAGCGGAGCCGTGTGTGTACGAGGTGTACGGAGCAGAGCCGTGTGCGTACGAGGTGTACGGAGCAGAGCCGTGTGCGTACGAGGTGTACGGAGCAGAGCCGTGTGCGTACGAGGTGTACGGAGCAGAGCCGTGTGCGTACGAGGTGTACGGAGCAGAGCCGTGTGCGTACGAGGTGTACGGAGCAGAGCCGTGTGCGTACGAGGTGTACGGAGCAGAGCCGTGTGCGTACGAGGTGTACGGAGCAGAGCCGTGTGCGTACGAGGTGTACGGAGCAGAGCCGTGTGTGTACGGAGCGGAGCTGGGTGTGTACGGAGTGGAGCTGTGTGTGTATGTGGCACCCCTGAGTACATCAGGGTTCCATAGAGTAGTGCATCCTTACCCAGGGTACAGGGCCTATGCCCCATGGTTCCAGGTTCCTAAGAAACCAGTGTCACTACCAACAGCACCAGAAATCCCAATGAACACCTCACATCATGACCTGTCAGACACACCAGTGGGTTGGTTTAGCTGGAAAAGGGCCTGTCCACCTAGGGGGTCTTCCAGATCAGAGCACAACATAAGTAATAACCTATACTAAAATGGATTTTATTTCTGTCCAACACTGATCACACATTTTCCCACTCCACATTTGTCCCCTGTTTGGCCCAGGAGTCCCACTTCTAGGGGGAGAGCGATTGCCGCCTTTCTCTGCACCATGATAGACATTTGGCTCATAGCGCAATGTCGGGCAAACACCTTCTTTCACAGAAGTAAATCTTGGAGAAAATCCCTCACAATAACTATTGCACGGACGCTGCAAAGATCTACAGATCTGGAATCTTCAGACTGTTAAGCCTGCTTTACACCTTTCAATTGCGTGTGCGATCTCGTGTGCGGTTTGTGCAATTTGTTGCATGAGCCGCACAATCGTTCAAAAGCTGTCACATGTACTTACCCGTCCATACGACCTCGATGTGGACGGCAAACATCCACTTCCTGGAATGGGAGGGACGTTCGGCGTCACATCGACGTCACACGGCAGCCGGCCAATAGAAGCGGAGGGGCGGAGATGAGCGGGACGTAAACATCCCGCCCACCTCCTTCCTTCCGCATTGCCGGCCGGGAGCCGCAGGATGCAGGTAAGCTGCAGTTCATCGTTCTCGGGGTGTCACACACTGCGATGTGGGCTACTCTGGGTATGATGAACAACCTGAAGTTCAATTTTTCAGAAATGAACGACGTGCGTGCGATGAACGTTTTTTCGTTCAATCACAATTGCACGCCGCTGTCACAAGCTACAACATACCTTACGATGCCGGATGTGCGTCACTTAAGACGTGAACCCGCCGACACATCGTAAGATATCTTGTAGCGTGTAAAGCTGCCTTAATCCTGATAAATGTGATTATCAAAGAGAAAATGTTCATTTTAATACATCATTCAGAGAATTTCGGAATTCAGAAAATGAAGAGGAGGAAGGAGAACCAATAAGAAGGATATGAGAAGATCTCCAATACAAAAGAAGAAAAAATGAACTTGACTATGAATGAATTTATGGATATTTTATGAGTGTGTCCCGCTCTGAGGAGACCTCTGGCGAGTCTGGGATCAGAAGGTCACAGCACCTTATTGTTCACAGGTCTACAACTTGATTTGAGTGAATCTAATTTCTTTTAGTGCTGTAGGGGTTAAGGATTCTTTTCAATCTGGCTATCCTTTGTAGCCTTAATCTCAGATACATCTCTTATGTGACCACTTCCGTTCAATATAAAAAGTCACGTGTCTTGCCATTTGATGCCAGTTATAGAGTCTAATTCTATGCTGACCTCTTTGGAAGGGGCCTGTGTCTGAAAGAAGCTGAGGAGTTGTGATTATTACTGCTGTGGTGTTTAGCTGCATTGGTACAGTTTTATATTGTTTTTGCTTTCTGTGTTTATTTTTCCTTTATCTCCTTTAGCTGTTGTGCTACTGCAGTGATGAGACTACTGCTGGCCGTCTCACTAGCCAGAGTGAATGAGTGCCTAGGCACGTGATAACGACAGGGGGGTGAAGGACCCGTGACATTATGGAGCATAGGGTATAGACACGGGTGAGTTGTCTCTTCTTCCTATCATCAGGACCTTCCTTTTTTACCATTTCCATTGTTACCCTGGTGTTATGCTGCACGCTAGGTTTCTGTACGCTCCGGCGTGACATAATGTTGTGGTTTTGATACCAACTGTCTTAACGGTTAAGCAGATCGGAGTCCTGCACAGATGGTTAAAGTTTGTCAGTGGCATTTTTTTGCTGATGATAGAAATGTTTCAAGTCAGACTTAAGGCCGCTTTACACGCTGCGATATCGGTACTGATATCGCTAGAGTGCGTACCCGCCCCCATCGGGTGTGCGATACGGGCAAATTGCTGCCCGTGGCGCACAAAATCGCGCGGACCCGTCACACTAGTTACCTGCCTAGCGACGTTGCTGTGACCGGCAAACCGCCTCCTTTCTAAGGGGGGCGGTTCGTTCAGCGTAACAGTGACGTCACAGCGACGTTACTAAGCGGCCGCCCAATAGAAACGGGGGGTGGAGATGAGCGGGACGTAACATCCCGCCCACCTCGTTCCTTCCTCATTGCGAGCGGCCGCAGGTAAGAGGAGGTTCCTCGTTCCTGCGGTGTCACACATAGCGATGTGTGCTGCCGCAGGAGCGACAAACTACATCGTACCTGCAGCAGCAACGATAATTGGGAATAGGGGGGCATGTCACCGATGAGCGATTTTGAATGTTTTTGCGACGATTCAAAATCGCTCATAGGTGTCACGCAACGACATCGCTAAAGCGGCCGGATGTGCGTCACAAATTCCGTGACCCCAACGAGATCGCATGAGCGATGTCGCAGCGTGTAAAGCGGCCTTTACTCTAGTAATAAATTTACGTGTAATTAATTTGAAGGATTCTCCTTCTCTGAACAGAAGGCCATTGTAATGCTAAACTAATTGGATGAGGATCGTAATTTGGAAGAATTGGTGGGGGATCATGATGTAAAACCAAAGGTCTGAAACCCTCATTATAATGCAGTAACATCTCGCGTACCATCATTACACATGTTCCAGAATATGATAGAAAAGGATCAGTTGGCTCTGCACCGTTACGTCTCCTCCAATAAAAATAAAATAGTATATAATTTAACAAGAAATCATTATATTGCCATCTGTAAACTAAAAAATAACAACTATTTGGTTATACGTAAGTCAGACAAGGCGGGATGCATATTGCTATTGGTGCCTCTTTATATAAAAAATGAGAATATGACATTTTGGAAAATAATACTACTTACCGTAGATTGCAATCAATCCAGCTGATGTCTTTTCTAAATCATTATACAATATGTTGGTTGGCGGTTGGTTCTCTTTAAGATTCCTTCCTCAAATGCTTCTATTTTGAGAAATGTAGAAAGGATCCATAGTTGTAATCCCATAGTGTATGGCAGGGGTGGGGAACCTTTTTTCTGTCGGGGGCCATTTGGAAATTTCTACCAACCTTCGGGGGCCGCACAAAATTATCAATGTTTAAATGACCCTGCTATATTGGGTGAAGCAATTAATTAACTGGGGGCATGGGGCTGGGGGCACAGACACCACACGCGGGGCTGGGGGCACAGACACCACACGCGGGGCTGGGGGCACAGACACCACACGCGGGGCTGGGGGCACAGACACCACACGCGGGGCTGGGGGCACAGACACCACACGCGGGGCTGGGGGCACAGACACCACACGCGGGGCTGGGGGCACAGACACCACACGCGGGGCTGGGAGCACAGACACCACACGCGGGGCTGGGGGCACAGACACCACACGCGGGGCTGGGGGCACAGACACCACACGCGGGGCTGGGGGCACAGACACCACACGCGGGGCTGGGGGCACAGACACCACACGCGGGGCTGGGGGCACAGACACCACACGCGGGGCTGGGGGCACAGACACCACACGCGGGGCTGGGGGCACAGACATCACTGTGGGGAGGCACAGACATCACTGTGGGGAAGGCACAGACATCACTGTGGGGAAGGCACAGACATCACTGTGGGGAAGGCACAGACATCACTGTGGGGAAGGCACAGACATCACTGTGGGGAAGGCACAGACATCACTGTGGGGAAGGCACAGACATCACTGTGGGGAAGGCACAGACATCACTGTGGGGAAGGCACAGACATCACTGTGGGGAGGCACAGACATCACTGTGGGGAAGGCACAGACATCACTGTGGGGAAGGCACAGACATCACTGTGGGGAAGGCACAGACATCACTGTGGGGAAGGCACAGACATCACTGTGGGGAAGGCACAGACATCACTGTGGGGAAGGCACAGACATCACTGTGGGGAAGGCACAGACATCACTGTGGGGAAGGCACAGACATCACTGTGGGGAAGGCACAGACATCACTGTGGGGAAGGCACAGACATCACTGTGGGGAAGGCACAGACATCACTGTGGGGAAGGCACAGACATCACTGTGGGGAAGGCACAGACATCACTGTGGGGAAGGCACAGACATCACTGTGGGGAAGGCACAGACATCACTGTGGGGAAGGCACAGACATCACTGTGGGGAAGGCACAGACATCACTGGGGGGGAGGCACAGACATCACTGGGGGGGAGGCACAGACATCACTGGGGGGGAGGCACAGACATCACTGGGGGGGAGGCACAGACATCACTGGGGGGAGGCACAGACATCACTGGGGGGGAGGCACAGACATCACTGGGGGGGAGGCACAGACATCACTGGGGGGGAGGCACAGACATCACTGTGGGGAAGGCACAGACATCACTGAGGGGAGGCACAGACATCACTGAGGGGAGGCACAGACATCACTGAGGGGAGGCACAGACATCACTGAGGGGAGGCACAGACATCACTGAGGGGAGGCACAGACATCACTGAGGGGAGGCACAGACATCACTGAGGGGAGGCACAGACATCACTGTGGGGAGGCACAGACATCACTGTGGGGAGGCACAGACATCACTGGGGGGGAGGCACAGACATCACTGGGGGGGAGGCACAGACATCACTGGGGGGGAGGCACAGACATCACTGGGGGGGAGGCACAGACATCACTGGGGGGGGCTGCACAGACATCACTGGGGGGGGCTGCACAGACATCACTGGGGGGGCTGCACAGACATCACTGGGGGGGCTGCACACACGACTGGGGGGGCTGCACACACGACTGGGGGGCCTGCACACAGGACTGGGGGGCCTGCACACAGGACTGGGGGGCCTGCACACAGGACTGGGGGGGTGCACACAGGACTGGGGGGTGCACACAGGACTGGGGGGGTGCACACAGGACTGGGGGGGTGCACACAGGACTGGGGGGGTGCACACAGGACTGGGGGGTGCACACAGGACTGGGGGGGTGCACACAGGACTGAGGGGGTGCACACAGGACTGAGGGGGTGCACACAGGACTGAGGGGGTGCACACAGGACTGAGGGGGTGCACACAGGACTGAGGAGGTGCACACAGGACTGAGGGGGTGCACACAGGACTGGGTGATGGGCAGCACATAGGATTGTGTGGGGGTGCACACAGGACATTGGGGGGCTGCACACAGGACTGGGGGACGGGTGCACACAGGACTGGGGGGGCTGCACACAGGACTGGGGGGGCTGCACACAGGACTGGGGGGGGGCTGCACACAGGACTGGGGGGGGCTGCACACAGGACTGGGGGGGTTGCACACAGGACTGGGGGGGGCTGCACACAGGACTGGGGGGGCTGCACACAGGACTGGGGGGGGCTGCACACAGGACTGGGGGGGCTGCACACAGGACTGGGGGGGGCTGCACACAGGACTGGGGGGGTGCACACAGGACTGGGGGGGTGCACACAGGACTGGGGGGGTGCACACAGGACTGGGGGGGTGCACACAGGACTGGGTGATGGGCTGCACATAGGATTGTGTGGGGGTGCACACAGGACATTGGGGGGCTGCACACAGGACTGGGGGAGGGGTGCACACAGGATTGGGGGGGTGCAAACAGGACTACTGGGTGATGGGCTGCACACAGGACATTGGGGGGGCTGCACACAGGACTGGGGGAGGGGTGCACACAGGACATTGGGGGCCACACTGCGCTGAGAGTTTCATGCAACTCTGGGGGAGAAGGTTTACAGAACTGGTGTGGGGAGGCACAAAGCATTGGGCAGGGCATATAGCAGCAGAGGGTCGGCGCTGGACTCACAGCAGCATTGCACTCACATCACCGGAGTGCAGGAGCCGGACACTGCATCAGAAGGAGAAGGCAGGCACTGATCTCTCCGGAGGGCAGGGGGCGGACACACAAGGCAGGAAGCTGAGGCTGCTGTGGACCCGCCCACAATTGGCACTGGCCGACGGAAGAACACATTGCAGCACAAACAGCAATGTGTGGATTTAAAGGGCCGGCGGCAGCAAACCGCGGTGACAGCACCAGCACTGCCTCCCCCGGGAATCTGCCAGGGGGCCACATAAAAGGTCATAGCGGGCCGCATGCGGCCCGCGGGCCGGAGGTTCCCCACCCCTGGTGTATGGGGTTGGAGAGAATATTCTGAGCTTCCTTATATGTTTTGGATGACTATTCCATCCCCCTTGTTGGCTTATAGAGTTACTATATCTGAATCATTGCAAAATAATTTTAGAACATCATTTTCTTTTCCATTTAGGTTATTTTGGGAGTGTAATATTTCTGATTTTATTGAACTCTTCGAGCACCAAGATGAGGAAAGTGTCCAAAAAATGACCTTTGCTTTCAACGGAATAAAAGCTCAATTTTGGAAAACATCAAAATGTAGTCTTGTGTCATATAGAAATTACAAAATCCATAAAGACTCAACAAGACCCCTATACAGCTGACCCTCTCCTTTGGAAACAGGTAATTAAAGAGAATCCGCTAGCAGATGTGAAGCCAATCTCAGCTTGAATTTACAAGAATGCAGAAAAGGACAGATTTATGAATGGTAGAGTTAAGAGCAGCAGTTGTGGGGGGGCGTGTCCTGACATGGAAGCGTGAGGACGCTGGATCCCAGAGCTCCTGCGCCCACAGCCTAATTCTATTATATCCTGCAGCCCCCACTTACCCAGGATGGCCCCCAAGAAGAGACCGGGGGTAGTGCCCGCTTCTGCCTCCCCGGTGACGAGTCAGAGACCCCAGGGGAGCCTGACAAGGTTCCTGACGGCGCCGGGCTCTGAACCTCCGCAGGCGGCCCGGAGCAAGATGGCGCCGGCGGGCGCGTGGCGTCCTCCAGCGGGGGATTCCCCAGGAGCCGCTCGGCATTCTCCCACAGCCTGTGCAGCAGTGCAGGGGATCAGCGGTGCAGAGAAACGGAGGACAGAGGCGGCGGTGGTACTGGACGGAGCGGGCCCAGGTACAGAGGACTGGAGGAGGGGGGAGGCTGCTCAGCCTGCCTCGCAGCACGCTGCTGTGGATAGTGAGGGGGCCCTGAGGGGATCACCAGACCCGGGGATACCTGCCATGCTCTGCACACAGGGGACCCCCCCCGCTCACGGGGCACACGGAACCTCAGGCTATACTAAACAACATGCATGCTGGCCCCCCACAGGGGGACATACAAGCCCTGAGAGAGCTTATTTTGGCCCTCCCCAGCAAGAAAGATCTGGAGGACGTTGTAGCTAGAATTGAATCCTCCCAGCAGATGGCGCTGTCTGCCTTGAGGGAGGAAATGGTGGTACTGGAGGACAGAATTGAGGCCACAGAGCAGGCTCAGGAGTCCCTGGAGAGCAGAATGGAGAGGATTGAGAGAGACTGTGAGTCATCCAATGCCCGCATCAGAGACCTTGCCCTGCTCTTGGATGATCAAGAGAACAGGGGCAGAAGAAATAATATCAGACTGAAGGGTATACCGGAGGACTGGCCCCAGGAACTCCTGCGTACTAAAGTCTTAAACATCTTCAACCGGGTCACTGATCGCCCCTTGGAGGCTACCTACCTCTTCGACAGAATTGACAGAGTCGCAAGGCCGGGCCCTAGATCAGTCCCCTCCTCTAGAGATGTACTATGTCGTTTGCACTATTATGGAGATAGAGAAAGGATCCTACAGGGAGCTTGGTCATATGGACCGGTGGAGATGGATGGGGCCATGGTGAAGTTATTTCCTGATGTCTCCAGCCGCACACTATATATGAGACGCCTGCTTCATCCTCTCCTGCTTGGCATCAAAGAAGCAAACGCCTCATATAGATGGGGCCATCCCTTCCATTTGATAGTACGCAAGGGGGACTCCGTGTTTTTGCTGAGGAGGCACTCAGAGCTTCCTAATCTTTTTGCCTTCCTGGGAATACCAGACTGCTCAATTCCGGACTGGTTGGAGTGGGAACCCCAGGCACCCCCGGGGTCGCGGAGGAGGAACGGAGGCACCCGTTCTGCTCAAAGCGGTGTCCCTTGAGGGACTTGGCATGTACCGGATGCTGCTGGGAGGAAGGAGTGGACCAAGATGTGAGACGGAGGTGCTTTCGACGGGAGACGGAGTCAAAGAACGGGGAGCTGGGGGGCTCTCTTTCGTCTCTACGACTCCTAAGCAGGAGTCCTGGCCTTGGGTTACTTTTCTCTGGACATAGTTTATTGTCTAAAGTTTTTGAAAATTCTATTTCTATGGCAATGTCTAGTTTAGGTTCGGGGGTGGGGGGGGGATGTTTTTCTTTACCGAGTTCATCCTGGGTGGTGGGGTGTGTGGGTGGTTAACCGGCTGACCCTTCCTCTCCGTCGGGGAGAGGGGTCATTTAGTGCTAATAAGAGGGTCGCGGGTCTGCGCTCTGGTTGCATGTCAGTTCTTGTCCCTATCTTTTCCTTAGTAGTCCCTGGGCTGGTCCCTGGTACTGCGAGCGGCAGTCCTGCTGCTTTTCCACTTTCTTGTTCTCTTCTCTGAACTTTTTGCCTTTCTCTCTTCCCCCTGCTAAAGGGTCTCAGCTACTTCCTACTTTTTCTACCCCTCCTCTCTTTTTACCAGCTTTCCCTCTCTTTTTTTTTTTTTTTTTCTCCTTCCCCCTTCCCCTCTTCTTTCTTGGTTTGCTCCTCTAGGGTCTCGCGACAGAGAATGGCGAAACAGAGGCAGGCCGAACTGCGGGTGGGCTCACTGAATGTCAAGGGCCTTCATAGCCCGGAGAAACGGTCTATCCTGCTGAACCTTCTTTGGAAAAACCGAATCCAGGTAGCCTTCCTCCAAGAGACACATTACTGTGAAGCTAAACCTTACAGACTCTCGGACAGAAGGTACCCCATTGTGCACCACTCACCCTCCCCTGATCCTAGATCTAGGGGAACGAGCATCCTCATGTCCAGTACGCTCCCTTGGGAATTGTTAGACTCTCAGACAGACGACCTGGGTAGGCTTATGATGCTCAAGGGACGCATAGCTACTCAGATATTCACATTCGTGGCAGTATACTTGCCTAATGCGGGCCAATGTCCCACCTTGTTGCGGTACCTTGAGAAGATAGAGGAATTCTCGGAGGGCACTCTGGTTCTCGGGGGTGACTTTAATGTAGTGTTGGAACCGTTGAGAGACAGTTCAAAAGGGGTGTCCGGTATGCCACACATGACGCTGCGGCGGATGAGACGGGGACTACATGACCACCAACTGATAGACACTTGGCGATTGCTGCACCCATCAGACAAAGACT
Source organism: Anomaloglossus baeobatrachus (assembly GCF_048569485.1). Classification (NCBI taxonomy): domain Eukaryota; kingdom Metazoa; phylum Chordata; class Amphibia; order Anura; family Aromobatidae; genus Anomaloglossus; species Anomaloglossus baeobatrachus. Next base: position 180,061 of record NW_027441799.1, on the reverse strand, counting down.
TTTCATTTTATTCTGCAGCGCACGACTGCTATTCTAGGTTGGACCTCTTTTTTATTAAACATGGGGACCTACACTCTCTAGTGGATGCTTCAATTGAGTGCATATCTTTCTCTGATCACGCGCTGATCACGGTCACTCTGTCCCTTGAATGTCCCATCGGGAGGCAGGGTCAGTGGATATTGAACACCTCGCTACTCAATGAGCCGGTGACAATGCAAGAAATAAGGGAGGCCCTGACGGAATACTTTGACTGTAGTGGGGGGGAGGGGATGTCCCCCAACATTGTTTGGGAAGCTCACAAATGTGTTGTGAGGGGATTATTCATTAAACATGGGGCCCGTCTGAAAAGGGAACGGGAAGCTGAGGTTACATCTCTCCTAGCAGACATAAGGGAGTGGGAAGCAGTACATAAGGGGTCTCTGGGAGGGAACGTGGGCGTCAATCTGGCCAGGAAGAGGGAGGAACTCAGGTCCCTGTTATATCAAAAGGCCAAGGGAGTGCTAGCTAAGTGCAGGCGGCATTTCTATGAATATGGCAATAAAAGTGGCAGGACCCTGGCTAGGGCCCTCCGGATCCAGAGGGCGAGGGGCTATGTTCCTAGAGTGCACATTTCTGGCGACAGGTGGGCCACTCTTCCGAAAGACATTGCCTCCGCCTTTAAAGACTTTTACTCCTCTCTCTACTCAATAGATGGGGGGCGGTCGGAGAGGGCCAGGACGGAACTACGGCAGCGTATCCAGAAGTACATTTCAAACTCCGGTTTGAAACACCTTAAACCGGAGGATGCGGACGCCATGGAAAGACCCATTTCAGAGGAGGAGTACTGGGCTGCAATTAAAAATTCCCCTACTGGTAAGGCCCCTGGTCCGGATGGCTTCCCCCTGCTTTACTACAAAAAGATGGGCTCCATGCTGCTCCCCCCATTTCTCTCGGCCTTTAACAATATCTCACTCTCCGAAAAAAGTCCACTTGCCGAGAGACTCTCTGGCCGCTAATATAGTAGTCATTCCTAAAGAGGGTAAAGACCCTACCTCTTGTTCTAGTTACCGACCCATCTCCCTCCTCAACACAGACTTGAAGCTCTTCACCAGAATATTATCAGAGAGACTCTCTCCATTGCTGGGGGAGATTGTCCACCCTGACCAGGCTGGGTTCATGATGGGAAGGGAAGCGAGGGACAACACCACTAAGGCGCTGAACTTAATCCACAGGGCTAATTCGGAAGGGTTGCCCCTGATGCTCTTGTCGACCGACGCAGAAAAAGCGTTCGACAGAGTCAATTGGATATTCATGGAGGAGGTTCTGCGGGAGGTGGGGTTGGGGAGGATGATGCTCAGGTGGATATGCTCTCTGTATAGCAACCCCTCTGCCGCGGTCAGGGTGAACGGTCTCCTTTCAGATAGATTTTCCATTCTTAACGGCACAAGGCAGGGATGCCCCCTCTCACCCCTGATCTTTATCCTGACCCTGGAACCCCTGCTTAGCCGAATTAGAGGTAACATTGACATTTCTGGCCCTACAGTTGCGGGTTCCACCTACAAAATCGCGGCGTACGCGGACGATTTACTTTTCTTTATTACCAACCCTCGGGTCTCCCTGCCCAATTTACTGAGAGAGCTGGAAACATACTCCTCTCTTTCTAATTTTAGAATTAACATGTCAAAATCGGAGGCTATGAATGTATCTCTCCCCCAAGATCATGTTATTTCGCTTCAATCTGCGTTCGGGTTTAAGTGGGCTAATCACTCTCTGAGGTACCTGGGGGTCCAGCTGGCAGCGGACAATAGCCAACTATATAAGCTGAACTATCTCCCTCTCCTGCAGTCCATTAGAACAGACTGCGCAAACTGGGCGAGGGGTCTTTTCACATGGTTTGGGAGGTGTGCAATATTGAAGATGAATATATTACCACGACTTCTTTACCTCTTCCAGGCCCTGCCAATTAAGATCCCGAGCTCTTTTTTCAAGGAATTGGCCTCACTATATACTAAATTTATCTGGGCGAATAAGCCGGCGAGACTTTCCCGTTCCCTATTGTGCAGACCTAAGCGTAGGGGAGGGCTGGGAATACCTGATATGAAAAAATATTACTGGGCCACACATATGGTTAGGGTTCTGGACTGGTGCCGTCACTCTAGGATGAAACCATGGGTCGCCCTGGAACAGAGCTTCTCGGAGGTACATTTACTGGCCATGCCTTGGGTCGGGAGTTTTTTCCCGGCTTCTCTGAGATCTCACCCCACCATTGGCGCTACTCTGGAATGCTGTTCGAGGGGAGAGGTTCGGCGCCTCCTCCTGCCGTTGCCTTCCCCCATGTCACCAATTATAGGAGATCCGGATTTCCGTCCTGGCCTCTCGGACCCAGTTTTTCGGAGTTGGGTACAGGGGGGCAGATTCAGAGCTTACCAGATGGGAGAGGAGGGTGACTGGCTATCTCTTTCGGATATATGTGGTCTCCTGCCTCCGGACCCCCTGGGGAGGTGGAGGGCCATGCAGTTGAGGCATTTCTTGAGCTCCCTTCCCTGCTTCGCCCGGTATGCTGGGCCTCTCACAAGATTCGAAAAATTGTGCTTGGGAGAGGGGGCCCTGCGGCACTCACTTTCCATGGCATACAATTTGCTATCAGACCCAGGAGATTTGCCCACCCCGGTTTATTTGCGGCAGTGGGAAAGGGACCTTGGGATGGCCCTATCAGACACGCAACGAAACAACGTCCTAATGATGGCACATAAAACTTCGATCAGTTCCAGAATGTTGGAGGCCAACTTCAAACTGCTGACTAGGTGGTATAGAGTCCCGACCAGACTTCATAGGATATTCCCCTCAGTCGATCCCGTTTGCTGGAGGTGTGGCTCGGGGGAGGGTGATTACGTGCACATCTTTTGGTCTTGCCCTTCCTTGCAACGGTTTTGGTCAGGAGTGAGGGAGGTAATTAGACTGGTGACCGGCACGGCTGAGACATTGGGTCCGGAACTGTTTATCTTACAGCTTTCGGAACTCCCGGCTCATAGATACAAGCGTTCTTTGCTTAGATTTCTGGTAATGGCCGCCAGGTCGTGCATCCCGCTTGGCTGGAAGTCTTCTACCCCCCCACACTGGCACAGTGGGTTTCAAGGGTTAACGACCTAAGGCACATGGAGGACCTGACATCCTCTCTCAATGACAGTCAGGAAGGTTTTCGTAGGACCTGGTTCCCATGGTTGGAGTTCACTTACTCGGCGGATTACGCCAGATTACTCGCTGCTCCACGGCTGCTGTGAGGCTCTGGAGGAGCACTCTCCCCCCCCCTCCCCCCCCCCCCCTTTTTTTTTTTTTTTTTTTTTTCTTCTTTCTCCTCTCTTCTCTTGCTTTCCCTTCCTCTCACTTCTTTGTCCCCTATCTTCTCCTATTCTCCCCTCCCCTTCATTCCCCTTTCTTCCTCTTTCTCTTATCCTGTTCTAAATTCTTTTGGGCTTTGCTCTCTCTTTCTATGTTCTGTATTCTACCCTTGTTGGGTTGGTTCATAAAAGGATTAAACTGGGCCTGACTCGAGCAGTTGCAGTAACTAGATATGTACAGGGGAGAGGAAGGGTGGGCTACATGTCAATGTTAAATATTTGAAATCTGTTATTCTGCTCTTTGTGGAGCAGTTGTTATTTTGTATGTTCTCGAGTCGGTCTTTAAAATAAAGAATTTAAAAAAAAAAAAAAAAAGAGCAGCAGTTGTACTGAAAAATAGCAGATAAGTTCAAATAATTTGTTTACCCTTATAGAAAATACAAAGTAAGTTATAATGAACTGTATTGATATAATAGATATGAAAGTCATATGTTCGAATTTGTGATAAAACAGAGAATGCAAAGCATCGTTTCACATCATTGGGTGATGGCCGGGGTCTCACCCAATAGATATGGACCACATAGATGAAAATATCTATGCAATGTCTCCTATCTATGAACAGATAAAATCGTGACAGGAAAGATGCCAGAATATATCCCCCCTGGGACCTCCAGGGATGGAGATATTGTAAAAGTTGGGAATCTTATCATTTTCTAAGATTTAGACACATCCTATCGTTATCTGAAGTCCAGCCTTTTATGAGTCACCAGAGGGGAGGTATGTGGGTGTAACTTGTGTTAATAAAAAGCTGATGCCAATTATGATCCTTGTTCAATGAAAGGAACATTGCTGTGTGGGATTGTTCCACGTTCCTTTGGAGTCTTTTCCTCCAAAAATCTGAAGGAATTTCTGTGACCCAGGTTCATTTTTTATTCCCTTTTATTTTATGTAATTGTATATACTGTATTGTGTTCCCCTTTGCATCATCTTTTGTATATTTTTATAAATACTGCCTACTTTTCAGATTAAAGATATAACATTTAATAGCGTATGGCTTTGGGATGTGGTTTATAGATTAACCCCTTCAGCCCCCAGCCTGTTTTCACCTTAAAGACCAGGCCACTTTTTGCAATTCTGACCAGTGTGACTTTGACAGGTTATAATTCTGGAAATCTTCAACAGATCCCGGCAATTCTGACATTGTTTTTTCGAGACATATTGTACTTCATGTCAGTGATAAATTTAGGTCAATATTTTTTGCATTTGTGAAAACTTTGGAAATTTGGCGAAACGTTTGAAAAATTCGCAATTTTCAAAATTTGAAATTTTATGTCCATAAATCTGAGAGATATGTCACACAATATAGTTACTAAATAACATTTCCCACTTGTCTACTTTACACCAGCGCAATTTTCGAAACAAAGTCTTTTTTCGTTATGAAGTTAGAAGGGTTCAAAGTTCATCAGCAATTTCTCATTTTTCCAACAAAATGTACAAAAAAAATGTTTACCACATTTGGAGTGACTTTGAGAGGCCTAGGTGACAGAAAATAACCAAACTTGACCCCATTCTAAAATCTGTACCCCTCACACTGCTCAAAACTACATCCAAGAAGTTTATTAACCCTTTAGGAGCTTCACAGCAACCAAAGCAATGTGGAAGGAAAAAATGAAAATTTTACTTTTTTACACAAAAATGTTAGTTTAGCCATAAAATGTAGCATTTTCACAAGGGTATCAGGAAAAAATGCACCATAAAATTGATTGTGCAATTTCTACTGAGTACACCGATATCTCATATGTGGTGGAAATCAATTGTTTGGGTGCACGGCAAGGCTCGGAAGGGAAGGAGCATCATTTGAATTTTTGAAAGCAAAATTGTCTGGAATAATTAGCAGATGCGATGTTGCGTTTGGAGACCCCTTTAGGTGCCTAAACAATGTAGCTCCCCCACAAGTGACCCCATTTTTGAAATTAGACCCCTCATGGAATTTATCTAGATGTTTAGTGAGCACTTTGAACCTCTGGGGGCTTCACAAAAGTTAATAACTTTGAGCTGTCAAAATAAAAAAAAAAAACAAATTACCACGAAATTGTTACTTCAACCAGGTAGCTTTTTTTTCACAAGGGTATCAGGAAAAATTGCAACATAAAATGTATTGTGCATTTTCTTCTGAGTACACAGATACCTCATATGTGGTGGAAATCAAATGTTTGGGCGCACGGCAGGGCTTGGAAGGCAAGGAGCGTCATTTGACTTTTCAAACGCAAAATTGTCTGGAATCATTAGCGGATGTCATGTTGTGTTTGGAGACCCCCTGAGGTGCCTAAACAATGGAGCTCCCCACAAGTGACCCCATTTTGGAAACTAGAGCCCTCATGGAATTTATCTAGATGTTTAGTGAACACTTTGAACCCCTGGAGGCTTCACAAAAGGTTAGAATGTTCAGCCGTGAAAATATATATATATATATTTTTTTTACCACAAAATAGTTATTTCAACCGGGTAGTTTTTTTTTCCACAAGGGTATCAGGAAAAAATGCACTATAAAATGTATTGTGCAATTTCTTCTGAGTACACAGATACCTCATATGTGGTGGAAAGTAATTGTTTGGGTACATGGCAGGGCTCAGAAGAGAAGGAGCGCCATTTCACAGCAAAATTGGTTGGAATTATTAGCGGACGCCATGTTGCGTTTGGAAACCCCCTGAGGTGCCTAAACAATGGAGCTCCCCCACAAGTGACCTCATTTTGGAAACTAGACCCTCCCCATGGCATAAATCTAGATGGGTAATGAGCACTTTGAACCCTCACGTCCTTCATACATTGAGCCATAAAAACAAAAAAGTCCTTTTTTTGCAACAAAAATGTTATTTTAGGCTCAATTTTTTAATTTTTACAGGGGTAACAGGATAAAATGGACAGCAAAATTGTTGGGCAATTTGTCCTGAGTACACTGATACCTCATATGTGGCAAAAAACCACTGTTTGGGCGCACGGCAGATCTCCAAAGGGAAGGAGCATCATTTGACTTTTTAAATGGAAAATTAGCTGGTACTGTTAACCGCACCATGTTGCGTTTGGAGATCCCTCTGATGTGCCGAAAACAGTGGAGCTTCCCCACATGTGACCCAATTTTGGAAACTAGACCCCCCCATACAAAAAAATTTGTTTGGCGAAATAAAAAATACAGACGTTAGTAAAACAAAATAAAAAATGAGCACCTGCAACTGACACTAAGGCAAGTGCCACACGTGAGAGCGATGCACGAATCTCTAATCACATCATCCAGCACAGCAACACACTCCTGTCTGAAAGAGAGCGACCATGCCGGATGATGCGATGCGAGACTCATGCATCGATCTCATGTGTGGCACTGGGCTGACCCTTACAATATTCAGTAAAAAATACTGTAGTTGACGATTACTACAGTATAATTTTACTGGCCCTAAACTAAGTTTATTTGTATTTCTTTCTTAGTTTACAGGAAAAAAAATCAGGACGCACGCACGGATGTGCTGCAAAAGGGGGGGGGGGACTAGGTGAGCTGGAAAAAAGGATGGATGGAGGATGGAAGAGGGCGCAACGGATGCAGGAGTGGCGGTGGATGGGGGGGATGGTGGAAGGGGAGTGAGATGTGAGATTGGGGATAGCTACCTTACAGGATGGATCTAGGCAGCAGGATCACAGCAGATGGAGAAGGCAGCAGATGGAGGAGGGAGCAGATCCGAGAGGGGGCAGCAAATGAAGAGGATGGGAGAGCGCGGGCAGCAGATCGGGGAGGGGCGCAGCGGCTGATGGAGTGCAACGGCAGATGCAGGGGGGCAGTGGCAGATGCAGGGGGGGCAGTGGCAGATGCAGGGGGGGCAGTGGCAGATGCAGGGGGGCAGTGGCAGATGCAGGGGGCAGTAGCAGATGCAAGGGGGCAGTGGCAGATGCAGGGGGGCAGTGGCAGATGCAGGGGGGCAGTGGCTGATGGGGGACAGTGCGGGAGCAGATGCAGGGGGAACGGCGGCAGATGCAGGGGGGGGCGGTAGATGCAGGGGTGGCGGCGGCAGATGCAGGGGGGGCGACGGCAGATGCAGGGGGGGCAGCAGAAGGAGCAGTGCAGCGGCAATGCAGGGGCAGAGCAGAGCAGGGGCGGAGGAGAGCAGCGGCGAAGGAGATGGAGGGCGGCAGATGATCTGGGGCAGTGGCTGCAGCGGTGGATGATCAGGAACAGCAGTGGATCGGGGGCAGTGACTTACCGATAGTCACCCACCCTCAGGGATCATTCTCCTCAGCTTCCACAGACGGGCATGCTGAGGAGAGCGATCACCTACAGATCTCCGACCCCAGATCCACGCTAATTAGAGAGATCGGTCACAAGGCCCATCTCTCCAATCAGAGCTGGGGGAGGGTGCAGCAAAGGTCACCCAGCTCCAGCCAATGATCAGTACTACAGCTGCAGTGATCATAGCTGGATTTCAATGATTCAGCCATTTTCAATGACTGAAACATTACACTGGCTGTGATTGGCTGTGCGTCGTTTGTCAGCCAATCACAGCCTCCATAGGTCCAGGGAGGAGACACCACCCCTCTTGAGGTCAGGTACAGGTCCTTTCCTTCCCGAATATATATATCCGGCATGGGGCTTTAAGTACCAGGGCACCATGACGGATGTATCCGTCAAAGGTCGTGAAGGGGTTAAGAGGAATAAAGCTACCTCAAACGGGTGTCCAATCGACCTTGATAAGCAGAGACTGATTCAAGCGATGTGTCACTTACTTGGCTGCTTGCTGAAGTTTTTATAAAAATCATTTTTATCTGCTTAATATCTACCATTTCTCGAAATGCTGCTGTGTATAACCCCACTCACACCACTGATTGGCAGCTGTCTACAATGAGCATAGACAGGAAGCTGCCAATCAGGGGTGGGGGCAGGGTTATACAGAGCTTATAGAGATAGTCCTTAGGTGTCCGGCAATAGAAGGTCACAGCGTTTCGCTGCGCAACATGGTTCCTAACTTTCTATTGTTGCTGCTGTCAGTATTCAGTGTACTAGGTAGCTCCTCTGTTGGGTTTTTATCCTTTTCCCTTTAGGACCCAAGGGAGCTCCTTTTCCTTCAGCTGCTAATCATCTGTATTTCCCCTTAAATACTCATTTTCTCTGGACTTGTGCCTTACATTATCCTGATGTTTAATTAAGGGGCAAACATTTAGTGACAGAATCCCATTAAATTCACAAAACCCCAGCATAGGTATCATAAATGTTACTTGCTCTTCACAAAGAGATAGACCTCTTTCAGTTCTGGTCTCTTCTACACCCATATTATAAACTGTAATAAAGGTTTGTGGGCAGAGATGAGCGAATCTAAATAGTAAAGTTCAGTGTTCATATAAAACGCTGATTTTATAGAAAAATCAGTGTTAGAATTTAGAGTTTTGGTGCTTTATGTATCCTAACTACTCGATATAGTATCGGTGTGCTCGGGTATGCTCGGTGTTCGGCCCAGTGCGAGCCGCTTGCAGTGGTTGAACGGCTTTCACTGGGGGTAAAAACATCGTTATAGAATGTAGTGTGTAAAAGAGAAAAATCCGCCCTCCCTTCCCCGGAAATACTGTTTACGGCCGGTTGCATGTGGGCGAAAACTCAAACTGTCCAATGAATGAATTCTAATGGGGTTCAGGTCAAGTCCAGGTCCCGAACTGAACCTTATCTAAAGTCTGGCTGAAAAAGCCGAACCCAAACTTCAATGGGTCCGCTCATCTCTATTTGTGGGTAGCCCCACAACAAAAATAATCACTTGGATATCAAACATATAAAATCCTTTTGTTTTTTGTCCATTATTACAATGATCCTTTGAAAAGGAACCATTTTTATAACATAAGGGGCCTATTTTATGCGGAGGCCACTCCTGACTGATGAAGTGGTGAATGCCTCTTCATGAATCTGGAGTGTGCCTCCTTGTGCTATGCTAGAAATATTACTCCCATCAGGTTGTCATATATGGTCCAGCCATCGATTAATAGGGTATTCAAAAGCAGCTGCATGAACCCGTCGGTGAAAATTTATACAGGTACAGAGGACAAAAACTGGAAGTCATTTTTTGAAGGGCAGAAAGGGACTAGATTAGATCAGGGCAGTGAGGTGATAGGCTAGTCTAAAGAAATGTGTTTTTAGGGCCCGCTTAAAGGTGTGGATGTTGGGAATTAATCGGATTGCTCTTGGTCAGGGGTCCCCAAACTACGGGCCGGAGGCCATTTACCCGGCCCGCATCACAATTTCCTTGTGTTATTTCAATTGTAAGCGCACAGGCGCTTACAATTGAAATAACCCGCCGAGCGCCATACGGGAAGTCTCGTTCCTGTGTAGACGCTCGGCGCTCGTCGTCCGGACCTAGAATGATCACGTCATGACGCACGACGTGCTCATCTAGGCCTAGGTAAAGTGTATTTTCACTTTTTTTTACTGGGCATGGAGGAGGATCAGAGAGCTGGATCTATATGGGGGATTGATGGGACCTATATGGGGGAGAGCTGGACATATATGGGGGGGAGACCTGGCCCCATATGAGGGAGACTGTGTCGCGGGCGGGGAGGGCGCCGCCGCCGCTGCGCTCGCTAACGCTCGGGTCCGGCGCTGCTGCTATGGCTGCTCGGTGGCTCGAGCGGTGGGCCGGATCCGGGGACTCGAGCGGCGCTCCTCGCCCGTCAGTGAAAGGGGGTAGTTTGGTTTGGGGATTTGGTCCGTGACGCCACCCACGGGTTGTGGTGAAGTTGGGCCCCACCGCTGCTGGTAACGGGGATCCCGGGAGCGATGGCAGGGAGCAGCTGGGATGTTGTTTTCCCCTCCGTGGGTAGGGGTTGGTTGTCCCGGGGCCCGATGAGGTGACAGGGAGGCAGGGTTGGCAAGGTGCAGGGTCGCTTGGACTGCGCAGCGCGGTGCCGGATGGCACGGTAGTACTCACTCAGCCACAAATGTACACAAAGTCTCTGGTAAACCAAACGGCTGGATGGACGGGTCCCGCAGTCGGCTGCTGTAGTTTCTCCCGGACGGTTGGTGGTGGCTGCCTTTCCCTGCACCTGTGTGTATGTTCAGTCCCGATGGATTCCCACCGGTAACCCGTTCCCCAGCGTGTATATGTGCCGGAGGAGCCCTTTTGCCCGCAGGCTCTGGCCCATGGAACTCTAGCTGTGGCGGTACCTGTATTTCCTTTTTTTTGCTGGTTGGACGGTTGCCTTCAATCGGATCTTGGCTGTTAGGAAACCCCTGGGGTTCCGGTCACTGACGGATTTGACCTCTAATGGCGACTCCAAGCCTGGTCGGGGTCCGTAGGCCCTGCCTGTGTGTGCTGGCTTCACTTCGCTCCCCGGTTCGGTACCAGCGGGCCACCGCCCGTCCCCGGTCCTACGGTTCCGCGTTGAGCTGCCTCTCCTGCGGCCACCACCATCTGCCAACCTTGCTCTTGGTGCCCGGGCCACACACCCGGACACGGTCAGTTTGCTCCTCGACTACCACTTCACTCCTCTCTCCTTCACTTCCCTAACTGATATCTCTCTGACTTCCTTTTCCCGCCTCCAGGACTGTGAACTCCTCAGTGGGTGGGGCCAACCGCCTGGCTCCACCTCACCTGGTGTGGACATCAGCCCCTGGAGGGAGGCAACAAGGATTTTGTGTCTGGCTGATGTGCCTGTCTCGGGGTGGGGGTGCATTTTGTAGTACCTGTGACGACCTGGCTAGTCCAGGGCGCCCCCAACTGCATGGGACCTATATGGTAGAAGAGCATGGGACCTATATGGGGGGGGGGGGGCGTGGAACCTATATGGGGGAAAGAGCTGGCCCTATATGAGGGAGACTGCATTGGACCTATATGGGGGAGACTGCATGGGACCTATATGGGGAGACTGCATGGGACCTATATGAGGGAGACTGCATGGGACCTATATGAGGGAGACTGCATGGGACCTATATGGGGGAGACTGCATGGGACCTATATGGGGGAAAGAGCTGGCCCTATATGAGGGAGACTGCATGGGACCTATATGGGGGAGACTGAATGGGACCTATATGGGGGAGACTGCATGGGACCTATATGGGGGAAGAGCATGGGACATATATGGGGGAAAGAGCTGGCCCTATATGAGGGAGACTGCATGGGACCTATAAGGGGGAGATTGCATGGGACCTATATGAGGGAGACTGCATGGGACCTATATGGGGGAGACTGCATGGGACCTATATGGTGGAAGAGCATGGGACCTATATGGGAGAAAGAGCTGGCCCTATATGAGGGAGACTGCATTGGACCTATATGGGGGAGACTGCATGGAACCTATATGGGGAGACTGCATGGGACCTATATGAGGGAGACTGCATGGGACCTATATGAGGGAGACTGCATGGGACCTATATGGGGGAGACTGCATGGGACCTATATGGGGGAATAGCATGGGACCTATATGGGGGAAAGAGCTGGCGCTATATGAGGGAGACTGCATGGGACCTATATGGGGGAAGAGCATGGGACATATATGGGGGAAAGAGCTGGCCCTATATGAGGGAGACTGCATGGGACCTATAAGGGGGAGACTGCATGGGACCTATATGGTGGAAGAGCATGGGATCTATATGGGGGGCATGGGACCTATATGGGGTAAAGAGCTGGCCCTATATGAGGGAGACTGCATGGGACCTATATGGGGGAAGAGCATGGGACCTATATGGGGGGGTGGCATGGGACCTATATGGGGGAGAGAGCACATGTGTAGTGTGCATAGGGATTTTCATAGTTTTTCTTATAGTCCGGCCCTCCAACGGTCTGAGGGACAGTGAACTGGCCCCCTGTGTAAAAACTTTGGGGACCCCTGCTCTTGGTAGTATGTTCCAGAGCTTAGGCGCAGCTCATGAGAAATCTTGAAGACGGGAGTGGGAGGTTCGAATTGTTGAGGATGTCAGTCTTAAGTCATTAGCAGAGCGGAGGGCACGGGTGGGGTGATAGACAGAGATGAGGGAGGAGATGTAGGGTGGTGCGGAACCGTGGACAGCTTTGTGAGTGAGAGTGATAAGTTTATATTGGATTCTGTAACGGATAGGCAACCAGTGCAATGACTGGCAAAGAGCAGAGGCATCAGTGAAGCGGTTGCAGAGGAAAATGATCCTGGCTGCGGCATTCAGAATGGATTGGAGAGGGAAGAGTTTAGTAACAGGGAGACCAATTAGTAAGAATTACAATAATCCAGGCGAGAATGAATGAGAGCAACAGTAAGAGTTTTTGCAGAGTCAACGGTAAGAAAAGGTCGAATTCTTGAGATGTTTTTGAGGTGGAATTGACAAGAACGAGCAAGTGAACGAATGTGGGGAGTGAAGGAGAGATCGGAGTCAACTATAACCCCATGACAGCGGTCATGCTGCTGGGGCGTAATTGTAGAGCCACACACAGAAATGGTAATATTGGGTTTCAGAAGGTTAGGAGAGGGAGGAAACAGGAGTTCAGTTTTTGACAGGTTCAGTTTTAGATAGAGGGAGGACATGATGTTGGAGACAGCGGACAAACAATCGGTAGTATTTTGTAATAGTGCAGGGGTGATGTCAGGAGAAGATAAGTACAGTTGGGTGTCATCAGCATAGAGATGGTACTGGAAACCAAATCTGCTGATTGTTTGTCCAATAGGGGCTGTGTATAGAGAGAACAGGAGGGGGCCTAGGACTGAACCCTGAGGAACCCCGACCGTAAGGGAAAGAGGAGAGGAAGTGGAGCCGGCAAAGCATACAGTGAATGAGCGGTTAGAGAGGTAAGAGGAGAACCAGGAAAGAACGGTGTCCTTGAGCCTGATAGAGCGGAGCATAGTGAATAGGAGCTGGTGATCCAAAGCATCAAATGCAGCAGAGAGATCCAAGAGGATCAGCAGTGAGTAGTGACCATTAGATTTAGCTGTTAGTAAATCATTAGAGACTTTAGTAAGAGCAGTTTCAGTAGAATGTAAGGAGTGGAAACCGGATTGTAGAGGGTCGAGGTGAGAATTATCTGACAGCAGATTAAACGGGAGTGGACCAGACGTTCCAGGAGTTTGGAGATGAATGAGAGATTAAAGATAGGTCTGTAGTCAGCGGCAAAATTTTGGTCCAGAGATGGTTTTATAAGTAATGGGTGTATGCTGGCATGTTTGAAGGAGGAGGGAAAGACACCAGAGGAGAGTGAGAGATTGAATATTTTAGTTAGGTGAGTGGTGACAGCTGGGGTGACAGATTTAAGGAGATGTGAGGAAATAGGGTCACTGGTGCAGGTAGTAGGGCGAGAAGATGCGAGGAGCCTGGTGACTTCTTCTGTGACTGGATCAAAGAGTGAAAGTGTGCTAGATGAAGTGTAGGAGGTCAGACAATGTGTGGTGTTATGTGTGGTGTTATGAGCCTGGGAGGAAATTTCCTGGCGTATATGGTCAATTTTTTCTTTAAAATAATTAGCCAGGTCATCTGCACTGAGGTTGGTGGTTGGGGCCAGAACTCTTGGTCCTAGAAGGAATGGAAAGTATCAAAGTGTCGTTTAGGATTGTTGGCTAGAGAGGTGATGAGGGTGTTAAAGTAATCTTGTTTGGAGAGTTGAAGGGCAGCATTGTATGTTTTGAGCATAAACTTATAATGGATGAAATCTTCGGCTAGATTGGATTTTCTCCACAAGCGTTCAGCCCACTGGAACACCGCTGGAGAAAGCGTGTTTGCAACGTGTGCCAGGGCTGCTGCCGTCTGCGCCGAGTTGCTCTGTGTGTAGCAGGTGCAGTTTCATCTAGGGCGCTCTGTAGGGTTTCATTATAATGTTTTACAGCAGAGTCAAGACATGAGAGGGAGGATATTGGAGCCAGTGATGACTGCAACTTCTTCAGAAATTTCTGGTTGTTAATGACATGTATATTCCTATATGGGAGGTAAGTGGGGGTGTCCTGAGTGGGTTGACAGCTCTTGACCAAGAATGAAAGAAGGTTGTGGTCAGAGAGTGGGAGTTAGTGAAATCATGCACTGAGCAGAGACGGGAGAAGACCAGGTCCAGCATATTCCCACCTTCATGTGTAGGAGAGTTAGTTAGTTGTGAAAGACCAAGAGAGGAGGTTAGAGATAAAAGATGAGTGGCAGCTGGGGAGAGGGGATCATCAATGGGGATGTTAAAGTCCCCCATGACAAGAGTGGGGAGGTCATAGGCTAGAAAATGTGGAAGCCAGGTGGCAAAATTATCCAAGAACTGACTTGTTGGGCCTGGAGGGCGATACACAACTGCTACTTGCAGGGAGAAGGGTCTGTAAAGCCTGACAGTGTGGACCTCAAAAGAAGGGAAGATAAGTGAGGGAACAGGAGGGTTGACCTGAAAAGTGCAGTTTGGGGAAAGCAACAGACCAACACCTCCACCTGATCTGTTGTCAAGTCTAGGGGTGTGAGAAAATTGTAGGCCACCATATGAGAGAGCAGCAGCTGCGGTGGTGTCTGACTGCTGAATCCAGGTCTCAGTAAGAGCCAGGAGGTTGAGGGAATTGGAAAGGAAGAAGTCATGGATGAAGGAGAGTTTGTTACATGCTGAGCGCGAGTTCCAAAGGGCACAGTTAAAAGAGACAGAAAGTATGCAAGGAATATTAATGAGATTTAGGGGTTTTCTGAATATGCCAGGGAAGGAATTGAGCTTACTATTATAAGAAGGTCCTTGATTAGGTGCAATATCTCCTGCTAAAAGGAGAAGGAGAATAGAGAGAGTGAGCATGTGGATAAGAGATTTTTGAGAGTGTCTATTACGTTGCATGGTGGGTGTGAATGGATCTGGATGGTTTATAATTTTGAAAAGAGCATGAGAGCCATACATAGGAGAGGAGAGAAGGACTAATATAGATGGAGTGTACTGGGTGTGTGAAAGAGCAGTAGAAATGAGGGATTGAAGCAGCTAGCATATAAATGGTACAAATACATAGGGTGGAAACATGTTGCAATACACCAAAATGTGGAGCAAGTTTGTTTGATTGTTTTGCATGCCTTACCTGTCTCCTGCCCTGTACAACTGCCATGAATAACTGCTGTGCACTTATTAAAAAAATCTGCACAAATGCCCCCTGCATAAATGCTTACCCTTTGCTAGGATTACTTATATAGTAAGGTTTGTGCTTAGATCTGTGTCAGTTTAGCGCGTTAATCAATCAATCAATCATCTAACTTTAAACAAAAAGAGGCAATAAGTTGTAATAACAACAAACATGCTTGCATGCTAGCAGGATCATAAACCTCAGGAGCAAGTGGGATGAAATTTAAACATCCAAGAAAAAGCTCAGTTGCAAATAATGATATACAGTTAGGTCCAGAAATATTTGGACAGTGACACAATTTTGGCGAGTTGGGCTCTGCATGCCACCACATTGGATTTGAAATGAAACCTCTACAACAGAATTCAAGTGCAGATTGTAACGTTTAATTTGAAGGTTTGAACAAAAATATCTGATAGAAATTGTAGGAATTGTACACATTTCTTTACAAACACTCCACATTTTAGGAGGTCAAAAGTAATTGGACAAATAAACCAAACCCCAAAAAAATTTTTTATTTTCAATATTTTGTTGGGAATCCTTTGGAGGCAATCACTGCCTTAAGTCTGGAACCCATGGACATCACCAAATGCTGGGTTTCCTCCTTCTTAATGCTTTGCCAGGCCTTTACAGCCGCAGCCTTCAGGTCTTGCTTGTTTGTGGGTCTTTCTGTCTTAAGTCTGGATTTGAGCAAGTGAAATGCATGCTCAATTGGGTTAAGATCTGGTGATTGACTTGGCCATTGCAGAATGTTCCACTTTTTTGCACTCATGAACTCCTGGGTAGCTTTGGCTGTATGCTTGGGGTCATTGTCCATCTGTACTATGAAGCGCCGTCCGATCAACTTTGCGGCATTTGGCTGAATCTGGGCTGAAAGTATATCCCGGTACACTTCAGAATTCATCCGGCTACTCTTGTCTGCTGTTATGTCATCAATAAACACAAGTGACCCAGTGCCATTGAAAGCCATGCATGCCCATGCCATCACGTTGCCTCCACCATGTTTTACAGAGGATGTGGTGTGCCTTGGATCATGTGCCGTTCCCTTTCTTCTCCAAACTTTTTTCTTCCCATCATTCTGGTACAGGTTGATCTTGGTCTCATCTGTCCATAGAATACTTTTCCAGAACTGAGCTGGCTTCATGAGGTGTTTTTCAGCAAATTTAACTCTGGCCTGTCTATTTTTGGAATTGATGAATGGTTTGCATCTAGATGTGAACCCTTTGTATTTACTTTTATGGAGTCTTCTCTTTACTGTTGACTTAGAGACAGATACACCTACTTCACTGAGAGTGTTCTGGACTTCAGTTGATGTTGTGAACGGGTTCTTCTTCACCAAAGAAAGTATGCGGCGATCATCCACCACTGTTGTCATCCGTGGACGCCCAGGCCTTTTTGAGTTCCCAAGCTCACCAGTCAATTCCTTTTTTCTCAGAATGTACCCGACTGTTGATTTTGCTACTCCAAGCATGTCTGCTATCTCTCTGATGGATTTTTTCTTTTTTTTCAGCCTCCGGATGATCTGCTTCACCTCAATTGAGAGTTCCTTAGACCGCATGTTGTCTGGTCACAGCAACAGCTTCCAAATGCAAATCCACACATCTGTAATCAACCCCAGACCTTTTAACTACTTCATTGATTACAGGTTAACGAGGGAGACGCCTTCAGAGTTAATTGCAGCCCTTAGAGTCCCTTGTCCAATTACTTTTGGTCCCTTGAAAAAGAGGAGGCTATGCATTACAGAGCTATGATTCCTAAACCCTTTCTCCGATTTGGATGTGAAAACTCTCATATTTCAGCTGGGAGTGTGCACTTTCAGCCCATATTATATATATAATTGTATTTCTGAACATGTTTTTGTAAACAGCTAAAATAACAAAACTTGTGTCACTGTCCAAATATTTCTGGACCTAACTGTATACCATTTCATTGCTATAAGCAGAAAGCGGAGTTAGAATTCAGCAGATGAGAGGAGATGAGTTGATTATATATACCTGTATGAAGAGATGAGAGATGAATGTTAGATTCATGCCATAAATAACTGCTGTGCACTTATTAAAATCAGCACTTGTTTAAAATCTGCACAAATGCCCCCTGCCTTTAAACTAACTTCTGAATGTTCTTTTCAAAATTTGAAGCCCAAAACTGAATCCATATTCCAGATGTGGCCTTACAAGTGATTTATAAACAGGTAACAATACGTTTGGATCACAGGATCTAATCTCTCTTTTTATACACCCTAAAATCTTGTTTACTTTTTCAGCTGCTGCCTAACATTGAGTGCTGCTGCTCAGCTTATTTGTATCCTGATTACCCAAGTCCTTCTCCTGCTCTGTAGTCCCGAGTTTACTTTCATTTAATATATATGCAGCTATAGGATTTCTCCATCCTAGGTGCATTAATTTACATTTCTTAACATTAAATCTCATTTGACAAGTGTCTGCCCATTCTGACATCTTTTTAATATCTTACATAGTTATCAGCAAAGATTGACACTTTACTATCAATCCCATCCACAAGGTCATTAATAAAGAGATTAAAAAGGATCTGTCCTAGCACACATCCCTGCGGTAACCCACTGCTGACTATAGCCCATTTAGAGAATATACCATTTATGACTACTTTTGTTTCCTATCTTTTAGCCAATTCCTTACCCATCTGCATATAGTTTCCCCTAGTCCCTGCTTTTGGAGCTTCAATATAAGGCTATTATATGGTACAGTATCAAATGCTTTTGCAAAGTCCAAATAAATCACATCAACTGCTTTACCAATATCCATATTTGCACTTACCTCCTCATAGAACCCCAACATGTTAGTTAGACACGACTTATCTTTCATGAATCCATGCTGTCTGTCAATTATTATATTATTTTCTGCAATATATTTTTTACAAATTATTGGATAGTAGTTGCCTGGATCCACCCTCTTACCTTTCTTAAATATTGGTACCACATCAGCAATCCTCCAATCCTGAGGAACCAATCCTGGTACAAGCGAGTCTAAGAAGATGAGATACAGTGGTCTGTCAGTTACTGAGCTCAATTCACTCAATATTCGTGGATGAATGCCATCTGGCCCAGGGGATTTGTCAATATTTAATTTACTCAGATGCAGGCCTACTTCTTCTTGTGTTAAATTAATATCAGGAGGTGAACTTTGATTTTTGACTTGTTGAATGCTTCCTGGAACAGTCTGTTCCTTGGTGAACACAGATGAAAACTTACTGTTTAATATCTCAATCTTTTCTTTGTCCTCTATAATTAACTGGTTATTATATTTTAAGGAACCCATACCATCCTTTGTTTTCCTTTTGGCATTAATATATTTATAAAAAATGTGAGATTTATTTTAATGTCCTTGTCCATTTTTGTTTCAGTAGCTAATTTTGCTTGCTTGATTTATTTTTTACATTTCCTTTTGAGATTCTTATACTCCTGAAATGCTATTTCTGTATTCTCAGCCTTCAAGATTTTGAATGCCATTTGTTTTTGTTTTATTATACTTTGTACTGTCTTATTTATCCATAGAGGTTTTGTTTTTATTCCTAGACATTTTATACCAGAAGGTATAAGTTTTTACAGGACTCTAGGAGTATATCATTAAACTTGCCCCATTTACTGTATGTTCGGTATCCCCAGTAACAATGACATTGCCCCAATCAACACAATTAAGTTTTTCCTTTAATTTGTTGAAATAAGCTTTCCTAAAAGTCCAGGTTTTAGCATTTCCCCTTTCAAATGCTCTATTGAATAATAATTTGAAGCTTACAATATTATGATCGCTGGTGCCCAAATGCTCCCAAGACCTGTAGATCTGAAATTATATGTGGTCTATTTGACAGGACCAGATCTAGCAAATTATCTCCCCTCGTCGGTTCATCTACCATCTGAGAGAGATAATTGTCTTAAATTGTAGATAAGAAATTACAGCTTTTAGCACAACCAGAAGATTCTATGTCCCACTGAATGTCTGGATAGTTGAAATCCCCCATAATAAGAACCCGATTATTATTATTATTTGTTGCTTTTTCAATTTGTTGCAGGATTTTACCCACTACCTGTTCAGGTATGTTAGGAGGCTTATAGCAAACTGCAATTAGCAGCTTTCCGTTATTCCCCTCCCCATGTACATTTTCTCATACTGACTCTACATTGTTGCAGCTCCCCCCAATGTCATCATTGAGCACAGGTCTTAGGTTAGATTTTATAAATATACCCCTCCACCTTTTTTGTCTTTCCTATCTTTCCTGAATGTAGTATAACCCTCTACGTTTGTCACCCAGTCATGACTCTCATTCGCTTTCCGTAATGCCCACCACATCATAATCCATGCTTGACATAAGAGTTTCCAATTCATTTTCTTTGCAAGACTACTTGCATTTGCCAGTAGATATTTAATACTATTAACACATTCCTTACTCCTTGCCTCCCTACTTTCCTTGCATGTCCCAGCCCCTCCAAACCTTCATTGACACCTACTGTCTCACTGTCTCTATCTGCTCTATCTATCCCTATTCTGTCTCTTCCTAGAAGCTGTGAATCCCAAGCACTCTAATTATCAGTTCCTTAGATAAGGCCACTTTCACACCTCCGGTTTTTCTTCTGCGGCACAATCCGGCACTTTGCAGGAAAATCGCAACCGGTACTTTTTGCTGCCGGTTGCGATTTTCCTGCATAGACTTTAATTAGTGCCGCATGGCCTTGCGTTCCATCCGGTTTTTGCCGCATGCGGCAGATTTAGCCGATGCGGCGGCCGGATGGAACGTTGCCTGGCACGTTTTTTCGTGCGGCAAAAAAAACCGCATCGCGCCGCATTCGGCCGATGCGGCGCATCTCTCAATGCATGCCTATGGCGGCCGGATGCGGCGCGATGCGGCAAATACCGCATCCGGCCGCCGCATGCGGTTTTTGCCACTGCGCATGCTCAGTAGCATGCCGCAAGCGGCAAAAACCGGGCGGGCCGCATGGGAAAAACTTATGCAAAGGATGCGGTGTTTTCACCGCATCCGTTGCATAGCTTGCACAGCCGGATTGAGCCGCAGGGCTCAAGCCGGATGTGTGAAAGTAGCCTTACTGTATGCTTGTACTCACACTTCAAAGCATCAACAGATAGTTTTAAACTTCGCCAGAAACGATGACTTGTAGGAAGACCAGGAGAAACGCTGTAGTTTTCTTCTAGAATCTTGTATTAAGTACAAAGTAAAGGCAGGTGAAAAGGAATAATCTGTACAAGGTGTACACATTTGTCTTCAGCGATGGTTCCTCTAGACTAAACTGAGGAAGAAGGGAGGAGCATCCTGTACAGAAGCCAACTAAGGGAGGAACATAAGGACAAACTTCATACAGTCTAAATCTACCTAGTAACAATAAAGGAATTTCCTGATAGGAGGAAAAATATGCAATGCAAGAAATACTGTATATACAACAGTTTGTTCCCATTCATGGGACACAACAATCCCCTTATTTGCTCCACTACCCTCCCTCCCCCAGATCCTAGTTTAAAAGCTCCTGCATCCGTCTGACCATTTTCTCCCCCAGCACAGCTGCACCCTCCCCATTGAGGTGCAGCCCGTACCTACCGTAGAACCTGTAGCCAACTGAGAAGTCAGCCCAGTTCTCCATGAACCCAAACCCTTCCTTCCTGCACCAATTTATAAGCCACGTATTTATCTCCCTAAGCTCCCGCTGTCTTTCTAGTGATGCTCGTGGCACCGGTAGTATTTCTGAAAACACCACCTTGGAGGTCCTGAACTTCAGCTTCTCTCCTAGTTCCCTCTAATAATTTTTAAGGACCTTCCATCTGCCTCTTTGTCCTTAGTACCAATGTGCACCATGACTGCTGGGTTTTCCCCAGCCCCACCCAGCAAACTGTCTATCCGACCCACAAAATACTGAAACAGAGCAACCGGCAGACAACACACTGTTCGGCATTCACAGTCTCGGCGGCAGAACACCCTGTCTATCCACCTAATTATAGAGTCCCCGACCACCAACATCTGTCTGGGCTTTCCTTTTCTCTTATTTCCCTCCTTCCTACAGCAGCCATTTTCCTGGTTGCTAGGAGCAATGTCCTGCTGTAGTGATCCTAGGCCTGGCCCTGCATTCCTAATATCAGCCACACAGGCATATTTACTAGGCTGTGCCAGATCAGGACTAGGCTTCCTGACACTTTTCCCCCTACCTCTTCTTCTGTTACCCAGCTACCTACCTCTGGGTCCTGACCTTCCCCTCCTCCACTCTCCTCCATACACCTCGTACACACACGGCTCCGTTCCGTACACCTCGTACACACACGGCTCCGCGCTGTACACACGCGGCTCCGCTCCGTACACCTTGTACACACGCGGCTCCGCTCCGTACACCTCGCACACACACGGCTCCGTTCCGTACACCTCATACACACACGGTTCTGCTCCGTACACCTCGCACACACACGGCTCCGCTCTGTACACACGCGGCTCCGCTCCGTACACCTTGTACACACGCGGCTCTGCTCCGTACACCTCGTACACACACGGCTCCGCTCCGTACACCTCGTACACACACGGTTCCGCTCCGTACACCTCGTACACACACGGCTCCGCTCCGTACACCTCGTACACACACGGCTCCGCTCCGTACACCTCGTACACACACGGCTCTGCTCCGTACACCTCGTACACACACGGCTCCGCTCCGTACACCTCGTACACACACGGCTCCGCTCCGTACACCTCGTACACACACGGCTCCGCTCCGTACACCTCGTACACACACGGCTCCGCTCCGTACACCTCGTACACACACGGCTCCGCTCCGTACACCTCGTACACACACGACTCCGCCTCGTACACACACGGCTCCGCTCCGTACACCTCGTACACACACGGCTCCGCTCCGTACACCTCGTACACACACGGCTCCGCTCCGTACACCTCGTACACACACGGCTCCACTCCGTACACCTCGTACACACACGGCTCTGCTACATCCACACTGTAAACCCCTCCTGACCCCACACATAAACTTCCCCTCATCCAGCACCATGACACCCAGCACAGCAGAGTCCTGCATACACTGAGGAGCTGATCATGTGACCCCTGACTCCTCCCCTCCATGTGACATCATCACAGGTCCTATAAGCACAGAGCAGCCATATATCTAGTGTGCGGCTCTGCAGGTGGAGGCAGGTGCAGGGTATTATATATCTAGTGTGCGGCTCTGCAGGTGGAGGTAGGTGCAGGGTATTATATATCTAGTGTGCGGCTCTGCAGGTGGAGGTAGGTGCAGGGTATTATATATCTAGTGTGCGGCTCTGCAGGAGGAGGTAGGTGCAGGGTATTATATATCTAGTGTGCGGCTCTGCAGGTGGAGGTAGGTGCAGGGTATTATATATCTAGTGTGCGGCTCTGCAGGTGGAGGTAGGTGCAGGGTATTATATATCTAGTGTGCGGCTCTGCAGGTGGAGGTAGGTGCAGGGTATTACCGTATTTTTCGCTTTATAAGACGCACTTTTCCTCCCCAAATTTTGGGAGGAAAATGGGGGGTGCGTCTTATAAAGCGGTAGCGGGGGGGGGGGGTCCTGTCTGAAGCGATCGGGCGGGTGCCTGTGGCTGCATGCAAGCGGCCGGGTACCTGTACTTGCATGCAGCGGCAGCCGGGTACCCGTGGCTGTGTGCGGGCGGCAGCGGGTGCTGTGTGGGGTCGGCAGCCAGGTACCTGTGCTTGCATGCGGTGGCAGACGGGTACCCATGGCTGTGTGCGGGCGGCAGCCGGGTGCTGTGTGCGAGCGGCAGTCGGGTGACCGTGCAGGTACCCGGCTGCCGCCCTCACACAGTCACCCATCTGCCGCCCGCACACAGCCATGGGTACCCGGCTGCCACCGCACGCAAGCACAGGTACCCGGCGGCTTGTACGCAGAGTGGGCGGGCAGCCTGCTGGCTGCCACTCTGTGCATGCGGGGCGGGCGGCTGTGCAGCTTACCAGTTGTCCGCGGTCCCACTTTCAAATGATGGCGCCGGTGGAGCTCTTGGATGAGAGCTCCATCTGCGCACGCGCTGCTCCGGGAGTCAGCGCGTGCGCAGATGGAGCCCTTGGATGAGAGCTCCATCTGCGCATGCGTCGCTCCGGGCGCCATTACTTGAATCGGGACCGCGGACACACTCCACCACTGAGCCGTCGCCGCCGCTCCCACCACTGAGCCGCCGCCGCCGCCGCTGCCACCACTGAACCGGGACCGCGGACACACGCCACCACTGAGCAGTCCCTGCCGCTGCCACCACTGAGCAGTTGCCGCCGCTCCCACCACTGAGCCGCCGCCGCCGCCGCTGCCACCACTGAACCGGGACCGCGGACACTCACTGCACCGGCCTGCTGCACGGCTCTCATGCCACGGCTGCTGCCGCCACCACGGACCCCACGGATCCTGCCACCGCGGACACCACCGCGCCTGCAACCACGGACGCCACGGCACCTGCAACCACGGACCCCGCTGCCACTGACCTGCCGCGCCTGCCAGCACAACCTGTGCCTCCTGTGACCCCGCTTCACCACCACTGCTGCCCCCCTCCGGTAAGAGAACATCGGAGTATAAGACGGACCCCATTTTTCTTTTTTTTACCTTTTTTTATGTCTAAGTTTGGGGTGCGTCTTATATTCCGGTGCGTCTTATAAAGCGAAAAATACGGTATATATCTAGTGTGTGGCTCTGCAGGAGGAGGTAGGTGCAGGGTATTATATATCTAGTGTGCGGCTCTGCAGGTGGAGGTAGGTGCAGGGTATTATATATCTAGTGTGCGGCTCTGCAGGTGGAGGTAGGTGCAGGGTATTATATATCTAGTGTGCGGCTCTGCAGGTGGAGGTAGGTGCAGGGTATTATATATCTAGTGTGCGGCTCTGCAGGTGGAGGTAGGTGCAGGGTATTATATATCTAGTGTGCGGCTCTGCAGGAGGAGGTAGGTGCAGGGTATTATATATCTAGTGTGCGGCTCTGCAGGTGGAGGTAGGTGCAGGGTATTATATATCTGTGTGCGGCTCTGCAGGTGGAGGTAGGTGCAGGGTATTATATATCTAGTGTGCGGCTCTGCAGGTGGAGGTAGGTGCAGGGTATTATATATCTAGTGTGCGGCTCTGCAGGTGGAGGTAGGTGCAGGGTATTATATATCTAGTGTGCGGCTCTGCAGGAGGAGGTAGGTGCAGGGTATTATATATCTAGTGTGCGGCTCTGCAGGTGGAGGTAGGTGCAGGGTATTATATATCTAGTGTGCGGCTCTGCAGGTGGAGGTAGGTGCAGGTTATTATATATCTAGTGTGCGGCTCTGCAGGTGGAGGTAGGTGCAGGGTATTATATATCTAGTGTGCGGCTCTGCAGGTGGAGGTAGGTGCAGGGTATTATATATCTAGTGTGCGGCTCTGCAGGTGGAGGTAGGTGCAGGGTATTATATATCTAGTGTGCGGCTCTGCAGGTGGAGGTAGGTGCAGGGTATTATATATCTAGTGTGCGGCTCTGCAGGTGGAGGTAGGTGCAGGGTATTATATATCTAGTGTGCGGCTCTGCAGGTGGAGGTAGGTGCAGGGTATTATATATCTAGTGTGCGGCTCTGCAGGTGGAGGTAGGTGCAGGGTATTATATATCTAGTGTGCGGCTCTGCAGGAGGAGGTAGGTGCAGGGTATTATATATCTAGTGTGCGGCTCTGCAGGTGGAGGTAGGTGCAGGGTATTATATATCTAGTGTGCGGCTCTGCAGGTGGAGGTAGGCGCAGGGTATTATATATCTAGTGTGCGGCTCTGCAGGTGGAGGTAGGCGCAGGGTATTATATATCTAGTGTGCGGCTCTGCAGGTGGAGGTAGGCGCAGGGTATTATATATCTAGTGTGCGGCTCTGCAGGTGGAGGTAGGTGCAGGGTATTATATATCTAGTGTGCGGCTCTGCAGGTGGAGGTAGGTGCAGGTTATTATATATCTAGTGTGCGGCTCTGCAGGTGGAGGTAGGTGCAGGGTATTATATATCTAGTGTGCGGCTCTGCAGATGGAGGTAGGTGCAGGGTATTATATATCTAGTGTGCGGCTCTGCAGGTGGAGGTAGGTGCAGGTTATTATATATCTAGTGTGCGGCTCTGCAGGTGGAGGTAGGTGCAGGTTATTATATATCTAGTGTGCGGCTCTGCAGGTGGAGGTAGGTGCAGGGTATTATATATCTAGTGTGCGGCTCTGCAGGAGGAGGTAGGTGCAGGTTATTATATATCTAGTGTGCGGCTCTGCAGGTGGACGTAGGTGCAGTGTATTATATATCTAGTGTGCGGCTCTGCAGGTGGAGGTAGGTGCAGGGTATTATATATCTAGTGTGCGGCTCTGCAGGAGGAGGTAGGTGCAGGGTATTATATATCTAGTGTGCGGCTCTGCAGGTGGAGGTAGGTGCAGGGTATTATATATCTAGTGTGCGGCTCTGCAGGTGGAGGTAGGTGCAGGGTATTATATATCTAGTGTGCGGCTCTGCAGGTGGAGGTAGGTGCAGGGTATTATATATCTAGTGTGCGGCTCTGCAGGAGGAGGTAGGTGCAGGGTATTATATATCTAGTGTGCGGCTCTGCAGGTGGAGGTAGGTGCAGGGTATTATATATCTAGTGTGCGGCTCTGCAGGTGGAGGTAGGTGCAGGGTATTATATATCTAGTGTGCGGCTCTGCAGGTGGAGGTAGGTGCAGGTTATTATATATCTAGTGTGCGGCTCTGCAGGTGGAGGTAGGTGCAGGGTATTATATATCTAGTGTGCGGCTCTGCAGGTGGAGGTAGGTGCAGGGTATTATATATCTAGTGTGCGGCTCTGCAGGTGGAGGTAGGTGCAGGGTATTATATATCTAGTGTGCGGCTCTGCAGGTGGAGGTAGGTGCAGGGTATTATATATCTAGTGTGCGGCTCTGCAGGTGGAGGTAGGTGCAGGGTATTATATATCTAGTGTGCGGCTCTGCAGGTGGAGGTAGGTGCAGGGTATTATATATCTAGTGTGCGGCTCTGCAGGAGGAGGTAGGTGCAGGGTATTATATATCTAGTGTGCGGCTCTGCAGGTGGAGGCAGGTGCAGGGTATTATATATCTAGTGTGCGGCTTTGCAGGTGGAGGTAGGTGCAGGGTATTATATATCTAGTGTGCGGCTCTGCAGGTGGAGGTAGGTGCAGGGTATTATATATCTAGTGTGCGGCTCTGCAGGTGGAGGTAGGTGCAGGGTATTATATATCTAGTGTGCGGCTCTGCAGGTGGAGGTAGGTGCAGGTTATTATATATCTAGTGTGCGGCTCTGCAGGTGGAGGTAGGTGCAGGGTATTATATATCTAGTGTGCGGCTCTGCAGGTGGAGGTAGGTGCAGGTTATTATATATCTAGTGTGCGGCTCTGCAGGTGGAGGTAGGTGCAGGGTATTATATATCTAGTGTGCGGCTCTGCAGGAGGAGGTAGGTGCAGGTTATTATATATCTAGTGTGCGGCTCTGCAGGTGGACGTAGGTGCAGGGTATTATATATCTAGTGTGCGGCTCTGCAGGTGGAGGTAGGTGCAGGGTATTATATATCTAGTGTGCGGCTCTGCAGGAGGAGGTAGGTGCAGGGTATTATATATCTAGTGTGCGGCTCTGCAGGTGGAGGTAGGTGCAGGGTATTATATATCTAGTGTGCGGCTCTGCAGGTGGAGGTAGGTGCAGGGTATTATATATCTAGTGTGCGGCTCTGCAGGTGGAGGTAGGTGCAGGGTATTATATATCTAGTGTGCGGCTCTGCAGGTGGAGGTAGGTGCAGGGTATTATATATCTAGTGTGCGGCTCTGCAGGTGGAGGTAGGTGCAGGGTATTATATATCTAGTGTGCGGCTCTGCAGGTGGAGGTAGGTGCAGGGTATTATATATCTAGTGTGCGGCTCTGCAGGTGGAGGTAGGTGCAGGCTATTATATATCTAGTGTGCGGCTCTGCAGGAGGAGGTAGGTGCAGGCTATTATATATCTAGTGTGCGGCTCTGCAGGTGGAGGTAGGTGCAGGGTATTATATATCTAGTGTGCGGCTCTGCAGGTGGAGGTAGGTGCAGGGTATTATATATCTAGTGTGCGGCTCTGCAGGTGGAGGTAGGTGCAGGGTATTATATATCTAGTGTGCGGCTCTGCAGGTGGAGGTAGGTGCAGGGTATTATATATCTAGTGTGCGGCTCTGCAGGTGGAGGTAGGTGCAGGGTATTATATATCTAGTGTGCGGCTCTGCAGGTGGAGGTAGGTGCAGGGTATTATATATCTAGTGTGCGGCTCTGCAGGTGGAGGTAGGTGCAGGGTATTATATATCTAGTGTGCGGCTCTGCAGGTGGAGGTAGGTGCAGGGTATTATATATCTAGTGTGCGGCTCTGCAGGTGGAGGTAGGTGCAGGGTATTATATATCTAGTGTGCGGCTCTGCAGGTGGAGGTAGGTGCAGGGTATTATATATCTAGTGTGCGGCTCTGCAGGTGGAGGTAGGTGCAGGGTATTATATATCTAGTGTGCGGCTCTGCAGGTGGAGGTAGGTGTAGGGTATTATATATCTAGTGTGCGGCTCTGCAGGCGGAGGTAGGTGCAGGGTATTATATATCTAGTGTGCGGCTCTGCAGGTGGAGGTAGGTGCAGGTTATTATATGTCTAGTGTGCGGCTCTGCAGGAGGAGGTAGGTGCAGGTTATTATATGTCTAGTGTGCGGCTCTGCAGGTGGAGGTAGGTGCAGGGTATTATATATCTAGTGTGCGGCTCTGCAGGTGGAGGTAGGTGCAGGGTATTATATATCTAGTGTGCGGCTCTGCAGGTGGAGGTAGGTGCAGGGTATTATATATCTAGTGTGCGGCTCTGCAGGTGGAGGTAGGTGCAGGGTATTATATATCTAGTGTGCGGCTCTGCAGGTGGAGGTAGGTGCAGGTTATTATATATCTAGTGTGCGGCTCTGCAGGTGGAGGTAGGTGCAGGTTATTATATGTCTAGTGTGCGGCTCTGCAGGAGGAGGTAGGTGCAGGTTATTATATATCTAGTGTGCGGCTCTGCAGGTGGAGGTAGGTGCAGGGTATTATATATCTAGTGTGCGGCTCTGCAGGTGGAGGTAGGTGCAGGGTATTATATATCTAGTGTGCGGCTCTGCAGGTGGAGGTAGGTGCAGGGTATTATATATCTAGTGTGCGGCTCTGCAGGTGGAGGTAGGTGCAGGGTATTATATATCTAGTGTGCGGCTCTGCAGGTGGAGGTAGGTGCAGGGTATTATATATCTAGTGTGCGGCTCTGCAGGTGGAGGTAGGTGCAGGATATTATATATCTAGTGTGCGGCTCTGCAGGTGGAGGTAGGTGCAGGGTATTATATATCTAGTGTGCGGCTCTGCAGGTGGAGGTAGGTGCAGGGTATTATATATCTAGTGTGCGGCTCTGCAGGAGGAGGTAGGTGCAGGGTATTATATATCTAGTGTGCGGCTCTGCAGGAGGAGGTAGGTGCAGGGTATTATATATCTAGTGTGCGGCTCTGCAGGTGGAGGTAGGTGCAGGTTATTATATATCTGTGTGCGGCTCTGCAGGTGGAGGTAGGTGCAGGGTATTATATATCTAGTGTGCGGCTCTGCAGGTGGAGGTAGGTGCAGGGTATTATATATCTAGTGTGCGGCTCTGCAGGAGGAGGTAGGTGCAGGGTATTATATATCTAGTGTGTGGCTCTGCAGGTGGAGGTAGGTGCAGGGTATTATATATCTGTGTGCGGCTCTGCAGGTGGAGGTAGGTGCAGGGTCTCTATTATTGTGGGATCATTTTCATATTGTTTTGTACATGCAGTTTAACCCCTTTACGACCGCCGTACGGAGTAAAACGTCAGTAGTGAAGGGCAGTTTTTATATATCGCCGTATTATAATGGCGGTAAGGTAACAGTGTATACCGCCCCCCAGCATCAGATAATCTCTGGGGTGTCGGCTAGCAGGGGCAGCGGAGACCCTGGAGATCACGATTCGGGCTGTTTTTCCGCTCAACGGTCACGTGGTCACCGGTATACACCAGAGAATCGTGATCACATTGCAGGACAAGGAAGGGTCGGTAAATAATGATTTATCTCCCCCTGATCAAACGTCACATGAGAGATAAATGTCCTCCCTCGCTCCCCAGTGTGGCAACGTGCCCCCCACCCTCAGTCCACCTCCCCCTCATGATCACCTAACATGGCCATCACATGTGTTGCGCGCCGGCTGCTTGCGTCCTCCTCCACTGATTTCTGCCTCAACTGTCATGTCCCCGGACCCCTGACATATCAGATGAGGCAGTAAAGTCATCCCCGGGCCCCTCGGTACCTCTCTTGCAACGTTGATCTCCCGCCACTTCTCCTTCTCCTTGTCATCAGAAGAAATGTCAGCCGCACGCGCAGAGCAGCTCTCAGCCGGCTCTGCACACAGTGACACTGAGTTTACTGCAGCTCACACTGCCGTGCTGTGGACCGTGGGAGTGTGAGTGCAGTATTCTCAGGTCACTGCAGCCACACTGCTCACATGGAGTTCCTGCACCCCCAGAAAATGGAGGATACATTCACTGAGTGTGCCCCCCATATTTTGGAACGAGGATACTGCAGGTCACTCTGTTGGCTTGGGGTAGTGTGAGTGCAGTATTCTCAGGTCACTGCAGCCACACTACTCACATGGATTGCGGCTGTTCTTCCAGAAAATGGAGGATACGTTTACTGAGTGTGCCCCCATATTCTGGAAGGTACAGAATCATCGTGGGACCCCCAAAATAGATTGCAGTGGACCGAATTTTTTTTCTTTTCTGTAAATTGGTGAAAGAGAGTGTATTGGGAAGTGCTTTTTCAAATATTTTTTTGTCATCTTCATTTTTTTTTATTACTGACTAAGTTAGTGATGTCAGGTATCTGATAGACGCCGCAACATTACTAACCCCAGGGCTTGATGCCAGGTGACATTACACAGCTGGTATCTACCCCATATATTACGTTTGCCACTGCAGCAGACCAAGGAATAAGCTGGGGCGAAGCATCAGGATTGGAACATCTAATGGATGCGCCACTTCAAGGGCGGCTGCGGCCTGCTAATTTTTGGGTGGAAAAGGCCAAATAACCATGAACCATCCCACCCTGAGAATACCAGACCCCAGCTGTTTGCTTTACCTTGGCTGGTAATCCAATTTGGGGGGGACCCCCACATTTTTTGCTAATTATTTATTTATAAATAATTTAAAAAAACAGTGGCTGGTGATCCAATTTGGAGGTCACCCCACAAAGTGAAGCTGATAGGTGGGGTCTACAGGCTGCAGCTGTCTACTTCACCCTAGCTGGCTATC
The DNA here is from genome assembly GCF_048569485.1 of Anomaloglossus baeobatrachus. Taxonomy (NCBI): domain Eukaryota; kingdom Metazoa; phylum Chordata; class Amphibia; order Anura; family Aromobatidae; genus Anomaloglossus; species Anomaloglossus baeobatrachus. Next base: position 149,422 of record NW_027441799.1, on the reverse strand, counting down.
AAAAATGGGGGAAACCCCCACGTTATTTTTTTTAAATTACTTATTTTTTGGCTAAATATAAGGCTAAACACCCTTTAGTGCCACATGAAAGTCACTAAATGGTGCCAGCTTAGAATATGCAGGGGGGTGGTACATTATATGTGTGTTACCTCTGTTTATTTATCCATCCACCCATCCACCCATACTTGCTTTTTAGGCTATGTGTCCACAATCAGTGTTTACAGCGTTTTGGACTCAGAGTGTTTTGGCTGCACTGGCATCTGCATTCTCCCATGGACAACACTCAGATCTCTGCAGGAGAGCTGGCACTGCATCCTAGACACAGTGTCGCCGGATCGTGGACACATAGTCTGAAAGTGAGAAATTTACTGCTTCAGCAACATTTCTGTGAACTACCTGTGGATTCAAAACACTTACAATACCCCTGACTAAAATCCTTGAGGGGTCTAGTTTCCAAAATGAGGTCACTTGTGGGGGGTTTCTGCTGTTTAGGTACCTTATGGGCCCTGCAAATGCAACATGGGCCCCACAATCTATTTAAACTTTTCCAAAATTCAAATATTGCTATTTCAATTTTCCAAACAGAAGTTCTGACTACATGTGGGGTATCCCTGTGCTCATAAGAAATTAAATAACAAACCGTGGTGTGCACTTTTTGGTGTTACCACTTGAAAAAGTGAGCAATTTGGTGCTAAAGCAACATTTTTGTAAAAAAAACAATGCCATTTTCAATATGACGGCCTAATATTATCAAATTCTCTGAACTACCTATGGGGTCAAAATGCTCAATATACCCCTGGATAAAATACTTGAGGGGTCTAGTTTCCAGAATGGGGTCACTTTTGGGAGGTTTCTGCTATTTAGGTAACTTAGGGGCCCTACAAATGCTACATGGGGCCCGCAATCTATTTCAACCAAATTTCTGTACCAAAATTCAAATATTGCTCCTTCTGTCCCGGCTCCTCCCATTTGTCCAAAAAGAGGTTTCTGACCATATGTGGGTATCACCGCGCTCAGAAGAACCTGGGGAATACGCTTTGAGATCCATTTTGTTGTGTTATTTCTAAACGTGAATGAAATTGGAGCTAAAGCAACATTTTTAGGTAAAATTATCATTTTTTTTTCATTACACATCGCTTTAGCTCCTGTGAAGAACCTCAAGGGTTAATAAACGTCTTGGATGTGGTTTTGAACACTTTGGGGGGGTGCAGTTTTTAGAATGGGGTCACTTTTGGGTATTTTCTGTCACCTTGGCCTTTCAAAATCACTGCATCAAATGCAAATGTGATGTGGTCCCTAAAACACTGGTTTTGTACAGTTTGTTGAAAAAAATTGGAAATTTCTGATGAACTTTGACCCCTTCTAACTTCCTAACCGCAAAAAATTATTTTGTATCAAAACTTGTGCGGATGTAAAGTGACATGTGGGGAATGGGATTTATTAACTATTTTAGTTTAAGGGCAGAAAAATTAAAGGTCTGAAATTTGCGAAATTTTCCGATTTCTTCAAAAATAAAAGCAAAAATTATTGTCCTAAATTTATAACTGTCCTGAAGTACAATATGGGAGGAAAAAACAATGTCAGAATCAGTGAAATCCAAGGAAGCTCCAGAGTTATCACCTCATAAAGTGACACTGGTCAGAATTACAAACAATGGCCGAGTCATTAAGTCCAAAACTGGCTTCATCCTTAAGGGGTTAAGGAGCTGAAATTTCTTTTTTTTTTTTTTTCTTGTTCGAACAGTCAAGTAATTTTTGCGTCTTTTTTTTCGTGCTTTGCTTGGTTTCATTTTCCTGTTTCTGTCGTCCTCTTTTGTTTATTTTTATGACGACGCTGAAGTTGGAATCTTATTATTTTTTCTGTTTTTGGGGGCGGGTTTACAGGTTTTTAGCAACAAAAATAAAAACAATATAATCCACTGCAGTTCGGAGCCCGGATGTGAATACACTGAAAAGCAGCAACAAAAATTATAAAACTGGCACAAAAATCGGCGTCAAAGTGGGCACCGAAGGGTGTTATAGAAAGGGTTAAATAACTCCTCGCTGTATTTTACTTTACTATTGTAATTGTTTTACGTTTGTTGTTAAACCTGTAAAAAAAAAAATCCAAATAAGAAACCAACTTCAGCCCCGAATAAGAAACTGGACCAATAAGAAACCAACTTCAGCATCGAGTTTTTATTGCTGATGTCGAGCGATACTGGTGGGAAAATAAGGGAAATGCCTGTTATTCCACATACCGTATTTTTTGGATTATGACACACTTTTCCTCCCAAACCTTTGGGAGGAAAATTAGGGGTGTTTCTTAAAATCCAAATATAGCTTACCGGGGGGAGGTAGAGGCAATGGTGTGCGCTGTGCTGCGGGCCTCTGTGCGATGGGGATCTGTGCGGCCAGTTGCGGGGCTCTGTGCAGCCTGCGGTAGCAGGCATCTGTAAGGCCACTGTCCGGCATCTGTGAGACCGACGGTGGGCATCTCTATTGCCGGCAGCAGGCATCTGTGTGGCTGGTGGCAATCATCTGTGTGGCCGGCAGCGGGCATCTGTGAGACCGGCATCTGTGTAGCAGACGATGGCGGGCATCTGGGCGGCCAAGGGCGGTGAGTACTTCAACTAATGGCGCCCAGAGTCGGTACATGCACAGATGGAGATCTCAGCTCAAGCTCTCATTAGCGCAGGCGCCAACTCCAGCCGCCATTTCTTTGAAGCCACAGCGCAGAGAAGAGCAGAGCCCGGTGACCCAGGAAAGAGCAGAGCGCAGAGTTCCAGGACAGAGCAGCGCCGCAGCCCGCAGTGAGTATCTGGGTCCCCCTCTGCACCACCCGCAGCATCGCCTACTCCAGCACTGCCCCTGCCTCCTGTGACCACCGATGCCACCCCCCTCAGTTAAGACACCACCGTATTATAAACCGGTCCCCATGGGTTTTTTTTCGTTTTTTCCCTCTAAATCCGGTGCGTCTTATAGAACAAAAAATACAGCTTATACCCTGCCCCCTGCAGTGACTGACAGCCGCTCAGCATTAGAACCTGCTTTCAGTCAGTGCCGAGAGCATACAACCCCTGATCACTGTATACTGAGCAATGGCTAAAACTTCATCGGGGCCATCCCTATGACTGAAATCCGGACACTGTCATATTATATGTTTATGACCACATATAAATATTTCTTAGCTATTTTGTAACACTTAATATCTTGTATATATGGCTGTTTTTTACCTGATTGGAGCTAATAAGATTTTGATTCACAGTGGTATCTTCCTATATTTCACACATTCTGGGGGGGTTAGTTCTGTATTTCATTATTTTTATTTTCATCTTCCTTCCCTTGTAACATAATGACTCATCAGTGACCATATCCTCTGTGTATGGGGGAGGAAGCACCGTCAGCTCTTTCTACCCTGTTTCCTAGAAAATAAGACCAACTCAGAAAATAAGCCCTAGTAGTATTTTTGGGGCTTTTTTGAGTATACATAAAATATAAACCCTTGTTCTGTCCTCCCTACACGGTCCCTGAGGCCTCTGAAGCTTGACAGGCAGCTAAAGCTTTATCCACCATAGCCTAATAAGGAGACTTCGCCTTGTTTTTATTAAACGTTGCTAAATGTATTTGGTGAATCTATGAACAGTGAGATATGTACAATCAGCATGTGTATAATACAATAGGGAACATACATACAGAAGCCTGACAATATACAGTTAGGTCCAGAAATATTTGGACAGTGACACAATTTTCGCGAGTTGGGCTCTGCATGCTACCACATTGGATTTGAAATGAAACCTCTACAACAGAATTCAAGTGCGGATTGTAACGTTTAATTTGAAGGTTTGAACAAAAATATCTGATAGAAATTGTAGGAATTGTCACATTTCTTTACAAACACTCCACATTTTAGGAGGTCAAAAGTAATTGGACAAATAAACCAAACCCAAACAAAATATTTTTATTTTCAATATTTTGTTGCAAATCCTTTGGAGGCAATCACTGCCTTAAGTCTGGAACCCATGGACATCACCAAACGCTGGGTTTCCTCTTTCTTAATGCTTTGCCAGGCCTTTACAGCCGCAGCCTTCAGGTCTTGCTTGTTTGTGGGTCTTTCCGTCTTAAGTCTGGATTTGAGCAAGTGAAATGCATGCTCAATTGGGTTAAGATCTGGTGATTGACTTGGCCATTGCAAAATGTTCCACTTTTTTGCACTCATGAACTCCTGGGTAGCTTTGGCTGTATGCTTGGGGTCATTGTCCATCTGTACTATGAAGCACCGTCCAATCAACTTTGCGGCATTTGGCTGAATCTGGGCTGAAAGTATATCCCGGTACACTTCAGAATTCATCCGGCTACTCTTGTCTGCTGTTATGTCATCAATAAACACAAGTGACCCAGTGCCATTGAAAGCCATGCATGCCCATGCCATCATGTTGCCTCCACCATGTTTTACAGAGGATGTGGTGTGCCTTGGATCATGTGCCGTTCCCTTTCTTCTCCAAACTTTTTTCTTCCCATCATTCTGGTACAGGTTGATCTTTGTCTCATCTGTCCATAGAATACTTTTCCAGAACTGAGCTGGCTTCATGAGGTGTTTTTCAGCAAATTTAACTCTGGCCTGTCTATTTTTGGAATTGATGAATGGTTTGCATCTAGATGTGAACCCTTTGTATTTACTTTCATGGAGTCTTCTCTTTACTGTTGACTTAGATGCAGATACACCTACTTCACTGAGAGTGTTCTGGACTTCAGTTGATGTTGTGAACGGGTTCTTCTTCACCAAAGAAAATATGCGGCGATCATCCACCACTGTTGTCATCCGTGGACGCCCAGGCCTTTTTGAGTTCCCAAGCTCACCAGTCAATTCCTTTTTTCTCATAATGTACCCGACTGTTGATTTTGCTACTCCAAGCATGTCTGCTATCTCTCTGATGGATTTTTTCTTTTTTTTCAGCCTCAGGATGTTCTGCTTCACCTCAATTGAGAGTTCCTTAGACCGCATGTTGTCTGGTCACAGCAACAGCTTCCAAATGCAAAACCACACACCTGTAATCAACCCCAGACCTTTTAACTACTTCATTGATTACAGGTTAACGAGGGAGACGCCTTCAGAGTTAATTGCAGCCCTTAGAGTCCCTTGTCCAATTACTTTTGACCTCCTAAAATGTGGAGTGTTTGTAAAGAAATGTGTACAATTCCTACAATTTCTATCAGATATTTTTGTTCAAACTTTCAAATTAAACGTTACAATCTGCACTTGAATTCTGTTGTAGAGGTTTCATTTCAAATCCAATGTGGTGGCATGCAGAGCCCAACTCGCGAAAATTGTGTCACTGTCCAAATATTTCTGGACCTAACTGTACATACAAATGTACAAGCAGCTGGAATCTAACTAAGTAAATGCAGAGAGAATCCAGAGCTGCAGATGGCAACAAACATAGATTTCCTTACCAGCAATGCTATCACAAGGGGATAAAATGGAGAATGTCCTCAGTATGTGAGTAATTAGAAAATGGAGACTTCCTATCCAGAATGCACCGCAGAGGGAAGGAGAGAAGAGGCATGAAAAACAAGTCTGGTGCTGATAAAGTTTGGTCACTAGAGGGAGCTAAAGTACAACTTAGTAAAAAAAATGTACAGCAAATCAAATAATAAAGAATGATGATTAAATGCAAAAGTCAGAACAGCCCTACTCCAAAAATAAACCCTTCTTGCGGCTCCATAAGGAAATGTACAAGCAACTAAAAAAAGTTAAAAAGTACACTACGACTTTTATTAAAGAAAGCAGGCACCCCCAAAAGAAATTACACCTCCTCCATCCCCCAAAAAACAGACCCCAAACAATTACAGTTAGCAAGTAGCAATGGTGGATGGGCTCTCACACAGATATCTGTGTTGATGTCAGGTTCCTCGCTGTTCTAGCTGCATTGCACCACAGAGCTGTATATACAGTGATAGAGAAGGCAGAGACAGTAACCATCTGTGCCATCCTCTCCGTTGCTATGTTTGTTTGTTGCTGTGCTGCTCTTTTATTTTTCCACCCACATTGTCGTATGAAGGATTGTTTTTTTGAAGACGACTCAGTTTTTTATTTTACCATAAAATGTGCTGGAAATTAAGTAAAAATTCAGAGTACGGTGAAAAAAATAGATGGTGCACACTACATCCGATCACACTGTTGTTATCCCCAGTGTGAGCCGATCAAACACTGCAAGCGGCTCACACCGGGCTGAGCACCGAGCGTACCCGAGCACAGCGATGCTCGCGAGAGTGGTTTACATACGTAAAGCATCCGATCTCCGCACCTTCTTGGAAAAGTCTGAGTTCATACCGGACACTGAACTTCAGGTTCACTCATCTCTAGTGGTGAATAAAAATCACTTTTGTAAAAAAAAATCAGTTTGTGTCGCCATTTTCCGACACCGGTAACATTATTCTTTTTGCGTCGATGGAATTGAGTGAGGACTTGTTTTTTGCTTGATGAGCAGACATTTTCATTGATACCATTCTAGGTGCAATATGGATAATTGATCACTTTTCATTGTGTTTATATTGCTATAAAAATAATGTGCTACTTTTATTGGTCGATTTTACTACTTACATAGCACATTTCATGTTGAAATTTTTTTTCCTACCCAAATTATATTTTATCTCCCTTATTATCTGCAGTATTTTATATATCGGCCAATATCCTTCCCATTCAGGTCCTTATAATATCGGATCCTCTCAGTGGAGATCTTCTATATAAGAGAATTCTCCTGATTGCCCCGTGAAGGATGGATATGGACAGGGTCAAGATGGCGGAGAGGATATTACACCTCACCCTAGAGATCCTCTTCCGGCTTACTGGACAGGTGAGAGATTCTGATGACGTCACATTACACCATTCTTATCTATGGGAATAACAGATGGACAGAACTGGAGAGGTGAGGACTCTGGAAATCTCTGGAGTGAGATTTATTACTGTGTCTCTCCATAACCAGGATTACACAGTAGTGAAGAAGACCTCTAGTAAGCGCTGTCAGGCCCCTGTGTCTGAGGGATGGGGAAGACCCCTGAGCCCAATCACGGGGCCTCCACCTCACCCCCCGATACATGAGGACATCAATGACCAGAAGATCCTAGAACTCACCTACAAGATGATTGAGCTGCTGACTGGAGAGGTGACACTGCTGGGAATGCTGGGACATTATACAGTAACGCTATGAAGGGATCGGGGGTGACGGTATCATTGTATGTGTCAGGTTCCTATAAGGTGTCAGGACGTCTCCGTCTATTTCTCCATGGAGGAGTGGGAGTATTTAGAAGGACACAAAGATCTGTACAAGGACGTCATGATGGAGGTTCCCCGGACCCTCACATCACCAGGTAATAGACAGGACTAAATACACACGGCCTATAATTATCTGTATGTAAGGAATGAATTCAGTCCCTGTATGTGTCTCCTCCAGCTCTATCCAGTAAGAGGACAACACCAGAGAGATGTCCCCGTCCTCTTCTCCCACAGGACTGTAAACAAGAAGACCCCGATGTTCCTGAGGATGTGTTAACTCTAGTTCTATCCAGTAAGAGATATCTACTCATGTACTTTCTGCACTAATTTTGGGTTTACATCTTTAGGCTTTCTGCTCTGTTTTTGTTTTGTTTTTTCAACTGTATTGTCTTTCCTTCTGTTTGTTTCTAGTGCCTTCTATCTGTCATTATGAAGGCAACTAAAAGACCTGCAGAGGGTTCATGAATACCCTGTTTCCCTGAAAATGAAACCTAGTCCAAAAATAAGATCTAGCACGATTTTATGGGATTTTTGAAGAATGCATGAAATATAAGCCCTACTCCAAAAGTAAGCCTTAGTTACAGTCAGGGCCAGCGTTAGGAGGAGTCAAACTGCACAAATTCTCAAGACCACACTTTCTTAGGGACCACATCAGTTGTATTCTGAGGTTGATTGTTTAAGGACCTTTGACTTCAAAGTCATGTGACATGATGTAACCAAAGGTCTCTTAAGAGCAAACTGGGCAATTGCACAGTCCCCCTTTCTCCTAGGGGCCCCAGTGTTTATTTGCCAATTATAGGACTGCTTAAGGACCTTTTTGACATTACGGCATATAATCAAAGGTCTCAATTGCAGGAGTCTAAAGCTGAAGAGGAGACAGGCTGGTGTGTGTGTGTTCACGCCAATTTTAACCAGCTTTGCCAAAATGGGCAGAGCTTGGCAGAAGAAGGGTGTGATGCCGTTTCTCTAATTCATAACAAACTGCGACGTTCCCTATGCCAGAAATCTCACTCCAGTCCCTGACGTCATTTTTCAGTGTACATCGCCGGTCTTGATGAATTGGAGCCCTAATGTTTATCTGCACAGACAGCAAGACCCTGCTACCTGCTTTGGTTACAAAGCCTAAGGATGGTTCATCAGCGTTATAGTCCCAGACAACCCAGTTAAATTTCCAGCATCTGTCTTTATTTTCGTCTTCAAAAAACCCCTCTTTGAATTTGTCTGTTGTGGATCAATGTTTCAAGGAGAGGTTTTCAGGTTTTGCCAACTGTCATGGCGGCGTCAGGATCTGTGGAAATTATAGATTCTGGTACTTTGCATGTTAACTTCTCTGATGCCTGTGAGCAGCACAGGGAGACGCAGGCGTCGAACCCCAGGCTTGGGCAGGCTAGCAAGAGTTATTCTCGGCTGGGCTGCTTGTTAATGTCTTTGATCACATGCTGTAAAGGAGAAATTATTGTTTGCTCCCGTTCTGTATATGATGGCTGGACTATTTCATTATTGCCAGCTATAGTTTACCTATACTGGTCTCGTGAGGTGATGTAATCAGGGCCGGCGTCAGCATCCAGCATACCCGGGCAAATGCCGGGGCCCTTGAGAGCTGGGGGGGTCCACTTGGCCTCTTCAGTTCTGCTGCCCCCGGGCCGAATTCCGGGGACCGCAGTCCTCGGCAGGAAACTGTGGCTGCCGTCCCTTTAAGGCGCGCAGACCACAGCGTTCGCTGCATCCTCCTTCATCTGTGGGTGGAGCTACCGCACGGCGTCCTGCTCGGTCCCACAGATGAAGGAGGCGCAGTGCCAGCCAGCGACCCCCAGAACAGCGCTTCTCTCCGGCACTTTGTGGGCCTCTCCACCGTGACCTGAGCGGTATGTGGGACACACTCCCCCCCCCCCCACCCCCCCCACACTCGATCTGTATGTGCTCTACCCGCTACCCGATTTATGGGCCCCGGTGAACTGTATGGGCTTCTGCCCCACCCGATCTATGCCCTGCCCCCCCTTACCCTCCCCGAAGCCGTATGTGCTGGCCCCCGGAGCCGCGTGTGTGGGCCCTGCAGTGCAAGGTGTATGTCTGTATGTATGTATGCATGTATGTATGTATGTATGCAGCAGAGCAGTATGTGTATGTCTGTCTGTCTGTATGTATGTACAGTCATATGAAAAAGTTTGGGCACCCCTATTAATGTTAACCTTTTTTCTTTATAACAATTTGGGTTTTTGCAACAGCTATTTCAGTTTCATATATCTAATAACTGATGGACTGCGTAATATTTCTGGATTGAAATGAGGTTTATTGTACTAACAGAAAATGTGCAATCCACAATTAAACAAAATTTGACCGGTGCAAAAGTATGGGCACCCTTATCAATTTCTTGATTTGAACACTCCTAACTACTTTTTACTGACTTACTAAAGCACTGAATTGGTTTTGTAACCTCATTGAGCTTTGAACTTCATAGACAGGTGTATCCAATCATGAGAAAAGGTATTTAAGGTGGCCACTTGCAAGTTGTTCTCCTATTTGAATCTCCTCTGAAGAGTGGCATCAACGGCTCCTCAAAACAACTCTCAAATGATCTGAAAACAAAGATTATTCCACATAGTTGTTCAGGGGAAGGATACAAAAAGTTGTCTCCGAGATTTAAACTGTTATTTTCCACTGTGAGGAACATAGTAAGTAAATGGAAGAACACAGGTACAGTTCTTGTTAAGCCCAGAAGTGGCAGGCCAAGAAAAATATCAGGCAGAGAAGAAGAATGGTGAGAACAGTCAAGGAATCCACAGACCACCTCCAAAGACCTGCAGCATCATCTTGCTGCAGATGGTGTCAATGTGCATCGGTCAACAATACAGCGCACTTTGCACAAGGAGAAGCTGTATGGGAGAGTGATGCGAAAGAAGCCGTTTCTGCAAGCACGCCACAAACAAAGTCGCCTGAGGTATGCAAAAACACATTTGGACAAGCCAGTTACATTTTGGAAGAAGGTCCTGTGGACTGATGAAACAAAGATTGAGTTGTTTGGTCATACAAAAAGGCGTTATGAATGGAGGCAAAAAACCACGGCATTCCAAGAAAAGCACTTGCTACCCACAGTAAAATTTGGTGGAGGTTCCATCATGCTTTGGGGCTGTGTGGCCATTGCCCGTGACTCGCCCACCCCAGGGCTATGGGACACCCGGTGCCGGGCCAGACTAGTCCGGGGGACGTCAGTGGTGGCGGGGCCCGACTCCGTGGCCCTGGTGGGTGTCAGTTTAATATGGCTGGTGACTTGGGAGCAATTAAAGTATTTGTTTCGTGACGCCACCTGTGATCTGCGGCTATTAAGCCGCCGCTGCTGTGTGAGGCCTCCGGGGTGATGATACGGCAGCAATGGTGGTACTGCTCCCCACAGGTGGAGCGGAGCCCCGGGGACACTGTTAGTGCTCGTGAAAGTCTATGGTGTTTTGTGGCTAACACGGTGCAGGGCCGACAGGCAATGAAAGAACCAGGCACAAACAACAGTCTCTTTACCTTCTCCTCTTTTACTTTAGGAACAGTCCAGTCCTGGGAGACCGTCACAAGTGGTGATGGGGATCCGGTCGGCCTGGAAGTACTTGGGGTGATCTTTCTGGCCAGCTGAGTATGAGGCCTACTCCTGTTCTTTTCTTTGTTATGATAGGACCCTGCTTCTCTGAATCCAGCAATGGCCCTCTTTGCTGCTGGGACCGGTGGTACATCCCTTTCCCTCTGTGGTAGGCTGCGCAGGCCCTCTCTGGTGCTTCTCTGCTGGAGTCCACACCGGGCCCTGATGCTGCAGCTGTACCTTCGGGCTGTTTATGGGCCAGATGCTTGCAGCTCTCCTGCCCTTCGGATTCGGCTACCAGGGAGTATTTTAAGCCCTGGTGGCCACAGACTCCGATGTCCGAGTCTCTTCTCTGCCTCTCTGCTACTCCTGCTTCCCTGGGCCAAGCTGTTCCAGCTCTAGGCCCCAGATCCACAGGACAGCACACTCTGCGTCTGCTTCCTTTCACTTCTCTCTACAGACTGAACACTACTTCCTCCCTCAGGTCAGACTTAAGGAATGCTCCCTGGAATTCCAGGTTCAGAGCTCCCCCTGCTGGCCGGAGGGAGAACTGCGTTGGATGTTAAACTTGCTGGCCAATGGACCTCCCAATTACCTCCAGGCTCAGCATTAACCCTTTGGGAGGGCAATGCTGTTGTGGCGACCAGGTCCTGGGGCGCCACACTCCCCCTTAGTTAAATTCAGTACTCCCGGACTGTAGAAAACAAAACAAGACATACATGTTACAACCTTAAACAATTATAAGAGTCCAGTGTGGCTCCCTGCCGGGTGTCCATTACACTGCTCCATGGGGGACCTGCCGCGATAAAACCCCCAACGTAGGCTCTGGGCGTGCGTCAGAGCATTGATGACCCCACTCTATGCACGCCGGACGGGTTTTTCTTCAGGGGTGCTGAGCACACTGGTGCTAACTATGTACAGCTAGGTGTTGGCCACCCATAGTCCAGTGGCCCAATTGTCCATTTACTTAATCACCTAAAACAAAACATTACATACAAGACATTTCAACTAACTCTATATATTCTGTTTAGGTATTTTACTTTCTATGTTCTATACCTTGGAGGGGGCTGTCCCCGAGTGCTACGTTGGGACCGGCGTGGCTCTGGGGTTTGTCTCTGACTACTTGGAGTGTCTGCCCCCCCCCCCGTGTTATTGGTAGGCCTAACCCTGACAGGGATGCATGTTGGTTGCCTACGGGGTCTCAGATTCGCCAAGGGTACAGCAGGTTCACCACTGGCAGGGGGTTGAGCCTCCTGTTCTACTGCTGGCGTGTCATCTTGTGTTGGAGCGGACGGTTCTTGAGGTGGATCTGGAACCTCTTCTGTTTCTGGCTCGACCAACTGCGGGAACGTCAAGACTGGTACCACTATGGCATTGTTTATTCGGGTCCAAGTTTTGGGGAATTTTCCAAGGATTGTTTGGATCATCTCCCCCTCTTTCTCTTGACTTTGGGGACTTCCTTGTACTTCTTCCATTTCTCTTTGGATTCTGCACCGTTCAGGGCACGCTTTCAGGCGGTCTCGAGAAACTGCTTGATAGGTCTTGCCTTCATCTTTGCTTATGAGGCATACCTTACTATTGTCAAAGTTGGAGGGAATAATGGTGTAGGGTTCATTCTCCCACTGATCATCTAATTTATGCGCCCTCCGCTTTTTCTTGAGGACCTGTTCTCCAGGTGCTAAGGGAGTTGCTGGGGCTGTTTGATTGTAGTTCTGCTCTTGTCTCGTTCTTGCTTGGGACAGGCTCCTTTCTACGCATTCCTGGACTTTGCGGTACTGCTGTTGTCGCTCTGTATCCCAATCTTCTATCTCCTGAACCGCTTCAGGTGACACAGTCCCCATCTCAAAGTCTACAGGTAACTTGCCAGGTCTTGCTCGCATCAGGTAAGCAGGGCTGCAGTTGGTCGAATTTACTGGGATATGGTTGTACAGGTCTACCAGATCTGGTAACTTCTCTGGCCATTGGTTTCTTTCTTCCAGAGGTAGAGTCTTCAGCATATCAATAACCACATGTTTCATCTTCTCGCACAATCCATTGGTTTGGGGGTGGTACGGTGTTGTTCGGATTTTCTTACAGCCGTACATGTTACAGAACTCTTGGAACACTTCGGCCTCAAACGCAGGACCTTGATCAGTCAGTACCCTTTCCGGATAACCGTGAGGCCGACAAAAGTATGCCTGGAATGCTCTAGCTGCTGTTCTGGCTGTCTGGTCCTTCACAGGTACTACTACCAGGAAACGAGAGTAATGGTCCACAATGGTGAGGGCGCACACATAGCCTGACCGGCTTGGTGTTAACTTCACGTGGTCCAGGGCCACCAACTCCAGGGGCTGCTTCGTGACAATTGGCTGTAGGGGAGACCTCTGGCTGGCATCATCCTTCCGCCGCAGGTTACACGGACCACAGTCTCGGCACCACTTCTCGATCGTCTTTCTCATGTGCACCCAGTAGAACCGATCGCGGAGTAGGGTCTCCAACTTCTTCCACCCGAAGTGTCCTGCTTTATCATGGTAAGCTGCTAGGACCATTGGAGCATCCCTCTGTGAAACCACTATCTGCCAGACAAGTTCATTCGTTCGCCAGTTGACATATCTCTTGCAGAGCATGCCTTGGTAGGTGAACAGTCGTCCCCTCTCCTTCCACAACTGCTGGGCTTCTTGTGGAGCGTCTGGACTAAGATGGGTCTCAGCTTGTGCTAGCTTTTCTTTGACCAATCGCACGGCCGGGTCACCGTTCTGTGTCTCTTCCCAATTATGGTGGAGTAATGGGTTGACCGAGACCTCGTGCTGGCTCGAGCGCTTCACTCCTACAGCATGCTCACACTGGGAAACACCTTGGTGATGGAAAGCCAATAACTCTATCTCTTCGAGTTCATCCAGGTCTTCTCCAGACTCGGGTAAGTGAGGCATTCTGGACAGCGCATCAGGATTGTTATTCTTCTTGCCAGCCCGGTACTTGATGGTAAAGTCAAAGTTAGACAACCGGGCCATCCATCGCTGTTCCAACGCACCTAACTTGGCTGTTGCCAGATGTGTCAACGGATTGTTGTCCGTGAAGATGGTGAACTTGGCCGATGCCAGATAGTGCTTGAAGCGTTCAGTCACTGCCCAAACAATAGCGAGGAACTCCAGCTTGAAGGAACTGTAGTTTTCTGGATTCCTTTCTGTGGGCCGAAGCTTCCTACTGGCGTAAGCTATCACCTTCTCTCTGCCTCCCTGCACCTGGGACAGAACTGCTCCCAGTCCCACGTTGCTGGCGTCTGTATACAGTACAAACGGCTGGCTGTAGTCAGGGTAGGCCAGAATTTCTTCTCCCGTGAGAGCCCCTTTCAGCCGGACAAAAGATGTTTTATTTGGCTGTTCCATTCAAATGGAGGGCTCTGCTTCTTAGCCTGCTTCAGCTGGCCCACCAGGAGATCTTGAAGAGGCGCTGCTATCTTTGTGAAACCATCAATGAACCTTCGGTAGTAGCCCACCAGCCCAAGGAGCTGCCGCACCTACTTTACCGTGGTGGGTCTTGGCCAGTCCTTGATTACGGTGACTTTCTCCGGATCAGGTGCCACACCTTCTGCGCTGACCACATGACCCAGGTACTGTACCTTTCGCTTTAAGAGGTGACATTTGGACGGCTTTATCTTCAGGCCATACTCCGACAGGGACTCAAACACTTCTGCTAAGTGCCTCAGGTGATCTTCGTAGGTCTTGGAGTAGACTATGACGTCATCCAGGTACAATCGCACGGTTTCAAAGTTGTGATGGCCCAAGCAGCACTCCATCAATCTCTGAAATGTCCCTGGGGCATTGCAGAGCCCGAACGGCATACAATTGATTTCGCAGAGACCCATTGGTGTCGTGAATGCAGTCTTCTCCTTGTCCGCCTCTGCCACGGGAACCTGCCAATACCCACTGGTGAGATCCAAGGTGGAGAAATAGATAGCTGACTTTAAGGCTGTTAGTGACTCCTCTATTCTGGGTAGTGGATAAGCATCTTTATGTGTAATGCGGTTAATTTGTCTGTAATCTACGCACATTCTCATTGTACCATCTTTTTTCTTTACGACCACTAGTGGAGCTGCCCAGGGGCTACAACTATCTCTGATAACCCCAGCCTCCTTCATTTCCCGTAACATTTCTTTGGCACGCTGATACTGTGCTGGGGGTACAGGGCGGTATCTCTCTTTAATGGGATGATGATCACCCGTGGGGATTTGATGTTTAACCCCTTTTACCTGCCCAAAATCTAGGGGGTGTTTGCTGAAGACCCGCTCGTACTCCTGTACCACCCAGTAAACCCCATGCTTTTGGTGTGAGGGGGTGGAGTCGGTGCCCACATGTAATTTTTGGCACCAGTCTTCCAGCTGCCCCTTGGAGCCATTGTCTTCCGCCTGGTCGGACGGGGTCAAGGGTTCCACTGCTTTAATGGTATTGTTACTGACAGTGTACAGTTTTGCTACAGTGGCGTACCGGGGCAATTTGGCTTCCTCCTCCCCACAATTCAGGACACGGACGGGCACACTCCCCTTGCGGACGTCTGCTACCCCTCTGGCTATCAGGACTCCAGGCCTACTGTCTGAATACACCGGTTCTACCAAGGCCTGGTAATCCTGACCCTTGAGGCCTATTGCTGCCCGACACCATATCAACATTTCACTTCTTGGGGGTATTGCAATGGGGAGGGGGTCACTTACCCTCACACTGCCAATTTCTCCTCCGGCCAGCTCTACCTGCTGCCTCCTCATCAGGGCTCTGATCTCCCTCTGTAGGGCACGCTGCTGCCCGGAGCTGGCAGTTTCAGACGCCTGTTGCAACAAAATTATCACTTCGGCAATACAATTTTCTATCACATTTGTACCAATGGTTAGCAGTGGGTCAGATTCTTTGCGATCAATATCTACAGTTATCATCCCCTGACATGGCAATTCTACCCGCCCCACTTTAATGGTTACTTCTTTATACCCAATTTGAGGTAAGGGCTGACCATTACTGGCCACAATTGTTAAATCATCATCTGGGCCATGGTCAATGTCTGAATCAGCCCAATATCTTTTGTACAGTTTATAAGGGATGGTTGTTACCTGGGACCCCGTATCCAGGAGGGCATTCAAAGGGATCCCATCCAGCACAATAGGAAGGACCGGGCGTCCTCCCACATACTTGCTGCGACTGGGGGTTGAGCCGGGCTTCCTTACACCTGGGGGTTGGCTCCTGGCCCCAGGCTCTGACCATTTAAAGGACAGTGTCTTGCAATATGGCCCGCCTGACTGCAGCGGCAGCAGATCGGTTGTCCCGTTGAATCATACCGGTCTGTATCTTTTCCTCGGGTCGGCGGAATCCTCCTCTGTCGCATCCATGGGACGTCATCTGGGCTGGAGGCCAACTCGATTCTTGCAGGCGATGGGGTCACTTGTAGAGACTACACGGTCCTGGCAAGGGCAGCTACAGTCTTGGTCAGCTCCTGGACCTGCTGTCTGAGCTCTGCAGCGGGATCCTTATCCAGGGACTGCGCCTCAGCCCCTGCAGCGGCTCGTGTTGCAGGCACCACCCCTGGGTACGTGATAGCAAGAGGCCGGAGGGGTACTGGGTCACTCGGTGTAGATTCTCTCAGTACCCGGATGGCCTGGTCCTTAAACTTTGCAAAGTCCAGAGCAGGGTTCTGCAGGACCATGATACGCAGCTGTGTCCTGTGGGCATCTGACAGGAGCCCCTCTATGAACTGCTCGGTTAGGAGTTTGTCTTCTTCACGTACACTCTCTGGGTCCACCTGTTTAATTGCTCTCAGGGCCTCCTGCAAGTTTAAGGCATAGTCCCTTATGCTGTCTGTGGCCCGTTGTTTGCACCCAAAGAATCTCATCTTTATTTCTGCAGCGGTGCGGGTGTCAAAAGTACTCTTTAACTTGGCCAATATCTGGGTTGCTGTCCCTTTTATCTGTATCAGGCCAGGACTTGACTTCACGCTGGGCCGCGCCGGCTAGCTGCCCCATTAATATGCCCACCTTCTGGCTCTCAGTCAGCGGATACACCCGGAACAAGCTGTGCAGCCTTTCTCTGAAGTCGCTCAGGGTATGTGACTCCCCGGAGTACTGCGGCAGCCATTCTGCTCCCGGGATGTACGGCATTGTGATCGGCATTACCGGCGCTACAGCGGGGGGCTGGGGTGACGGTGACTGGGATTACATCGGCCGGTGCTGCTGCGTCTTGAGCTACCACAGCCACCTGCTCTCCCTCTGAGTCGGACATCTTCCTCCCCCTTAGTGAACCTCACCAGGCTCCGTTCACTTTTAAAAATTTCTTCCGGGTAGCGCGGGGTTAACGGCCCTTCGCGCTCTTTGTCAGGCACGCCCCCCTTCTTCCTGCGCTCGGCGAGGCTAATGGCGGCAGCAGTTTGCAAACAGTAACACAGTCTTTTAAGCACAGTTTCTGCAGGCGCACAGTACCCGGTGGGACCGGGCACGAAATCCTGTTTGTGACGCCAAAATTGACTCGCCCACCCCAGGGCTATGGGACACCCGGTGCCGGGCCGGACTAGTCCGGGGGACGTCAGTGGTGGCGGGGCCCGACTCCGTGGCCCTGGTGGGTGTCAGTTTAATATGGCTGGTGACTTGGGAGCAATTAAAGTATTTGTTTTGTGACGCCACCTGTGGTCTGCGGCTATTAAGCCGCCGCTGCTGTGTAAGGCCTCCGGGGTGATGATACGGCAGCAATGGTGGTACTGCTCCCCACAGGTGGAGCGGAGCCCCGGGGACACTGTTAGTGCTCGTGAAAGTCTATGGTGTTGTGTGGCTAACACGGTGCAGGGCCGACAGGCAATGAAAGAACCAGGCACAAACAACAGTCTCTTTACCTTCTCCTCTTTTACTTTAGGAACAGTCCAGTCCTGGGAGACCGTCACAAGTGGTGATGGGGATCCGGTCGGCCTGGAAGTACTTGGGGTGATCTTTCTGGCCAGCTGAGTATGAGGCCTACTCCTGTTCTTTTCTTTGTTTTGATAGGACCCTGCTTCTGTGAATCCAGCAATGGCCCTCTTTGCTGCTGGGACCGGTGGTACGTCCCTTTCCCTCTGTGGTAGGCTGCGCAGGACCTCTCTGGTGCTTCTCTGCTGGAGTCCACACCGGGCCCTGATGCTGCAGCTGTACCTTCGGGCTGTTTATGGGCCAGGTGCTTGCAGCTCTCCTGCCCTTCGGATTCGGCTACTAGGGAGTATTTTAAGCCCTGGTGGCCACAGACTCCGATGTCCGAGTCTCTTCTCTGCCTCTCTGCTACTCCTGCTTCCCTGGGCCAAGCTGTTCCAGCTCTAGGCCCCAGATCCACAGGACAGCACACTCTGCGTCTGCTTCCTTTCACTTCTCTCTACAGACTGAACACTACTTCCTCCCTCAGGTCAGACTTAAGGAATGCTCCCTGGAATTCCAGGTTCAGAGCTCCCCCTGCTGGCCGGAGGGAGAACTGCGTTGGATGTTAAACTTGCTGGCCAATGGACCTCCCAATTACCTCCAGGCTCAGCATTAACCCTTTGGGAGGGGAATGCTGTTGTGGCGACCAGGTCCTGGGGCGCCACACCCGCAATGGGCATCTTGTTAAAGTTGAGGGTCGCATGGATTCAACTCAGTATCAGCAGATTCTTGACAATCGTGCAAGAATCAGTGACGAAGTTGAAGTTACGCAGGGGATGGATATTTCAGCAAGACAATGATTCAAAACACCGCTCCAAATCTACTCAGGCATTCATGCAGAGGAACAATTACAATGTTATGGAATGGCCATCCCAGTCCCCAGACCTGAATATCATTGAAAATCTGTGGGATGATTTGAAGTGTGCTGTCCATGCTCGGTAACCATCAAACTTAACTGAACTGGAATTCTTTTGTAAATAGAAATGGTCAAATATACCTTCATCCATGATCCAGGAACTCATTAACACTAGAACTACTGAGGTAGTCATTTTGACTACTTCGCACTATGTATTTCTCCTCTGTGACTACGAGTCCAGTAGTTCTAGTGTTAAAAACTACAGGAAGCGATTAGAGGCTGTTATTTTTGCAAAAGGAGGATCTACAAAATATTAATGTCACTTTTATGTTAAGGTGCCCATACTTTTGCACCGGTCAAATTTTGTTTAAATACAGATTGCACATTTTCTGTTAGTACAATAAACCTCATTTCAATCCAGAAATATTACATCAGTTATTAGATATATGAAACTGAAATAGCTGTTGCAAAAACCAAAATTGTTATAAAGAAAAAAGGTTAACATTAATAGGGGTGCCCAAACTTTTTCATATGACTGTATGTATGATGCAGAGCAGTATGTGTGTGTCTGTATATATGTATGTATGCAGCAGAGCAGTATGTGTGTCTTTCTGTGTATATGTATGCAGCAGAGCAGTATGTGTGTGTCTGTATATATGTATGTATGCAGCAAAGCAGTATGTGTGTGTGTCTGTCCGTATGTATTTATGCAGCAGAGCAGTATGTGTGTGTCTGTATGTATGCATGTATGCAGCAGCAGTGTGTGTGTGTGTGTCTGTCCGTATGTACGCAGCAGAGCAGTATGTGTGTGTCTGTATGTATGCAGCAGCAGTGTGTGTGTGTGTGTGTGTCTGTCCGTATGTATGTATGCAGCAGAGAAGTATGTGTGTGTCTGTATGTAGCTGCAGTGTTTGTGTGTCTGTCCGTATGTATGTATGCAGCAGAAAAGTGTGTGTCTGTCTGTATGCAGCAGAGCAGTGTGTGTATGTATGCAGCAGAGCAGTGTGTGTCTCTGTATGTATGCAGCAGAGCTGTGCGTGTGTCTGTATGCATGTATGATATGTATCTATGTATGTCAGTGTATATGAATGTATAGATTTGTCTGTTTTATATGTATTTTTGTGAGTTTGTCTTTATATATGTATATGTACGTGTACGTATGTGTGTGTCTGCGTTGTTATGGGGCCCACTGGGACTCTTCCGCCCAGGGCCCACAAAAACCTGGAGCCGGCCCTGGTTGTAATCCAGACTTACCGGTGGTTGTTGTGCATTATTACAGTGAGCTTTTGTGGTGTTAACCCTTGTTGTCTTTTTGTTGCTGCCTTTCTGCTCTTGCTTTTCTCCTTAGTCTCTCACTGTTTATTTCTGTGAGTTTGCAATGTGTCCCATCTGTCTTACTCTATATTTCCATCATACTCCTTCCCCTTAGTCAGGAGACTAGTAAGGCATGGGACTCCAGCAGCTCCATCTTCAGGGGTAATCCATAGGTTAAGAATAGCTTAGGGTCCCCTATAATGAGGGACAGTATAGGAGCCCCCTGTTCCTCATTATCCTGGAGTCACTTGTTGACAATCAATCAGATTATTTACTATAGCACATTCCAGAGAACTGGTGCTAGGAATGGGAGATCTCAATTACCGAAGATGTAACTCTTAGATGTCGAAACTGGACAACAAATTCAGAATAATTTGTTTCCTAATTTAATTTCTGGTACTTTCAAAATAATATCATTAAATAATAACATTTTGTTTATTTTTTAGCAGATGACTGTATCGGGAGTTCAGATGGAAATCTAATATCTTCAGAATTTAAAACAGATGATGAAAGTATCACACATGCTACATATGAAGAGGATGCTGCTGTCCCAGATATACCTCCAGTCCTTCTTCGGAAATCTCTATCATCTGACCTTTTCAAACAAGACCAAAATTCAGATTTATCACAGAATTGTGAAAATAAAAGTTACAGAAGGGATTTGGAACATGAAACAGCTCCTACAAGGGAGAAACCATTTTCATGTTCAAAATGTAGGAAATATTTTATTCAGAAATCAAACCTTACGAGACATCAGAAAATTCACACAGGGGAGAAACCATTTTCATGTTCAGAATGTGGTAAATGTTTTAGTCAGAAATCACATCTTGTTACACATCAGACAATTCACACAGGGGAGAAGCCATTTACATGTTCAGAATGTGGGAAATGTTTTAATTGGAAATCGGATCTTGTTGACCATCAAATAATTCACACAGGGGAGAAGCCCTTTTCATGTTTAGAATGTGGGAAATGTTTTATTCAGAGATCACATCTTGTTACACATCAGAAAACTCACACAGGGGAGAAGCCATATTCATGTTCAGAGTGTGGGAAATGTTTTATTCCGAAATCAGATCTTATTGAGCATCAAAGAATTCACACAGGGGAGAAGCCATTTTCATGTTCAGAATGTGGTAAATGTTTTATTCAGAGATCACATCTTGTTACACATCAGAAAAATCACACAGGGGAGAAGCCATTTTCATGTTCAGAATGTGGGAAATGTTTTATTTGGAAATCGGATCTTGTTGACCATCAAATAATTCACACAGGGGAGAAGCCCTTTTCATGTTTAGAATGTGGGAAATGTTTTATTCAGAGATCACATCTTGTTACACATCAGAAAACTCACACAGGGGAGAAGCCATATTCATGTTCAGAGTGTGGGAAATGTTTTATTCCGAAATCAGATCTTATTGAGCATCAAAGAATTCACACAGGGGAGAAGCCATTTTCATGTTCAGAATGTGGTAAATGTTTTATTCAGAGATCACATCTTGTTACACATCAGAAAAATCACACAGGGGAGAAGCCATTTTCATGTTCAGAGTGTGGGAAATGTTTTAATTGGAAATCAGAACTTGTTGTGCATCAAAGATCTCACACAGGAGAGAAGCCTTTTTCTTGTTCAGAGTGTGGAAAATGTTTTATTCGGAAATCAGATCTTGTTGGGCATCAAAGATGTCACACAAGGGAGAAGCCATTTTCATATTCAGAACATGGGAAATGTTTTATTCGGAAATAAGATCTTGTTAGGCATGAAAGATCTCACACAGGGGAGAAGACATTTTCATGTTCAGAATGTGGGAAATGTATTATTCAGAGATCACATCTTGTTATATATCAGAAAAATCACACAGGGGAGAAGCCATATTCATGCTCAGAGTGTGGGAAATGTTTTAATTGGAAATCAGAACTTGTTGTGCATCAAAATCTCACACAGGAGAGAAGCCATTTTCATGCCCAGAATGCGGTAAATGTTTTATATGAAATTAAGTCTTGTTCACCATCAAAAATATCACACAAATTAAACCATTTTTATGTTCTGAATGTGGAAAATGTTATTCTCATAAATCAGATCTTGTTAAACATGTGAAGAAGCCACATAGGGAAGGAACCTTTTTCATGTTGTGAATAATTGAAATGTTTAACTGGTAAATCAAGTCTTGCGGACATCAGAAAACCAACAGAGCGGAGGAGCCATTTTTGCTTTCAGAATTTGCCAAATGTTTTTAAGACTAATCAGGTCCTGTTGTCAGATGAGTCACACAGGAGAAGCCATCATGATGTACCATAATTCAAAGGGTTTTATAAAAAAATTGGTTACGATTGCTCAAGTAAGAATTGATGAGGGAAAGAACCATTTTCTCTCTTTTTAAACATCGTATTTTTGGGCCCATAAGACACACCTAGATTTTGAAGGCAGAATATAGGGAAAAAGATTGACGCAAAAAATGTAGTCATGAAGCACTGTTAAGGAGGGTGATCTGCTGCTGACACTGTTACGGGGATAAAATGACCCAATTCTGTACTAATATCCCCCATCCTGGTCCCCTTCCAGGTATATGTGTCTCCCATCCTTGTGTATATGTCCTTCATCCTCGTATATATGTTGCCCATCTTTATCCCATCCTGGTATATATGATCCCCATCCTGGTATATATGATCCCCATCCTGGTATATATGTCCCTTGTCCTAGTATATATGTCCTCATCCTTGCATATATGGCCCTCAACTTGGGCCCATTCTGGTATATATTTCCCCATCACGCTGCACACATAAGAAAATAAATGAATATACTCACCATCCCTACGGTCTTCATGTGCACGTTGTTCTCTTCTGATGCGGCAAGTGATTTTAGCATGTAAACGGCGCAGCGCATGACATTACTGCCATGTGCCCCTAGTTACATGCGGACGTCAGCTACCGGAATATTCACTGCTCCCCACGCTAACAATACCGCCCACCTTTTGATTGGCGCTGGCTTCATTGTCTAGAGGTGAGCGGGATTATGGCGTGGGGAGCAGTGAATATTCATTTTCCTTTTTAGCTGGCACACTGTTAGCCCTTTTGAGAGCCTTTAGGAACATTCATGAAATGTTTTGATACTGGATTATATTTAGATAATTCACTAATCTCAGGTTGTCCACTGCTTTATTTACTAAAAAGTCCAGCTCCAGATTGGAGATAGGAACTCTGAAGTTTATCACATTGTATATAATTGCATTTCAAAACTTGTTGTTTTGTTAATAAATGCTTTTAAAATATATATTCTTCATGCCTAGCTTTCTCTATTGTTTAGATGTGATGATTTTGCCTCCGGACCTCTGGAGTTGAGGCAGAGCTGTAGGTATTGCTATAAAAATAGTGAGGGGAGAATTGAATCTGCATCCTAGATATGTGGACGTTGTAAAGACGCTCTGGTCCCAATTCTTCAAAACTTTTGTGGCAAAAAAAATTGTCACAAAAGTTCTGAAAATTTTGGAAAGTTGTGCCAGCATTTTGCGGCTTTTGGCATTTTCACTCCAAAATTGGCAGAGTTTGGGTGGGACGGAGATGTGACACCACAACTTCTTTAATTCATGACGAGCTGTGGCATTCCCTATGCCAGAAATCTCAATTCAGTCCCTGAAGAGAGTAATATTTCTAGCATGGCACAAGGAGGCACATGCCACTCATCAAATGCTCCAAATTCATGAAGAGGCATGGACCACTTAATGAATCAGGAGTAGCCCGCGCATAAATTTGGCCCTTTATTTTAAAAAATGATCCCTTTATAAAGGATAATTGTTGTAATAAACAAAGAAAGGATTTTACATGTCTGATATCCAAGTGGTTATTTTTTAATGCGGCTAATCACAAATAGAGATAAGTGCACCTGTTGAAGTTCGAGTTCGGCTAATAAAAGTTGTGTTCGGGAACCGGACTTGACCAGAACCCCATTGGAAGTCACTGATTGGGCAGTTTGGGTCTCCGCCCACATGCAATCGGCCATAAAGACAGCATTTCTAATTTTTTTTCTTTTACACAATACATCCTATAATGATGGTTTTACCCCCCATGAAATCCATTCAAACACTGCAAGCAGCTAGCACTGTGCTGAGCACTGAGTGTATCCGAGCACAGCGATGCTAGATGAAGTGGTTATGATACATAAAGCACCCGAACTCCAAACTCTAACACTGATTTTTTGTATAAAGTCTGTATTTGGTACAAACACCGAACTTTACTATTTAGGTTCATTTGTCTCTGTCCACAAACCTTTATTACAGTTTAGATTATGGGTGTAGAAGAGACCAGAACTAAAAGAGGTCTATCTCTTGGTGGAGAGGAAGTAACATTTATGATACCTATGCTGGAGTTTTGTGAATTTAATTGGATTCGGTCACTAAGTGTTTACTACTTAAAAATCAGAATAATGTAAAGACAGTGTTACGCTATGAACGGTGAAGTAGCAAGCGAAAGGGAAAGAAACCATGTGCCTAGGGAAAGGGGAGATGGTAACCTCTGACTAAGCCTACCGCTGTGCCCTGAGTTCCCTCACCACGCTGAGCCGGATACCTCACCCTATGCTGACTCTGATCTGGAACCATAGGCTATGTTCACACTAGAAAAATGATTTTTCCTAAGGAATTTCTTGAGAGTGAAGGATTAGCGCACCTGTGTTGAAATAGGCACTAGTAACGCAGGTGCGTTTTTTTGCAGGTTGGTCCCTGCGTTTTTTAATGCTTTTAACAGCTACTTTAAGAGATAATAGAGAGAGATAATAGATAGATAATAGAGAGATAGAGAGAGATACATAGATAATAGCTACATAGATACATAGATTGATACATAGAGGAATAGATAGATACATAGATACATAATAGAGGGCTAGATATTCCAGCTTTATTTATGATGTTTGTGGACATACTGCACTTCTCGCGGCCGGTAGTGTGTTCACATCACCGGCCGTGAGAAATGTCCTGGAGTTACCCGCAGCCTCGCTCAGGGAGCCGCATTCAGCACTCGCTCACTGAACGAGGCTGCGTGGAGAACTGTCAGTCATGGCTGAAGCAGGGCTGGAAGCGCCACGGGACATTGCTGTGGATTATGTCGGAGCTGTGTTCGGGGGTTTAATAAAGTGGAGAAAGGGGGCTTTTTGTCTTTTAATCCAAATAAAGGAATTTTTCGGGGTGTGTGTGTTTTTAATGTCACTTACAGATTAGTAATGGCGTGTCATAGACACTGCCATTACTAATCTTGGGCTTAGCGGCAGCTATTGGTTGCCGTTAACTCGTTATTACCCTGATTGCCACCGCATCTCGGCAACAGGAAGAGCCGGGGACACTCCGGGACTGTCGCATAATGGATGCGACAGTCCCGGGGCAGCTGCGGGCTGATATTCTCGGTTGTGGGAGGGGGGGTCATTAACCATGGCCCTTGCCCTCCCCAGCCTGAGAATACCAGGCCGCCGCTGTGTGCTTTCCTGGCTGGAAGGTAAAAATACGCCAGAGCACACGCATTTTTTTTTGTTTTTTTATTTTTAATATGTACGTTTGATTTCTATGTGTATTCTATATGTCTGTGTGTGAGTATCATGTGTGTGTTTACTCTGCATTACATTACAGTCAATGGAGTGAAATAACGCAGTTAGCTTCAGAAAAGAAGTGACATGCTCATTCTTTTTCTTAAGAAAATCCACTGAAAGAATTTTCTTAAGAAAAAAAAACGCAGTGTGCACACTAATTTTTTTGCCATAGGTTTTGCTGGGGAATGTCTGCAGAAAGGTTACAAGAATTTCTCAAGAAATTTCTGCAGCAAAAACGCGGGTAAAAAATGCAGTGTGTGAACATAGTCTAAATAAGGAATGGATGGGATGAGCTCTTCATCAACCCCACTAAGCACTAAAGGACACACAGGGATAACAAACAATTTGAAACAACAAACAACTTATCTCTAGACGACTCCGTAAGACGTTCAGTAAAAAGCAACAACAATCCTACTGGTGTGTGCAAGCCACCTGCTTGCATCCAGAGCTTGTGAAGTAACTGAATAATATCACCAGCACAAGTCCATGGAAAATGAAAGTATTTAAACCCAAGGGGAAATACAGATGATTATCAACTGAAGCTCAACTAGGTCCTAAAGAAAAGGATGAAAACCCAGCAGAAGAGATACGAGTACACTGAATATTGACAGCAGGAACAATAGAAAGTCAGGGCTATTTTGCGCAGTCAAATGCTGTGACCTTCTAATGCGGATCACCCGTGAAAGACAGGGACTCTGATTCCAATGATGTGTCATTTACTGGGCTGCTTGCTGTAGTTTTGATAAAATCACAGTATTATAGCTAGGGGATTATCACTAGAGAACTAGTAAACCTGCTACCATGTATCACCCATCACCATTAGCTCTGTATTACCCCGCCCGCACTTGATTGGCAGCTTTTTGTGTATGCTCATTGTACACAGCGGCCAAGCAGTGATGTGGGTGAGGTTATACACAACAGCATTTTGAGAACTAGTAGACCTTAATCAGATAAAACTGATTTTTGTCAAAACTTAAGCAAGCAGCCAAGTAAGTGACAGTTCACTGGAATTAGGGTCTCTGCTTATACAGGTCGATTGGACACACGTTACAGGTAGCTTTGTTCCTCTTAATCTATTAGGCTATGTGCGCACTAGAAAAAGGATTTTTCTTAAGAAAAATCTGCACCCTCTAAAAGATGACAGCACCTGCGGCAAAAAAACGCAGCAAACCGCACCCGAAATCCGCATGCCATGTTACCGCGGATTTGCTGTCGTTTTGCTGCGGTATGTCCCTGCATTATTTTGATAGAACAGGGAGATACTCACCTGTCCCCCAATCCTTCTGTCCGTGGTGCTGAAGTGTCCCGCGATGCTGTGTCCCGTGCGGCTGTCTCCGGCGCTCTGCTACTTACGGGTCAGCTGTGGAGTGCATAACTGCATATGCATGAGCCGGCCTGGAAGCAGGAGACCAGCGTCCAGAGGCAGCCTCGCTGGAGAAGGTGAGTATAAGATCAGCAGTGACTTCAGTCAGCTGATGTGTAGTGACAGCTGAGTCTTCCACCTGTCACAGCAAAGCACATGAGTGAAGTCACCACTGATCCAGCGTGGCTCACTTCACTTGCGGCCTGACCCTAACAGTTAGCGGTCATGGTCTATGGCGCTCGATGTGAGTGTCAGGTGTAGCAGAGCTGGAAGTGTTGTGGGACCTCGTTTGGATTATATCGGACCTGGAGGACTGTTATTGGTGGGGTTAAGTGGGGAAAGAGGGGGCTTTTTTGTCTTTTAGTTCAAATAAAGGATTTTTGGGGTGTTTGTGTTTATTTACTTTTACTTACAGTTTAGTAATGAGGTGATACCTGCCATCACTAAACTAGGTCTTAGTGGCAGCTATGGGCTGCTGTCATTAACTTCTTATTACCCCAATTGCCACCGCATCAGGGCAACGGGAAGAGCCGGGAAAATTCCCGAAACTGTTGCATCCAATGGATGCGGCAATTATGGGCGGGTGCTGGCGGATATTTTTAGGCTGGGAGGCTCCCCAGCCTGAGAATACCAGCCCCCAGCTTCGATGCTTTATCCTGGCTGGTTATCAAAATTGGGGGGAGCACCAATATTCTTTTTTTTTATGTACGCCATAGATCCCCCCCACCGGCGTCCGTAATTGGTTGCAGTAAGACAGCTGTCACTCAGCGTGGGGGTGGGTCTGACTGCAACCAATCACAGCCACTGGTGAGCAGGGAAGGCGTGAATATGTTATAAGACTAATGAGCGGCCGGCTCTGGAAGATGAAAGAGCTGCCGACTGATGATCAGTGAGTATGAAGTGCTTGCTCCAACCCCTTTGCGCCAGATTGTGTTCCCCATAAATTTTAAATGGGGACCAGCATCTGGCCAGATACTGGGGATCAATCCTCCACCGACCCAGAGTCAGCGGGTGACTTGATCTGCCAGCCCTCCAAAATGCAGGGACCTGTGGGAAAGAAGTGACATGTACATTAATTCCGCAGCGGAAATTCCGCAGCAAAACCCGCAGGGACAAAAATTGCAGTGTGTGCACAGCATTTTTTTTATCCCCATAGGTTTTGCTGGAAAAGTACTGCAGAAATGTTCTAAACATTTTCTGCAGCAATTCCGCAGTAAAATCCGCAGCGTGCGCAAAGGGCCTGAGCCACATCCCAAAGCCATACGCTATTATATGTCATTTATTTAATCTGAAAAAGAAGACAGTATTTATAAAAATGCACAACAGATGTTACAAAGGGGAATAAAAGAATACAGCATATACAATTGCATAAAATAAAAGGGAATAATGAAAGAAAATTACTGAACCTGGATCACAGAAATAGATTCAGATTTATGGAGGGAAGGCCTACAATGGAACAATCCTATACAGCAATATTCCATTCATTAAGCAAGGATCATAATTGGCATTAGCTTTTTATTAACACAAGTTATACCCACATACTTCCCCTCTGGTGACTCATAACAGGGCTGGACTTTACATAACTACAGCATGTGTCTAAATCTTTGAAAATTATAACATTCCCAACTTTTACAATATCTTCGCCCCTGGAAATCCCAGGCGGCACATATTACCATCATCTTTCCTCTCATGATTTTATCTGTTCACAGATAGGAGACATTACATAGATATTTTAATCTCTCTGGCGAATATCCATTTTACAGGACCTGGCCATCACCCAATGATGCTGAATGATGCTTTGCGTTCTCTACTTTATCTCAAATTCAAAAATATGGCTTTCTTATCTATTATATTGATGCCATTCATGAAACCTCAATTCATATTTTCTATAAGGGGAAACAAAGGATTTGAATGTATCTGCTATTTTTGTGTTCAACTTCTGCTCTTATCTCTACTGGTCATAAATCTGTCCTTCTCTGCATTCTTGTGCATTCAAGTTGAGATTGGCCTCACATCTACTAGAGGATTCTCTTTAGTTACCAGTTTCCAAAGGAGGGGATCAGTTTCATAGGGGTCTTGTTGAGTCTTTATGGATTTTATAATTTCTATATAACACAGGACCGCATACTGATGTTTTCCGAAAATCAAGTTTTTATCCCCTAGAAAGGCCATTTTTTGAACACTTTCCTCGACTCAGTGCTTGAAGACTTCAATAAAATCAGAAATATTACACTCCCAACTACCCAAAATAACCTAAATAAAAAAGGAAAGGTTGCCCTAAAATCATCATGCAATGATTTAGATATAGTAACTATCAGCCGACAAGGGGATGGAAGAGTCATCGAAAACATGGATGACTATATAAGGAAGCTCAGAATATTCTCTCCAACCCCATACACTAAGGGATTCAGATAAATGAAGGAGATAAACCAGCTGAGTGCTCACGGTGATTTATTCAGTGTAGTACAGACAATGCACAGAGACGTTAACGCGTTTCTGGCTTGACGCCCTTAATCATAACATCTAGTGAATGTTATCGATTCCACTATATATTCCCCTCTCCATCTGGGGGAATTAAGTGGAAATGGGAACATAGGTGTCAGCAAGGAATGTTTGCATTATACAAGAAGTGAACTAGTAAAAAAACATATAAAATCAGAATATATTACTGAAACCACGTATAATGCTCTTTTTACTATAAATCCCAATTAATCAAAATAACTGGGAGCTCATGTGAGACTTGTTCTAACTTATTCTATATATATAATTTCAGATACATTTTATAAAAAATTATTATCAAGAGATTCATGTTTTTTATGATTGGTACTTTAATTAATCATTATTAGTTGTAGGTAAAATAATATAATAATGCATGTAAGATATAGAGCAATTATAAGGGGTTTCATAAATATAATATCAATATGATACATAGCGGTGGAAAACATACATATATAAGCAAACATCATTCACAAGAAATGCAAGACTGGAAATTTGTGGACATACATAAAATTCATTAGAATAAATTACATTTATCATTTTTTTACAAAACATTTTTAGGTATATAAGAAATGAACAGTTCATCAGATGTTAAAAATTGTTATAAATTCTGTTTTTGTATTTTCTGGTGAGGATCCATGATTGCTTCAAATAGTCCATAATAATTATGACGTACAGTTCATATTATTGAGGAAGCACGGGAGGAAGATTAAATTGTTGTCAGAAATTCAGTTTTTCCAGAAGTCCTCCGAGACTCAGCGTGATAAAAATGTTCAAATCACCATGAATGAATGTGAACAGGGTCCTGCAGCAATTAATCATGAGATCGTTTTTATGATTTAGAACAACTAATGCACCTTTCATAATACATTTCTGTGGAATACAAGAATTACTGATTATAAGCAAATTAGTAATCACTATTGTGAAGTAAACATACTGTATTAGGTTATTCCAATTGATTCAGGTTCACTATGGGTAAGATTTTGCATTTAATTCACATTCAAACATGTTATCATGGTGATTAGGAACATGACACGTGGACAGTTTGTGCTATGGCCAGATTCACTGAGAGCTTCAAAGTGAAACATAGTATCTCATTTGAAATTCAAACAACACAGAGCTCCGGTAGGTTCAGACTTAGGGGTACTTCTCACATAGCGAGATCGCTGCTGAGATCGCTGCTGAGTCACGGTTTTTGTGACACACCAGTGACCTTATTAGCAATCTCGCTGTGTGTGACACTGAGCAGCGATCTGGCCCCTGCTGTGAGATCACTGATCATTCCACACAGCTCTGGTTCATTTTTTTCTCGTTGCTCTCCCGCTGTGAAGCACACATCGCTGTGTTTGACAGCGAGAGAGCAAGGATCTGAATGTGCAGGGAGCCGGCTTCTGACAGCTGCGGACGCTGGTAACCAAGGTAAACATCGGGTAACTAAGCAAAGCGCCCAAAAGCCTTTGCTTTTTTACCTGCTTTTCCACTGCTTTTTCAACTGCAGCGTTTTCATGCCAAAATGCTTGCGTTCTGCTTTTCAAGCAAAGTCAATGGGACATTGAGCTTTCTTGTGCGCACTTTGCTGATCAAAACGCTGTGTTTAATTTGCATAAATTTGGGCAAAAACTCAGCATTTAAAGAAGCAACATGTCAATTGTTTTTGCCATTTTGGCTGCGTTTCCTATCCATTCAATTTAATACAAAACTGTGTTTCTAAAAGCACCGGAAAAGCACTAAAAACTCATGAAAACCGCAAGGTGCGCATAGGCTACTTTCTTTGCGTTTTACATGCATTTTTAAAGCCAAAAGCATTGTTCTTTCTGCCAGAGGATGCTTTTTGAACTGCAACTACCTCAACGCAAAGTGCGTGCACAGCCTAATAGTGCAACATGATGTCTCGTCTGAGATTCAAGCCTTGGGGAACTCTGGTGTTTAATTGAAAGATCCACCATGCTTCTCTGTTTCTCAAATCATTCAAACTGAAACTGTGGCTGGGGTTTTTTTTTTACGTTTTTCAATCGCAAATGCTGAAAAAAATGCAATCGTCCTATCATGTTCCTGAATAAAATGTTTGGAAGCCTGCGATGTATTTTTTACTGGATTGTATTTGACAATGTCATGAAGATGTTCCTTAATTCTAGTGCAGAGCGTTTTGTATTGCCAACATATTTGAGATTGCATTTAGTGCATTCTATGATGTATGTGACCCATCGAGTGTTACAATTCAGAAAGGAATTAATTTGATATTTTTTTATTATTTGTTGAATTAGTAAAAGATTTACAGTTTTTGGCCACTGTGCATATTTTGCAATTGTGCAAACCGCACCTGTAAAAACCCCCAGTGATAACCAATTGCCTTTAGGTTTGGAGGATCTAATAGCGCTAGGTGAAAGGATGTTAGCCAATGTAGTTGATTTCTTGTACCCTACTTTGTAGTTGTTATGTAAAATGTTGTTTAAAATATCATCCTTTCACCTAGCGCTATTAGATCCTCCAAACCTAAGGGTATGACCGCACTTTGCATTGTTCAAAACGCACCCTCTTGCATTA
Source organism: Anomaloglossus baeobatrachus (assembly GCF_048569485.1). Classification (NCBI taxonomy): domain Eukaryota; kingdom Metazoa; phylum Chordata; class Amphibia; order Anura; family Aromobatidae; genus Anomaloglossus; species Anomaloglossus baeobatrachus. The sequence continues at coordinate 117,572 of NW_027441799.1, read as the reverse complement.
ATTGATTTAGCCAAAGTTGCCTTTTTCAGAAATTTAGTGCTAAAAACGCATGCGTATTTCCCGCGTTTAAGATGCGTTTTCAGCGCTTTTTACATGCTTTTTCCCTTGCGTTTTGACAGATGCGTTTTGAACATCAAGACACTGCTAAATAAAGTTTAAACAGTCAAACAAAATGAAAAAAGAGAAAAAAAAAGCAAAACAGATATATTTTTGGAATTAATAAAGAAAATAGTTATATTTCATGAAATTATAGCGGTTTTATAATATTTATTGTTAAAATAGCAATAAAATCATAATTTTCATTAATTTAATTGTCGGACTATGTGTGTGTGTAAAGGGACATATTAATCCATTAATTTGATGTCAGAAAAGCATGCGTTTTTGAAGTGAAAAATGCAGTGTTTCTGCAGCTAAAAAGCAGGTAAAACGCTGGAATTTTGATATTTGTTGCTTTTTGCTACTTCTCATTGACTTCAATGTTAGCAAAACGCACCCAAAATGGCAAAAACAATTGACATGCTGCTTCTTTGAATGCATGTTTTTTGCCACAAATTATGCAAATTAAATGCAGCGTTTTGAAACGGAAAGTGCGGTCAGGAAATCTTCATTTTCCATAGACTATCATGGAAAATCAAAACGCAGGCCATTTGGCATGAAAAAGGTGCAGTTCAAAACGGACCTAAAAAGCACCTAAAACGCAGGTGGAAACGCAAAGTGCAGTCATACCCTAAAGGCAATTGGTTATCACTGAGGGGTTTTTACAGGTGCGGTTTGCACAATTGCAAAATGTGCACAGGGGCCAAAAACTGTAAATCTTTTACTAATGCAACAAATAATAAAAAATATCAAATGAATTCCTTTCTGAATTGTAACACTCGATGGGTCACATACATCATAGAATGCACTAAATGCATCTTAAATATATTGGCAGTTACAAAACGCTCTGCACTAGAATTAAGGAACGTCTTCATGACATTGTCAAATACAATCCAGTAAAAAATACATCACAGGCTTCCAAACATTTTATTCAGGAACATGATAGGACGATTGAATTCTTTTCAGCATTTGTGATTGAAAAATTTAAAAAAAACTCCAGCCACAGTTTCAGTTTGAATGATTTGAGAAACAGAGGAGCATGGTGGATCTTTCAATTAAACACCAGAGTTCCCCAAGGCTTGAATCTCAGACGAGACATCATGCTGCACTGTTAGAGCCGATGCTGTGAACTGTGCTACATTACAGTTTGTTACTGTGCTGCGCTTCTGATGACAGTGACAATCTGCTTAATATGCTGTGAAAATTGTTCCTTTTAGTTAACTTAAAATAATCCCCAATATAAATGAAAGTATTACTAATGATTGTAACAATTTCCATATAATAGATTGCACTCACATACTCATTTATAATGATAACATGCTTCTGAATTTTTCCGGGTTTATTTACTGAAACTGTGTCTGAAATTTAAATTCTATGTTGTTACAATTTAGTGTGAACCCACCGGAGCTCCGTGGTGTTTGAATTTCAAATGAGATACCGTAGTTTTCACTTTATAAGATGCACTTTTCCTCCCAAACATTTGGGAGGAAAATAGGGGGTGCGTCTTAAATAGCGGTACCTGGGGGGGTCCTGTCTGAGGCGATCGGGCGGCTGGGTGCCTGTGGCTGCATGCAAGCGGCCGAGTACCTGTGCTTGCGTGCGGTGGCAGCCGGGTACCTGTGGCTGTGTGCGGGCGGCAGCCGGGAGCTGTGTGGGGTCGGCAGCCGGGTACCTGTGCTTGCGTGCAGTGGCAGCCGGGTACCCATGGCTGTGTGCGGGCGGCAGCCGGGTGCTGTGTGGGGTCGGCAGCCGGGTACCTGTGCTTGCGTGCAGTGGCAGCCGGGTACCCATGGCTGTGTGCGGGCGGCAGCCGGGTGCTGTGTGGGGTCGGCAGCCGGGTACCTGTGCTTGCGTGCAGTGGCAGCCGGGTACCCATGGCTGTGTGCGGGCGGCAGCCGGGTGCTGTGTGGGGTCGGCAGCCGGGTACCTGTGCTTGCGTGCAGTGGCAGCCGGGTACCCGTGGCTGTGTGCGGGCAGCAGCCGGGTGCTGTTTGTGGGCGCCAGTCGGGTGCCCGTGCAGGCGGCAGCCACCCTCACACAGGCACCCGGCTGCTGCCCTCACACAGGCACCCGGCTCTCGCCCGCACACAGCCATGGGTACCCGGCTGCCACCGCACGCAAGCACAGGTACCCGGCGGCTTGCACGCAGGGTGGGCGGGCAGCCTGCTGGCTGCCACACTGTGCGTGCGGGGCAGGCGGCTGTGCAGCAAGTTACCAGTTGTCCACGGTCCCACTTTCAAATGATGGCGCCGGTGGAGCTCGTGGATGAGAGCTCCATCTGCGCACGCGCTGCTCCGGGAGTCAGCACATGCGCAGATGGAGCCCTTGGATGAGAGCTCCATCTGCGCATGCATCGCTCCGGGCGCCATTACTTGAATCGGGACCGCGGACACACTCGGAAAACACCGCATCCGTCTGCTCCACCACTGAGCAGTCGCCGCCGCTCCCACCACTGAGCCGTCGCCGCCGCTGCCACCACTGAACCGGGACCGCGACACTCACTGCACCGGCCTGCTGAACGGCTCACCCGCCGCCACCACGGACCCCACGGCTTCTGCCACCACGGACGCCACCACGCCTGCAACCACGGACCCCGCTGCCACTGACCAGCACAACCTGTGCCTCCTGTGACCCCGCTTCACCACCACTGCTGCCCCCCTCCAGTAAGAAAACACCGGAGTATAAGACGGACCCCATTTTTCTTTTTTTTACCTTTTTTTATGTCTAAATTTGGGGTGCGTCTTATAATCCGGTGCGTCTTATAAAGCGGAAAATACGGTACTATGTTTCACTTTGAAGCTGTCTCAGTGAATCTGGCCATAGCGCAAACTGTCCAGGTGTCATGTTCCTAATCACCATGATAAGGCTACTTTCACACTTGGGTTGAATGGCATCCGTTGCATTGCGTTGTTTGATGGATGCAACGGATGTGTTGCATTTAGTGGCACAACGGATGCAACGGATCATACAAAACAACGGAATCTTTATTCATTTATTTTTTTTCTTCTTTCGTTTTACCGGCGGCAGACTATTGTGAACGATCAGCTGATCGCTCACAGCAGCTGGTCGCCGGGTGATCAGCTGTTCGTTCGGCTGCCAAGAATGTGTGAGGGGGCGGAGTGCAGGGGCGGAGTGCGGGGTTTGTGGAGTCGAGCGGGACCATGGCACTGAGGACGTCAGTGCAGCGAGGAATGCAAGGCTGGGGACAGGTGAGTGTGAGTGTGTGTGTGTGCGTGCGTGTGTACATGTGGAGTGAAGTGCGGGAGGGGGCAGAGCTGAGCGGGAAGTGTCGGGCTCCCTGCACCCGTAGCCAGGGTAAATATCAGGTAACTAGGGAAAGCGCATTGCTTAGTAACCCGATATTTACCCTGGTTACGAGTGCAGGGAGCCAGAGAGAGCATGTGCAGCGAAATCCTATGGATTGCGCTCCTCAAAAAACGTTACATGCAGCGTTCCCTCCGCCCGACGCAGCGTCAAAATAACGACGCTGCGTCGTGCAGCGGATGCAACGCAAGACCATCCGTCGCTATCCGTAGCTAATAGAAATCTATGAGGAATATAACGGTTTCCTGCAATGGTTACCGTAATTCCTCAAGGCTGCAGATAGCAACGGAAACCGTCCAACGCAAGTTTGAAAGTAGCCTAACATGTTTGAATGTGAAGTACAGTGCCTACAAGTAGTATTCAACCCCCTGCAGATTTAGCAGGTTTACACATTCGGAATTAACTTGGCATTGTGACATTTGGACTGTAGATCAGCCTGGAAGTGTGAAATGTTAATGTTATTTATTTTTTTATTTTTTTTTTAAATTGTGAAAAGTTTATTCAGAGGGTTATTTATTATTCAACCCCTCAAACCACAAGAATTCTGTTTGGTTCCCCTAAAGTATTAAGAAGTATTTCAGGCACAAAGAACAATGAGCTTCACATGTTTGGATTAATTATCTCTTTTTCCAGCCTTTTCTGACTAATTAAGACCCTCCCCAAACTTGTGAACAGCACTCATACTTGGTCAACATGGGAAAGACAAAGGAGCATTCCAAGGCCATCAGAGACAAGATCGTGGAGGGTCACAAGGCTGGCAAGGGGTACAAAACCCTTTCCAAGGAGTTGGGCCTACCTGTCTCCACTGTTGGGAGCATCATCCGGAAGTGGAAGGCTTATGGAACTACTGTTAGCCTTCCACGGCCTGGACAGCCTTTGAAAGTTTCCACCCGTGCCGAGGCCAGGCTTGTCCGAAGAGTCAAGGCTAACCCAAGGACAACAAGGAAGGAGCTCCGGGAAGATCTCATGGCAGTGGGGACATTGGTTTCAGTCAATACCATAAGTAACGTACTCCACCGCAATGGTCTCCGTTCCAGACGAGCCCGTAAGGTACCTTTACTTTCAAAGCGTCATGTCAAGGCTCGTCTACAGTTTGCTCATGATCACTTGGAGGACTCTGAGACAGACTGGTTCAAGGTTCTCTGGTCTGATGAGACCAAGATCGAGATCTTTGGTGCCAACCACACACGTGACGTTTGGAGACTGGATGGCACTGCATACGACCCCAAGAATACCATCCCTACAGTTAAGCATGGTGGTGACAGCATCATGCTGTGGGGCTGTTTCTCAGCCAAGGGGCCTGGCCATCTGGTCCGCATCCATGGGAAGATGGATAGCATGGCCTACCTGGAGATTTTGTCCAAGAACCTCAGCTCCTCCATCAAGGATCTTAAGATGGGTCATCATTTCATCTTCCAACAAGACAACGACCCAAAGGACACAGCCAAGAAAACCAAGGCCTGGTTCAAGAGAGAAAAAATCAAGGTGTTGCAGTGGCCTAGTCAGTCTCCTGACCTTAACTCAATTGAAAACTTGTGGAAGGAGCTCAAGATTAAAGTCCACATGAGACACCCAAAGAACCTAGATAACTTGGAGAAGATCTGCATGGAGGAGTGGGCCAAGATAACTCCAGAGACCTGTGCCAGCCTGATCAGGTCTTATAAAAGACGATTATTAGCTGTAATTGCAAACAAGGGTTATTCCACAAAATATTAAACCTAGGGGTTGAATAATAATTGACCCACACTTTTATGTTGAAAATGTATTAAAATTTAACTGAGCAACATAACTTGTTGGTTTGTAAGATTTATGCATCTGTTAATAAATCCTGCTCTTGTTTGAAGTTTGCAGGCTCTAACTTATTTGCATCTTATCAAACCTGCTAAATCTGCAGGGGGTTGAATACTACTTGTAGGCACTGTAAATGCAAAATCTTACCCATAGTGAATCTGAATCAATTGGAATAACCTAATGCAATATGTTTACTTCATAATAGTGATTACTAACTTGATCTTGCTTATAATCAGTAATTCTTGTATTCCACAGAAATGTATTATGAAAGGCGCATTAGTTGTTCTAAATCATAAAAACGATCTCATGATTAATTGCTGCAGGACCCTGTTCACATTCATTCATGGTGATTTGAACATTTTTATCACGCTGAGTCTCGGAGGACTTCTGGAAAGACTGAATTTCTGACAACAATTTAATCTTCTTCCCGTACTTCCTCAATAATATGAACTGTACGTCATAATTATTATGGACTATTTGAACCAATCATGGATCCTCACCAGAAAATACAAAAAAGGAATTTATAACAATTTTTAACATCTGATGAACTGTTCATTTCTTATATACCCAAAAATGTTTTGTAAAAAAATGATAAATGTAATTTATTCTAATGAATTTTATGTATGTCCACAAATTTCCAGTCTTGCATTTCTTGTGAATGATGTTTGCTTATATATGTATGTTTTCCACCGCTATGTATCATATTGATATTATATTTATGAAACCCCTTATAAATTGCTCTATATCTTACATGCATTATTATATTATTTTACCTACAACTAATAATGATTAATTAAAGCACCAATTATAAAAAACATGAATCTCTTGATAATAATTTTTTTAATTGGGATTTATAGTAAAAAGAGCATTATACGTGGTTTCAATAATATATTCTGATTTTATATGTTTTTTACTAGTTCACTTTTTGTATAATCCAGCATTCCTTGCTGACACATATGTTCCCATTTCCACTTAATTCCCCCAGATGGAGAGGGGAATATATAGTGGAATCGATAACATTCACTAGATGTTATGATTAAGGGCGTCAAGCCAGAAACGCGTTAACGTCTCTGTGCATTGTCTGTACTGCACTGAATAAATCACTGTGAACACTCAGTTGGATTATCTTCCTCATTTATCGTAATCCCTTAGTGTATGGGGTTGGAGAGAATATTCTGAGCTTCCTTATATAGTCATCCATGTTTTGGATGACTATTCCATCCCCCTTGTCGGCTGATAGTTACTATATCTGAATCATTGCATAATGATTTTAGGGCAACCTTTCCTTTTTTATTTAGGTTATTTTGGGTAGTTGGGAGTGTAATATTTCTGATTTTACTGAAGTCTTCAAGCACCAAGTCGAGGAAAGTGTTCCAAAAATGGCCTTTCTAGGGGATAAAAGCTTGATTTTCGGAAAACATCAGTATGTGGTCCTGTGTCTTATAGAAATTATAAAATCCATAAAGACTCAACAAGACTCCTATGAAACTGATCCCCTCCTTTGGAAACAGGTAACTAAAGAGAATCCTCTAGTAGATGTGAGGCCAATCTGAACTTGAATGCACAAGAATGCAGAGAAGGACAGATTTATGACCAGTAGAGATAAGAGCAGAAGTTGAACACAAAAATAGTAGAGAAATTCAAATCCTTTGTTTCCCCTTATAGAAAATATAAATTGAGGTTTCATGAATGGCATTAATATAATAGATAAGAAAGCCATATTTTTGAATTTGTGATAAAGTAGAGAACGCAAAGCATCATTCAGCATCATTTGGTGATGGCCAGGTCCTGTAAAATGGATATTCGCCAGAGAGATTAAAATATCTATGCAATGTCTCCTATCTGTGAACAGATAAAATCATGAGAGGAAAGATGATGGTAATATGTGCCGCCTGGGATTTCCAGGGGCGAAGATATTGTAAAAGTTGGGAATGTTATAATATTCAAAGACTTAGACACATCTTTTAGTTATCTGAAGTCCAGCCCTGTTATGAGTCACCAGAGGGGAAGTATGTGGGTGTAACTTGTGTTAATAAAAAGCTAATGCCAATTATGATCCTTCTTTAATGAATGGAACATTGCTGTTTAGGATTGTTCCATTGTAGGCCTTCCCTCCATAAATCTGAATCTATTTCTGTGATCCAGGTTCAGTAATTTTCTTTCGTTATTCCCTTTTATTTTATGCAATTGTATATACTATATTGTTTTGTTCCCCTTTGTAACATCTGTTGTATATTTTTATAAATACTGTCTACTTTTTCAGATTAAATAAATGACATTTAATAGCGTATGGCTTTGGGATGTGGCTTAGGCCCTTTGCGCACGCTGCGGATTTTACCGCAGAATTGCCGCGGATTTCGCTGAAGGAATGCTGCAGAAAATGTTTATAACATTTCTGCAGTCCTTCTCCAGCAAAACCTATGGGGATAAAAAAAAATGTTGTGCGCACACTGCATTTATTTGTCCCTAAGGGTTTTGCTGCGGAATTTCTGCTGCGGGATTAATGTGCATGTCACTTCTTTTTCACAGGTCCCTGCATTTTGGAGGGCTGGCACATCAATCACCCGCTGACTCTGGGTCGGTGGAAGATTGATCACCAGTCACTGGCCAGATGCTGCTGCCCATTTAAAATTTATGGAGAACACAATCTGGCGCAAAGGGGTAGGAGCAAGCACTTCATACTCACCAATCATCAGTCGGCTGTCACACTCCTCCCGTGGCAGCTCTTTCATCTTCCAGAGCCGGCCGCTCATTAGTCTTATAACATATTCACACCTTCCCTGCTCACCAGTGGCTGTGATTGGTTGCAGTCAGACCCACCCCCACGCTGAGTGACAGCTGTCTGACTGCAACCAATCACAGACGCCAGTGGGGGGGGGATCTATGGCGTACATAAAAATAAATAAATTTAAAAAAACGGCGTACGCTCCCCCCAATTTTGATAACCAGCCAGAATAAAGCATCACCGCTGGGGGCTGGTATTCTCAGGGTGGGGAGCCTCCCAGCCTAAAAATATCAGCCAGTACCCGCCCGGAATTGCCGCATCCATTGGATACAACAGTTTCGGGACTTTTCCCAGCGCTTGCCGTTGCCCTGATGCGTTGGCAATCGGGGTAATAAGGAGTTAATGGCAGCAGCCCATAGCTGCCACTTAGTCCTAGTTTAGTGATGGCAGGTATCACCTCATTACTAAACTGTAAGTAAAAGTAAATAAACACAAACACCCCAAAAATCCTTTATTTGAAATAAAAGACAAAAAAGCCCCCTCTTTCCCCACTTAACCCCACCAATAAGAGCCCTCCAGGTCTGATGTAATCCAAACGAGGTCCCACGACGCTTCCAGCTCTGCTACACCTGACACTCACATCAAGTGAAGTGAGCCGCGCGGGATCAGCGGTGACTTCACTCATGTGCTTTGCGGTGACAGGTGGAGGACTCAGCTGTCACTACACATCAGCTGATTGAGTTCACCGCTGATCTTATACTCACCTTCTCCAGCGAGGCTGCCTCTGGACGCTGATCTCCTGCTTCCAGGCCGGCTCATGCATATGCAGTTATGCACTCCACAGCTGACCCGTAAGTAGCAGAGCGCCGGAGACAGCCGCACGGGACACAGCATCGCGGGACACTTCAGCACCACGGACAGAAGGAGCAGGGGACAGGTGAGTATCTCCCTGTTCTATCAAAATAACGCAGGGACATACCGCAGCAAAACCGCAGCAAACCGTGGTAAAACCGCATGCGGATTTCGGGTGCGGTTTGCTGCGTTTTTTTTTGCCGCAGGTGTGGTAATCTTTTAGAGGATGCGGATTTTTCTTAAGAAAAATCCTTTTTCTAGTGCGTACATAGCCTAATAGATTAAGAGGAACAAAGCTACCTGTACCGCATGTCCAGTCGACCTGCATAAGCAAAGACCCTAATTCCAGTGAACTGTCACTTACTTGGCTGCTTGCTTCAGTTTTGATAAAAATCAGTTTTATCTGCTTAAGGTGTACTAGTTCTCAAAATGCTATTGTGTATAACCTCACCCACATCACTGCTTGGCCGCTGTGTACAATGAGCATACACAAAAGCTTCCAATCAAGTGGGGGCGGGGTAATACAGAGCTAATGGAGATGGGGGATACATGGTAGCAGGTTTACTAGTTTCTAGTAATAATCCCCTAGCGATAATACTGTGATTTTATCAAAACTACAGCAAGCAGCCCAGTAAATGACACATCATTGGAATCATAGTCCCTGTCTGTCACGGGTAACAGACAGTCCTGTGGTGATCGGCATTAGAAGGTCACAGCATTTGGCTGCGCAAAATAGCCCTGACTTTCTATTGTTCCTGCTGTCAATAGTCAATGTACTCATATCTCCTCTGCTGGGTTTTCATCCTTTTTTTTAGGACGTAGTTGAGCTCCTCTTCCCTTCAGTTGCTAATAATCTGTATTTCCCCTTGGGTTTAAATACTTTCATTTTCCATGGACTTGTGCTGGTGATATTATTCAGTTACTTCACAAGCTCTGGATGCAAGCAGGTGGCTTGCACACACCAGTAGGATTGTTGTACTTTTAACTGAACTTCTTACCGAGTTGTTTAGAGATAAGTTGTTTCCCATTGTTGATTATCCCTGTGTGTCCTTTAGTGCTTAGAGGGGTTGATGAAGAGCTCATCCCATCCGTTCCTTATTTAGGGTCCAGATCAGGGTGAGCCTAGGGTCAAGTATCGGGCTCAGCGTGGTGAGGGAACCCAGGGGCCAGCGGAAAGCTTAGTCAGAGGTTACCATCTCCCCTTTCCCTAGGCACATGGTTTTCTTTCCCTCTTGCCGTTCGCTTGGTACTTCACCGTACCTAATGTGACACTGTCTTTATATTATTCTCATTTTTAATTAAGAGGTAAACACTTAGTGACAGAATCCCATTAAATTCACAAAATCCCAGCAAAGGTATCATAAATGTTACTTCCTCTCCACCAAGACATAGGCCCCTTTCAGTTCTGGTCTCTTCTACACCCATAATCTGAACTGTAATAAAGGTTTGTGGGCAGAGATGAGGGAACCTGAATAGTAAAGTTCGAGGTTTGTACCAAATACAGACTTTATACAAAAAATCAGTGTTAGAGTTTGGAGTTCGGATGCTTTATGTTTCCTAACCACTCGATCTAGCATCGGTGTGCTCGGGTACACTCAGTGCTCGGCCCAGTGCGAGCCGCTTGCAGTGTGTGAATGGCTTTCACGGGGAGGTAAAAACATTGTTATAAGATGTATTGTGTGCAAGGAAAAAACCCGCCTTCCCTCCCCAGTAATAAATACTCTGTTTATGGCTGGATGAATGTGGGCGGAGACCCAAACTGCCCAATCAGTGAATTCCAATGGGGTTCAGGACAAGTCTGGTTCCCGAACTGAACTTTATTTAAAGTCCGACTGAAAAACCCGAACTTCAATGGGTCCATATATCTCTATGTGTGGGTAGCCCCACAAAAAAAATAATCTCTTGGATATCAGACAGATAAAATCCTTTAGTTTTTTTTTATTACAACAATTATCCTTTGTAAAGGAATCAGTTTTATAACATAAAAAGCCCAATTTCTGCGGGGGCCACTCCTGATTCATGAAGAGGTAAATGCCTCCTCATGAATCTGGAGCTTTTGACGAGTGGCATGTGCCTCCTTGTGCCATGCTAGAAATATTACTCCCATCAGACACTGGAGTGAGATTTCTGGCATAGGGAATGTAGTGGGTGGGCCTACCCCCTACTAGTCCAGCATAGATAACCCGGCACTGTTGTTATTAAAAATGTTTTACTATTTTTATGTGATGTGTTAGGGCACCCCCTAGTGGCCGGGTGGGACGGCTGTTGCCACCGGGGAGGAGGAGTCGGCCGGATATCTAGGCAAGGTCTGAATGTGTGTGAGGGAGAGGATCCGGGACAGCAGACAGTGAACATCTGCAGCGGCAAGTGTGTGTGTGAGCGTACCATCAAGGGACACCGGAGAACAGGAGGTGGACGTAACCTCAGGGTCTATTCCGCTGGTGTGGGTCCAGTGTGTGCTTGACCGGAGAGTGGGAGCCCGGAGAAGAAGAGTATCTAGGGCATATCCCCACCAGAGGGTGCGTTTGGGCAGGTTGTCCCCAGCTCCACTAATATTGCCGGAATCTGCTGCCCGGAGTGTTTTATCTTTGTGAATAAATGCCGTTTTTATTGCATCTGGACTTATGCCTGCAGACTCTTTGTGCATCGGCCGATGAAGATCCCGACACACACTCTCTCAACATTAAAGAAGTGATGAAGCCAGGGATGTGCCTTGAATGCAGTGCTGCCACGACTACACAGCCAGAGGCCTCCCTGGCTGGTCATTTCATGTGGCGTAGTCAGCAGGATGCGATTCCCCTGCCAGGAACCCAAGAAGCCGGAGATCAAGTGGTGCCAAGTGCACCGTATCCGGGCTATGAGAGAAGATTTCCAGTCCCTTGGTGGGAGGAAGAAGTGTCCCAGGCGTTGGACCGGGCACAAGATGGCGACAAGATGGCCGCCATCTGTGAAGTTGAGGAAGAAAGGGCGCGAAAAATTGGCGCCAAAAGAAGAGCCTGGGGCTGGCCGGTGCCGAAGAAGAAGCACAGAGTACTCCGCCCAAAGAGGGGAGGCGTCAGCTCCAGGGCATTGAAGAAGAAAAAGAAGTACCTCAGCGGAGAAGTCAAGATGATGCGTGAGGCTGGGGGTGGAGTCCGTTTAAGAGCGGGAAACGAAGACCCGCCTCCACTCTTCCCAGTCTCAGCGTCGACATCACCGCCATTACAAGCGATACTGTCAGAAACCGAGATGGAGACCTTTGGGCAACCCGCGGAGTTGGCGACGACTATGGCCCTAATCAGCCTCGGTCGAGGCCGACCCCGGTTCGCCCCTGCTAACGAGGCCGCGTTGGTGGACCTTCCCATTGGACCGGGAGGTTCTACAAGGCCGGATAAAGTCTCCTGGAAGACCTCATGGGATGCTCAAACCGGGAGCACCATCACAGAGGTGAAGGCGACCTATGCCACCCCACCCATGCCAAACCGCCCGGGGGTTGCAGTCTGCCCATGGGAGACCCCGCAGCTTAACGCCGCCGCTTCCCCATTTGTGCCGGAGGCGGCTGAGGAGTGCGCTGAGCACTTGGAGAAAGATCACCTGGGCTTTTTCTGGGATCCAGTCATCGTCCCGCCTGCGGAGTCGCGCCCCAGAGTCCCGACCCCGAAGCCTGACCCCGTCCAGGAACGTCTCCTGGCCGAGACCATCGTCCGGGAAATGCTGTCCGGTTCTGGTGGCGAGGAGCTGGCACAGCAGTTTGTGACCGGGGTGGTTGTCAAGTTCAACCAGCAGGACGGATATGGATTCATCCGAGAAGTCGAGACCGGGGATGATTACTTTTATAATAGAGTTCATCTCGACGTGGAAGGACTGCCCAAGCGACTCCATACTTTGTGGCCGGGCGAGAAAGTCCAGTTCCTGCCGGACGCAGGTAGCCGCGGCCTGTTTGCTGTATGTGTCTCTCGCATGCCCACCACCCGGGAAGCGGAGCAGTGGCAAGAGGAGATTGAGTGGGAGGAGCAGCAAGAGCGGCGCCGGAGCCATGCCAGATCGCTCCCGCCCGCGCCCTCTCAACCCCGGCGTGTCATGGCTGCTGTCCCGGAAACAGCGACTGCATCGGCCCCTGACCCGGAGAAGGTTCCAACCGTGGTAGCGGTAACGCAAAATGTTACAAACAAGCCGGTCATCATGCTGGACGCACCACCGCCATCTCGGGCAGAGACACCATCACCCCCAAGAGGAGCTGCAGCAGCTGCGCCGGCGGAGCCGCCTTTCGCCCCTGTGTCTTTCAGGCGAATCCGCCGCCAGCCGGGACAATCTCTGGGGGCCTATATCCAGGCTCAAGCGGAGGAATGGAAGAGGGCCTGGCCCCCAGAGTAAGTTGTTACCTTCAGCACCTTCAAAGACCGGTGTTGTTCCAGACCGGCAGAAAGTTCCCTTGTTGTTGAAAAGTTTTACGGGCCTGTTGCCCTCCAGCAAAGACCGGGAGCGCTCTTGAAGCCTCCGGGCACCTTCAGCAAAGACCGGGAGCGCTGTTGAGCCTCCGGGCGCTATACAAAGACCGGGAGCGCTGCTGCGCCATTAAGCGCCCCTAAAGACCGGGAGCGCCGCTGAACTGGCGCCGCTGTTGAGGACTGACCCAAAAGGTTTTTATGTGTTAATATGTTTAAAGTTTAGAGCCTTGCCGGGAGGCTCGGATTTTAAGAGGGGAGGCATGTAGTGGGTGGGCCTACCCCCTACTAGTCCAGCATAGATAACCCGGCACTGTTGTTATTAAAAATGTTTTACTATTTTTATGTGATGTGTTAGGGCACCCCCTAGTGGCCGGGTGGGACGGCTGTTGCCACCGGGGAGGAGGAGTCGGCCGGATATCTAGGCAAGGTCTGAATGTGTGTGAGGGAGAGGATCCGGGACAGCAGACAGTGAACATCTGCAGCGGCAAGTGTGTGTGTGAGCGTACTATCAAGGGACACCGGAGAACAGGAGGTGGACGTAACCTCAGGGTCTATTCCGCTGGTGTGGGTCCAGTGTGTGCTTGACCGGAGAGTGGGAGCCCGGAGAAGAAGAGTATCTAGGGCATATCCCCACCAGAGGGTGCGTTTGGGCAGGTTGTCCCCAGCTCCACTAATATTGCCGGAATCTGCTGCCCGGAGTGTTTTATCTTTGTGAATAAATGCCGTTTTTATTGCATCTGGACTTATGCCTGCAGACTCTTTGTGCATCGGCCGATGAAGATCCCGACACACACTCTCTCAACATTAAAGAAGTGATGAAGCCAGGGATGTGCCTTGAATGCAGTGCTGCCACGACTACACAGCCAGAGGCCTCCCTGGCTGGTCATTTCAGGGAACACCACAGCTCGTCATGAATTAAAGGAGCTGTGCTGTCACGCCCCCGTCCCACCCAAGCTCTGTCAATTTTAGGGTACTTGCACACTTGCGTTCAGCGCAGTCCGTCACTATGGAGAATAGCGCAGTCTGTTAACGCACTGCGCTATTCTCCATAGACTTGTATGGACGACGCACTGTAACGCAAGTGTCAGCGTTGCATCCGCTGGACGACGCAGCGTCGTTATTTTGACGCTGCGCCGGGCGGAAGGAACGCAGCATGTAACTTTTTTTGAACAGCGCAATCCGTAGGATTTCACTGCGCATGCTCTCTCTGGCTCCCTGCACCCGTAACCAAGATAAATATCGGGCAACCAAGCAAAGTGCTTTGCCTAGTTACCCGATATTTACACTAGCTACGTGTGCAGGGAGCCCGACACTTCCCTGCTTGGCTCCGCCCCCTCCCGCACTCCACTCCGCATGTACACACACACACACACTCACCTATCCTGCACCATGGACGCGCTCGGCTCCACCCCGCACTCCGCCCCCCGCACACATTCTCGGCGGCCGAACGATCAGCTGATCACCTGGCTGCTGTGAGTAATCAGCTGATCACCCGGCGACCGGCTGCTGTGAGTGATCAGCTGATCACCCGGCGACCGGCTGCTGTGAGTGATCAGCTGATCACCCGGCGACTGGCTGCTGTGAGCGATAGTCTGTCGCCGGTAACTGTAAAAAAAAAAAAAAATAATAAAAAAAGCTGAATTCGTTGTTTTGTGCGATCCGTTGCGCCACTATATGCAACGCATCCGTTGCATCCGTCACGCAACGCAATGCAATGGATCCCGTTCAACGCAAGTGTGAAAGTACCCTTAAGCGGGCTTTACACGCTGCGACATCGGTAGCCGATGCTAGCGATGGCGAGCGTGATAGCACCCGCCCCTTTCGTTATGCCGATATTTGGTGAAGGCAGCCGTAGCGAACATTATCGCTACGGCAGCGTCACACGCACTTACCTGGTCGCGGTGTTGCTGTGACTGCCGAACAATCCCTCCCTCAAGGGGGAGGGACGTTCGGCATCACAGTGACGTCACCGCGACGTCACTAAGTGGCCGGCCAATCAAAGCGGAGGGGCGGAGATGAGCGGGATAAACATCCCGCTCACCTCCCTCCTTCCTCATTGCTGGCGTGTGGCAGGTAAGGAGAGGTTTCTCGTTCCTGCGGCGTCACACGTAGAGATGTGTGCTGCCGCAGGGACGAGGAACAACTTCGCCCACGCGACAGCAGCGATATTTGAGAATAGACCCCCATGTCAATGTGACGCCCTGGGCAAGCCAGGGGTCACTGGTCACAATATCACATGCACCCCACATTCCTGGCAGGTACATCTAGGCTAACCTAAAATCCTTGTTGCCTTCCTCCAGGGGCTGATGTCCACACCAGGGGGTGGGCCAGGCGGTTGGCTCCGCCCACCGAGGAGTTCACAGCCCTGGAGGCGGGAAAAAAAGGCAGTGAAGTTAGGGAAGTGAAAGTAGAAGGAAGTGAAGTGGTAGAGGAGCAAAGGAGAGGAGCTTGAGTGAAGAAGTAAAAAGGAACAGTTAAGAAAGCCTGAAGTTGGTCCGGGTGTGTGCCCCGGACTGAGACAGCAAGGTCAGCAGACGACGGTGATAGTCTGCAGGGGGACTGCTTGGAAGTTGCTGGAAGGACCGCGGACGGGTGGTGACCCGGCGGTACCGGAGCAGTATACGAAGAACAGTCAGCACCAGGGCAGGGGCCTTTCGGATCCCGGCAAGGCTAGGAGTCGCCATATTTGCCAAATCCGTCAGTGAAGGCGACCTCTGTCTCCTAACAACCAAGTCCCGATTGAAGGCAATAGTCTGACCGTTAAGGGGAGACACCGCCACCGCCAAGGCACCAGTTTCCCAGGGCCAGCGCCTGCGGGCAAGAGAGGGGCTCCTCTGGCTCATGTCCAGGTCGGGGAGCGGGTAACCGGTGGGAACCCATCGCTACCAAAAAGACTTTACATAGGTGCAGGGAAGAGACCGTCACCGCTAACTGCAGGGAACATTAGCACCGTAACCGTCCGAGGGACCCGTCCAACCAGCCGTTTGTTTACCGAGAACTGTGTCGTGTTTACTAGCTGAGTGAGTACCTCCGTGTCGTGCGGCACAGCGCTGCACCTCCACAGGCCCCATACCCGCCTGTCCACCATACCGATCCCATCACTGGGCCCGGGACCACCAAACCCCCTACCCACAGAGGGGCAAATCAACAACTGGCTGCTCCGTACCATCACTCCCGGGCTCCCCAGACAGAGCAGCGGTGGTGTCCACTTAATCACCACAACCGTGGGTGGCGTCACGGACAATAAACTATCCCAAAACCCAATCCCCTTTCACTCACGGGCGAGGAGCGCCGCTCGAGTCCCCGGGATCCGGCCCATTGCTCGAGCCACCGAGCAGCAGCAGCAGCAGGCCGAAGCGGCAGCCGGACCCGAGCAGTGGGAGAGCGCGGCGTCCCCTCCTCCGCCCGCGACAACTTGGCGTCACGAACAGGATCTTACCGCTCTGCCGTTGGGTAGAGGTGCGCCTTGTGACCGCCGGAGGTATCCGGCCGGAAAATTTCAGAAGTCGCCATCTTTGGCGCGAAAAGTTCCCGCTCGAGCGTCTTCTCGAGTAGTAGAGGCGCGAAGGCCAAAACCCCGCCCCGAGAGAGGAGAGGCCGGAAGGAGGCTGAAGGAGACGGAATGGCGGCGAGCTGCATGTGAGCGCGGCTATAAAAGCAGGGACGTCAGGACCCTGCAGCCATCTTGTTCCTGGGAGAAGCCGCCAGCAACATGTGGATGCCGTCCCGCAGCACCGTAGCCCCCGCGCCTGGAACCGCGGCGTGGGTGGAGATCCGGACCGCGCAGCTCTACCAAAAGGCTGCAGGTCAAGATGCAGGTCCTCATGGAGGAGTGGGAGACCGACATGGCGGACGTCATAGCGACTGTGCGGAGACGCGAGGAGGAAGCGGAGGAAGGGAGGGTGAGTGACCCACGCCCCGATGCCCTTGAAGGGCCGGTCATCGCGGCTGCGGGACCCGGTCCAAACCCTCTCCCCCTGCTGCCTCCCTCGCCACCCATCTCGGAAGCCGTGACCCCGCCACTAGGCCCGCTACCACCGCCACCGGTAGCGATACCCAGCATGCCCGCCCAGGCGGGCCGACCTGTAGCCGGAGCCCGTAGTCGACCGGAGGTGCTGCCCTGGAAAGCCCCGAAAATCGAACCGGAGGCGTCTTCCGAGAAGTCCCCCGAGCCGGAGCTGATAACCCGTTCCGTGCCGAAGGCCCAACTGCGGAAAGCCCCTGTGCCCATCCCCCACACCTCGGCCGAGGTTGCGCCGGGTTGCCGATGCAAGGCAGCATCTAAGGCCAAGTCACTGCGGGACCTGTCGCCCAGAGTACCAGCAGTGGGCAATGTCAAACAGGTCTTGCGGGGCCTGACCCGTGCGCCGGAGCTCGCAGCAGCGCCGTACTGGGACAGAGAGCCGGTACCGTTGGGCCCGAAGATCGGTGAGAGGGAGAGGAAGCGGAGCTGGTGGCCCGTGCAATCAGAGAAAAGGAGAGTCTGAGACAAGCGACTTTCCGTGTCCGGGGCCCACTGTATGAGGGACAGGTGAGGCGGTTTGATGTCCGCCGGGGCTATGGGTTTATTTATGAACCGGGCCTGGAGGCCGAAGTGTTTATAGCCCGGCGGGATGTGAATGCCCACCTGCCCGAGGAGCACCCCGGTCGTAACTTGATGCCGGGTGACATAGTGCAGTACACCCGGCACTGTGGAGAGAGGGGGTGGTTTGCCCTAGATGCGAAGTTGAGGGGCAGCCAAGAGTCCCGTGTAAGTGCTGCACCTCCTCCCCCAGAAGAAGTCGAAGACTCTGAGTAGGGCAGCGGAGCCCCGTTGTCCAGTCCCCGTTGGGACCACCAGTGTGTTGGTTTAAAAGTTGAAAATGATGATAAGTGAAATGGAACCGAAAAGTCATCTGATTCTCCTGTGATTGAACCGGCCGTTGCCGGCACCGTTATCCCCGTGGGGACCGCTTGAAAAATTGTTTGCATAGAGAACTTTCTATGGACAAGCCCGTGAACTTGCAGGGCAACCACAGACGCTAGTGGCTTGTAAATAACTTGTGTTACCGTTACCGTTTCCGCATTTACCGCCTCCGGAGAGGCAGGTTGGAGGGAGGGCCCGCAGCAGAGCAGGCTGGGGCCCAGCCACCGCAGGAACCGGTGGCTACCCTCTGGAGGGGAAGGACAGATCCCGCTCGGGTAACTGGTTCAGGACTGGGGCAAGGGGTGCTGCCTGGGTTTTAGGGGCAGCATCAGGGCCAGGTTACTTGAGTGGGAGAGAGCGGAGACCGTAACCGTTAACCGTTTAAAAACCGTAACGTTTAAGAAATGAACCTCCCGATGTGGGATGATGTTTTTCTACTTGTATATATGTTACCGTTTTTTTTTAATCTTTACAGGAAAACAAAAGAAAAATAAAACCGGTGTTGGACGGGCAGCCTGAGGACGGTCTGCGTTTTGCTAAGGGGGAATGTGACGCCCTGGGCAAGCCAGGGGTCACAGGTCACAACATCACATGCACCCCACATTCCCGGCAGGTACATCTAGGCTAACCTAAAATACTTGTTGCCTTCCTCCAGGGGCTGATGTCCACACCAGGGGGTGGGCCAGGCGGTTGGCTCCGCCCACCGAGGAGTTCACAGCCCTGGAGGCGGGAAAACCAGGCAGTGAAGTTAGGGAAGTTAAAGTAGAAGGAAGTGAAGTGGTAGAGGAGCAAAGGAGAGGAGCTTGAGTGAAGAAGTAAAAAGGAACAGTTAAGAAAGCCTGAAGTTGGTCCGGGTGTGTGCCCCGGACTGAGACAGCAAGGTCAGCAGACGGCGGTGATAGTCTGCAGGGGGACTGCTTGGAGGTTGCTGGAAGGACCGCGGACGGGTGGTGACCCGGCAGTACCGGAGCAGTATACGAAGAAAAGTCAGCACCAGGGCAGGGGCCTTTCGGATCCCGGCAAGGCTAGGAGTCGCCATAATTTGCCAAATCCGTCAGTGAAGGCGACCTCTGTCTCCTAACAACCAAGTCCTGATTGAAGGCAACAGTCCGACCGTTAAGGGGAGACACCGCCACCGCCAAGGCACCAGTTTCCCAGGGCCAGCGCCTGCGGACAAGAGAGGGGCTCCTCCGGCTCATGTCCAGGTCGGGGAGCGGGGTAACCGGTGGGAACCCATCGCTACCAAAAAGACTTTACATAGGTGCAGGGAAGAGACCGTCACCGCTAACTGCAGGGAACATCAGCACCGTAACCGTCCGAGGGACCCGTCCAACCAGCCGTTTGTTTACCGAGAACTGTGTCGTGTTTACTGGCTGAGTGAGTACCGCCGTGCCGTGCGGCACAGCGCTGCCCCTGCGCCCCTGCACCTCCACAGGCCCCATACCCGCCTGTCCACCATACCGACCCCATCACTGGGCCCGGGACCACCAAACCCCCTACCCACGGAGGGGCAAATCAACAACTGGCTGCTCCGTACCATCACTCCCGGGCTCCCCAGACAGAGCAGCGGTGGTGTCCACTTAATCACCACAACCGTGGGTGGCGTCACGGACAATAAACTATCCCGAAACCCAATCCCCTTTCACTCACGGGCGAGGAGCGCCGCTCGAGTCCCCGGGATCCGGCCCATCGCTCGAGCCACCGAGCAGCAGCAGCAGCAGGCCGCAGCAGCCGCAGCGGCAGCCGGACCCGAGCAGTGGGAGAGCGCGGCGTCCCCTCCTCCGCCCGCGACATCAACGAGGAGCGATTTTGTAACGATCCAAAATTGCTCCTAGGAGTCACACACAACGAGATCGCTACAGCGGCCGGAAGTGCGTCACAAAATCCGTGACCCCAACGAGATCGTTGTAGCGATCTCGTAGCGTGTAAAGCCCGCTTTAGAGTGAAAATGACAAATCTTGGCACAACTTTCCAATTTTTTTTTTTGCATAAAAGCTTTGATAATTTGGGAACAGAGCGTCTTAACAACTTCCACATATCTAAGATACATAGTGTGATTCAATTCTCCCCTCACTATTTTGGTGTGAAATGTCTACAGGTCTGCGCCAACTCCAGAGGTTCTGAGGCAAAATCATCACATCTAGACAATAGAGAAAGATAGGCATGAAGAATATATATTTTACAAGCATTTATTAACAAATCAACAATATTTGAAATGCAATTATATACAATGTGATATACTTCAGTTCCTATCTCCAATCTGGGGCTGCGCTTTTTAGTAAATAAAGCAGTGGGCAACCTGAGATTAGTGAATTATCTAAATATAATCTAGTATCAAAAGCTTTCACAAATGTTCCTAAAGGCTCTCAAAAAGGCTAACAGTGTGCCAGCTAAAAATATTCACTGCTCCCCACACCATAATCCCGCCCACCTCTAGGCAATGAAGCCAGCGCCAAGTAGGCGGTATTATTAGCATGGGGAGCAGCGAATATTCACTCTCTTTAATATCGGGTACACATGATTACTAAGCCGCCTGCTTAATGCTATGACTGGGCGATCACGTGTGTCTATTAGACATTGGATAATCACTCCTCCACAAACCCATAATCCTGGCTGTGGGGAGCAGTGAATATTCTGGCAGCTTACTGAAAGAAAATGTCCGTAGACCTTGAGAGCTAAGACGACATTCTAGACAATCGGTTTCAAGCAAAGACTGAAGTTTATTCCGAGATAGCAACAGAGCAGATAAGACAGGTTATGCGGCAGGATGACACACGCAGGTGTCTGGCAGAACAGCAGAATTAGCAACAGATGAAGAAGAAGAAGTGTACCCCGAAAGGCGTGTGGGGCTCTTATACATGTTACACAAAGGAAAGCTCATACTGCAGAGAAAGGCGTATACGTTGGAGAACAAAGAATATAATGATACATCATGACATTATTTACGAGCATTGCGGTAAACACTATTGGATTCCTATGGGCCTCCATGATACTTTTCACTAGTTCAGCCGTGTCGTCATTGCTGACATTTCTGATCCCTGAAGGCGCCTCTAATCACATAACTCGTCACACACTGACAACTCTATTGACAACTTAATTTCTTTATCAATTCAATACACCTGCTATTCATGACTACACATCCCCATCTATCAACTGACGCAATTGTATTCTTCTATTCAATTTAACCTTTTTTGGACCTTTTCTTATACTTGCTAATTACACTGATGTCATCTCTATCTCCTCTCTGGGGGGAGAACTCTAGCCAGTGCATCTCATTAGCTGCAAAGTTAGTTTGCTCAAGTCTTCCCAAGATGGCTCTTAGATACAACATGGCAGCATATTATATAGAACAAAGAGAGACAGGGCAGCACTCACCGATAAACTAGGACTATTTTATTTTTCACTGCTGACAGGTGAGACGGACATGAGGGAATGCAGGGAGGGGAGCACGAGGACGACGGTACCGTTTCGCACCACTAGGGGTGTATGGACCCGTGAAAGCACCCCTAGTGGTGCGAAGCGGTACCGTCGTCCTCGTGCTCCCCTCCCTGCATTCCCTCATGTCCGTCTCACCTGTCAGCAGTGAAAAATAAAATAGTCCTAGTTTATCGGTGAGTGCTGCCCTGTCTCTCTTTGTTCTATGGATATACTTGTTTAATCTGGGCATCAGCACCTCGGTAATGGACTTCGTTGGATCCATCAAGATGAGAATAAATGTTTTCCGTGACATCTGAAAATCCAAGGGATATAATCAAGGCAATTCCACATTGAATTGTGGTTGGGACAGAAATACCACACTACCTCCAGTATAGGTAAGCAGTGCGGTGCACAATCTTCTTTTATTTTTTCAAAATGGCAGCATATTATGGCTGACTATTCTCTAACACTTACGTCTGCGTGTAACTGGGGGCACATGGTAGTAATGTCATGCGCTTCTCCGCTTACATGGTGAAGTCACTTGCCAGCATCAGTAGAGAACACTGTGCACCGGGAGAGCGGAGGGATGGGGAGTGTAATCATTTCTTTTCTTATGTGTGCAGCGTGATGGGGAAATATATACCAGCATGGGCCCATGATGAGGGCTATATATATATATATATATTATATATATACAGTTAGGTCCAGAAATATTTGGACAGTGACACAATTTTCGCGAGTTGGGCTCTGCATGCCACCACATTGGATTTGAAATGAAACCTCTACAACAGAATTCAAGTGCAGATTGTAACGTTTAATTTGAAGGTTTGAACAAAAATATCTGATAGAAATTGTAGGAATTGTACACATTTCTTTACAAACACTCCACATTTTAGGAGGTCAAAAGTAATTGGACAAATAAACCAAACCCAAACAAAATATTTTTATTTTCAATATTTTGTTGCGAATCCTTTGGAGGCAATCACTGCCTTAAGTCTGGAACCCATGGACATCACCAAACGCTGGGTTTCCTCCTTCTTAATGCTTTGCCAGGCCTTTACAGCCGCAGCCTTCAGGTCTTGCTTGTTTGTGAGTCTTTCCGTCTTAAGTCTGGATTTGAGCAAGTGAAATGCATGCTCAATTGGGTTAAGATCTGGTGATTGACTTGGCCATTGCAGAATCTTCCACTTTTTTGCACTCATGAACTCCTGGGTAGCTTTGGCTGTATGCTTGGGGTCATTGTCCATCTGTACTATGAAGCGCTGTCCGATCAACTTTGCGGCATTTGGCTGAATCTGGGCTGAAAGTATATCCCGGTACACTTCAGATTTCATCCGGCTACTCTTGTCTGCTGTTATGTCATCAATAAACACAAGTGACCCAGTGCCATTGAAATCCATGCATGCCCATGCCATCACGTTGCCTCCACCATGTTTTACAGAGGATGTGGTGTGCCTTGGATCATGTGCCGTTCCCTTTCTTCTCCAAACTTTTTTCTTCCCATCATTCTGGTACAGGTTGATCTTTGTCTCATCTGTCCATAGAATACTTTACCAGAACTGAGCTGGCTTCATGAGGTGTTTTTCAGCAAATTTAACTCTGGCCTGTCTATTTTTGGAATTGATGAATGGTTTGCATCTAGATGTGAACCCTTTGTATTTACTTTCATGGAGTCTTCTCTTTACTGTTGACTTAGAGACAGATACACCTACTTCACTGAGAGTGTTCTGGACTTCAGTTGATGTTGTGAACGGGTTCTTCTTCACCAAAGAAAGTATGCGGCGATCATCCACCACTGTTGTCATCCGTGGACGCCCAGGCCTTTTTGAGTTCCCAAGCTCACCAGTCAATTCCTTTTTTCTCAGAATGTACCCGACTGTTGATTTTGCTACTCCAAGCATGTCTGCTATCTCTCTGATGGATTTTTTCTTTTTTTTCAGCCTCAGGATGTTCTGCTTCACCTCAATTGAGAGTTCCTTAGACCGCATGTTGTCTGGTCACCGCAACAGCTTCCAAATGCAAAACCACACACCTGTAATCAACCCCAGACCTTTTAACTACTTCATTGATTACAGGTTAACGAGGGAGACGCCTTCAGAGTTAATTGCAGCCCTTAGAGTCCCTTGTCCAATTACTTTTAGTCCCTTGAAAAAGAGGAGGCTATGCATTACAGAGCTATGATTCCTAAACCCTTTCTCCAATTTGGATGTGAAAACTTTCATATTGCAGCTGGGAGTGTGCACTTTCAGCCCATATTATATATATATAATTGTATTTCTGAACATGTTTTTGTAAACAGCTAAAATAACAAAACTTGTGTCACTGTCCAAATATTTCTGGACCTAACTGTATATTTATATATATATATATATATATATATATATACACACACACACAAGAATGGGGACATATATACTAGGACAAGAATCATATATACCAGGATGGGGATCATATATACCAGGATGGGATAAAGATGGGCAACATATAGACCAGGATGGATATACAGTATACACGAGGATGGGAGACACATCAACATTACCTGTAAGGGGCCCAGGATGGGTGACATCTGTACAGAATTGGGGGATTTTATCCCAGTAACAGTGTCAGCAGATCCCCCCCCATAACAGTGCGTGATGACCACATTTTTTGTGTCAATCTTTTTCCCTATATTCCTCATTCAAAACCTAGGTGTGTCTTATGGTCCAAAAAATACAATAAGTTTAAAAAGAAATAAAAATGTTTTTTTTCCTTACAAATTCTTACTTGAGCAATTGTAGCCAATCTTTTTATAAAATCCTTTGAATTATAGTACATCATGATGGCTTCTCCTGTGTGACTCATCGGACAACAGGATCTCATTAATCTTAAAAACATTTGCCAAATTCTGAAAGCAAGAATGGCTACTCCGCTCTGTTGGTTTTCTGATGGTCGGCAAGACTTGATTTACCAGTTAAACATTTCAATTATTAACATGAAAAAGGTTCCTTCCCTGTGCAGCTTCTTCACATGTTTAACAAGACCTGATTTCCTAGTAAAACATTGCCCACATTCTGAACATGAAAATGGCTTCTCCCCTGTGTGAGACCTTTGATGACTAACAAGATGTCCTTTCTGAATATAACATTTCCCACATTCTGAACATGAAAATGGCTTCACCCCTGTGTGAGACCTTTGATGCACAACAAGATCTGATTTCTTAATAAAACAATTCCCACATTCTGAACATGAAAACAGCTTCTCCCCTGTGTGAGACCTTTGATGCACAACAAGATTTGATTTCCTAGTAAAACATTGCCCACATTCTGAACATGAAAATGGCTTCTCCCCTGTGTGAGATCTTTGATGCATAACAAGCTCTGATTTTGAAATAAAACATTTCCCACATTCTGAACATGAAAATGGCTTCTCCCCTGTGTGAGATCTTTGATGCATAACAAAAGCTGATTTCTGAATAAAACATTTCCCACATTCTAAACATGAAAATACGTTCTCCCCTGTGTGAATTTTCTGATGTCTAATAAATTCTTAATTCTGACTAAAACTTTTCCCACACTCTGAACATGAAAATGGCTTGTCCGCTGTGTGAATTTTATGATGTCTAACAAGATGTGACATCTGACTAAAACATTTTTCACATTCTGAACATGAAAATGGTTTCTCCCCTGTGTGAAGTTTCTGATGTCTAACAAGGCATGATTTCTGAAAAAAACATTTTCCACATTCTGAACATGAAAATGGCTTGTCCGCTGTGTGAATTTTATGATGTCTAACAAGATGTGACATCTGACTAAAACATTTTTCACATTCTGAACATGAAAATGGCTTCTCACCTGTGTGAGATCTTTGATGCCTAACAAAAGCTGATCTCTGGATAAAACATTTTCCACATTCTGAACATGAAAATGGGTTCTTCCTAGAGTTAATTTTTTGATCGTTAGCAAGGGTTATTCTTGGAATAAAACATTTTTCACATTCTGGGCTTAAAAATGGCTTCTCCCCTGTGTGAGATCTTTGGTGTTTAAAAAGATAGGATTTCTGAAAAAAACATTTCCCACATTCTTGACATGAAAATGGCTTCTTCCCAGTGTGATATATTTGATGGTCAACAAGATGTGATTTACTGGCAAAACATTTCCTACATTTTAAACATGAAAATGGCTTCTCCCTTGTAGGAACCAATTCATCCGTTTCATATTCCACATCCCTTTTGTAACTTTTATTCTGCTTACAATTCTGTGATAGATGGGAATTTTGGGCTTGTTTGAAAAACTCAGATGATAGAGCTTTCCGAGGAAGGACTGGATTTATATCTGGGACAACAGTATGCTCTTCATATGTATCATGTGGGATACTTTCATCTTCTGTTATAAATTCTGAAGATATTAGAGATCCATCTGAACTCCCAATACAGTCATCTGCTAAAAATAAACACAAAGTTATTAATTTTTAATGATATTATCTTGAAAAGTACATTTATTTTTTTAAACCATAACATCAGAAATTAAATTAGGGAAAAAATTATTCTGAATCTGTTGTCCAATATCGAGATCTAAAGGCCCATTTACACGCTACGATTTATCTGACGATATGTCGGGGTCATGGTTTTCGTGACGCGCTTCCGTCGTCGTTGACGACGTAGTTGCGTGTGACACCTACGTGCGACTCCGAACAATCTTAAAAAAAGCGAAAATCATTGACACGATATTCAGTTTCAAAATATTGTGTAACACAGCAGACATATTGCTACGTTTGACATCCTGCCACCGACGAACAACATCCACATGACCGCCTTGGTCAAACAATATCTCGCTGAACGATGTAGCATCGTTTGTGAGATGGGTACATGTGACCGCTACAAAATGACCTATGAGCGATGTCGTCAAATCGTAGCAACGATCTGGGCGTGTCACATCGCTAACGAGATCGCTAGCAATATCGTGTGTAAAGCGGCCTTAAGAGTTACATCTTTGCTAATTCGGCTCTCCCATTCCTAGCACCAGTTCTCTGGAATGTGCTACAGTAAATAATCTGATTGATTATCCTGCAGTCACATTGTGACAATGAGGGATAGGGGGCTCCTATACTGTCCCTCACACTAGGGGACCCTAAGCTATTCCTAACCTCTGGATTACTCCACTAGTATGAATCAGCTCACCGTGGAAAAAGCTCAGTCTTGATTTCGTCCTGGAGCACGGACAGGCACTGCCACAGCCCAAAATAATGGAAAAGATGAGGATGTCCAGCTCTTCAGGCAAAAAAATCACGTCTTTATTTTATCATGCAGACACAAAGAATGACATGACCAGCACAACGCGTTTCAGGTGAAAATACTCACCCTTAATCATGAACACTAGGGGACCTCAAGCTATTCCTAACCTCTGGATTACCCCTGAAGATGGAGATGCCGGAGTCTCGTGCATTACTAGTCTCCTCACTTGCTCTAATCTGTGATCCCCTAGGGAAGGAAGGGGCAGGATTATGATGGAAATACAGATTAAGACAGATGGGACACATTGCAAACTCACAAAAATAAACAGTGAGAGGCTAAGGAGAAAAGCAAGAGCAAGAAGGCAGCAACAAAAATGACAACAAGGGTTAACACCCCAACAGCTAACAGTAATAATGCACAAAAAACACCCATAAGTCTGGATCACAACACCTCACCAGATCAGTATAGGTAAACTATAGCTGGCATTAATGAAATAGTCCAGCCAGCATATACAGAACGGGAGCAAACAATACTTTCTCCTCTACAGCATGTGATCACAGACATTAACAAGCAGCCCAGCAGAGAATAACTCTTACTAGCCTGCCCAAGCCTGTGGTTTGATGTCTGCGTCTCCCTGCGCTGCTCACAGACAGCAGAGAAATTAACATGCAAAGTACCAGAGTCTATCATTTCAACAGATCCTGACGCTGCCATGACGGTTCGCAAAACCTGCAAACATCTCCTTGAAACATTGATCCACAACATAGACAATTTCAAAAAGGTTTTTTTGAAGACGAAAATAAAATAAAGACAGATGCTGAAAATTCAACTGGGTTGTCTGGGACTGTAACGCTGATGGTCTATCCTTAGGCTTTGTAACCAAAGCAGGTAGCAGGGTCTTGCAGCCTGTACAGATAAACATTAGGGTTCAAATTCATCAAAACCGATGATGTACACTGAAAAATGACGTCAGGGACTGGAGTGAGATTTCTGGCATAGGGAACATTGCAGTTTGTTATGAATTAGAGAAGCGGTGGCATCACACCCTTGTTCTGGCCAAGCTCTGCCCATTTTGGCAAAGCTTTGGCAAAGCTGGTTAAAATTGTCGTGAACATACACAGACACACACACACACACACACACACATACCAGCCTGTCTCCTCTTCAGCTTTAGACTCCTCCAATTGAGACCTTTGGTCACATGACATGATGACAAAATGGTCCTTAAGCAGTCCTATTGTGGCGCCCTGGACAAGCCAGGGGCCACAGGTAACAACACACACACACCCCCACCCCCAAAAGTTTCACAGCAGACATCCCCAGTGAAACTTGATTCCTTTCCTCAGGCTCAGACTGACACACCAGGTGGGCGGAGTCAGGAGATGGAGACGCCCACCCAGGAGTTAGCTGGCCTGAGGCAGGAAACAAGCCGAGTCAGGTCCTAGGAGAGGAAGAGAGAGGAGGTCTGCAGAGAGGCAGACGCAGACTGGGGCCTAGGATTGGAGCCTAGGGCCCTTGTGCAGCAGAGAGTCAGGCAGACGGTAGTGGCCGTCTGCAGGGAGCCGGGGAGACAGTTGGTGGAACCGTAGGTAGCCGGGGCTGGGCGGTGGCCCACCGGTACCGAACCGGGGAGCCAGCTGGAAGCCGGAGCGCAGGAGGAGCGTGCACGGAGGTGGAAGAAAGGACTTACACCACCAAACTGGGTCAGGGGAGAAACAACAACCGCAGCCGTCTGTGGGCACCCGTCCATCCAGCCGAGTGTTTTACCAAGGACTGTGTCGTGATTACTGGCTGAGTGAGTACCCCGTGCCGTGCGGCACAGCGCTGCCCCTGCGACCCTGCACCTCACCAGGCCCCATAACCCGCCTGCTACCCATCCACCTACCTCACCGGGCCCCGGGACAACCAACCCCCTACCCACGGAGGGGAGAACTATCATCTAGCTGCTCCATACCATCACTCCCGGGATCCCCGTCCAGAGCAGCGGTGGTGTCACAACCTCACCACAACCGTGGGTGGCGTCACGGACAATCTCCCTTACCAAATCCCCTTTTACTGTGGAGCCTGGGATCACAGACCGGGTCACGCCACCGTGATACCCACAGAAGTGACCCCGTGGCCCGGATCTGAGTACCCCCTTATCCACGGGCGACACACTATAATTGGTATATAAACACTGGGGCCCCTGGGAGAATGGGGCCCTGTGCAATTGTCCAGTTTGCTCTCCCTTTCCCCTAATGCCAGTCCACCATGCCAGCCTGTCTTCTGTTCAGTCCTTTTAGACTCCTGCAATTAAGAGACCTTTGGTTACATCATGTCACATGACTTTGAAGCCATCAAAGGTCCTTAAACAATTAACCTCAGAATACAACTGATGGGGTCTTTAAGAGAGTGGGGTTTTGAGAATTTGCGCAGTTTGACTCCTCCCAACGCTGGCCCTGACTGTAACTAGGGCTTATTTATGGAGTATGGCTTATATTTCAAGCATTCTTCAAAGATCCCATAAAATTGTGCTAAGTGTTATTTTTGGACTATGTTTGATTTTCAGGGAAACGGTATTTATGAACCCTCTGCAGGTCTTTGAGTTCCCTTCATAATAACATAGAGAAGGGACTAGAAACAAACAGAAGGAAAGACAATACATTTGAAAAAAAAACTGAGCAGAAAGTCTAAAAATGTAAACACAAAATTAGTGCAGAAAGTACATGAGTAGATATCTCTTACAGGATAGAGCTGGAGGGAACACATCCTGAGGAACATCGGGATCTTCTTGGTTACAGTCCTGTGGGAGAAGAGGACGGGGACATCTCACTGGTGTTGTCCTCTTACTGGATAGAGCTGGAGGAGACACATACAGGGATTGAATTCATTCCTTACATATAGATAATTATAGGCCGTGTGTATTTAGTCCTGTCTATTACCTGGTGATGTGAGGGGCTGGGGAACCTCCATCATGACGTCCTTGTACGGATCTTTGTGTCCTTCTAAATACTCCCACTCCTCCATGAAGAAATAGACGGTGACGTCCTGACACCTTATAGGAACCTGACACATACAATGATACCGTCACCCCGATCCCTTCATAGCGTTACTGTATAATGTCCCAGCATTCCCAGCAGTGTCACCTCTCCAGTCAGCAGCTCCATCATCTTGTAGGTGAGTTCTAGGATCTTCTGGTCATTGATGTCCTCATGTATCGGGGGGTGAGGTGGAGGCCCCGTGATTGGGCTCAGGGGTCTTCCCCATCCCTCAGACACAGGGGCCTGACAGCGCTCACTAGAGGTCTTCTTCACTACTGTGTAATCCTGGTTATGGAGAGACACAGTAATAAATCTCACTCCAGACATTTCCAGAGCCCTCACCTCTCCAGTTTAGTGATGAGCGAGTACTAAAAAGCTCGGGTGCTCGAGGCTCGGGCTGAGCCTCCCAAGATACTCGTGTACTCGGCCCGAGCACCGAGCCCAATGTTATCCTATGGGAGACCCGAGTATTTTTGTGAAATGACCACCGGCAGCATGTAGAAACCATAAAACTGTAAATTAAATAAAAAAACGTACGTGTGTGTGTAAGCGTGCATATAAATATACACGCGGAGTGGAGTGCGGGAGGGGCCGTAGCCGAGCGGGGAAGTGTCGGGCTAAAGGCACGGTCATTCTGTGAGGGCCGGCCAATCACTGCAATTCCACAACAGGGCTGTGGCATTGCATTGGTCTGCCAGCCAATCCCTGCATAAGGGCTGGCTCTAAAAAGAGCG
The DNA here is from genome assembly GCF_048569485.1 of Anomaloglossus baeobatrachus. Taxonomy (NCBI): domain Eukaryota; kingdom Metazoa; phylum Chordata; class Amphibia; order Anura; family Aromobatidae; genus Anomaloglossus; species Anomaloglossus baeobatrachus. Next base: position 87,071 of record NW_027441799.1, on the reverse strand, counting down.
CCAACATGAAGACCACGAGTAGAGCACGAGTATCGCGAGATTACTCGGTCCCCGTCGAGTAGCCCGAGTACAGTGATACTCGTGCGAGTACCGAGTAGTAACAAGCATACTCGCTCATCTCTACTCCAGTTCTGTCCATCTGTTATTCCCATAGATAAGAATGATGTAATGTGACGTCATCAGAATCTCTCACCTCTCCAGTAAGCCGGAAGAGGATCTCTAGGGTGAGGTGTAATATCCTCTCCGCCATCTTGTCCCTGTCCATATCCATCCTTCACGGGGCAATCAGGAGAATTCTCTTCTATAGAAGATCTCCACTGAGAGGATCCGATATTGTAGGGACCTGAATGGGGAGAAGATGACGATGTAACATCATAAAGAATCCGCTGTAATAATACAATTACTGGAGAGAATATGGGGAAACATATAATGAGAACATTCTTGGGGAACATTATACTGTGGGGGGAGAAAGGGGCCGAGGGCAGAAAGGAGCCGAGGACTGAGGGCAGAAAGGGGCCGAAGATTGAGGGCAGAAAGGGGCTGAGGACTGAGGTCAGAAAGGAGTCGAGGACTGAGGGCAGAAAGGGGCCGGGGACTGAGGGCAGAAAGGGGCCGGGGACTGAGGGCAGAAAGGGGCCGGGGACTGAGGGCAGAAAGGGGCCGGGGACTGAGGGCAGAAAGGGGCCGGGGACTGAGGGCAGAAAGGGGCCGAGGACTGAGGGCAGACGGGTTTCCTCACTTCCGGCCTCTCAGAGTTGGGGCATTTGTATCTATCAAAGGAAAAGGAACAAAAACCTCACAATTCATAGAAATCAGGAAGAGAAAAACACCAAGAAAGTCTCAGAGCTAAAGGGGTTAATGCCGCCTGCCCCAGTAATGGGGAATCTCCACACACCTCCACCTGCAGAGCCGCACACTAGATATATGGCTGCTCTGTGCTTACAGGACCTGTGATGATGTCACATGGAGGGGAGGAGTCAGGGGGTCACATGATCAGCTCCTCAGTGTAGTCCTATATTGGTGTGCACACACTGGATGAGTCGCGGTGCCAGTGGATGGTTATAGTAAACCACTGTTGCGTATGCATACCTCTCGACGTGCAGCCCGGCAGGTCAGGACGCGCTGCCTCCAGGACACGGTCCTGATCGTGGGCACAGGCATACGCACATATGCGGTACATATTTGAAGACAAATTCCCTAAAATACATATAAACATACAAATCTATACACAGTCATCTACACTGACATACATAGATATATACATCATACATATACACACATTGCAGGTAATAATATGGGGAAAGCCGGCAGCAGCCGCACTCACCTACCCCGCTTGTCTCTGTTCAGCTCCTCCTCGGCATGTGATCACTTGGCATCACTTTAACAGACCTAGCCACGCACAGTGCACACTGACACCGCTGTGTATGTATCACAAGGGAGGATGGGGGTTTTATATAATATAATATATATATATGTGGCGCCCTGGACAAGCCAGGGGCCACAGAGAACAACACCAACACACCCCACACTCCCGGTCAGGCACACCGAAGTCAGACACAAACCCTTGTTGCCTCCCTCCAGGGGCTGATGTTCACACCAGGGGGTGGGCCAGGCGGTTGGCCCCACCCACCGAGGAGTTCGCAGTCCTGGAGGCGGGAAAAGTAGACAGTCTAGCTAGGGAAGTGAAAGTGGAAGGAAGGAAAGTGGCAAGTGAGCAGACTAAAGTTGGATCAGCAAGGTTGGCAGACGGTGGTGACCGTCTGCAGGAGTGGCCTATCGGAGTTTGCCATAAGGACCGTGGACGGGCGGTGGCCCGGCGGTACCGGACCGGTACGCAAAGAGAAGCCAGCACCATCTGGCAGGGGCTTACGGACCCCGGCAAGGCTAGGAGTCGCCGTGAATTTGCCAAATTCGTTAGTGAAGGGAACCTCCTGGGTTTCCCAGCAGCCAAGACCCGACAGAAGGCAACAGTCCAACCGAGAGAGGGAAACACAGTCACCGCCAAGGCTAAAGTTCCCAGGGCCAGAGCCTGCGGGCAAAAGGGGCTCCTCCAGCCCATATCCAAGCTGGGGAGCGGGTTACCGGTGGGAACCTATTGGAACTGTTTACAGTACATAGGTGCAGGGAAAGGCAGTCACCATCAACCTGCCGGGAGAAACAACACCGCAGCCGTCTGTGGGACCCGTCCATCCAGCCGTGTGTTTTTCCGAGAACTCTGTCCTCATCATTGGCTGAGTGAGTACCACCGTGCCGTGCGGCACAGCGCTGCCCCCGCGACCCTGCACCTCACCAGGCCCTGTAACCCGCCTGTCATCCATATGTAATGAGGCGAACAGCTCTGACTGTTTTTTGACTGAAAAGGACATGGAGACTGACATTACACAGGATGGTGCTGCCACCTTGTGGACAAGTGCTGAAATTGCTCGAGGGGCGGACACTGTAAAATCTGATCCCCTCCCACAAACACTGGTTGTACAGGAAAAAAGTGCAGGAAAAAGCTCACTGAGCCACTGGAGCTGTATCAGAGCAGACCTGCCTCGGACTGCCTTCATCGCTGAAGTGTGAGGGATTGCCAGAACTGCTGCAGATGTGATACTGGATTCAAGGGACCTCCGGACCATCTCCTTCCTCCATACCAAGAGACTGTATGCTAGCCCTCTGGTGAGAGGGCTGAAGATTTCCCCATCTCTGCTCCTTCGAGTCGCCGTCGTTTACCCGGAGTCCAGGCCTGCTACGTGGGAGCCCTCCCTCCTTGTGTTTTGGACTGGTAATGTAGCCCATAGGGCAAGTCAGGGACAGAATTCTTGTTTATCATTGCTGTTTTTTTTGTGTTCTGTGCCGTGTGTCCGAAGTTAGAGACTCGGATAGCAAACCCTGATTATGTGTGCTGCTAAGCCAGCTGCGTGTGTCATTGAAATGTTTACCAGTAAAGAAATGTACCCTTGCATAAAATCTGAGCGTGGGGATTTTGTTGGCGCAGATTATGGGAACTCAGCCGCGGTCTTACCCGCGGCCACTTCATCTGGCGTAGTCGGCAGGATCTGTGACCAGCAAAATCCCCTCCCGGTGGTAGCTTATAGTCAGACAGCTCCTCCGGCGTCTATTGTAAATCAAGTGAGAAAGTTTAATGGACGGAATTACCCTGTACCTGAATGGGCGAAACAACTTAGGATAGTGGGGGAAATGTTTAATGCTGACCCTAAGACCTTAGCGGAAATGGCTATGCTGACATTAGAGGGGGAAGCATGGACGACGGTCAGACTGGAGACGGTTAGGGGCCAGCGTACATTAGATGACTTGGTGCAGGTGCTAGAGAACACCTATGGGCCGACTAGATACCTGGGAACACTGCGCTACATGTTCTTCCAGCGTACACAGCTCGAGTGGGAGGACATTCCTCGATATGCGAACGCCCTCCAAGTACTGCTGGAACAAGCCTGCAAAAATGGAGAAAATCTAGCTGGTACATCCTCCCGCGACCTGGTGCTGAGGGACCAATTCGTAATAGGACTGAGAGATCCGTATCTCAACCGCTCATTGCAGGACTTACTCCGGATAAATCCAGCCCTTACATTTGCTGAGGTTAAACAAGAAGCCATACAACGTTCTAGGGGACCTGTTACGGGAACAGAGACTTATACCGCTACTTGCAGATCCATGTACAGTACAAATACTCCTAACAGCGACACGGAGGAACTGAAGCAGATGGTGGCGGATTTACAGAAGCAGGTGCTGCAGCTCACATTAGACCAACAGGCGGATAGGCAAGTGAGACGGGAACCTAGCCGGCCTATGGGGAAGTGCTGGACATGTGGTGACCCCCGTCACAGAGCAAACCGTTGCCCCCAGAACTCCTTCCAACCCGACCCACAGCCGTTCCATCGAATGGACTCTCAAACACCCCAGCAAGCGGAGTTTCACTCGAAACAGCGGATGGAACCCCAGGCCTATCCACTAGAAGCGCCAAGCCATGCCTCTCAACAGCGGGCACCTTTAAACTAGACACCCCGGCTGAGGAGGCTCACTCGACCGGGAAGACCACGGAGAAAAGGGGCCAACAAAGGAGCAAGCTTGCATCAAACAGTCATACACTGAAAGTAAAGCTAGAGGGAGTTGCCGTGCAAGGACTAATGGATACTAGATCCCAGGTGTCCACCATCTCAGAACAGTTTTACGAGAAATATCTACAACCACGGGCTGCTTATGACCCGAATACCGTCATCAAGATCAAAGCGGCCAATAATCTACCCATTCCAGTAACGGGAGTAGCTTGGATGAGCACCGAAATGTGTGGACAGGACCTCGGGAAGAGGGGGATAATCGTGGTCAAAGAAGGCTTCGGTTCGGACACGCCCATGATTATTGGGATGAACATCCTGAAAGACCTGGACCTGGTATTGTTTACCAAGCGGGGACCCAAGTACTGGCAGGTAGTTACCACACACGGGGCCACCCGCCGAGCATTCCGAAGAGTGGTTCGGGCCTACAGCAAATGGCAGAGGAACAACGGCCCATAGCCACTATCACCGTGCCTCGCCACACTAGGATCACCTTACCGGATGAAAAGGAGACAATTATCTTGCTACCCCTTAACACCACAAGACCGCTTGAAGGCGTGGAGGTACTGGTTGAGCCGCAAACCCCGAGGGAGGGAAAATTGAACCCATTAGTCGCTCGCACTCTGGCTGTCGTGAGGAGGGGAAGGATCCCTGTCCGGCTGAGCAATACGGCTAGTGTAGGCGTCGACCTAGAAGCGGGGACACAGCTCGCCAGAGTCTACGCCCTACCTACAGAGGTGAATCCCAGGGGCCCCTTCCAGTTTGCCCCATCGACAGAGGGAGACTGGACAGTGACTGTTTCTGCCATGGCCACCGCCACAGATGACACTGAAGCTGGAAAGGAGCTGCTAGAGAAGTGTCAGCTGGATACATCCCAATACTCTAAACAGGAAGTGTCACGGGTGGAAAAACTACTACAGGAACACCAGGCGTCCTTTGCCCGGCATGACACCGACTTTGGATGCACCACCAGTATCCAACACGAGATCCCTACGGGTAACGCTTCTCCTATCCGTGAGAGATACCGGCAGATACCACCCCAGCAGTACCAAGAAGTGAAAAGCCTCCTGAATTCCATGCTCCATGCCGGAGTGGTACGAGAGAGCCAGAGCCCCTGGGCTGCACCGGTGGTAATAGTTAAAAAGAAAGACGGATCCCTGAGGTTCTGTGTGGACTACCGCCGCCTGAATGCTTGCACCACCCGGGACTCATACCCTTTGCCGAGGATCGAAGAATCCCTGACGGCTCTGAAGAAAGCCAAGTATTTTTCCTCCCTGGATCTGGCCAGCGGCTATTGGCAGGTACCCATGAGCGAAAAGGACAGAGAAAAGACCGCTTTCATCCTACCCATGGGTCTGTACGAGTTTGACAGGATGGCCTTCGGCCTGAACAACGCGCCAGGAACATTCCAGAGGCTGATGGAGCGCTGCTTGGGAGACTTCAATTTCGACTTCACCCTCATCTACCTTGATGACATTGTGGTCTATTCAGCCACGTTCGTAGAACATCTACAGAAGCTGGGCTGCGTATTCCAGAGGCTAAGGGAACATGGCCTGAAGTTGAAACCCAGCAAATGCCGTCTTCTACAGCAGGAGATCGATTACCTGGGCCACAGGATCTCGGCCGAAGGTGTACAACCATCGCCGGAGAAAATAGCCGCTGTACGGGACTGGCCACAGCCCACAACTGTCAAGGAGGTCCGGGCTTTCCTGGGACTGGCAGGCTACTACCGTCGGTTCGTCAAGAACTTCGCCCGGCTTGCCGCACCACTGCATGACCTGCTTCGAGGGACTACCAACAGTCCCAGAGGACGCCGCATCAATTGGGGGCCTACCCAAGAAGAGTCCTTCCAAGCTCTAAAGGGTGCCTTGACGTCGTCCCCCATCCTGGCATATGCAGATTACACCCTGCCCTTTCAATTACATACTGACGCCAGCCTACAGGGTCTGAGGGCAGTACTCTCACAGGTACAAGAAGGCAAGGAACGTGTTGTAGCCTATGCCAGTAGGTCCCTACATGAAGGTGAAAAGAATCCCACCAATTACAGTTCATTCCAGCTGGAGCTGTTGGCCTTGATGTGGGCAATGACTGAGAAATTTGCCGGATATCTGACGGGGGCAGAAGTACTAGTCCTGACGGACAACAACCCATTGTCCCACTTAGAAAATGCGAAACTTGGGGCTATGGAGAAGCGATGGATGGCTCGGCTCTCCAAGTTTAACTACAAGATTAAATATAGAGCTGGGGCTGAAAATCAGAATGCGGACAGCCTGTCCAGAAGGACATCCCCCTCGCCCACTAAGGACCGGGACGAAGAGCTGGAAGGAGACAAGATGCCTGACTTCACAAGATTAGCCCGGCAGATGATGGATTGCCGCCAGTATGCTGTGGATGAGGCTGGCACTCCAGTAGGGTCCCCACAGGAATGGTGCAAAATCCAGGACCAGAATGCTGAATGTGCCCTACTCAAACAATGGGTGAAGCAGCAGCAGAAGCCATCCTCTGACACGCGGTCACGACTGTCCACCAGTTCCCTGACCCTGCTCAGCCAATGGGACCATCTGATTCTGAGAGAAAGAGTGCTATACCGGCAGATCTTCCTATCCCACATGCTGGAGGAGTGCCTACAGGTTGTAGTGCTGGCCCAAATGGCCCGTGAGATGGTGGGAGAAGCACACAAGAGGAACGGCCACTTTGGAATAGACAAGACCTTCCGGTGGGTCCAACAGTCCATCTACTGTCCGGGACTCCGCAAGCTGGTTGAAGATGTCTGCCAAGCCTGTCGCACCTGTGAGCTTTACAAGTCCGCTGAGCAGCGTGCACCTGTCCAAACAGTTGAGACATCCCGGCCCCTTGAGCTGTTGATGGTGGACTACCTGTCGATTGGGACGGCGAGTGGTGGCTACCAATACTGTCTGGTTATGGTAGACCATTTCACAAAATTCGCAGTTGCTGTTGCTACCAAAGATCAGACTGCCGAGTCAGCTGCGCGGGCCATCTGTCGACAGTTCATCCAGGTCTATGGGTGTCCGGAGAGGTTGCACTCTGATCAGGGGGCTTGTTTTGAAGGTCAAATTATCGAGGAGCTGCATCGGATGTATGGGATCCATAAGTCCAGAACCACCCCTTACCACCCACAGGGGAATGGTGCGTGTGAGCGCTTTAACCGGACTCTACTCCAGTTGATCCGCACCTTAGCCGATGACAAGAAAGACCAATGGCCCCAATTCCTTCCGGATCTAGTGTGGGCCTACAACAATCAAGTCCACTCCGTGACGGGTTTTACCCCACACACCCTTCTCTTTGGCCGCCCAGGAAAAGGGGTCCATGACCTAAACCTGACCAGTCCTGAAAAAAATACCGGCGGTACCTATCCATCCTGGCTACACACTCGTCGTCAGAAGATGGAAACTGTATACCGACTGGTAGGCCAACAAATCCGGGGCCAGAGACATGCTGACCCGCTCCCCGTACAGGAAGAACCCTTAGAAGTAGGACAGCTAGTCCTGGTTCGTATTAAGAAGCCTCAAGGAAAACTCCAAGCTAAGTGGGAAGCTGAAGTCTATCGGGTAGTTGAGCGCCCCTACCCTGATGGTCATGTGTACAGAGTCCGGGGAGAAGATAGCGGCAACTCTCGCACCTTGCACCGGAATATGTTGCGCCCCTGCTGATCCCAGCCTGACTCCCTGACCACAGTACCCGGTGAGGACGACACTGCTGACATGACTGACACCATTGACATTACTCAGCATAGTGACCTTGTTGACTCCGGGACTGGTTACCCACCTGCGCAGACTAGCCCTTCCTCTAGGGAACTGACGGAGGTAGAGAGTGTAACCGGTGATAGAGTGGAGGGAAATCAACCTCTGCGGCGTACTACCCGCACCACTGCCGGGGTTCCTCCTGGGCAGTCTTATAGGGACCAGTATGTATGGCCCGCTTCTCAGCCTCCCCCTGCCACAGCCTCAGTCCTCGCTGCCCTGGAACCTGTGAATGTTGACAGGGACTGCCAACCTTTCAGTGGGGGGATATGAGGCGAACAGCTCTGACTGTTTTTTGACTGAAAAGGACATGGAGACTGACATTACACAGCATGGTGCTGCCACCATGTGGACAAGTGCTGAAATTGCTCGAGGGGCGGACACTGTAAAATCTGATCCCCTCCCACAAACACTGGTTGTACAGGAAAAAAGTGCGGGAAAAAGCTCACTGAGCCACTGGAGCTGTATCAGAGCAGACCTGCCTCGGACTGCCTTCATCGCTGAAGTGTGAGGGATTGCCAGAACTGCTGCAGATGTGATACTGGATTCAAGGGACCTCCGGACCGTCTCCTTCCTCCATACCAAGAGACTGTATGCTAGCCCTCTGGTGAGAGGGCTGAAGATTTCCCCATCTCTGCTCCTTGGAGTCGCCGTCGTTTACCCGGAGTCCAGGCCTGCTACGTGGGAGCCCTCCCTCCTTGTGTTTTGGACTGGTAATGTAGCCCATAGGGGAAGTCAGGGACAGAATTCTTGTTTATCATTGCTGTTTTTTTTGTGTTCTGTGCCGTGTGTCCGAAGTTAGAGACTCGGATAGCAAACCCTGATTATGTGTGCTGCTAAGCCAGCTGCGTGTGTCATTGAAATGTTTACCAGTAAAGAAATGTACCCTTGCATAAAATCTGAGCGTGGGGATTTTGTTGGCGCAGATTATGGGAACTCAGTCGCGGTCTTACCCGCGGCCACTTCACATACCTACCCCATCACCGGGCTCCGGGACAACCAACCCCCTACCCACGGAGGGGAGAACTAACATCAAAGCTGCTCCCTGTCACCGCTCCCGGGATCCCCGTCCAGAGCAGCGGTGGTGTTACCAATATCACCACAACCGTGGGTGGCGTCACGGACAATAATCAAATCCCCACAATCAATCCCCACCCTTTTCACTCACGGGCGAGGAACGCCGCTCGAGTCCCCGGGATCCGGCCCACCGCTCGAGCCACCACCGAGCAGCAGCAGCAGCAGCCGGACCCGAGCAGTGGGAGAGCGCAGCGTCCCCTCCTCCGCCCGCGATATATATATATATATATATATATATATATATATATATATATAATATATATATTGTGTATACACTATAGAAGGTGCCTTGCCAAAAAACGACCTTGCAAGAGGGGAGGAAGGAAACATAAGTCCAAAAGTCTATCATATGACGTTCCGCAAGCGCCGTTAACAGAGATTCCTGTATTTAATCTTTCTAGTTATATTTTGACAGATTCACAAATTGGACTTTTGTCTAAAGGACTAGGTTTCTCTCCAGTCAAAAAATTCAATTTATTTGACACCATTGTTGATATCAATAGATTTGCACGCAATTTGACCCTTAAAGTTCATTATAATGAGGATAATATTCATGTGTATAATGATTTATCATCTACCAGTGTATCATTGGATAATAATTGTATTCATTTTAGTGAACAGGTAGCGGTCTCCAATCTAAGACAACTAGAGGGGGAGACAGAGCTGGAGCATAGGGTGAATTTAAATGATAGGTTTCAGACTCGTAATCCTATATTTTACCCAGTAAAATCGAGACCTCCTTTCCTTGATTTTTTTCAGGAAACAATTGAAAGTGAGTTGGTGTCTCTTTACAACCAGGTGGAACATCAAGAGGTTAAATTCAATCTGAGTACTTCTGAACATAGGGCAATTAATGAGCTGAGAGCAAACAGCGATCTCCTTATTGTCCAGGCGGACAAGGGGGGCACTGTTGTAGCTCTCACTGCTGGTTTATACAGGAAAGTGAACTTGTTGGATCTGGAAAATAGTAGCACCTATGTTGAATTGCCATCAAATCCAACTGATTCATTTAATTCTGAATTATTACATATGTTACAGGAGGGGATCAGTATGGGTGCTATTTCAGATAGAATTAAGAAGTTTATCTTTTGTGAAACACCGATTGTCCCAATATACCACTCACTCCCCAAAGTTCATAAAGAGGGTTTTCCTCCCCCTCTCAGACCTATTGTGTCTGGGATAGGGTCATTTAGTGAGAAACTAGGGGAGTGGGTGGATTTTTATCTTCAACCCCTAGTGCCATTAACACCTAGTCACCTTAAAGATTCCAAAAGTATGATACAGATTATGGAAAAATTTCACTGGCAATCTGACTATATGTGCCTATCTTGCGATGTGGTGGGGTTATATCCCTCTATCCCCCATCACGTCGCGATACGATGTATCACATATTATTTGTCCAGATACAGTAATTACGAGGATGCCATCCAGAAGTTTATTGTCTCCTCAATTCAGTTTCTTTTGGGTCACAACTATTTTTCGTTTGATGAGAGATACTTCCTCCAGACACAAGGCGTGAGTTATGGTTATGTCCGTGTGGGAGGAAAATTATATTTTTAACATTGATAACCCGTACAAGGATAATATTGTTTGGCTGGGTAGATTTATTGATGATCTGATATTTGTCTGGAGGGGTAGTCTCTCGTCTGCGAAAAGTTTTTTTTCTTATTTGGATTTGAATGATTTCAATCTAAAATTTACGAGTAGTGGTCATGAGGTATCAACAAACTTTTTGGACCTAAAATTGACCGCAGATTTGGATAGCAACAAGGTTTTGATATCTCCCTATAAAAAACCTACTGCATGCAATAGTATTTTAATGGCTTCCTCTAGTCATCCCAAACATGTCATTCAGAATATCCCTGTGGGGGAGCTTATTAGACTAAAAAGGAATACCACATCTAGTGATAGATTGGAGGAAGAAATTGAAATGACTTGTAACAATTTAAAAAAAGGGGGTATCCCAATTGGTCTTTGGAGAGAGCCAAGAAAAAAATAGCAGGCATTGATAGGATTAAGCTGTTGGATTTTACTAAGAAAAAAAGACAGTTTGACTCCAAAAAATCTGGGGTAGTTTTCAGCACCAACTATAGTCCTCAGTTTAATTCTATTGTCAAAATTATCAGAAAATATCTTCCGTTATTATCTCAGAATGATATTTTGAAAAACATTGTAGAAAATAATGATATTGCCTTTGTGGCAAAAAGAGCCCCAACTTTAGCTACATTATTATCACCTAGCATGTTCAAAGATCCAGACAAAATCTCCCCTAGCAACTGGTTAAAAACAATAGGATTTTTTAAATGCGGTGCTAATATTTGTAAGTGCTGTGGTTTTGCTAATAAGTCTAAAATATTTACATCTATTTCCAATGAAAAACAGTTTAATGTTCGTTCTTTTATAAACTGTAATACGGAGAATGTAGTTTATTTAATTAATTGCAATATATGCCGCGTGCAATATGTAGGCTGCACGATGAACCCCCTTAAAACCAGAATCCGCAAACATCTTTCAGATGCTAGCAATTTGCCAATGGTTGGTGCATCAGTAGTGTCCCGACATTTTTCAAAAAAACACAATGGGGATTTACGCGGTTTTTCTTTTATGGGCATAGAGCATGTAAAAAAACCATTGAGAGGGGGAGATTTTCATAAAAAAGTGCTTGCAAGAGAGAGTAGGTGGATATTTGAGCTGGGGACTCGTATGCCACAGGGCTTTAACAATCGTATGGATATCATTATGCACTATTGATACATTGTTGCATTATATGTTGCTGGCTATTACTACTGTGTTAGGCTTTTTGCATCACTTTAAAAATAGTTTTATGGTCAGGTTATTGGATTATCTGATTGTATTTTTCTCCTAAATGTTGAATCCTTTCCTTATAACTCTTATGCATGCTGTATATTGATCAATATGCGGATAGCTTATATGTTTGATTTGCTTTTCTAGCTTATGTTTTTAAATCTCTCACACATATTTGTAATTACCCTGATGGGAGTGAGATGTATATAAGGTTCTATGTTTGGAAAGCAGATCAGATTCTGGACCGTGAAGAAGGCGGATTTTACCGCTGAAACGCGTAGTCCTATCTGCGCTATTTTCCTGCGATAATGCTGTTCTGAATTGCTTGGACCATTATATTTTAATGAATTTATGAATAAAAAGAAAGAAAATTTTTTTTAACAGCATCCTGGATTGCTCAAGTTATTGCTGGATTTTGCCTTGTTGTTGTTCACACTGTATATATACAGTATATATCACAGGAGGGGCTGGGGGCTACAGTATATATATCACAGGAGGGCCGGCGGGCTACAGTATATACAGCACAGGAGGGGCTGGGGGCTACAGTATATACAGCACAGGAGGGGCTGGGGGCATAGACAGTACTTGAGGGGGCATACATATTAGGCCTGTTTCAGACGTCAGTGATTCTGGTACGTATGTGCTAGTTTTTATACGTACCAGAATCACTGACCTATGCAGACCCATTATAATCAATGGGTCTGCACACACATCAGTGATTTTTCACTGACCGTGTCTCCATGCGGTGTACATGCGTATTCGTGATTGCCGCACAGAAACATGTCTGTTTTTTTTCTGGCATCACTGATGTCCCACAGACCACACTATGGTGTGATCCGTGAAACACGTACCAGAAAAACACGGACATTTAAAATAAAAATCTTTTTCAACTCACCTTCTCCAGCGATGCTGAGTTCGGCAGCTGCTCTTTGCTTCTTCCTGTCCGGCTCATTATGGCATGCATATTCATTTATGCAGCCAGAGCCGACCCGGACGTAGCTGCAGAGGTGAGAGAGCGGTGGCTGGATGCTGAATCGCGGGATTCTTCAGCACCATGGAGAGCAGGAGCAGGGGCAGGTGAGTATATGTCCATGTGCAATCACGGAGTACGTATCACGGATTTCACATGGACAACCACTGTGTGCCGTGAATCACGGAGTATGAAGGGACATATGCATGTTTAACACGTCACTGAAGAACGTCAGTGTTTTTCACTGAGGGGCATACACGTTACTAAGGGTTACTGGGGGAAATACACTTTACTGTGGGGCATACAAATTACTGGTAGCATAGATATTACTAAGGGGCATATAGCTCTGGTGTTGGGGCTTATACAGCTCTGGGGGCACATACAGCTCCGATGGGGGGGCTGGGGGCATACAGATCTGGTGGGAGGGGGATGGGGGCATACAGATCTGGTGGGGGGGTGGCTGGAGGCATATAGCTCTGGTGTGGTGAGGAGAGGGCTGGAAAATACAGATCTGGTGAGAGGAGGCTGGGGGATACAGACCTGGTGGGAGGGGGCTAGAGGCATACAGATCTGGTGAGGGGGCTAGGGGGCATAAAGATCTGGTGAGGGGGCTGGGGGGCATACAGATCTGGTGAGGGGGCTGGAGGCATACAGATCTGGTGAGGGGGCTAGGAGGCATAAAGATCTGGTGAGGGGGCTGGAGGCATACAGATCTGATGAGGGGGCTAGGGGGCATAAAGATCTGGTGAGGGGGCTGGAGGCATACAGAGCTGGGGAGTGCTGGGGGCCATATAGATCTGGTGGGGTGGCTGGGGGGGCATACAAATGTGCTGTGAATGCTGGCGATACATTAGGGCCCGGATCTCACGCTGCACAGCTCTCTGTCGGCTCCCCGCCGCTGTGGCGGCCAGCTGCTGCAGTATGGTCAGCACATCACTCATACAGTGCTCCATCACATTAGTCCCTAACACTACCTTTGGGTTGTGATCACTAGGTTCATTCATTATCACAATCAAACCCTGGTGTTGCAGTTCAGCTCGTCCCACAGTCATGGCCACTTGTTTGTACCCCACTTGGGTCAATGGGAGTTCATCAGCGGCACTTAGTGTCATACTGGCATCTGGGGGGGCTAGTTCGTCCTTTCCCCAATACCGCTGATACAGTGTGTAAGGGATTGTGGTTACCTGCGATCCAGTGTCCAGGAGAGCCATCAGCGGGATACCATCCACTGCCACGGGGATGATGGGCCGGGCTCCGATGTACCGGTCCCGCCAGTCGGGGGGCCAGTAGGTTCTACTCCTGAGGATTGGCCCGTGGCCCCAGGGGTTGCTCGTTTAACGGACACCTTCGGGAGTAGTGGCCGGACTTGCTGCACCTGTAACAAATCGGAGGTCCATACCGTGAGTCATTGGCCCTTCTCCGCTGCATCCAGGGGACATCCTCGGGGCTGTCAGCGAGCTGCATCTTCCCCGGGGGCTAAGACCTGGTCGAAGGCTGGAGTGCGGCGAGGATCTTGGCAAGGTCCCCATCCATGCGGCGGGCTTGGGCAGCCAGTTCCTCCATCATTCCGCTTGGGGCTGCAGATGCCAGAGGTGTTGGGAAGACAGGGGCCACCACGACGGGAGACGTCTCAGCTGGCCATGGGGCTACCTCAGGGACTTCCGATGCTGGAGGCTGCAGAGCTTTAATGGCCCGTTCCTTTAACACGGCAAAGCCCACATCAGGGTGTTCTAGGGCCCATAGCCGGAGTTGCTTGCGGTCCTCCGAGGACCTAATCCCCTGTACAAACTGTTCCACTAGCATTTTGTTGCTGTCCGCATCGTTGATGGTGTCTACCCGCTTCAGTGTGCGGAGGGCGGTTTGCAGACGCAAGGCGTAGTCCCGAATGCTATCTGCGGGCCGTTGCCGTCATTGGTAAAACTGCATCCGCAGCTCGGCTTCGGTACGAGTCTCAAAGGCAGTCTGTAGATTCTCAAAGATGGTGGCTACAGAGGACCGGTCCCCCTCGGCCCAGGTCTCTGCCTCCTGTTCAGCCGCGCCGGTTAGCTGCCCTAGCACTACCGCTGCACGTTGCTTATCAGTTAGGGGGTACAGTTCTAGTAGCAGGCCAAGCTTCTTCCGGAAGACCTGCAACACATCACGTTTCCCATCGTATTGCGGCAGCCAGGTAGCTCCGGGCACATAGGGCAAGGAGAACGGCATCACCTGAGCAAGAGCTGGGGCCACGGCACCTCCCGCTAGTGCGGCCGGGGCCTGGGCGGGCCCATTCCCATCCGCGGGTGCCACTGCGGCTGCGACCGCCGCTCCTCCAGCGGCTCCGTCAGGCGCAGACATCTTGTTTCCGTCCCCCTTAGTCTTTTTCCGGTACCTCCTCTACAGGGGTGGGGTTTCGGCTTTCGCACCTCGACTGCTCGAGGGGACGCTCGAGCGGGGACTTTTCGCGCCCAAAATGGCGGCTTCTCCAAATTTTCGGCCGGACACCTCCGGCGGTCACAAGGCGCACCTCTACCAGACGGCAGATCGTTAAGATCCTGTTCATGACGCCAAGTTGTCGCGGGCGGAGGAGGGGACGCTGCGCTCACCCACTGCTCGGGTCCGGCTGCTGCTGCTCGGTGGTGGCTCAAGCGGTGGGCCGGATCCCGGGGACTCGAGCAGCGTTCCTCGCCCGTGAGTGAAAGGGGGGATGTTGTGGGTTTAGGGATATTGTCCGTGACGCCACCCACGGTTGTGGTGAGATTGGTGACACCACCGCTGCTCTGGACGGGGATCCCAGGCGCGGTGACAGGGAGCAGCTTGGATGTTGGTTCTCCCCTCCGTGAGTAGGGGGGTTGGTTGTCCCGGGGCCCGGTGATGGTGTAGGGTTGGTTGGCAGGCGGGTTACGGGGCCTGGTGAGGTGCAGGGTCGCGGGGGCAGCGCTGTGCCGCACGGCACGGTGGTACTCACTCAGCCAGTAACACACGGAGTCTCTGATGAAACAAACGGCTGGATGGACGGGTCCCACAGACGGCTGCGGTTGTTCTCCTCCCGGTAGGTTGATGGTGACTGCCTTTCCCTGCAGCTGTGTTTTGTGTATGGTTCCAATGGCTTCCCACCGGTAACCCGCTCCCCAGCTTGGATGGGTGCTGAAGGAGCCCCTTTTGCCCGCAGGCTCTGGCCCTGGGAACTGTAGCCTTGGCGGTGACTGTGTTTCCCTTCACGGTGTGAGCTGTTGCCTTCAATCGGGTCTTGACTGCTGGGAAACCCCGGAGGTTCCCTTCGCTAACGGATTTGACCAATTTGTGGCGACTCCTAGCCTGGTCGGGGTCCGTAGGCCCTGCCGAATGGTGCTGGCTTCTCTTTGCTCTCCGATCCGGTACCGCCGTGCCACCGCCCGTCCACGGTCCTTACGGTTCGCTTCAATCGGCCTCTCCTGCAGACGGTCACCACCGTCTGCCAACCTTGCTGTTTGTGCCCGGGCCACACACCCGGACACGGTCAGTCTCCTCTACTGCCACTTTACTCCCCTCCTCCTCAACTCCTCTCCAAAACTAAACTGACTCCTTTTCCCGCCTCCAGGACTGTGAACTCCTCGGTGGGCGGGGCCAACCGCCTGGCCCACCCCCTGGTGTGGACATCAACTCCTGGAGGAAGGCAACAAGGATTTTGTGTTTGGCTTCGGTGTGCCTAGCCGGGGTGTGGGGTGTGTTGGTGTAGTACCTGTGACGACCTGGCTTGTCCAGGGCGCCACACAGGCACTGGGCTTTCCTCCACCAGCTAGCAGCAGGCAATTAACTCTTTGAAAACTAAGTCAGGAGAATTTACAGCCTTTCTATGAGGCTAAAAACCTGCGTTCACAACTCAGCAATAAAGACAGACGGTCAGATCGGTTTAACCCTTACCCAACACCTATGGGTGTGGGGTTTATTTTCCTTTGTTCTAGACTACCGGCAAAAGATAGGCCGCTAAGGGTCAATAGCGTCAACACCCCTCTCAGATCATAGATCAAACCCTTCGCCACAGACCGTCGAATCACAGGCAGTTATCATATACATTATATATGAAACTCACCTGCGATATTTGAGTAATCAGCTCTGTCGGCGGTCTGCGGGTATTAGGAAATAGTCTCCTGGATCCGAGAGAGAAATTCAGCCAATCTTTCTTACGGTAATCTCAGCAGTGCCTCCAACTGTTAAGGATGGAATACAAGTGATCCCTTTTCGATGATCTGACCGCTGTTTCTAATCATAATGTCATGTGTGCACACAAGAATGAATGATAACAGACACTATATATCGGTTCTGGACCTTCTCCATGACAGACCTTGAGGCAACTGAACTTTATTGTTTAAAACTTTCCACAACTCTTCAGAAGTGAAGGGCGTGGAAAAAATACAGTCCAATCAAATATCGTGGGTCGGGGCTTCATGACGTAGAGAGATCTGCATATCCTCTTTGAATTGGTCAGTCCAGGATCCAGAAATTTCTTTGTATATCACCTCGGGTGTAGACAGGAAATGGCAGCCATCTTAAAATTACATATACTGGTATACTGTATTAAGGAAAAATCACTGAATATACAATATATATATATATATATATATGCATTAGTAAAAAGAACAAAGACATACATAAACATGTGTGTTAGTTTACATTTACTAAACTATATACCTGAGTCTATGAAATGGCTGAATTAAGTATTTCTGGATACTCAATTCTTATCCCCAACATTAGTATATCTGAATCATTGCATAATGAGTTTAGGGCAACCTTGTATTTTTTATTTAGGTTATTTTGGGCAGCTGGAAGTGTAAAATTTCTGATTTTATTGAACTCTTCAAGCAGCAAGTAGAATAAAGTGTTCAAAAAATGACCTTGGCTTTCAAAGGGATAAAAGCTTGATTTTGGAAAAACATCAATATGTAGTAGTGTGTCATATTGAAATTAGAAAATTCATAAAGACCCAACAACACCACTATGAAGCTGAACCCCTCCTTTGGAAACAGGTAACTAAAGAGAATCCTCTAGAAGATGTAAGGCCAATCTCAGCTTAAATGCATAAGAATGCAGGAAAGGACAGATTTATGACCGGTAGAGATAAGAGCAGCAGTTGAACAGAAAAATAACAGAGAAATTCAAATCCTTTGTTTCCCCTCATAGAAAGTATAAATTGCATTGATATAATAGATACAGTAGGAAAGTCACATTTTTGAATTTGTGCGAAAGTGGAGAATGCAAAGCATTGTTCCGCATTATTGGTAGACTGCTGGGCTCCCACCAAATGGATATCGTCCAGAAAGATGAAAATATCTATGCAATGTCTCTTATCTATGTACAGATAAAATTGTGATAGGAAAGATGACTGTAATATCTTACACCTAGGACCTCCAGGGGTGACGTTATCAAAAAGTTTGGGAATCTCATAATTTTCTAAGACCTAAGGGCCATTTACATGCTGCGACATCGCTAACGATATATCGTCGTGGTCACGGTGTTTGTGACGCACATCCAGCATCGTTAGCGACATCGCAGCGTGTGACACCTTTATGTGACCTAACTTACCAAAAATCGTTGACTATGTGCTATGTGTGACACCGCAGGAACTAGGAACCTCACCGTACCTGCATCCCGCCGGGAATGAGGAAGGAAGGAGGTGGGCGGGATGTTCGGCCCGCTCATCTGCGCCCCTCCTCTGCTATTGGGCGGCCGCTTAGTGACGTCGCAATGATGCTGAACGAACCGCCGGTCAGAGCGACGTCGCTAGGCAGGTAAGTACGTGTGACGAGTGTAAGCAATGTTGTGCGCTACAGGCAGCGATTTGCCCGTGACGCACAACCGACGGGGGCGGGTACTCTCGCTACCGATATCGCAACGTGTAAAGTACCCTTTAGACTCATTCTATCTTTCACTGAAGTCCAGCCGTGTTATGAGTCATCAGAGGGGAAGTATGTGGGTGTAACTTGTGTTAATAAAAAATGAATTCCAATTATGATCTTCATTCAATGAAAGGAACATTGCTGTGTAGGATTTCTCTACGTTCCATTGGAGTCCTTCTGTCCAGAAATCTGAAGCCATTACTGTGACCCAAGTTCAGTAATTTTCCTTTTGTTATTCCTGTTTATTTTATGTAATTGTATATGCTGTATTATTTTTCCCCTTTGTAATATATTTTGTATATTTTTATAAACACTGCCTACTTTTCAGATTAAATATATAAAATTGAATAGCATATGTCTTTGGGATGTGGTTTATAGATTAAGAGGAACAAAGCTACTTGTAATGTGTGTCCAATCAACCTGTATAAGCAGAGACCCTGATTCCAGCATTGTGTCAGTTACTTGGCTGCTTGCTGAAGTTTTGAAATTCAGTTTTCTCTGTTTAAAATCTACCAGTTCTCGAAACACTGCTCTATGTATAACCTCACCCACACCACTGATTGGCAGCTGTGTACAATGAGCATAGACAGAAAGCTGCTAATCAGGGGTGGAGTTATATATAGCTTATGGAGATAGAGGATACATAGCAGCAGGTTTACTAGTTCTCTAGTGATAATCCCCTAATGATAATACAGTGATTTTATCAAAACTACTGCAAGCAGCCCAGTAAATGACACATCATAGGAATCAGAGCCTTTCTCTATCACTGGTGTGTCACTTGTGACAGACAGTGATGTGATGTCTGGCAATAGAAGGTCACAGCGTTTGGCTGTGCAAAATGTTCCCTGACTTTCTATTTTTCCAGCTGTTAGTATTCTGTGTACTAGGTATCTCCTCTCTGCTGGGTTTTCATCCTTTTACTTTAGGGCAATGGGGAGCTCCTCTTCAGCTGCTAATCATCTGTATTTCCTCTTGGGTTAAAATATTCTAATGTGTCCTGGACTTGTGGAGATATTCAGTTCCTTCACAAGGTTTGGATGCAAGCAGGTGGCTTGCACACACCAGTAGGATTGTTGTTGCTCTTTAATGAACTTCTTACTGAGTTGTCTAGTGATACATTTTTTGTTGTTTGCTTTGTTTGTTATCCGTGTGTGTCCTTTAGTACCTAGTGAAGTTGATGAAGAGCTCATCCAATCCGTTCCCTATTTAGGGGTCAGATCAGTGTCAGCCTAGAGTCAGGTATCCGGCTCGGCGTATAGGTGTGGAATCTATATAGGGTGGTGAGGGAACTCAAGGGCCAGCAGTAGACTTGGTCAGGGCTCTCATCTCCCCTTACCCTAGGCACAGGGTTTCCCTTCCCTCTCGCCGTTCTCTTGGTACTTCACTGTTCCTAGCGTGACACTGTCTCTACATTTATTCTGATTTTTAATTAAGTAGTAAACACTTAGTGACCGAATCCCATTAAATTCACAAAAATCCCATCATAGGTATTATAAATGTTATTTCCTCTCTACCAAGAGATAGACCCATTTCAGTTCTGGTCTCTTCTATACCCATAATCTAAACTGTTATAAAGGTTTGTGGCAGAGATGAGTGAACCTAAATAGTAAAGTTCGGTGTTTGTACCAAATACAGACTTTATACAAAACATCAGTGTTAGAGTTTGGAGTTCGGGTGCTTTATGTATCCTAACCACTCTGTGACGCCCTGGACTAGCCAGGTAGTCACAGACAGACCCATGCACAAACACCAGTCCCCTAATAAGGTAACAGCAGCCAACCTAAAAACCCTGAGCCACCTCCCTCAGGGCTTGATGGACACACCAGGGGGCGGAGCCAGGAGGTTGGCCACACCCACCGAGGAGTCCAGAGGGCCTGAGGCAGGAAAACAGTTAGTTAGAAGTCAGTGGAAGCTCAAGTTGAGTCGGAGTGGAGAGGAGTAAGAAAGAAGAGAAGAAACGTCTGTCAGGGATCTGGGTCGTAGCCAGGAGGCAGACGGTGGTTGCCGCCTGCAGGAGCCGGGAAGACGGCTGGTGGAACCGTAAGGGACCGGGACAGGGTACTGGCCCACCGGTACCGAACCTGGGAACCAACTGGAAACCAGAGCACCAGGAAGGGTACTCAGACCCTGAACGAGGTCCAGAAGCCACTGGACCACGTCGAATTTACTGATTGAGGTCTGGACCTTAGGTCCTTTCTCGTCCCAAGACCCGAAAGACGGCAACAGCCCACCGAGGGGAAAATAAAGCCACCGCACAGGCAGAGAGATCCCACGGGCCAGCGCCTACGGGCAAACGAGCTCTCCCGACACATACAAGCCGGGGAGCGGACTCCCGTCGCTGAAGCGCAGGCAGTCAAAATCTACAAAAGAGGTGCAGGAGAAAGTCGGGGACCACCAAACCGGGTGGGGGACCAGATGCAGCCGGCTGCGGGAACCGACCACCATCCTTTTGGTTTACCAGAGACTCCGGTGTATCTGTCATAGTGAGTACAACAGTGCCATCCGGCCGCGCGCCGCCCTGCACCGCACAGCCGCCACACACCTCCCCACACAGGTCCCGGGACCACCATCCCTACCCACAGAGGGGTTAACATCTTGCTGCACAACCATCTCCCTGGGTGCCCTGTAATTGCAGCGGTGGTGTCTACACCTTCGCCATGTCCCGTGGGTGGCGTCACGAACTATAACACAGCCACGGCTGTACACCTACCTAACAACCACCCCCCATGGAGATCGTCAGCAACACCCTTGCAGAGCGACGTGACCCCCGGGTTCGGAGACGCTCGAGCCACCCACCAAACGAGCCCAAACGCGAGCAGCTCGGCTGTGGCCGAGCAGTACACATTGACTCTTCTGGCGTCACGAACAGGATTGAAACCATCCACTTACCGGTGAATGTGCACCTTGAAGTAGAAGTCAGCGGTGATCCATTGCGAAATTTGGAGAATCCGCCATCTTGCCGCCATCTTTTGGCGCGAAGATTCCATCCAGAGTCGTCTTCTCCGCTAAAAGATCGCGAGAGTAAAGCCCCGCCCACTGGGAACAGAGCGGTGCAGGAAAGCGCGCGGCTGAAAAGTGAAACTGTGCAGAAAGAGCGCCGGGTGCCACGAAAAGACCAAGGGGGAGCAGATGAAAGATGTCTGCTCCCAAGCCTGATGCCGGCCTCACACTGACTGCTGGAGCGGCAGCGCCCGCAGAGAATGCTTCCGGCGAGAAGGAGGTTACAGCACCCGCTCCGGTCACAGGAGCGGTGGGCCCAGAGGCTCCGGCGGTGACTTCCCATGCAGCAGCTGGCGGTGAACCGCCTGCCGCAGGAAGGATGTCGGCCCCGGCAGTCCGCCCGGCCGTGACAGGAATAGCGCCCGACTTAGACGACCTCCCAATAGCCAGCTCGGAGCCGGAGGGGCAACCGACGGGGAGGCTGCGGCCCCCACCCTGGATGCCGGAGCTGTGGTGGCATAGGATCGGTTGCTGCCAGGGACGGCGACGTGGTTAGAGAGGAAGCTGGCGCAGGTCTGTATCCAGGTACGGGTCGAGTCGATGCAGCAAGCCTTAGGCTGGAAGCAGGAGATGCAAAAGATGGTGGCTGTGGTGCGGGCGAGCGAGAGGCCCGCCTCCTGGCAGGCACCCCGGCAAGATAAGGCCATGCAAACCCTTCCAGACCTGCCGACCCATCGGGAGGCAGGGCCCGCATGCGGTGAAACTGGCGAACCCCAGATGCTCCAGCACCCAGAAGAGACGGCGTTGCCTGTGGGGCTGACCCAGATCTCCGTGCAAGCCTCGGGTGTGAGGAGGGCATACATGGGTGCTCAGTTGCACGTCCGCCCCTCTTCACCACCCTCTGACCAGGAAAACACCAAAGAGTGCTAAAAGGCAGCGGATCCCGGCTGCCATGTTTGAAGTCCCCGTTGGGACTATACTGCCCGTCCCCGTTGGGACCCTGTTGAATACTGTTTGTCCCGTTTTTAACCCATAGACAAGGCCGTGAACATGCAGGCCACCCAAAAACTATTGGGTTTGTAAATAATTCCTGGACCACCCTTTCGGTCCCACCGCCTCCGGAGAGGCAGACTGGAGGAAGGGCCTGCGGGAATGTGATGGCCGAGGCCCTGTCACCAATGCAATCGGTGACAAGGGTTGCAAGGAGGTCCCCTGGACGTGGGGCCTCTGAGGGACTGCCGGGTATGGAACTTTGAACCTAGCCCGTTTGGGCAACACCTGGACCCGTTCCTGGACTGGGGAAAAGGGGTGTTGCCTGTTTCTTAGAGGCAGCATCAAGGCTAGGTTTGCTTGAGTGGGCAGCTGGAAGGACCCGGTCCCGTTTCCCGTTAATAAAAGTGTTTTTGTATATGTGCAAAGTTTAAGAATGTGCCTCCCGTAAGGGATGATTTAACCAGTTTACTTGAATGTAAAAAGTTTATTATATTTGTGTATGTTTTTCCCGTTTATCTTTTGCAGTTGAAAAGCAAACAAAAATAAACCGGTGGTGGTCGTGCAGCCCGCGGATGTTCTGCATTAAACCAAGGGGGAATGTGACGCCCTGGACTAGCCAGGTAGTCACAGACAGATCCATGCACAAACACCAGTCTCCTAATAAGGTAACAGCAGCCAACCTAAAAACCCTGAGCCACCTCCCTCAGGGCTTGATGGACACACCAGGGGGTGGAGCTAGGCAATTGGCCACGCCCACCGAGGAGTCCAGAGGGCCTGAGGCAGGAAAACAGCTAGTTAGAAGTCAGTGGAAGCTCAAGTTGACTCGGAGTGGAGAGGAGTAAGAATGGAGAGAAGAAACGTCTGTCAAGGATCTAGGTCATAGCCCGGATACCCTGTGGCCAGGAGGCAGATGGTGGTTGCCGCCTGCAGGAGCCGGTAAGACGGCTGGTGGAACCGTAAGGGACCAGGACAGGGTAGTGGCATGCCGGTACCAAACCTGGGAACCAACTGGAAACCGGGTACTCAGACTGAACGAGGTCCAGAAGCCACTGGACCACGTCGAATTTACTGATTGAGGTCTGGACCTTAGGTCCTTTTCAGTCCCAAGACCCGAAAGACGGCAACAGCGCACCGAGGGGGATAGAAAGCCACCGCACAGGCAGAGAGATCGGGCTCTCCCGACACATACAAGCCGGGGAGCGGACTCCCGTCGCTGAAGCGCAGGCAGTCAAAATCTACAACAGAGGTGCAGGAGAAAGGCGGCGACCACCAAACCGGGTGGGGGACCAGACGCAGCCGGTTGCGGGAACCGACCACCATCCTTTTGGTTTACCAGAGACTCCGGTGTATCTGTCATAGTGAGTATAACAGTGCCATCCGGCCGTGCGCCGCCCTGCACCGCACAGCCGCCACACACCTCCCCACACGGGTCCCGGGGCCACCATCCCTACCCACGGAGGGGTTAACATCTTGCTGCACGACCATCTCCCCCGAGTGCCCCGTAATTCTAGCAGTGGTGTCTACGCCTTCACCACGTCCCGTGGGTGGCGTCACGAACTATAACGCGGCCACGGCCGTACACCTACGTCCCCTAAACCGCCAGCCCCTTTCAGATCGTAGTGACCACAGGACCCCCTGGTCCAGAGACACTCGAGCCAACCACCAGCGAGCACGGATCCGAGCGGCTCGGCTCAGCCGAGCCCCGGGGCGGTACAAATGCACCACTTCATGAATCAGAACCCATTGGGGTGAGAGCTGGGCGGTGCAGTGAGATGGGCGGCAGGAGGGCACCGGGGTACTCACGATTAGGAGCACACACACGAGTCTCTGGTAAACCAAAGGTGATGGTGGTCGGTGCCCCCACCCGGTTGGTGGTCTCTGCCTTTCTCCTGCACCGTTTGTGTGATGTTGGGCTACCTGCGCTTCAGCGTCAGGAGTCCGCTCCCCGGCTAGTGGATGTCGGAAGAGACCTTTGCCCGCAGAGGCTGGCCCGTGGGATCTCTCTGCCGTGGCGGTGGCTTTCTATCCCCCTCGTTGGGCTGTTGCCTTCTTTCAGGACTTTGGGTGGGACAGAACCTATAGTCCTGGCCGCAATCAGTTAATTAGCTAGGCCCCAGTAGTTTCTGGACCTAGTTTCAGAGTCTGAGTACTCCCCTCTTGTGCTCTTGTTTCCAGTTCGGTTCCCCGGGTCGGTACCGGCGGGCCACTACCCTGTCCCGGTCCACCACGGTTCCGCTTGGCCGTCTTCCCGGCTCCTGCAGGTAGAGGCCTCCGTATGCCTCCTAGCCAAAGGTGCCTGGGCTCCTACCCTGGCACCAGTCAGACTGTCTCAGGCATGCATACGGGCCTGCTTCCACTCAACTTCACCTCCACTAACAGACTGCCTACTTTCCCCGCCTCAGGCTCTCTGAACTCCTCGGTGAGTATGGCCAACCGCCTGGCTCCGCCCCCTGGTGTGTCCATTAAGCCCTGGGGGAGGTGACTAGGTTTTAAGGGTTGGCTGATGACACCTTGTTAGGGGAGTGGTGTTGTGTGGGGCTCTATCTGTGACTACCTGGCTGGTCCAGGGCGTCACACATGTCTCTTCATGAATCTGGAGCGTTTGATGAGTGGCATGTGCCTCCTTGTGCCATGTAAGAAATATTACTCCCATCAGGGACTGGAGTGAAATTTCTGGCATAGGGAACACCACAGCTCATCATGAATTTAAGGAGCTGTGGTGTCACGTTCTGTCCCACCCAAACCCTGCCAATTCTGGAGTGAAAATGCCAAAAGCCGCCAAATGTTGGCACAACTTTCCAAATTTTTGAGACTTTTCAGAACTTTAGTGACAATTTTTTTGCCACAAACGTTTTGATAAATTGGGACTAGAGAGTATTAACAACTGCCACATTTCTAGGATGCAGTGCGATTCAATTTTCCCCTCACTATTTTTGTGTGAAATGCCTACAGCTCTGCCTCAACTTCAGAGGTTCTGAGACAAAATCATCACATCTAGACAATAGAGAAAGCTAGGCATGAAGAATATATACAGTGTGTCCACCCATATCCTGTCCACTGCCATTAACTTGAGAACGGCGGCAGCTATAGGCATGGAAGTGGTGTCTAGGTATAGTAAAGTAGCCATGCGTTACGCAATGAAACTATCTATAGGAAGGAAATTCCAGCGCGGTCCAATGTGTCTGATTAAAATTCATTTTTATTTACTAAATCCATAAAAATTAGGAAAATACAAAGCGGTCAGCAGGATATTGCATGGATGTTATTCAGACCCCACAAAGCTACGCGTTTCGACGTTGAGTCTTAATCATGCTCTGGGGAGGAAGAGATGTCGGTTTCCTATATCGTGTAACACACACCCTCCCAAATTACATGCACATGTTGTCATTAAGGAAGCTTTCACAAAGAAACATCACATTCAATAGGTGCATGCACTGCGGTTTTCCATAGATAGAATAAAGGAGGAGAAAGAGAAAAGAAATAGAGTGAAAAAGAAAAAAACACAGAAAAAAAGTAAAAGACTAGAAAGCAAAAGATAGAATGCAGAAAATATGTAGTGAAGAAAAGAAAGAAAAATGAAGGAAGAGAAAAGGACGAAATGATAGATGGAAAACAATAGTGGAAGAAAGGTGAGTTAAAAAAACTGTGATTAAAAACATAACATATATAGTTATTTGGGTATGAATATAAAATAAACTGGTGCATGATTATATAGAACAAAAATTGTACAATCATAATAGAAAAAATCACATCCTTGTGGATACCTTACATTACTTATTAATATTCTATATAAAAAGCTTCGGTAAATTAGACCCCTATCTAAATGCAGTATAAAGAAAAAGGAAGAGGGTTTCTCCTTTTTCAGTTGTAATTATAGACATGAATACAGTTGACCTACATATGGTGGCTATCTAATATAAGAACTATGGCTAAAAAATCAATGTAGGGAACCAAATATAGTATATGGTGGTAGTTAACAGACAGATTCATTGATATTAATTAATTTATTTTTTGTTTTTTATTTTTTATTATATATTAATGGAAATTATTGCTGGGAAATTAATAGTAAAATAAATCCCCGTTGAAATACTAATACCATATTACTATGTGTTATAATATTGTAATCATTCAAATACAATTTATATACTATAACTGAATAGAATTCTTGAAAGGGAAAAATATTCATAGGATAATTTGATGATGTACTGTAAATAAAATTATGTCATTTATTAATGATTTGAGACCCAGAAGCCTAGTTCTATACATTGTATATATTATGGTAGAAAACTACTAGGTTATAGTTATTATTACTATATATAAACTATAATCCAATTGTTAATTTTAATTCAAGTTTTTAATTTGTGATTTTATTTTTATATTATATTATAATTGAATATCATTAAGTCTATAAATTTGTACTATAATCCTTTGTAATGTATAGGCGAAGGAATAAAAGTATTATCAAGTGTCTCAATCAATTTCCTGATTATAAGTATGGGCAAAAACCTGATATTTATGTGTGTTGTCATTTCCCTTAAGGATCACTAAAATTACAATCGTCCCCTCAGCCATTACAATATTAATCCAACAAATTCTTTTGTAAATTGTTAGATTATGTCATTATGAAGATGACAAAAACGCAGGGAGTGGGAAGAGAAGGGGGGGAAAGATGGCAGAGGAGAAAGGGATTAATCTATTATGGGAATTAGTAATGTAAAATAAGGTCTTGTCGATAGTTCATCCCATGTGGTATTCTAGTCTCCAGGGTGAGGATCCAATATGTTTCTCTATTAAGGAGTTTCCTCCTATGATCACCACCCCGGATAGGTCTGAAAACCTTTTCTATACCTGTAAATTTAAAGTTATGTAGATCCCCTCCATGTACAGTTTGGAAATGTCGGGAGGCCGCTGATACCGACACAGCCTGTGGATTTGTCGCATCTAATAGATGGCGCCTTATTCTAGTCTTTAGCGGTCCCACTGTGCATCCTGTGTACTGGAGTTTACATGCATCACATGAAATGAGGTATACAACATGGTTTGTATTGCAATTAATAAATTAATCTATAGCGCCACCTGGTGGAAAACAACGGAGTTAGCATTTTTATCTCGAAAATGGAACGAGATAGAGAAAAAAGTGAATTACAAAGTTGTAGGGCAT
Source organism: Anomaloglossus baeobatrachus (assembly GCF_048569485.1). Lineage (NCBI taxonomy): Eukaryota > Metazoa > Chordata > Amphibia > Anura > Aromobatidae > Anomaloglossus > Anomaloglossus baeobatrachus. The sequence goes on along the minus strand of NW_027441799.1, from coordinate 59,454 downwards.
CATCAAATCAATACGAATCGACACCTTGCATACAGAAATGCTATGATTTGAACGTGTAAAACTCACAAGGCTGCGGACATGAAGCGATACCTCGTGGAGTCATTGGGTATGGTGGCTGCGTGGAGTGGCCTCCACGCTCACCTGACCTGACCCCATTGGACTTCTTTCTGTGAGGTTACATCAAACAGTAGGTGTATGCGACCCCTCTATCAACATTGCAGGACCTACAACGACGTATCACAGATGCTTGTGCGGAGGTGTCATCCACCATATTGCACACCGTGCAGCAAGATACAGTATGCTGTCCAGAGTCCAGATGTGCATTGCAGTGGACGGTGGCCACTTTGAGCATCAAAGTTAAATGAGCGCCATATGTGTGACCAGCATTCAATGTTTTGGGGGGATCATGGGTTTGATATCATAGCATTTCTGTATGCAAGGTGTCGATTCGTATTGAATTAATGATGCCCTACAACTTTGTAATTCACTTTTTTTATCTCGTTCCGTTTTCGAGATAAAAATGCTAACTCCGTTGTTTTCCACCAGTTGGCACTATAGGTGGTTTCATTGCGTAGCGCATGGCTACTTTACTATACATAGACATCACTTCTATGCCTATAGCTGTCACCGTTCTCAAGTTAATGGCGGTGGACAGGATATGGGTGGACACACTGTATATTTACAAGCATTTATTAACAAAACAACAAGTTTTGAAATGCAATTATATACAATATGATATACTTAAGAATTCCTATCTCCAATCTGGGGCTGCACTTTTTAGTAAATAAATCAATGGGAAATCTGAAATTAGTGAATTATCTAAATATAATCCAGTATCAAAACAATTCACGAATGTTCCTTAAGGCTCTCAAAAGGGCTAACAGTGTGCCAACTAAAAAAGAAAATGAATATTCACTGCTCCCGATGCCATAATCCCACCCCTCTAGGCAATGAAGCCAGCGCCAACCAAGAGGTGGGCAGTATTATTAGCATGGGGAGCAGTGAATATTCATTCTCTTTAATATTGGGTACACATAATCACCCAGCCGCCGGCTTACTGCTGTGGCTGGGCGATCACAAGATGAAGGCCATATATACAAGTATGGTGATGTATATACTAGGACAAGGGACATACATACCAGGATGGGGATCGTATATACCAGAATGGGATAAAGATGGGCAACATATATACGAGGATGAAGGACATATACACAAGGATGGGAGACACATATACCTAGAAGGGGATCAGGATGGGAGACATTAGTATAGAATTGAGTGATTTTATCCCCGTAACAGTGTCAGCAGTAGATCCCCCCATAACAGTGCTTCATGACCACATTTTTTAGTCAAACGTTTTCCCTATATTCCTCCTTCAAAATCTAGGTGTGTCTTATGGTCCGAAAAAATACGATAAGTTTAAAAATAGAGAAAATGGTTCTATCCCTGACCATTTCTTATTTGATCAATTGTAACCGATTTTTTGATAAAACTCTTTGAATTATGGTACATTATGATGCCTTCTCCCGTGTGACTCATCTGACAACAGGAGCTAATTAGTCTTAAAAACATTTGGCAAATTCTGAAAGCAAGAATGGCTGCTCCGCTCTGTTGGTTTTCTGATGTCGGCAAGACTTGATTTATTAGTTAAACATTTCAATTATTTACAACATGAAAAAGATTCCTTCCCTGTGCGGCTTCTTCACATGTTTAACAGGATATGATTTCTGAGAATTACATTTTCCACATTCAGAACATAAACATGGTTTATTTTGTGTGAAATTTTTGATGGTCAACAAGACTTAATTTCATAGTAAAACATTTACCGCATTCTGGGCATGAAAATGGCTTATCCCCTGTGTGAGATCTTTCATGCCTAACAAGATCTGATTTCTGAATAAAACATTTCCCGCACTCTGAACATGAAAATGGCTTCTCCCCTGTGTGAGATCTTTGATGCACAACAAGATCTGATTTCCGAATAAAACATTTCCCGCACTCTGAACATGAAAATGGCTTCTCCCCTGTGTGAATTCTTTGATGCTCAACAAGATCTGATTTCTGAATAAAACATTTCCCGCACTCTGAACATGAAAATGGCTTCTCCCCTGTGTGAGATCTTTGATGCACAACAAGATCTGATTTCCGAATAAAACATTTCCCGCACTCTGAACATGAAAATGGCTTCTCCTCTGTGTGAATTCTTTGATGCTCAACAAGATTTGATTTCCGAATAAAACATGTCCCACATTCTGAACATGAAAATGTCTTCTCCCCTGTGTGAATTCTTTGATGCTCAACAAGATTTGATTTCCAACTAAAACATTTCCCACATTCTGAACATGTAAATAGCTTCTCCCCTGTGTGAAATGTCTGATGTGTAACAAGATGTGATTTCTGAATAAAACATTTCCCACATTCTGAACATGAAAATGGCTTCTCCCCTGTGTGATTTTTCTGATGTGTAACAAGATGTGATCTCTGAATAAAACATTTCCCACATTCTGAACATGAAAATGGCTTCTCCCCTGTGTGAATTCTTTGATGCTCAACAAGATTTGATTTCCGAATAAAACATTTCCCACATTCTGAACATGAAAATGTCTTCTCCCCTGTGTGAATTCTTTGATGCTCAACAAGATTTGATTTCCGAATAAAACATTTCCCGCATTCTGAACATGTAAATGGCTTCTCCCCTGTGTGAAATGTCTGATGTGTAACAAGATGTGATTTCTGAATAAAACATTTCCCACATTCTGAACATGAAAATGGCTTCTCCCCTGTGTGATTTTTTTGATGCTCAACAAGATCTGATTTCCTAATAAAACATTTCCCACACTCTGAACATGAAAACGGCTTAATCCTTGTGTGAGATTTTTGATGCTCAACAAGTTCTGATTTCCGAATAAAACATTTCCCACACTTTGAACATGAAAATGGTTTCTCCCCTGTGTGAATTTTCTGATGTCTAGTAAGGTATGATTTCTGAATAAAACATTTCCCACATTCTGAACATGAAAATGGTTTCTCCCTTGTAGGAGCGGTTTCATGTTCCAGATCCCTTCTGTAACTTTTATTTTGCTTACAATTCTGTGATAAATCGGAATTTTGGACTTGTTTGAAAAGATCAGATGATAAAGCTTTCCGAGGAAGGACTGGAGGTATATCTGGGACAACAGCATGCTCTTCATATGTATCATGTGTGATACTTTGATCATCTGTTTTAAATTCTGAAGATATTAGATGTCCATCTGAACTCCCAATACAGTCATCTGCTAAAAATAAACACAATGTTATTAGTTTTTAATATTATCTTGAAAGTACATTTATTTTTTTTAAACCATAACAACTGAAATTAAATAAACAAAAAATGTATTCTGAATCTGTTTTCCAATTTCGACATCTACGAGTTACATCTTCGTTAATTCGGATTTCCAATTCCTAGCACCAGTTCTCTGGAATGTGCTATAGTAAAAAATCAGATTGATTGTCAACAAGTGACTGCCGGTTAATGAAGGACCGGGGGCTCCTATACTGTCCCTCACGCTAGGGGACCCTAAGCTATTCCTAACCTATGGATTACCCCTGAAGATGGAGATGCAGAAGTCCCGTTCCTTACTAGTCTCCTGACTAGATTTAATCTGTGATCCCCAAGGGAAGGAAGGGTCAGGAGTATGATGGAAATACAGATTAAGACAGACGGGACACATTGCAAACTCAAAGAAATAAACAGTAAGAGACTAAGGAGAAAAGCAAGAGCAGAAAGGCAGCAACAAAAAGACAACAAGGGTTAACACCACAACAGCTCACTGTAATAATGCACAATAACCACCGGTAAGTCTGGATCACAGCACCTCACCAGACCAGTATAGGTAAACTATAGCTGGCATTAATGAAATAGTCCAGCCAGCATATACAGAACGGGAGCGAACAATACTTTCTCCTCTACAGCAGGTGATCAAAGACATCAACAAGCAGCCCAGCAGAGAATAACTCTTGCTAGCCTGCCCAAGCCTGTGGTTCGACGCCTGCGTCTCCCTGCACTGCTCACAGACATCAGAGCAGTTAACATGCAAAGAACCAAAATCTATAATTTCCATAGATCCTTACGCCGCCATGAGAGTTGGCAAAACCTGCAAACATCTCCTTGGAACATTGATCCACAACATAGACAATTTCAAAGAGGGTTTTTTTTTTAAGACAAAAATAAAGACAGATGCTGGAAATTTAACTGGGTTGTCTGGGACTGTAATGCTGATGACCCATTCTTAGGCTTTTTAACCAAAGCAGGTAGCAGGGTCTGTGCAGATAAACATTAGGGCTCCAATTCATCAAGACTGGCGATGTACACTGAAAAATGACGTCGGGGACTGGAGTGAGATTTCTGGCATAGGGAACGTCGCAGTTTGTTATGAATTAGAGAAACAGCATCACACCCTTCTTCTGCAAAGCTCAGCCCATTTTGGCAAAGCTGGTTAAAATTGGCGTAAACACACACAGACAGACATCAGTCTGTCTCCTCTTCAGCTTTAGACTTTTGCAATTGAGACCTTTGGTTATATGCCGTGATGTCAAAAAGGTCCTTAAGCTGTCCTATAATTGGCATATAAACACTGGGGCCCCTAGGAGAAAGGGGGACTGCAATTGCCCAGTTTGCTCTTAAGAGAACTTTGGTTACATCATGTCACGTCTTTGAAGTGAAAGGTCCTTAAACAATCAACCTCAGAATACAACTAATGTGGTCCCTAAGAAAGTATGGTCTTGAGAATTTGTGCAGTTTGACTCCTCCCAACGCTGGCCCTGACTGTAACTAGGGTTTATTTTTGGAGTAGGTCTTATATTTCAATCATTCTTCAAAAATCCCATAAAATCGTGCTAGTGAAGCGACCGGTGGTAGGGCCGCGGGTGTGTGTGAAAGCTCTATTCCAACAAAATCCCCATACTCAGATTTTACCGGTAGTAACATTTCTTTACTAGGAAACATATTTATAACACAATCAACCGAACTATCTGCGCACATGTGTATAGTGGAGTCCCCGGATCTTCACTCCTTCCGGGTACGCAGCAAGAAAAAACAACAAAGAAATGGCGGCAACTTTCCCTAACTTTCCCTACAATCACGTACCAGTCTATCCCAGAAGAAGATGCCGCTCCCACGTCGCAGGCCTGGAGTCTCACGATGCTGGGTCCCGGTGCAGCGCTGAAAGGATGCAGCTCCTCGGTCTTTTCCTTTTGATCTTCTCCCGCTGGTACCGGATTCTAGTCAGTCTTTTAGTCCCAGGGCACACCGAGCAGAAGGAGGGAGATCACGGCCCCTGCACTTGCACTCAGGGTGCGATGCTCTGCAGTCCGGTTAGATCCTTGGTGAAAACAAAGTCCTGCAGACCGGAGAGGGCAGAAACCACTTCCACAGGGTGATTCCTCCAAGAATCCGGCGGCAAAAGAGCCCTCTGTTCAGGGAGACCACACGCAGCTCTCTCCTGGCTGAACTCTGGGGCTGAATAATAATCCCGCAATTTTTCTTCCTGGTTAGAACACACAAGCTCCAGCAGGGGATTTCCCACCTCTGTGTTTGTGATTGCACAGTCTGACACTGCCCCCTTGTGGGCAAGTGCTGAAGCAATATTCAAATCCATTTCTACATTAATGATGCAGTCTGAATTGTTGATCCCATTACATACCCCCCCACTTAAAGGTTGGCAGTCCCTGTCAACTACCGTCGGTTCCCAGGCAGCGATGACTGCAGATGTCACAGGGGTTGGTTGAGAAGTGGGCCATACATACTGGTCCCTGTAGGACCGCCCGGGCGGGATCCCAGCAGTGGTGCGGTCAGTACGTCTCAAGGGTCGGTTGTTCCCCTCCCCGTCACTGTCTCTACGCCCCACTTCAGTCAGCACTCCGGGGGAAGAACTGGGTTGTGTAGGTGGAACACCGGTCTCAGAGTCGACGTGATCACTATGCTGGGAAACGTCCGTGACGTCAGTCGTGTTAGCAGCGTCACCCCCTCCGGGTACTGTGGTAGGGAAGTCAGGCTGGGATCGGCAGGGACGCAACATATTTCGGTGCACAGTGCGAATGCTGCGACTGTCTTCACCCTGCACTCGGTATACATGCCCGTTGGGGTAGGGGCGTTCGATTACCCGGTAGACTTCAGTCTCCCACTTGGCTCGAAGTTTCCCTTGTGGCTTCTTGATACGGAGAAGGACTAGCTGTCCCAACTTCAAGGGTTGCTCTTGCACGGGGAGTGGATCAGCATGTATCTGGCCCTGGATTTGTTGGCTCACCAGCCGGTGTACAGTATCCATCTTCTGTCGGTGAGCATTTAGCCAGGAGGGGTAGTTATGGCAGACATCATCTCCAGGGCGGAATAGGTTCAGGTCATGGACCCCTTTTCCGGGGCGGCCAAAGAGAAGGGTGTGTGGGGTGTAACCAGTCACGGAGTGGACCTGGTTGTTGTAGGCCCATACTAGATCGGGAAGGAATTGGGGCCATTGGTCTTTCTTATCATTGGCCAGGGTGCGGATCAGCTGGAGTAGAGTCCGGTTGAAGCGTTCACATGCACCGTTCCCTTGTGGGTGGTAAGGAGTGGTCCTCGACTTCTGAATCCCATACATCCGATGCAGCTCTTCGATGACTCGGCCTTCGAAACAAGCCCCCTGGTCGGAGTGCAACCTCTCCGGACACCCATAGACGTGGATGAACTGTCGACAGATGGCCCGTGCAGCCGATTCAGCCGTCTGGTCTTTGGTAGCAACAGCGACAGCGAATTTTGTGAAGTGATCCACCATGACTAGGCAGTACTGATAGCCACTGCTCGCCGTCCCAATCAGCAGGTAGTCCACCATCAACAGCTCAAGGGGCCTGGATGTTTTGTCTGGACAGGTGCCCGCTGCTCAGGGGACTTGTGTAGTTCACAGGTGCGACAGGTCTGGCAGAAGTCTTCAACCAGCTTGCGGAGCCCCGGACAATAGATGGACTGTTGAATCCATCGAAAGGTCTTGTCTATTCCGAAGTGTCCATTCCTTTTGTGGGCTTGGGCCACCATCTCACGGGCCAATTGCTCAGGCAACACAACTTGTGTGCATTCCTCCAGCATGTGCGACAAGAGAACCTTCCGGTATAGCACTCCTTCTCTCAGAATCAGCCGGTCCCACTGACTGAGCAGGGTCAAGGTCCCGGTAGACAGTCGTGCCCGTATATCGGCGGGAGGCTTCTGCTGCCGCTTCACCCATTGTTTGAGTAGAGCCCATTCAGGGTTCTGATCCTGGAGCCTGCACCACTCCTGGGGTGGCAAGGCGACCCCCACTGGAGTTCCAGCTTCACCCACAACGAACTGGCGGTAATCCATCATCTGTTGGGCGAGCTTTGCAAAGTCAGGCGTCTCGTCCCCTTCTAATTCTTCATCCCGGTCTCGGTTGAGTAAGGGGTATGACACTCTAGACAGGCTGTCCGCATTTTGATTCTCAGCTCCAGCCCTATATTTGATCTTGTAATTGAACTTGGAGAGCCGAGCCATCCAACGCTGCTCCATGACTCCGAGCTTCACATTTTCTAAGTGGGCCAACGGGTTGTTATCGGTCAGGACTAGTACTTCAGCCCCCGTGAGGTATCCTGCAAATTTATCCGCCATAGCCCACGTTAGGGCCAACAGCTCCAGCCGGAACGAGCTATAATTGGTGGGGTTCTTCTCGCCCTCATGTAGGGACCGACTGGCATAGGCTATGACCCGTTCCTTGCCTTCTTGGACCTGTGAAAGTACTGCCCCTAGACCCTGTAGACTGGCATCGGTGTGGAGTTGGAAGGGCAGGTTGTAGTCCGCATATGCCAGGATGGGGGGAGACGTTAAGGCACCCTTTAGGGCTTGGAAGGACTCTTCCTGGCTGGGTCCCCAGCTGATGGGTCGTCCTCTGGGGCTGTTGGTGGTCCCTCGAAGCAGGTCATGCAAGGGTGCAGCAAGCCGGGCGAAGTTTTTGACGAACCGGCGGTAGTAGCCGGCCAACCCCAGGAACGCCCTGACCTCCTTGACGTTTGTGGGCTGCGGCCAATCCCGTACGGCGGCTATCTTCTCTGAAGACGGCTGGACACCTTCGGCTGAGATCCGGTGGCCCAGGTAATTGATCTCGGGCTGCAGAAGACGGCACTTGTTGGGTTTCAACTTCAGGCCATGTTCTCTCAACCTACTGAACACACGGCCCAGCTGCTGCAGGTGTTCTTCAAATGTGGCCGAATAGACTACAATGTCGTCCAGGTAGATGAGGGTGAAGTCGAAGTTGAAGTCTCCCAAGCAGCGCTCCATCAGCCGCTGGAAAGTCCCCGGCGCGTTGTTCAGACCAAAGGGCATCCGGTCAAACTCGTACAGGCCCATGGGTAGGATGAAAGCAGTCTTCTCTCTATCTTTCTCGTGCATAGGTACCTGCCAATATCCGCTGGCCAGATCCAACGAAGAGAAGTATTTGGCTTTCTTCAGGGCTGTCAGGGATTCTTCGATCCTTGGCAAAGGGTATGAGTCCCGGATGGTGCAAGCATTCAAACGGCGGTAGTCCACACAGAATCTCAGGGACCCGTCCTTCTTCTTGACTAACACCACCGGTGCAGCCCAGGGGCTCTGGCTTTCTCGTACCACTCCAGCGTGTAGCATGGAATTCAGGAGATTTTTCACTTCTTGGTATTGCTGGGGAGGTATTTGGCGGTACCTTTCACGGATAGGAGCAGTGTCATCTGTGGGGATTTCGTGCTTGATACTGGTGGTGCACCCAAAGTCGGTGTCATGCCGGGCAAAGGACGCCTGATGCTCTTGAAGTAGCTCTTCCACCTGGGACACCTCCCGTTTGGAGTATTGGGATACGTCCAACTGACACTTCTCTCTTAGTTCTCGCCCCGCGTTGGTGTCACCCGCGACAGCGGCCATGGCAGAGACCGTCACTGTCCAATCTCCGTCTGTAGACGGTACAAACTGGAGGGAGCTCATAGGGTTCACCTCTTCGGTTAGAGCGTAGACTCGGGCGAGCTGTGTCCCGGCTTCTAGGTCAACTCTCACGTTAGCTGTGTTGCCCAGCCTGACAGGAATTCTTCCCTTTTTCACTACTGCTAGAGTTCGAGCGACTAGTGGATTCAGCTTCCCTTCCTTCGGGGTGCGCGGCTCGATCAGCACCTCCCCACCTTCAAGCTGTCTCGTGGTGCTAAGGGGTAGTGAGATAACTGTCTCTTTCCCAGCCGGTAAGGTGATCTTAGTATGGCGGGGTCACGGTGATCATGGCCAGCAGCAGTTGTTCTTCTGTCATTCGCTGGAGGTTGCAGGTCCGGACCACTTGCTGAAAGGCACGGCGGGTGGCCCTATGTGCGGTCACTTCTTGCCAGTACTTGGGCCCCTTCTTGGTAAACAACACCAGATTGAGGTCTTTCAAGATGTTCATCCCAATAATCATTGGCGTCTCTGATCCAAAGCCTTCCCTGACCACGATTATCCCTCTCTTCCCGAGATCTTGGCCACAGATTTCGGTGTTCTTCCAGGCAACTCCCGTCACCGGAATGGGTAGATTATTGGCTGCTTTGATCTTGATGGCGGTATCAGGGTCATAGGCAACCCGCGGCTTTAGACACTCTTCGTAGAACTGCTCGGAGATGGTGGATACCTGAGACCCAGTATCCATTAACCCTTGTACGGCGATCCCTTCCAGTAATACTTCCAGGGTGGGGCTATTTGATGCAAGTTTGTTCCGTGGCTGGCTCTGTTTTCCTACACCCCTCTCTTTGGCGTCCCCTGCCGAGTGAGCCTCTTTGGCAGGGGCGTCTAGTTTAAAGGCGGCCGCTGTTGTGGGACATGACTTGCTGGTTCTGGTAGATCAGACTGTGGATGAACTTGAAAGTTCTGGGGGCAACGGTTGGCTCTATGGCGGGGATCGCCACATGTCCAGCATCTTCCCATCGGCCGGCTGGGTTGTTGTCTCGCTTGCCGGCCCGCCTGTTGGTCTAGGGTGAGCTGTAACACCTGTTTCTGCAACTCTGCTACCATCTGCTTCAGTTCTTCCGTGTTGCTGTTCGGAGTCCCGATACCAGATATGGACCTGCAAGCGGCGGTATATGTCTGTGTCTCCACGACAGGTCCCCTTGAACGTTCTATAGCTTCTTGTTTGACCTCAGCGAACGTAAAGGCCGGATTTATCCGGAGTAGATCTTGCAATGAGCGGTTAAGGTACGGGTCTCTCAATCCGGTCACGAACTGATCTCTCAACACCAGGTCACGGGCACCCGTACTAGCTATCTGTTCTTCGTTTCTACAGGCTTGTTCTAGTAGTACTTGAAGGGCATTGGCATATTGAGGAATGTCCTCCGACTCGAGCTGAGTACGCCGGAAGAACATATAGCGCAATGTTCCCGCATAAGTGGTCGGCCCATAGGTGTTCTCCAGCACCCGCACCAAGTCATCCAACGTACGCTGGCCCCTAACCGTCTCCAGCCTGACTGTCGTTTACGCTTCCCCCTCTAATGTTAGCATGGCCATTTCTGCTAAGGTCTTAGGATCAGTGTTATACATTTCCCCCACTATCTTAAGTTGTTCAGTCCATTCGGTTACAGGATAGTTCCGTCCGTCAAACTTTCTCACCTGATTGACAATAGACGGCGGGGGAGCTGTCCGGTTATAAGTTACTACCGGGGGATGATTTTGTTGGTCACACATCCTGCTGACTACGCCACATGAAGCGACCGGTGGTAGGGCCGCGGGTGTGTGTGTAAGCTCTATTCCAACAAAATCCCCATACTCAGATTTTACCGGTAGTAACATTTCTTTACTAGGAAACATATTTATAACACAATCAACCGAACTATCTGCGCACATGTGTATAGTGGAGTCCCCGGATCTTCACTCCTTCCGGGTACGCAGCAAGAAAAAACAACAAAGAAATGGCGGCAACTTTCCCTAACTTTCCCTACAATCACGTACCAGTCTATCCCAGAAGAAGATGCCGCTCCCACGTCGCAGGCCTGGAGTCTCACGATGCTGGGTCCCGGTGCAGCGCTGAAGGGATGCAGCTCCTCAGTCTTTTCCTTTGATCTTCTCCCGCTGGTACCGGATTCTAGTCAGTCTTTTAGTCCCAGGGCACACCGAGCAGAAGGAGGGAGATCACGGCCCCTGCACTTGCACTCAGGGTGCGATGCTCTGCAGTCCGGTTAGATCCTTGGTGAAAACAAAGTCCTGCAGACCGGAGAGGGCAGAAACAACTTCCACAGGGTGATTCCTCCAAGAATCCGGCGGCAAAAGAGCCCTCTGTTCAGGGAGACCACACGTAGCTCTCTCCTGGCTGAACTCTGGGGCTGAATAATAATCCCGCACTTTTTCTTCCAGGTTAGAACACACAAGCTCCAGCAGGGGATTTCCCACCTCTGTGTTTGTGATTGCACAGTCTGACACTGCCCCCTTGTGGGCAAGTGCTGAAGCAATATTCAAATCCATTTCTACATTAATGATGCAGTCTGAATTGTTGATCCCATTACACTAGATCTTATTTTCTGACTAGGTTCAATTTTCAGGGAAACAGGATATTCATGAATCCTCTGCAGGTCTTTTAGTTGCCTTCATAACAACATAGAGAAGGCACTAGAAACAAACAGAAGGAAAGACAATACAGTAGAAAAAAACAAACAGCAGAAAGCCTAAAAATGTAAACACAAAATTAGTGCATAAAGTACATGAGTAGATATTTCTTACCGGATAGAACTAGAGTTAACACATCCTGAGGAACATCAGGATCTTCTTGTTTACAGTCCTGTTGGAGAAGAGGACGGGGACATCTCTCTGGTGTTGTCTTCTTACTGGATAGACCTGGAGGAGACACATACAGGGACTGAATTCATTCCTTACATACAGATTATTATAAGCCGTGTGTATTTAGTCCTGTCTATTACCTGGTGATGTGAGGGGCTGGGGATCCTCCATCATGACGTCCTTGTATAGATCTTTGTGTCCTTCTAAATACTCCCACTCCTCCATGGAGAAATAGACGGTGACGTCCTGACACCTTATAGGAACCTGACACATACAATGATACCGTCACCCCCGATCCCTTCATAGCGTTACTGTATAATGTCCCAGCATTCCCAGCAGTGTCACCTCTCCAGTCAGCAGCTCAATCATCTTGTAGGTGAGTTCTAGGATCTTCTGGTCATTGATGTCCTCATGTATCGGGGGGTGAGGTGGAGGCCCTGTGATTGGGCTCAGGGGTCTTCCCCATCCCTCAGACACAGGGGCCTGACAGCGCTCACTAGAGGTCTTCTTCACTACTGTGTAATCCTGGTTATGAAGAGACACAGTAATAAATCTCACTCCAGACATTTCCAGAGTCCTCACCTCTCCAGTTCTGTCCATCTGTTATTCCCATAGATAAGAATGATGTAATGTAACATCATCAGAATCTCTCACCTCTCCAGTAAGCCGGAAGAGGATCTCTAGGGTGAGGTGTAATATCCTCTCCGCCATCTTGTCCCTGTCCATATCCATCCTTCACGGGGCAATCAGGAGAATTCTCTTATATAGAAGATCTCCACTGAGAGGATCCGATATTGTAGGGACCTGAATGGGGAGAAGAAGGACCCATATGTAAAATTAATGGAGATAAGGGAGGTGAGATATCATTTGGATAGGAAAAAAATTCAACCTGACGTGCTATATAAGTAGTAAAACCGACCGATAAAAGTAGCACATTATTTTTATAAAAAAAACACAATCCTTCATACGACAATGTGAATGGAGAAATAAAAGAGTAATTGTTCCCGGAATAAGAGGAGGAAAATACAAAAGTGCAAAAATAAAAAAATCCCAGATTTTCGGTTAAGAAGGGGCAGAATTTACCACCCATTTCTTGTATGAATGCAGCAAAATAGTGAAAATTAATCCAATTACAAAATGTGTCCACATTATATTTCACTCCTAAACTAGAAAAATTATGTAAATAAAAAAGTTTAGATATTCTAAACTGGTTTCGGAGCTTGTAGACTTTACACGTCCGTCCATCTGACTCCTACTCTGCAGTGATGTTTTACAATGTCTTTACATAGCAGAGCATCTATACGCAAACATGTAGCAATGGAGAAGAAATCCGTCCATCTCTACATAAGGCACCAACCGTTAATTACTGTTTCTGCCTTCTCTGTTACTGTATACACAGCTCTGCGGTGCAATCCCAAGAGTGTGCAAAGCAGTAATCAAAGCAAAAGGTGGCTGCTTTGAAGAACCTAGAATATAAGACCTATTTTCAGTTGTTTCACACTTTTTTGTTAATTATTTCATTCCACGTGTTAATTCATAGTTTTGATGCCTTCAATGTGAATCTACAATTTTCAGAGTCATGAAAATAAAGAAAAATCTTTGAATGAGGTATGTCCAAACTTTTGGTCTGTACTGTATATGTGGTAATAACAGACATTTCCCTTATTTTCCATCCAGTATCGCTCGACATCAGTAATAAAAATGTGATACTGAAGTTGGTTACTTACTTGGATTTTTTTTTTGTTTTTCTTTTTACAGGTTTAACAACAAACGTTAAAAATCCCAATAATAAATTACAATACAGCGAGGAGTTATTTAACCCTTCCCTGACGCTTTAATGCTGATTTTTGTGCCAGTTTTATCATTTTTGTTGCTGGTTTTCAGGGTATTCACATCCGGGCTCCGCACTGCACTGGATTTTATTGTTGAATTTTTTTATTTTTGTTGATAAAAACTGTGAAAAAAGCCAGAAACAAACCCGAATAAGAAACGGACTTCAGCCTCATCATAAAAGCAAAGAAACAATAAAGACGACGACAGGAACAGGAAAATGAAGAAGAGGAAAATAATAGAGACCCTGCACCTACCTCCACCTGCAGAGCCGCACACTAAATATATGGCTGCTCTGTGCTTACAGGACCTGTGATGATGTCACATGGAGGGGAGGAGTCAGGGGTCACATGATCAGCTGCTGGAGGAGGGGAATTTTATGTGTGGGAGTGTAGCAGTGCCGTGTGTCTACGAGGTGTACGGAGCAGAGCCGTGTGTGTACGAGGTGTACGGAGCAGAGCCGTGTGTGTACGAGGTGTACGGAACGGAGCCGTGTGTGTACGAAGTGTACGGAGCAGAGCAGTGTGTGTACGAGGTGTATGGAGCGGAACCGTGTGTGTACGATGTGTACTGAGTGGAGCCGCGTGTAAAGGACATGTAATGAGTGGGGCTGTGAGTGTGCAGTGACCCAGAGTAGACACTACTAGAATGTCCCCTGATGGGCCGTTTGTTTCTCTATAATGTTGCGCATTATCTGTGCCTTCTGAAGCCTTGCTCTGAGAGTTGTAGCATCTACACTGACCTCTGCTGGCCGTTCTCAAAACTACCTTTTATCTTATATGGTAAAAGGAAGTGACACAGCAGTGAGGAAATTTCCGGGTCCTTTTCTGACAGGAAAAATAGAGAAAGATGTCTGTTTCTGAGGACTGAGTATTGGGGGGAGAGGTGTATGACACTGGAGGCGGTGAGCTACTTCCAGTCACTTCTATCCTCTAGTGACGGAGTCTGGTAAGGAGAAGGAAACTCTCTGTGGAAAGGAAAAATCCAGGCTGCCATTTATCCTAAATCAAGTAGGCCCTGAATTCCTGCTGGAGGTTGGGGCAGGTGTACAATGTGTGCAGAGTGGGGCCATGTGTGTATTTGACATGTATGGAGTGGGGCTGTGTATATATGAGGTGTATGGAGCGGAGCCGTGTGTATATAAGGGGTATGGAGTTGGGCCGTGTGCATATGATGTGTTCCCATTTTTATTTGTATATATAAGTGTTGTCAGGAGTCATAAAGTGCGGCACTGGAAGCTGCAAACAGACACATAGCAGAGGTCTTGGAAGATTGGGGACGAGTAGCAGAAGTACAAAAGCCGCAGGCAGCCAGGAGACATTCTCTTTCTCTCTCTCATTATACTGACATTTGACAAATATAAATAATTTTGGTTCCCAATTAACCTAAAATGGGAAAGGTGTATTCTGATTTCACATTAGATATTGAGCAAAACCTGCAGTTGTGTCTTTATAAATATTGGATGGAAACTTCTAGTTCTAGTGCACATACAAACTAAAAGTCTTACTACCAAGGCACAGATTTATGTCTTGATAGGTTTTATATAGGCCTAAGAAGCTGAATGAAGAAGTGATAACAAAGACTGGCGCAAGTCCAAATTTATGGCCTGAGGTGCTATGTGCCAAAAACTCTGCAAGATATGGAGTTAAAAACACAGGAGCGGGCTGGGAAGTCCCAAAAAAATGTATAAACGTCACAGGTTTTCTGCCTATGCTTTAATATAGCCAATGGCATATTTAGGAATTTTACTAAAAGATTAACCCATTACTGTTCTCTATAAAAGGCTTGTAAAAATAAAACACTATGATGTGCATCTTAACTGATAAGGAATTCATACCATCTAATCTGTGTGGTGTGGATTTCTCTGCCGGCACTCGGACTATTAATTTGAGATTACAGCAGACATTCACGGTTATGAAGGAGATTTGCAAAACTATGGAATTCTTCCTTGACAGATGGCGCCAGACTCAGATCGCTCCAGGGAGGAATGGAGACTTAGGAGACCAACACCGGACTCCCTGAGGTGACTGTGGGCTGCCCATTTCGGAACCTGATCAATTCCAACGGACTACGGTAAGATTTTTGATTTATAATCATTCTCTTATCTGTGTCATTGGAAGTCTCTCATTAGCCTGGGACAGTCTAGTCCAGTCATGGCGAACCTTTTACAGGCCGAGTGCCCAAACTGTAGCCTTAAACCCATTTTTTTTTTCCGAAGTGCCAACCAATCCTATTATGTAAATAATTGATTGTAACCTTACCTTTGCCGTCTTCTCTTCTCCTCAGCAGGGGGCATCACGCTCATGCTTACCACACATTGAAGCTGAGCCCCTGCCCTTTCCAGACACAGCAGTTGGATTGATCCCTCTGGAAAAAAATTGCAGCATATTAGACAGAGATTTTAGCATGGAATGCAATCACATTTCACCCTCTAATCCACATCTACATTTCAAAGTTTGAACATCCTGAAATCCCATAAAGATGTACGAGTTGCTCCCCTCCCCTTTCATTCTGAAGTTATGTCCCCCTTCCTAGGCCACTTCCTGGTAAACATGTCCCCATCCTGATATATATTTCCTATATTCTGGTATATTTGTCCCCATCATGGCCCCATCCTGGTAAATGTTCCTCCATCCCGGCATGTACCCCATTCCTGGTAAATGTCCTCCACTCTGGTAAATGTACCCCATTCCTGGTAAATGTACCCCATCATTGTAAATGTATCCCATCCTGGCATGTTCCCCCATGCTGTTAAATGACCCCATCCTGGTAAATGTACCTCATCCAGGCATGTTCCCCTATCCTGGTAAATTTCCCCTTTCCTGGTAAATGTACCCCAGCCTGATAAATGTCACCCTTCCTGCTAAATGTTCCTCATCCTGGCATGTTCATGTACCCCCATCCTGGCATATTTCCCCCCATCCTTTCATGTTTCCCCCCCATCCTGGTAAATGTATCCCCCATCCTGGTAAATGTACCCCTTACTGGCATGTTCCGCTTCCTGCTAAATGTACCCCATCCTGGCATGTTTCCCCCCATCCTTGCAGTCATGTTTCCTCCATCCTTACAACCATGTTTCCCCCCATCCTTGCAGCCATGTTTCCCCCCCATCTTTGCAGCCATGTTTCCCCCCCATCTTTGCAGCCATGTTTCCCCCCCATCCTTGCAGCCATGTTTCCCCATCTTTGCACGTTTCTCTCCATCTTTGCATGTTTCTCCCATCCTTGCAGCTATGTTTGCCCCATGCTGTTTGCTTGCCCCGTGCTCTGTTTTGCTCTGTTTGTTTGTCGCATGCTCTGTTTGTTTGCCCCGTGCTCTGTATGTTTGCCCCCGTGCTCTGTATGTTTGCCCCCGTGCTCTGTAGGTTTGCCCCCGTGCTCTCTAGGTTTGCCCCCGTGCTCTCTAGGTTTGCCCCCGTGCTCTGTAGGTTTGCCCCCGTGCTCTGTAGGTTTGCCCCCGTGCTCTGTAGGTTTGCCCCCGTGCTCTGTAGGTTTGCCCCCGTGCTCTGTAGGTTTGCCCCGTGCTCTGTAGGTTTGCCCCGTGCTCTGTAGGTTTGCCCCGTGCTCTGTAGGTTTGCCCCGTGCTCTGTAGGTTTGCCCCCGTGCTCTGTATGCTTGCCCCCGTGCTCTGTATGTTTGCCCCCGTGCTCTGTATGTATGCCCCGTGCTCTGTATGTATGCCCCGTGCTCTGTATGTATGCCCCGTGCTCTGTATGTTTGACCCCGTGCTCTGTATGTTTGCCCCCGTGCTCTGTATGTATGCCCTGTGCTCTGTATGTATGCCCCGTGCTCTGTATGTTTGCCCCCGTGCTCTGTATGTATGCCCCGTGCTCTGTATGTATGCCCCATGCTCTGTATGTATGCCCCGTGCTCTGTATGTATGCCCCGTGCTCTGTATGTTTGCCCCGTGCTCTGTATGTTTGCCCCATGCTCTGTATGTATGCCCCGTGCTCTGTATGTATGCCCCATGCTCTGTATGTATGCCCCGTGCTCTGTATGTATGCCCCGTGCTCTGTATGTATGCCCCGTGCTCTGTATGTTTGCCCTGTGCGCTCCATGTTTCCCCCGTGCGCTCCATGTATGCCCCGTGCTCTGTATGTTTGCCCCCGTGCTCTGTATGTATGCCCCGTGCTCTGTATGTATGCCCCGTGCTCTGTATGTTTCCCCCGTGCGCTCCATGTTTCCCCCGTGCGCTCCATGTTTGCCCCGTGCTCTGTATGTTTCCCCCGTGCGCTCCATGTTCCCCCTTTGCTCCACGTTTTCCCCATGCGCTCCATGTTCCCCCTTTGCTCCACATGTTTCCCCTGTGCGCTCCATGTTCCCCCTTTGCTCCACATGTTTTCCCCGTGCGCTCCATGTTCCCCCTTTGCTTCACATGTTTCCCCCGTGCTCTCCATGTTCCCCCTTTGCTCCACATGTTTCCCCCGTGCGCTCCACGTTTCCCCCGTGCGCTCCACGTTTCCCCCATGCGCTATACGTTTCCCCCGTGCGCTCCACGTTTCCCCCGTGCGCTTCACGTTTCCCCCGTGCGCTCCACGTTTCCCCCGTGCGCTCCATGTTTGCCCCGTGCTGGCTCTGTCCCACACACCTTGGCACAGCCGCACACAGCTTAAAAATTAAAAAAAAAACCTCACCTTGCAGAACCCGCTCCATCGCTGCGTCCTCAGTTAGTTCAGGTCCCGCGCGGCCACAAGACGGCGGCGCCGCCTACTGACGCTCCTCCGTCTCCTAGGCAATAGGCCTGTAGCCCAGGAGAGGAGGAGTGTCAGAAGGAGGAGAGATGTCTCCTCTGCTCCAACACCACTTTGCACGTCGGCGCGACCACACCGATAGTGCAGAGTGGCTGAATATGGCGACAGCGCGCGTGCCAGTAACAAGGGCTCTGCGTGCCCTGTTTGGCACGCGTGCCATAGGTTCGCCATCACTGGTCTAGTCGGTCTCGTGAGTCTATCTCTACAACTGGATTCGCTTCCTCCTGGGCTACCTTAAAGAACCCGAAAAGGTTGTAAGTGGATGTCTGCTGAAATTGTTCTCGGGGATATGTCTAGCTAGTTGTGTTTTCTGACGCTGGTTTTTGTGTGTGAATTTTATTGTGTAGATCAGGTACGCTTGATTGGTAGTTCTTGGCAGACTTAAATGTCATAAGGCTCGTTCAAGGTATATGCCCTTGCTACAGACTTTGGACTAGCCATCTTCTGAGTAGTGGGTAAAGGCCAATCAATGTCCTGGTTGGGTGTCCCCCTGAGTTAACACGGGGTTAGGTTTCTGTCTCAGAATTCACAAATAGTTGGAAAATTCCCAATAAATGGATGCCTTTAAGTCCATTTTTAAGTCTGAGGGTGGCTTAACCCCCAGAAACATGAAAGCAAACATGTGACAAAATGAAAAGTTGATGTTAACTTGCAGTATGTCAGAATGTGGTTGATTACAATATGAATAATGAAATAAGGCATTGAAAGAACAGAGGGGAACTTTGGAAAATGCAGGATTATTTGGAACAGACCAAGCTTGGTATAGAGTAGCCTGTGCAATTGTAAAATAATGTTATATTTGGAAGAAGACGTATGTGATAAGGAAGACAATGTATTGTGTTATGCTTACTACAAGTCTCTGCCATATCCACCGCCCTATAATGGCGTCAATAGTTCACATTCTTGGACCTGCACACACTGTGCCCAGCAAAATCCTCTCACTCCTTTGTTCTGTGTTTTTTGTGTGACGGCCTGCCCCTCGACACACCACCCTGTATTTCCACACCCTCCGCCCCTCTGATGTAACCCTGGCTCCATTCAGTGACGCAGTTACCCATGTGGAAAGCTAATCCCCAAACGGCCATCTTGGTTCACCCAATGTGTATACCCGGTCCAAGCCATGTTCCCTTATATCCATGATTGGCAGATGATGGAAGTTACTACATTCCTCCTGAACATGTAGCAGCCCTGTTCCCACACTTACCCTAACCGGAAAGTTTTTTTTTTTATACTCCTGCTTTTAAAAATGCTCTCCGCAAAAAATGTGATGTTATTGAACTCAGTGAGACTGTCCCTGATCCTGACCCATCAGCTGCCCCTCCCGGGAAAACAGGTCCCTATCCCCAGACCCGCAGTCGGCTGATACCTGCAGTGGTAACCTTCTCCAATCCTAACCGTTCCTCATTAACTTTAGATGAGGACATTCCTTCAGAGGGACACCCTCTTAGTTTCAGAGGTGCCCGAAATCTGTGACCCAATCATGCATTCTCAAATATGGACTAATACTATCCATAGGGCCCATAGAGGCGCAAACACTTTCTGCTATTGTCAATTCGGCCAATTTGGCCCTCCGCCATATTGGGGGAATTGCCAAAGCTATAGTACAAGCAGGGTGACCAGAAATACAATCTGATTGTCTATCCATCATAAAGAAACAGGGCAAAATCCAACTCATGGATCTGGCTGTTACAGGAACAGGAAATCTCTATTGTAATATGATCATACATGTGTGACGCCCTGGGCAAGCCAGGGGTCACAGGTCACACACCACCACACCCTACACCCCAGTTAGGAACACCAAGGCTACCAAAATCCTTGTTGCCTTCCTCCAGGGGCTGGTGTTCACACCAGGGGGTGGGCCAGGCGGTTGGCTCCGCCCACCGAGGAGTTCACAGCCCTGGAGGCAGGAAGAACCAGGCAGATAGGCGAGGGAGGTGAAGGAGTAAACAACAGAGTTGAGTGTAGGAAGTGAAAGTAGAAGGAAGTGGTAGAGGAGCTAAGTGAAGTGAAGTGAAGGAGTGGAGCAAAGAAGAAAAGAGTAAAAGTGAGAGTAGAAAAGCCTGAAGTTGGTCCGGCTAAGTGCAGGACAGTGTCAGCAAGGTCAGCAACAGCGGTGATTGTCTGGAGGGGGACTGCTCGGAGGTTGCTGGAAGGACCGAGGACGGGTAGTGGCCCGGCGGTCTGGAGCAGTATACGAAGGACAGTCAGCACCGGGGCGGGGGCCTCTCGGACCCCGGCAAGGCTGGGAGTCGCCATGGTTTGCCGGATCCGTCAGTGAAGGGGACGTCTGTCTCCAAACAACTAAGTCCCGATTGAAGACAACCGTCCAACCATTAAGGAGGAACACCGCCACCGCCAGGGCACCAGTTCCTCGGGGCCAGCGTCTGCGGGCAAAGTAGGGCTCCTCCGACCCATATCCAAGCCGGGGAGCGGGTTACCGGTGGGAACCCATCGATACCAACATCAGAACATTAGGTGCAGGACAAAGGGACATCACCGTTACCTACTGGGAGAGCAAGTGCAGCCGTCCGTGGGAACCGTCTTTCCAGCCGTGTGTTTTACTGAGAACTGTGTCACCGTCTCAGGCTGAGTGAGTACCACAGTGCCGCAAGGCACAGCGCTGCCCCCGTGTCCCTGCACCCACTGGGCCCTGCATCTCCCTCCTTCTCCCTGGTCCCCGGGATCACCAACCCCTACCCACGGAGGGGCAACACAACAACTGGCTGCTCCACGTCATCACTCCCGGGATCCCCATACTGAGCAGCAGTGGTGCTAACAAATCACCACAACCGTGGGTGGCGTCACGGACAATACACTTTATCCCAAACACCCAAACCCCTTTCACTCACGGGCGAGGAGCGCCGCTCGAGACCCCCCGGGATCCGGCCCACCGCTCGAGCCACCACTGAGCAGCAGCAGCCGGACCCGAGCAGCTGGGGTGAGCGCAGTGCTGACACCCTCCTCCCCGCCCGCGACAACTTGGCGTCACGAACAGGATCTTACCGCTCTGCCGTTGGGTGGAGGTGCGCCTTTTAACCGCCGGAGGTGTCCGGCCGAAAAATTTCAGAAGTCGCCATCTTTGGCGCAAAAAGTTCCCGCTCGAGCGTCTTCTCGAGTAGCAGAGGCGCGAAGGCCAAAACTCCGCCCCAAGAGAGGAGGGGCCGGAAAGAAGCTAAGGGGGACGGAAACAAGATGTCTGCGCCCGACGGAGCCGCTGGAGGAGCGGTGGTCGCAGCCGCAGTGGCACCCGCGGATGGGAATGGGCCTGCCCAGGTCCCGGCCGTGCTGGCAGGAGGTGCCGCGGCCCCCGCTCTTGCTCAGGTGATGCCGTTCTCCTTGCCCTATGTGCCCGGAGCTGCCTGGCTACCGCAATATGACGGGAAACCGGATGCCTTACCGGTCTTCCGGAAAAAGCTTAACCCGTTGCTGGAGCTGTACCCCCTGACCGATAAGCAACGTGCAACGATAGTGCTAGGCCAGTTAACCGGTGCGGCTGAGCAGGAGGCGGAGACCTGGGCCGAGGGGGACCGGCTCTCTGTAGCCACCATCTTTGAGAAGCTACAGACTGCCTTTGAGACCCGGACTGAAGCTGAGCTGAGGATGCAGTTTTATCAGTGCCGGCAACGGGCTGTGGATAGCATTCGGGACTATGCTTTACGTCTGCAAACCGCCCTCCGCACGCTAAAGCGGGTGAGTCCTCTCAATGAGGCGGACAGCAATAAGATGTTAGTGGAGCAATTTGTGCAGGGGATGAGATCCCCTGAGGATTGCAAACAACTCCGGCTGTGGGCCCTGGAACACCCTGATGTGGACTTTGCTGTGTTAAAGGGACGGGCCATTAAAGCACTACAGCCCCCGGCCTCAGAAGTCCTGGAGCCAACCCTGTGGCCCAATGAGACAGCCCCCGTGGTGGTGGCCCCTGCTCTACCAACCTCTCCACCACCTGCAGCCCCAAGCAGCACTATGGAGGAACTGGCAGCACAGGTCCGCCGCATGGACGGAGACCTCGCCAAGATTCTTGCTGCACTCCAACCTTTGACCAGATCTCAGACTTCAGCACACATACAGCTTGCCGACAGCCCTGAGGATGTCCCTTGGATGCAGCGGAGAAGTAATAACAACCCGCGGAGCAGACCTCCCACCTGCTACAAGTGCCGTAAGCCTGGGCATTACATCCGAGAGTGCCCGTTAAACGAGCAACCCCTGGGGCCCTGGGCCAACCCTCAGGAGTAGAACCCCGTGGCCCCTCGGACTGGCGGGACCGGTATATCGGGGCCCGGCCCATCATCCCCGTGGCTGTGGACGGCATACCAGTGATGGCTCTCTTGGACACTGGATCACAGGTAACCACCATACATACACATTGTACCAGCGGTATTGGGGGATAGACGAACTGGCACCCCCAGATAATAGTATAACGCTGATTGCTGCCAATGGACTCCCATTGACCCAGGTGGGGTATAAACAGGTGGCTATGAAAGTAGGGCAAGCTGAACTGCAACACCAGGGTATGATTGTGATCATGAATGAACCCAGTGACCATAACCCGAAGATAGTGCTAGGAACCAATGTGATGGAGCACTGTATGGGTGATGTGTTGGCCCTACTGCAACAGCTGGCCGCCACGGCGGCGGGGAGCCGACAGAGAGCTGTGCAGCGTGAGATCCGAGCCTTGATGTACCGCCAGCATGTAAACTCAACAGGAGGAGAGATTGGTGGAGTGAGAGTGATGGATGTTGCTCCGTTGCTTGTGCCCCCTAGGAGTGAGATGATGATTTGGTGCAGGGCAGCAGTAGGGCCTCAGGGGCGTGACTACCCTGCCATGATGGAGCCCATACCCTCCGAGCACTGGCCCACTGTAATGGCCGCCCGAGGGGTGGTAGACGTGAAGAAGGGGAGGGTGCCCGTGAGGGTGTTGAACTGTGGGGAGGAAGAAGTCAGGCTTCCCCGGTATGCCACCATTGCCAAGCTACTCACCCTGGATCCCCACACCATCCATGAAGCCAGTCCCTCTGTCTCCCCACCTACTACCAGCACTTCCCCGCCTCAAGGGGAGGTAAAGGAGTGGCACCAACAGCTACATGTGGGCACTGACGATACCCCTACACATCACAAAGCAGGGGTATACAGGGTGGTGCGGGAGTATGAACAGGTTTTCAGCAAACATCCACTAGACTTTGGGCAGATCAAGGGGGTCCAACACCATATCCCCACCGGGGAACACCCCCCTATCAAAGAGAGGTACAGGCCTATTACCCCTGCACATTACCAGTGTGCCAAAGATATGTTGAGGAATATGAAGGAGGCAGGGGTTATTCGGGACAGCTGTAGTCCCTGGGCCGCTCCGTTGGTACTGGTCAAGAAGAAGGATGGTACCATGCGGATGTGTGTGGACTACCGGAAGATTAATCAGATAACCCATAAAGATGCCTACCCACTGCCCCGTATTGAGGAGTCTTTGGCCGCACTGAGAACTGCAAATTACTTCTCTACCCTTGACCTCACCAGTGGGTACTGGCAAGTGGCCGTGGCCCCGGAAGACCAGGAGAAGACTGCCTTCACCACCCCGATGGGGCTCTGTGAATTCAATAGTATGCCGTTCGGGCTGTGCAATGCCCCAGGAACTTTCCAACGGCTGATGGAGTGCTGTCTGGGACACCTAAACTTCGAGACCGTCCTATTGTACTTGGATGATGTGATTGTTTACTCCCAGACGTATGAAGCCCATCTGGAGCACCTGGCCGAGGTGTTCGCGTCCCTTGCCAAATATGGGATGAAGCTGAAGCCCTCTAAGTGCCACCTGCTGAAACCCAGAGTGCAGTACCTGGGACACGTGGTGAGTGCAGAAGGTGTCGCCCCCGACCCCGAGAAGATCACTGCCATCCAG
This sequence comes from Anomaloglossus baeobatrachus, assembly GCF_048569485.1. Classification (NCBI taxonomy): domain Eukaryota; kingdom Metazoa; phylum Chordata; class Amphibia; order Anura; family Aromobatidae; genus Anomaloglossus; species Anomaloglossus baeobatrachus. The sequence continues at coordinate 35,226 of NW_027441799.1, read as the reverse complement.
GGCTGGCTGAGACCAACCACCGTGAGGGAAGTAAGGCAGTTTCTGGGTCTGGTGGGGTACTACCGGCGCTTTATCAAAGGGTACACGAAGATGGCTGCCCCCATGCAAGATCTCCTCGTGGGACAGACCAAAAGGTGGTAGACCCATCGGAGCCCCACTGGTGTGGGAAGAAAAGCATGAGGAATCCTTCTGCCAGCTGAAAGCGGTGACTTCCCGGCAGACTGGCCTACACAGAACGGCGCGGTGATTCTTCAAGTGATACTGTTCCCACATCCTGTGGATGGAGAAGTGGTGGAAGCGGTCAACCGTGAGCCAGAACCAGTGCCAGTGCCCAGGGATGAACCTGTGCCCAGCTCCCCTATGCCTCCGCCTGCCCCACACGATAGCCGGGAGGAGGAACCAATTGTTCCCCCTGCCCCACTGCCTAGCCCCATTGACACCGGACCCCGGAGGTCCACCCGTTCCAACCTAGGTAGACCCCCACTTAGGTACAGGGAGATCGTCTTTTAAGAAGGGATCAGGAAGTCAGTGTGTGTATGTGTTTTTGTTTGAAAAAGTTTAAAAATAATGGAAAATGATTACCGTGTACTTCACCAGATTGTCTGACCGTGATTTGGAAACCGGCCGTAGCCGGCACCGTCGTCCCCGTGGGGACCGTTTGAAAGTTTTGCATGGGAACTATCCATGGACAAGCCCGTGAACTTGCAGGGCAACCACAAACATTGAGTGGCTTGTAAATAAGTTGGTTTACCGTACCGTTTTCCGCATTGCCGCCTCCGGAGAGGCAGGTTGGAGGGAGGGCCCTCAGCAGAGCCGGCTGGGGCCCAGCCACCACAGGAACCGGTGGCTACCCTCTGGAGGGGAAGGACAGATCCCGCTCGGGTGACTTGTGCTGGACTTGGGTAAAGGGGTGCTGCCTGGGCTTTAGGGGCAGCATCAGGGCCAGGTTGCTTGGGTGGGAGAGAGCGGAAACCGTACCCGTAAAACCGTTTAGTAACGTTTAAGAATGAACCTCCCGCTGTGGGATGATGCCATAATTTATATATATGTTTACCGTTTACTTTTATATATTTTACAGAAAATAAAACCGGTGTTGGACGGGCAGCCCGCAGACGGTCTGCATTTTGCTAAGGGGGAATGTGACGCCCTGGGCAAGCCAGGGGTCACAGGTCACACACCTCCACACCCTACACCCCAGTTAGGAACACCAAGGCTCCCAAAATCCTTGTTGCCTTCCTCCAGGGGCTGGTGTTCACACCAGGGGGTGGGCCAGGCGGTTGGCTCCGCCCACCGAGGAGTTCACAGCCCTGGAGGCAGGAAGAACCAGGCAGATAGGCGAGGGAGGTGAAGGAGTAAACAACAGAGTTGAGTGTAGGAAGTGAAAGTAGAAGGAAGTGGTAGAGGAGCTAAGTGAAGTGAAGGAGTGGAGCAAAGAAGAAAAGAGTAAAAGTGAGAGTAGAAAAGCCTGAAGTTGGTCCGGCTAAGTGCAGGACAGTGTCAGCAAGGTCAGCAACAGCGGTGATTGTCTGGAGGGGGACTGCTCGGAGGTTGCTGGAAGGACCGCGGACGGGTAGTGGCCCGGCGGTCTGGAGCAGTATACGAAGGACAGTCAGCACCGGGGCGGGGACCTCTCGGACCCCGGCAAGGCTGGGAGTCGCCATGGTTTGCCGGATCCGTCAGTGAAGGGGACGTCTGTCTCCAAGCAACTAAGTCCCGATTGAAGACAACCGTCCAACCATTAAGGAGGAACACCGCCACCGCCAGGGCACCAGTTCCTCGGGGCCAGCGTCTGCGGGCAAAGTAGGGCTCCTCTGGCCCATATCCAAGCCGGGGAGCGGGTTACCGGTGGGAACCCATCGATACCAACATCAGAAGATTAGGTGCAGGACAAAGGGACATCACCGTTACCTACTGGGAGAGCAAGTGCAGCCGTCCGTGGGAACAGTCTTTCCAGCCGTGTGTTTTACTGAGAACTGTGTCACCGTCTCAGGCTGAGTGAGTACCACAGTGCCGCAAGGCACAGCGCTGCCCCCGCGTCCCTGCGCCCACCGGGCCCTGCATCTCCCACCTTCTCCCTGGGCCCCGGGATCACCAACCCCTACCCACGGAGGGGCAACACAACAACTGGCTGCTCCACGTCATCACTCCCGGGATCCCCATACTGAGCAGCGGTGGTGCTAACAAATCACCACAACCGTGGGTGGCGTCACGGACAATGCACTTTATCCAAAACACCCAAACCCCTTTCACTCACGGGCGAGGAGCGCCGCTCGAGACCCCCCGGGATCCGGCCCACCGCTCGAGCCACCACTGAGCAGCAGCAGCCGGACCCGAGCAGCTGGGGTGAGCGCAGTGCTGACACCCTCCTCCCCGCCCGCGACACATGCAGTGGGACCAATGTATGACCCCGACAAACACCAACACTGTGTGGAGGATCTACAGTTGACCATACTCCATGTACTTGAACTGACCAGGAAGAAATATCTTCAATCCATTGCCATTCCTGCAATCAGCTCTGGGATCTTTGGTTTCCCAGTCAAACAATGCACACAGGCTATTGTGGCTGCAATAATTAGTTACTGTCCCATATCCTCACTTGAAGAAATCTGGTCACTACAAGTCCTGACAACGCTCGGTACTTCAAAGAAACAATTCGTCCTTCGGCTATGACGCCTAACTACCCCAGTCAGTTACTGTAACCAGAACGTATTTCCACATCACCACCTCCAGGGGCATCGGATGAATTATTGCACAGCCTACCAGCACCCCCTGTTGTCATGCTCCCACTAGCCCCGATGGTTGAAACCATTCTGGTTCCTAAATCAGAAAAACCCAAGTATGTCCCCTTTACTCCACTCCAAGTGAATAGCCTACTCAGTTACCAAACCCGGAGAAGCAGCCTATGCCTTTCTACAGAAAACTTCAGGAAATCTGTCCAACCTATTCTGCAACTTGGAAGGATCTCTCCAACTCAGCTAGCATTAAAGCCAGTACTGTTTTTTTACCCAGTCATTCAATCTGCTCTTGACCAGAGCCCTCTGGATTCCACAGGTGACTTTAGATCCGGAGTTGAGATCTGCTTCCAAGACCAAGCATGAGCGAAAGATCGTCACCAATATCACCAATGCTTCCCAAGAAGACAATGAGTCGGCTGAAAAATTCTACATGAGATTATTCACTTCTTTTTATGATCAAGGCTATGACATGTCTGTCCCGTTTCAACATGTTCACTTCATAATTTCCTTTGTTAAAGGACTTAAGGACTCTATCAGATTGAAAATTGAGGAGATCAGACCTGAATACCTGGAGCTCCCCACTAAACAAGTTCTTCTCATTCTTAAGTCCATTGAAAAAAAATTTGCCTCCACCAATTCTACCCCTGATACTGCCCCGGTTATGTACTGTATAATGCTCCTGTTAACCAAGACCAACAAACCCAATGCCAGATGTACCCCCCTCTCCAAGTATACTCACCTCAACAACCATATCCAGGCGGGCTCCAGCAACGTCTCCCACCCAGGAATCTTAAATATACTATGTGTTTCAGATGCAGAAACTATGGACATGTCAGAAGATACTGCAGGACCCATATGCAGTAACCACGCCCAGCCAGAAACAGTGGTCACCCACAGAACAACTACAGCAACCATCCACAACAAATATCCCATCCATAGGAATTTGGCAAGCCTGTGGCAAATGCTTTTACAAATATTATTGTCACCAATATTCCTTCTATATAAGGCCCCATATCGACAGTATCTCTTGATGTTAATGGTCAATCCTTGCCTTTCCTGGTCAACACAGGCACAGCCAAATCAGTTATACGCCTCCAGGACTTAGAACAGGGGTGGGCAATTAATTTTCCCATGGGGCCGCATGAGAAATTGGGATTGGTTTAGAGGGCCGGACTAATATAATTACCTCAGTTCTACCCAATATACTACATCACTACACCCCCTCCATATACTACACCTGTACTAAACTACACCACTACACCCCTATATACTACACCTGTATTATACTACACTCCCTCCATATACCTGTAATATACTACACCCCCATATACACCTGTATTATACTACACCACTATATAATACACCTCCGATATACTACATCATTACACCCCTATATACTACACCTGTAATATAGTACACCTCCATATAGCACACCTGTAATATACTACATCACTACACCACTATATACACCTGTAATATACTACATCACTACACCCCATATACTACACCTGTAATATACTACACCTCCATATAGCACACCTGTAATATACTACACCACTACACCACTATATAGCACACCTGTAATATACTACACCTCCATATAGCACACCTGTAATGTACACCTCCATATAGCACACCTGTAATATACTACACCTCCATATAGCACACCTGTAATGTACACCTCCATATAGCACACCTGTAATATACTACGCCTCCATATAGTACACCTGTAATATACTACACCTCCATATAGTACACCTGTAATATACTACACCTCCATATAGCACACCTGTAATATACTACACCTCTATATAGTACACCTGTAATATACTACATCACTACACCTCATATACTACACCTGTAATATAGTACACCCCCATATAGCACACCTGTAATCTACTACAACTCCATATAGTACACCTGTAATATACTACACCTCCATATAGCACACCTGTAATATACTACACCTCCATATAGCACACCTGTAATATACTACACCTCCATATAGCACACCTGTAATATTCTACATCACTACACCCCTATATAGCACACCTGTAATATACTACATCACTACACCCCTATATAGCACACCTGTAATATACTACGCCTCCATATAGTACACCTGTAATATACTACACCTCCATATAGCACACCTGTAATATACTACACCTCCATATAGCACACCTGTAATATACTACACCTCCATATAGCACACCTGTAATATACTACACCTCCATATAGCACACCTGTAATATACTACACCTCCATATAGCACACCTGTAATATACTACACCTCCATATAGCACACCTGTAATATACACCTCCATATAGCACACCTGTAATATTCTACATCACTACACCCCTATATAGCACACCTGTAATATACTACATCACTACACCCCTATATAGCACACCTGTAATATACTACATCACTACACCCCTATATAGCACACCTGTAATATACTACGCCTCCATATAGCACACCTGTAATATACTACACCTCCATATAGCACACCTGTAATATACTACACCTCCATATAGCACACCTGTAATATACTACACCTCCATATAGCACATCTGTAATATACTACACCTCCATATAGCACACCTGTAATATACTACACCTCCATATAGCACACCTGTAATATACTACACCTCCATATAGCACACCTGTAATATACTACACCTCCATATAGCACACCTGTAATATACTACACCTCCATATAGCATACCTGTAATATACTACATCACTACACCCCTATATAGCACACCTGTAATATACACCTCCATATAGCACACCTGTAATATACTACATCACTACACCCCTATATAGCACACCTGTAATATACTACGCCTCCATATAGTACACCTGTAATATACTACACCTCCATATAGCACACCTGTAATATACTACACCTCCATATAGCACACCTGTAATATACTACACCTCCATATAGCACACCTGTAATATACTACACCTCCATATAGCACACCTGTAATATACTACACCTCCATATAGCACACCTGTAATATACTACACCTCCATATAGCACACCTGTAATATACTACATCACTACACCCCTATATAGCACACCTGTAATATACACCTCCATATAGCACACCTGTAATATTCTACATCACTACACCCCTATATAGCACACCTGTAATATACTACATCACTACACCCCTATATAGCACACCTGTAATATACTACATCACTACACCCCTATATAGCACACCTGTAATATACTACGCCTCCATATAGTACACCTGTAATATACTACACCTCCATATAGCACACCTGTAATATAGTACACCTCCATATAGCACACCTGTAATATACTACACCTCCATATAGCACACCTGTAATATACTACATCACTATACCCCCATATACTACACCACTAGCCTGCACCCCCATATCACACACACTACACCCCATACAGCCTGCACCCCCATATCACACACACTACACCCCCATATGTCACACACCATGCCCACATATCTCACCCTGCCTGTACCCCAACTTACCCCTCTCAAACACTCTGCACCCCTTCACATCCTTCTGTCAGTCTGCAGCCCTCATATGCCACTCACACTGCAACTCCATCTTCCCTCATATGCACTCACCCTGCAGCCCCCCTCCCCCTCATGTCCCCTCTTTTCTCATTACCAGTCATCATGTGTCCACATCTCCTTCAGCATTCAGCATGTCTTGCTTTCTGCCCGGCATCCTGTGTCTCCTCCCACACAGTCACATGGGCGTGACATCATCGCAGGTCCTGCAAGATGAATTATTCCGTCTGCTGTGCTGCTTCTTTCTCCTGCCCGGCGGGAACTTTTGAAATGACACACGCAGCGCAGTACTGACAACGTCAGAGCGCCCGTGTGTCACCGACAATTAGTGCCGGCAGGGAACAGAGGAAAGACTCCTGCGTTCCGCTGCCTGCACTGACTGTGCGGACCTGCACAGGATCTCTCCCTGCTCGGCACGTTGCAGCCCAGCTCCACTGCACCGGCTGAAGACGGGCGGGCCGGTCACAGAGAGCAGGCGGGCCGGATGTGGCCCGCGGGCCGCCCCTTGCCCAGGTCTGACTTAGAAGATCTATCTTTGATATGCCCAGATTGCCCCACCTGTGTAGGGGTTGACAGTAGGCACATCTCTTCCCCACTAACTTACCCTATTCCAGTTGAACAAGCACAAAAGGTTATTTCATGGCTAATTGTCTTACCCACTTGCTCACTTAATTTACTTGGAGCAGATCTCCTACATAATCTCAGAGCTTCAATTGTATATAATGAATATGGGATGCACTTGTCTGCCCTATTCTCTGACGCCAGAAGATGCCTGCCTTCTCGAAGCCGCCCCACTCCTCTTCATGGCCACGGCACCGCCTCCAATACCTGAATACTATTTCAATCAAATTCCTTCACATCTCTGGTCAAAAAGCCCAAATGATATTGGACATCACCTCTACAGGTTATCCTAAAACCAGGAGTCACCATACCTTGAATACCTCAATATTCCCTGAAGGCCAACCAAGAAAAATGCCTTGAGGAACAAATTCAATCCCTCCTTGCAAACGGTGCCCTGATATGATACGTCTCTCCTACCAATACCCCTCTTTGTCCGGTAAAAAAGAAGACTGCCAAGAAAGAACCAAAAAGAAGAAAAACAAACAAAAACAAAACAAAATGAAGATATTATGCTAAGTCACCCCGTCACTATTCTTGTCCCACATGATCTCAAGGCTATCCTCAAACAAGTGAACAGAAAAATATCTCCTCGCAAAGGCATACATGACTCCAGTGTGCCTTGCTCCTTCCCTACGATGTTACGATCCGGCACTGTACTACTCTCAATCCATCGATTCTGCTTCCTTTTTCAAGTAGGGAATACTTCTCTACATGGGATATCCTCTCCAGGCCTATGGAGGTTGACTATGCAGACCCAGACAACCAAGAATATGATTGCTTTGAACTTATGCGATCTGAGTGCTCCCTCCTGCCCTCAGCTACAGAGACACTATTGCCAGATGCAGATCTGCAATTCTTTACGGATGGCTCACAAAGAAGCTAAAGGGAATCAACTAGCATATCAAGCAGCCAAACAAGTAACCATTTGTGACATTCAAGAGGAAGCAGGAGTCTATGTCATGACAAGACAACAAAAGAAAGATGAACAGAACAAACAAGATGTCTGAGGAATACACCAATTCAAGATCTTCCAAGACAAGGCTTTACCTGAAGAAAAAACTCAATGGAAAGAGGAAGGTGCTGAGCAAGACACAGACGGGATTTGGAGAAAAGGGATGAAAGTCTGCCTACCAAGGAGTCTTAAACAAATCCGTAAGGAAAAGGACACTAAGACAGCTCTCTGTAGGCTGTGTTGGCATGCCCCACCAAATAGGAATGAAAACTTAAGAAAGAAAGGACTTAAAGTGCCATGCAACATAATAAATAGAGCCCAAATCATATTTCATGCATATAAAATAATTTTATTATGAACAAGAAATACACAGGAGTCAAAAGGTAACATGTAAAATGTCTATAAATATCATGGTTCCATGATATTTACAGACATTTTACATGTTACCTTTTGACTTCTGTGTATTTCTTGTTCATAATAAAATTATTTTATATGCATGAAATATGATTTGGGCTCTATTTATTATGTTGCATGGCACTTTAAGTCCTTTCTTTCTTAAGTTTTCATTGCCAAGGAATCTGTATCATGCGGTATCCCAGTGGGCTCATGGGATCACCCACCGAGGAAGAAACCAAACACTTTCGGTGATTGCAGGTCTCTTTCTGGCACCAGGGATATCTTCAATCATTAACCAACTTAATGCGGGAGGATGAGTGAAGACACCGGCTAAACATCTGGCCAAACCACTATACCCATTCCAAAGGATCCAAATTGACCAAATGCAGTTAACCAAGGCTGGAAAAAATTAGTATATACTGGTGGTAACAGATATGTTCTCAGCATGGCCCTAGGCCTACCCCATCTCCAACATGACAGCCAAAACAACTATCAAGAAATTGCTTACAAAAGTAGTCTGCTGCTTTGGAATCCCAGAAGTTATAGAGAGCAATCAAGGCCCAGCCTTTACAGAAAATGTGACCGGAGAACTCTGGTCCCCAGTGGGAGCAAACTTAGGTTTTCACACACCCTACCTCCCCCAGAGCAGTGGCAGACTTGAAACACTCAATGGGACCCTAAAAAATAAAATCCTAAAAGCCAGTCAGGAACTGTCTCTTCCGTGGCCTGAGATATTGCCCATAGCCATGTACTCAGTCAGAAACACCCCACGCCAATCTATAGGGCTAACTCCCTATGAGATTTTGTTTGGGGGACCTACAAGGCTAGGACAGTGTACCCAGGCCAAGGTTCTTAATCCTTTTCACATAATCTCTGAGGAAGCAGGAGCCTCACAATCTGTGGGTATACATAGAAATAGAAGGGAAGTACAGATCAAGGGAAGTTTAGACCCCTATGTTTATATTGATGCCATAGGAAAATAATGACAGTACAGGGAACTAACACGGATAATGGGAATCTTCTGGTCCTGAGAAATCCAGGTACAAAGGGGAATACTCCAAAAGGGATCATTAATCTCAATCCTGTTAAGAGTCCCAGCTTGGGACCAGTCCGATTCAAAGGGATAGATTTAGGGAATCTGTTAGGTCCTGGTGGTGGAAACACTGGACCGTACACCGGATTCCCCTGGTGAGGCAACCAGGCCGATCACCCCGCCAGAGGGCCTTGATGCACGGCAGCCGAAGCACTCCTGGTAGCAAGACAGTCCGTACAGAGAACTGGGAAGTAGATGTCCCTGGGATCACAGAGTTCCAGAAGGTAGTCCGGGTGACGAGGCTCAGGGTCAGAGGCCGGGTTGAGATGTCAGATGGAATCCGGAACCAGCTGAGCGAGATCGCAGGTCACCACACGGAGCCAGGGACCGGAGACTGGCGGGACTGAAGAGGTAGTGGAATATCAGCCGACAGTCCCCGACAGGAGTTCTGGAGCAGTCATGGTTAGGACCGGTTGGCGTGGCAGGACAGGCTCTGCGAGACAGACAAGGGTTAATACCGGACAAAGCAAAAGCTTACTAAACACGTAGAACAGGCCCCGCCCACCTGGAAAGAGAATCCTCTTATACCCTGTACCTGCATAGGCAATATCCTGTTTCTGGACGCTGGCCCTTTAAGAGAGGGTCAATGACCGCGCGCGCCCTAATGCGCATGCGCGAGACCCGTGTGCCAGAAGGCAGGGCAGGAAGCGGTGCAGAGGAAGCAGGAGTGCCCGGCAGAGTGTCCTGTGTCGCAGAGGAGCGCCGGGAAGGAGTTGGGTATCCGCATCGTGGCCGGGAGCTGCAGCTTGTAGGAGACCTCATTGATCCGGCTGATAACCTTAAACGGCCCGATGTATCGAGGACCCAACTTGTACGATGGTAGCTTCAGTCGGACATATTTGGAAGCCAGCCAGACCAGATCACCTGGAGAGAAACACGGAGGATCCAGGCGCCTCTTGTCCGCGTGTCTCTTCATCTGCAGGGAAGCGCGCTCAAGGGAAATCTTGACAGAGTTCCATATAGCTGAGAAGTCCCGGACTAGAGCATCAGCAGCAGGGACATCTCAAGCCAAGGATACTGGTAACGGGACAGGAGGCTGAAGTCCATAAACGACATGGAAGGGAGAGCTGGAGGTGGACTCGCTGATGTGATGGTTATGGGAGAATTCAGCCCAAGGAAGGAGTGTGGACCAATCGTCGTGATGGATGTTGACGTAGTGGCGCAGGAAGGAAGTCAGGATCTGATTGACTCGCTCCACTTGGCCATTCGACTGAGGGTGGTAGGCCGAAGAAAAGTCCAGAGACACTCCCAGGTGTTTGCAGAGGGCCCTTCAGAAGCGCGAGGTAAACTGAGTTCCTCTGTCGGACACAATGTGTGCAGGAAAGCCATGCAATCGGAAGATGTGCTGTAGGAAGGTGTCAGCGAGCTCCTGGGCAGAGGGCAGTCCGACCATGGGAACGAAGTGAGCCATCTTTGAGAAACAGTCCACCACGACCCATATGACCGTGTGTCCGGAATGGAGAGAATTGGCAGAGGCAGGAGATGACCGTATGGCAGGTACCTGGGCGTCTTGTTCCGGGCACAGGATGGGCAGGCTGAGACGAAGGATGCAACGTCTTTACGGAGGGACGGCCACCAATAGTGACGGACAATCGTACTCCATGTTTTCTTCTGACCAGCATAGCCGGCGATTTTCGAGGCATGACCCCAGTGTAAGACTCTTTGTTTGTCGGTATCTAAGACATAGGTTTTCCCAGGGGGTATCTGAGCCAGAGTGACAGGAGCCACCGGAATGACTTTACTGGGACAGATGATGGGCTGGAACGTCTCATCCTCCAGCTCCACGGAAATGAAGGACCTGGACAAGGCGTCTGCCCGCACGTTCTTATCCGCGGACCGAAAATGGAGTTGGAAATCGAACCGGGCAAAAAACAAGGACCAGCGGGCTTGTCGCGGGTTCAATCTTTGGGCAGACCGCAGGTATTCCAGGTTCTTGTGGTCAGTGTAGATGATCACAGGGTATACTGCTCTCTCCAGGAGGTAACGCCATTCCTCCAAAGCCAGCTTGGCAGCCAGTAGCTCTCGATCACCGATGGTGTAGTTACGTTCTGGTGCCGAGAAGCTCTTGGAGAAGAATCCACAAGTGACCATCTTCCCGGTGGAGGATTTCTGCATAAGCACTGCCCTGGCCCCTGAGGAGGAGGCATCCACCTCCAAGGTGAACTGTCGGTTCAATTCAGGACGATGGAGAACAGGAGAGAAAGCAAACGCCCGCTTCAGGGAGCAGAACGCGGTGTCAGCCGCATGTGACCAGTCCTTCGGGTTAGCCCCCTTCTTGGTCAAGGCAGAGAGAGGCGCAGTCAGAGCAGGGAAGTGTGGAATGAACTGCCGGTAGTAGTTGGCAAAGCCGAGAAAGCGCTGAATAGCCTTCAGTCCGGAAGGAGGGGACCAGTTGAGGATAGAAGAGACCTTCTCTGGGTCCATCTGCAGGCCGGTGTCGGAGATCACGTAACCCAGGAAGGGAAGAGACGACTGTTCGAACACGCACTTCTCGTACTTGGTGTACAAACGATTCTCTCTGAGCCTTTGTAGTACCAGCTGCACATTCTCATTGTGGGTCTGTAGGTCTGGTGAGAAGACCAGGATGTCGTCCAAATATATGACCACACAGACGTAGAGGAGATGCCTGAACACGTCATTCACTAGTTCCTGGAAGACTGCCGGAGCGTTACACAGGCCAAAGGGCATCACACAATACTCGTAGTGCCCATCACGAGTGTTGAATGCGGTCTTCCATTCGTCCTCAGAGCGAATGCGAACCAGGTTGTAGGCACCGCGGAGGTCCAGCTTAGTGAACACACGGGCTCCTCTGAGGCGATCGAATAATTCGGGGATGAGCGGCAGAGGGTATTTATTTTTCACAGTGATCTGGTTTAATCCCCGGTAGTCAATGCAGGGGCGCAGGTCGCCTTCTTTCTTCTTAACGAAGAAGAAGCCTGCTCCAGCAGGAGACGAGGATCTCCGAATGAATCCCCTTGCCAGGTTCTCGGTGATGTAGGCAGACATGGCCCGTGATTCAGAAGGGGACAAGGGGTATATCCTTCCTCGAGGAGGTGTGGTTCCCGGCAGCAGGTCGATGGCACAGTTGTAGGGACGATGTGGCGGTAGAACCTCTGATTCCTTTTTATCGAAAACGTCCGCGAAGGACCAATGGGCGGTAGGCAGACCTGGTAGAAACTTCAGGACCGGAGGTCGTCGGATGGGCTGTATGGACTTCAGGCAGTTCTCATGACAAGAGGGGCCCAATCGGGTAATCTCACAAGCACGCCAGTCGACCGAAGGTTCGTGTGCCCGTAACCAGAGCAGTCCCAGCAGGATCTGATGAGACATGCGCGGAAGGACATAGAGGGCTATTCTCTTGGTGTGCAGGGCCCCGAAACGAAGCTCCACAGGCTTGGTGATCAACGAGATGGTGTCAGAGAGGGGTCTCCCATCCACTGAAGCAATGACGAGGGGTTTTACTAGTGGAATAACAGGCACCTGCTACTTGTCCACCATAGCCTGCTGGATGAAGTTTACTGCCGCCCCGGAATCGAGATATGCCTCCGCCGTGAACCGAGTCATTTCTGTTGACACCAGTACCATTTATGTCACTGGGTCTGAGAGAGTCCCATTACCTAGGGTGGCCTCTCCTACCAACCCTAGGCTTTGGAGTTTCCCGGCTTCTCTGGACAGGAATGTAGCAAGTGTGTGCCATCTCCGCAGTAGAAGCAGAGGCCCTTGGCGAGCCGTTCTGCTCGGCATTGCTTAGACTGCCTCAGTCGATTTGCATAGGCTCGTGGGCAGGAACGCCAGATGACGCCGCCTGGGGAGCGGCAGATTTCAGCGGAGGAGAGGAGTTCTGTACCGGATGTCTCTTGCTGGACAGTTCTTTGGATCGTTCCTGAAAGCGGAGGTCCACTCGGGTTGCTAGAGCGATCAGGGCATCCAAGGTGCAGGGAACGTCGCGGCCGGCCAGCTCGTCCTTGATACGACCAGAGAGCCCTTCCCAGAAGGCGGCAGTTAAAGCCTCATTGTTCCATCCTAATTCCGAAGCCAAGGTGCGGAAGCGGATGGCATACTGGCCCACCATCAAGGTCCCCTGACGTAACCTGAGGAGTGATGAGGCGGACGCGGAGGCGCGTCCGGGTTCGTCAAATGTGGTGCGAAAAGCTTGCAGGAAGTCCTGGATGTTGGTGGTCACAGGGTCCTCCTTCTCCCACAGGGGATTCATCCAGGCCAGTGCCTCACCCTCTAGATGGGACATCACAAAAGCTACTTTGGCTTGGTCTGAGGCAAAAAGATGCGGAAGCAGCTTGAAGTGGAGGGAGCACTGATTCAAAAATCCCCTGCAGGTCTTAGGATCTCCGGCATACCTGGGTGGAGAGGCCAGACGGAGTTTAGAGGTCTCCGAGGAAGCTGCCATGGGAGCTACGGACGTGGACTGAGTCGCCAGGGACGTGGCAGTCACTTGAAGCGTATTCAGGCGGGTGTCCACAGATGTCATGAAGGCTAGCATGCGGGATTGGGTCTCGCGTTGTCGTCCCAGTTCCTGCTGCAATCCAGCCAGCTGGGATGCTAGTGCTTCGGCGGAATCCATGGCCTGTTCTAGCTGTTAGGTCCTGGTGGTGGAAACACTGGACCATATACCGGATTCCCCTGGTGAGGCAACCAGGCCGGTCACCCCGCCAGAGGGCCTTGATGCACGGCAGCCGAAGCACTCCTGGTAGCAAGACAGTCCGTACAGAGAACTGGGAAGTAGATGTCCCTGGGATCACAGAGTTCCAGAAGGTAGTCCGGGTGACGAGGCTCAGGGTCAGAGGCCGGGTTGAGATGTCAGACAGAATCCGGAACCAGCTGAGCGAGATCTCAGGTCACCAAACGGAGCCAGGGACCGGAGACTGGCGGGACTGAAGTGGTAGTGGAATATCAGCCGACAGTCCCCGACAGGAGTTCTGGAGCAGTCGTGGTTAGGACCGGTTGGCGTGGCAGGACAGGCTCTGCGAGACAGGCAAGGGTTAATACCGGACAACGCAAAAGGGGGACCTGAACTCCTAGCTTACTAAACACGTAGAACAGGCCCCGCCCACCTGGAAAGAGAATCCTCCTATACCCTGTACCTGCATAGGCAATATCCTGTTTCTGGACGCTGGCCCTTTAAGAGAGGGTCAATGACCGCGCGTGCCCTAATGCGCATGCGCGAGGCCCGTGTGCCAGAAGGCAGGGCAGGAAGCGGTGCAGAGGAAGCAGGAGTGCCCGGCAGAGTGTCCTGCATCGCAGAGAAGCGCTGGGAGCGGGGAAGAGGATGCATGGAGGACGCAGGCGAGGGAGAGGGAGCAGGAAGGCAGTGGAGGAGAGGACCGGAGCAGTGAGCACGGAGCGCCGTCGGGAACCGGAGAGCAGGACACGGGGACCGGGGAGCGTGACGCGGGGACCGGAGAGCGTGACGCGGGGACCGGGGAGCGTGACACGGGGACCAGGGAGCGTGACACGGGGAGCGTGACAGAATCAGATAGAAAAGTATTTTAGGGGGGACTGTGAGAATGCAGAATATTTTTCTATGTGTTTTTCTACTGTGAGAATACAATAACTCTTCTATAACCAAACTTTTTTTTTTATATGAGTTAGAAGAAAGAGTCTGTTTTCTGATTACTGCTGGAATCAGGAAAGCAAGTATGTGTATATCAAGGTCAGCAGCTGAAGACTGATACAAAGGAACGGAATGTAGATGTGATAACAAATACTGGCGAAAGTCCAAATTTATGGCCTGAGGTGCTATGTGTCAAAATCTCTGCAAGATAAAGAGTTGGAGACACAGTAGGGGGGTGGAGGGGAAGTCCCAAAAAATGTATAAACGTCACAGGTTTTCTGCATATGTTTTAATATAGCCAATGGCATACTTAGGAATTTTACTAAAAGATTAACCCATTACTGTTCTCTATGAAAGGCTAGTAAAAATAAAGCAAAGCATTTACAAAAGTGCGTCCAGCTCACCTCTCTGTTTAGGAGACCATCATCTGACTGTGCAGGGATCGAATGGAGTCACCCCTGTCCTTTGCTATCCACAATTCAAATGAAAAAGTCGATCCAGCACAGTTCCAGTATATAAAATTAAAAGTTCTTTATTGGAAAAGCATTAAAAGTCCATTATGCCATGCTGCGAGGACGCGTTTTTAACTAACCGTCCTTACTCAGTCTCAAAACATCTCACAATGAATCCAGATTAAAAACATATGGCACAGGACATGAGTTCAGCAATCAGTACAAAATTTGAATATGCAAATATACAAATTAATTCAACATTACACATGCAACCAGAGAAGGAAACAAACAAATACATTTTCAATAGAAATACATTACATCATTTCTTATATTTAATCCAGATGGGACCCTCGTTTCCATCTCACAAATCCATTTTACCTCTTTATATTTTAACATTCTTTTTATATCTCCTCCCCTCCTAGGTAGCAGAACCTTCTCTATGCCGCTCACCTGCAGGCTACTCAAATCACCTCCATGGACACTGAGAAAATGCTGGGAGGCTCGCGAAGGGCTCCTTGTTGAATTATTTAAGACATCGTACACATGTTCCGATATTCTTTTTCTCAGTGTCCTGGTGGTATGACCTATGTACTGCAGTCGGCACATAGTGCAAGAAATCACATAAACGACATTCACAGAACTACAGTTTATCATTGTTCTGATGCTATATTGCTTGCCATTAGTATATGATGAAACATTCTTTGTGTTAGTAACATATTTACACAAACCGCAGGTTTTTCCATCGCACTTATATGAACCACTTACTGACAACCAATTCAATTTATCTGTTTTTTTTGGACTTGTTCATATGATCACTGGGGGACAATAATGCACCCAATGTGGCGTTCTTTTTTAAACAAATTTAACACCTCCCTCCAGTATGCGGTTTAAAGTTTCATCAGCCGACAAAACCGGTAAGAATTTTCTCAATGTGCACTATGTCATAGTAATTCTTGCTGAATTTAGTTGAAAAAACTGGTTGCACATTGTGAGAATTTCCCTTTTTGTTCTGTTCAAGGTACTGCTCTCTAGATTTGGAGCACACTTCTGTTTTAGATCTTTACAAAAATTTTTGGGAGTAACCCCTAGGAAGAAACCGTCTGTCTATTTCCCTATACTCTTGCTCCAAATCAGACATCTTTGTACAGCAGAGTTTAGCCCTTACATATTCCCCAGTAGGGATATTTTCCACTACAAACCTTGGATGGCAACTAGTCACATGTAGGATTGAATTTCCTGCTGAGGGCTTGCGGTATAATTTACATTCAATAATACCCTTCTCCATGTTTCCCATCAGTACCATATCCAAAAATTGGATTTGCAGTGGATCACTCTGATATGTGAATCCCAGATTATATGGATTGTTAATAATAAATGAAATAAAATTTTCCATTTTTTTTGCTCTATTTTTCCAAATAATCAAAATATCATCAATAAATCTGAGGAATATCGTATGATATCGAATAATAGTATGTCTGGGCTGAACGGATTTTTTAAATTAAAAATAAATTCCTCCTCCCACCAAAACAAATAAATATTCGCTAAAGATGGTGAAAAACGTGACCCCATTGACCATCCCTGTGTCTGTAAATAAAAATCCCCCAAAAAAGTGAAATAGTTTTTTTAACAAAAAAGGGTAACCTCCAGGATGTATTGTTGTAATTCCTGTGAAAAGTCAGAGTATTTTTCCATTTGAGTTTTTAATGCCATTATGGCCAGGTAATGCGGGATGGAGGTGTATAATGTGCATACATCACACGTTAACCAACGATTGCCCACCTGCCACTTTATACCATTTAACACATTAAGTACATGTTTGCTATCCTGAACAAAACTCGGAGAGGCTTTAGCTAAGAATTGGAGGTGTTTGTTTGTCCAGCCACTCCGAGAGATGTTCAGTGACAGACCCTATGCCCGAAATAATGGGCCTGAAACTCAACGGGAACTGGTCTTTGTGAGATTTAGGGAGAGCATGCATAAGGGGAGTTATTGGATGCAAAGGGTTAAAGTAATCCTTTTCTTTTGCTTTATTAACCCTAATGAAATCCCTTCCTCTAACAAAATTTCCAATGATTTTCTGATGTCATTAATAGGGTTGTGGGATATTTTTTTGTAAATACTGCTATCCTTTAACATCCCCTGTACCTCCCTTTCATATAAACCCACATCCATGACTTCAATCGATCCCCCTTATCAGAATTTTTTATTATTATATTGGTGTTGTGGCGCCCTGGACAAGCCAGGTCGTCACAGGTACTGCAATAACACACCCCACACTCTGGCTAGGCACATCAAAGTCAGACAAAAATCCTTGTTGCCTCCCTCCAGGGGCTGATGTCCACACCAGGGGGTGGAGCCAGGCAGTTGGCCCCACCCACCGAGGAGTTCACAGTCCTGGAGGCGGGAAAAGGAAGTCAGATCAGTTTGGAGTTGAGAGAGTGAAGTAGTAGTGGAGCAGACTTACCGTGTCCGGGTACGTGGCCCGGGCACACACAGCAGGATTGGCAGACGGTGGTGACTGTCTGCAGGAGAGGCCGATTGACGTAAACCGTAAGGACCAGGGACGGGCGGTGGCCCGCCGGTACCGGACCGGGGAGTGAAGAGAAGCCAGCACCATTCGGCAGGGCCTACGGACCCCGACCAGGCTTGGAGTCGCCGTAAAACCGGTTAAATCCGTTAGCGAAGGGAACCTCCTGGGTTTCCCAGCAGCAAAGACCCGATTGAAGGCAACCGCTTAAACTGTGAAGGGAAACACAGTCACCGCCAAGGCTACAGTTCTCAGGGCCAGAGCCTGCGGGCAAAAGGGGCTCCCTCAGCATCCATCCAAGCTGGGGAGCAGGTTACTGGTGGGAAGCCATCAGGACCAGAAACATACTACAGGTGCAGGGAAAGGCAGTCACCGCCAACCTACCGGGAGAAAAGCCACCGCTGCCGTCTGTGGGACCCGTCCATCCAGCCGTTTGTTTTACAGGAGACTTTGCATTCATCATTGGCTGAGTGAGTACCACCGTGCCGTGCGGCACCGCGCTGCCCCCGCACCTCACCAAACCCCGCCATCCACCCTTCCAGTCACCATCACCGGGCCCCGGGACAACCAACCCCTACCCACGGAGGGGGAAAACAACATCCAAGCTGCTCCCTGTCATCGCTCCCGGGATCCCCGTCTAGAGCAGTGGTGGTGCCACAACCTCACCACAACCGTGGGTGGCGTCACGGACAATACCCTTCAAATCCCAAAACCTTCCCCTTTTCACTCACGGGCGAGGAGCGCCGCTCAAGTCCCCGGATCCAGCCCACCGCTCGAGCCACCGAGCAGCAAGCAAAGCAGCCCCGAGCCGGACCCGAGCGTGGTGAGCGCAGCGTCCCCTCCCCGCCCGCGACAGTGTTACTTGTTAATGATTTTACAGCCCTTTTTTCTCCTGATGTTAAATTACGGGACACTATACCACTTTCTTTATCTAATTTAATTAGTTCTTTTTCTACAAGGTTCTGAAAATCCTCCATCTGTTGACAACGGGCTTGGGTGGGGTAATAAGATGGGTTAGGTGTTACGAGGAGGACCCGGGGAAGCGTGCCAAGATGGGAAATGGACAGCTTACGCCGGTCAAGGTCCACTGTGCGGTGTAAGGGACCGCTGCTATGGTCAGGAAAGAGTGAGCGGGTTGCTGCTAGTGATCGTCTGGAACGTCACAGACGATCTATGTACACCGGTCCGCCCTAACCCGTGAGGGTTGTATGGCTCGGGGCTTCTCGTACGGTGTACCTGTTGCACGGGGATGCACAGAGGTGCCTACACACGTGTGCCAGCGGGAGTCACAGGAATATGGCACGGGGGTAGCACAGAGGTGCCCACGCACGTGTGCTTCAGAAACCAAGTGAGTCCGACAGAGACTCGAGGAGCTCACCTGGGACAGGAACACAGCCTGCTAAACGGGATACTGCCGGAGCAGCAAGGCAGGGGCAAGATCTGCAAACTAGGTGCTGCCTGAGCAGCAAGGGCAAAGCCCACAAAAGACAATAATGCCTAAGCAGTGGTGTGGCAGCACGCTGCCAGACATCCAAACATAGAAGGACGGTCGCGCACCGCCATGATGGCAGGGGGAGCTTTTAAGGAGGTGTAGCTCCACCCAAGGGCGGGCGCGAGACGGGCGTGACCCAATCAGGGTTCGTGACGTCCTGGCCCAGCCAGTCAGGATTCAGCACATCACCAGCCTTGTCATGGGGCCGTGTGATATCAGTGAGCGAATCAGAAGACGTCACGTGGAGCACATGCTCATCTTCCTGCCTCTGGGTCATAAAGGCGGGATCCCCGGTTTCACAATGTGCAGAGACATGGGAAGTCTTGCTGCTTCCCTGAGCATCTATTCTCTGCACACTGCGCAACCTCCCAGAGCCTCCGTGATGCTGAGCAGGAGAGCTCGTGGCAGGCAAGGGATGGGAGACCGCTCCATTCCTTGCAAGGGGAGAACCACTAGGTGTCACCCTTCTGCTGTGTCTCTGAGAAGGCAACTCCTGCAGACTGCGCAGTCTCCCAGACCTTTGGTGCTGCTGAGCAGGAGGGCTCGTGGCCGACAAGGAACGGGGGACCACCTCAGTCCTTGCAATAAGAGAGCCATGACGTGTAACAGTTAGGTACTCTACTAAATACAGTTCTGTAATTTATATTAATATCAGCCATGCTGTTATCCCCTAATTCACGCAAATTTTGCAGCGCCATTTGTTCCTGAAAAGAAACCATTGGAGTTAAGTCATCCTGACACAAAGTCGGCAATACAGATTTATTTTCATCATAGAAATGTTTTTTTATAGTCAGTCTCCTTACAAAACGGTTCACATCAAGAATGGTTCCCAGTAAATTAAATTTTGTACTTGGTTCAAAGGTTAAACTTTTTTCCAACAATGTAATTTCATGTGTATTAAGAATAGTAGCAGATACATTGACTACTGAAGATATATTTCTGTATCCTGGTGTGATACCCATGTTGTTGATTTCGTTCTGTTTGAATGTTTCCTACCAGCCCTTCTTGTTTTTTTCTTGATTTTTTCAAACTGGAAAACGTGTTTCTTGGCGATAGGGCAGGGGTAGATGGCATAGCTGTTTCAGTTTCTGAAAAGCCCGTATTGCCATCAGAGGTTTCAGGCTCTGTAGAGGAAAAACTCACTCTATTTTCTCCCCATTCATTTTTTCCTCATGATGGATCTAGGGAGATTTTGCCGAAATTGATGCCAGGTGTAAACGATCATCTGACTGTGCAGGGATCTGTATGGAGGGAGGTGTCAACATACTGGAGGGAGGTGTCAAGTTTGTTTCACAAAAGAACGCCACATTAGGCACATTATTGTCCCCCAGTGACCATATGAACAAGTCCAAAAAAGCAGATAAATCCAATTGGTTGTCAGTAAATGGTTCATATAAGTGCGGTGGAAAAACTTGCGGTCTGTGTAAATGTTACTAACAAAAATAATTTTTCATTTTATACTAATGGCAAGCAATATAACATCAGAACAATGATAAACTGTAGCTCTGTGAATGTCATTTATGTGATTTCTTGTACTACATGCCGACTGCAGTACATAGGTCATACCACCAGGACACTGAGAAAAAGAATATCGGAACATGTGTACGATGTCCAAAATAATTCAACAAGGAGTCCCTCGGGAGCCTCCCAGCATTTTCTCAGTGTCCATGGAGGTGATTTGAGTAGCCTGCAGGTGAGCGGCATAGAGAAGGTTCTGCTACCTAGGAGGGGAGGAGATGTGAAAATAATGCTCCAATATATAGAGGTAAAATGGATTTTTGAGATGGAAACGAGGGTCCCATGTGAATTAAATATAAGAAAAGATGTAATGTATTTCTATTGAATTTTTTGTACATTTCCTTGTCTGGTTGCATGTATATTGTCAAAATAATTTGTATATTTGCATATTCAAATTTTGTCTGATTGCTGACCTCATGTCCTGTGCCATATGTTTTTAGTCTGAATTCATTGTGAGATGTCTAGAGACTGAGTAAGGACGTTAAGTCCAAAACGCATCCTCGCAGCATGGCATAATGGACTTTTAATGCTTTTCAAATAAAGGATTTTTCATTTTTAAATACTGGATCTGTGCTGGATCGCCTCTTTTTCATGTGAATAGTGATCAGTGGTTGTATACGCGCTCTCAGCACTGACCGACAGCAGGTTCTAATGCTGAGCGGCTGTCAGTCACTGCGGGGGTCAGGGTATATATGTGGTAATAACAGACATTTCCCTTATTTTCCCACCAGTATCGCTCCACATCAGCAATAAAAACTCGATGCTGAAGATGGTTTCTTATTTGGATTTTCCTTTTTACAGGTTTAACAGCAAACACAAAAAAATCACAATAATGAAGTACAATGCAGTGCGGAGTCCTTTAACCCTTTCCATAACGCCCTTCGCTGCCACTTTAATGCCCATATTTGTGCCAGTTTTATTATTTTTGTTGCTGCTTTTCAGTGTATTCACATCCGGGCTCCGCACTGCAGTGTATTATATTGTACTTATTTTTGTAGATAAAAACCTGTAAAAAAGACTCCAAATAAATAGCAAAAAATAATTGCTGAATAAGAAACAGACTTCAGCGTCATCATAAAAAGTAACAAAAGACGATAACAGTAACAGGAAAATGAAGCCGAGCAAAATAATAGAGACTCTGCATCAGGCCTGGCATCAGCAGCCGGCCACCTGGTCAAGTGCCGGGGCCCTGGACAGCCTGGGGGGCCCACTTGCCTCCGTCAGTTCTGTGTCCCCCGGGCCGAGTTCCGGGATCGCAGTGCTTGGCAGGAAAGTGTGGCTGCTGAACCTTTAAGCCAAATTGGCATGCAGCTCCTGTTCTGAAGTTTATCTGTGGCCGGAGCTACCGCGCAGCCTGCTCCAGTCCCATAGATGAAGATGATTTGCAGCATCCCCCAACACAGCGCTGTTGTCCAGCGCTGTATGGCCTCCCTCTTCACCAGACCTGAACGGTATGTTCCACACACACCCTCCCCCTTCCGATCTCTCTGTCCCCCTCCCTCCTGAGCTGTGTGTGCCCCTTTTCTTACCCCCCAAGATCTAATGGGCGCCAGTGAGCTGTATGAGCTCCCCCTCTCCCCTGAACTGTATGTGCTGGCCCCCCCACAGCCATATGTGCTGGTCCCTGGAGCTATGTGTGGCCCCCACAGAGCCTTATGGGCACATGTCTCAGCTTCTCCCACCATAAGCTACAAGCCTTGTATAAAAAAGAGATAACTAAAACAGTATGTGTGTGCAGCAGAGCTGTATGTATGTGTGTGCAGCAGAGCTGTATGTATGTGTGTGCAGCAGAGCTGTATGTGTATGTGCTGCAGTGCTGTATGTGTTAATCACACAAAATCTGTTAAAGGTATACAGATTTAAAAAAGCTCAAAGAAGTCAAAGATTTAATTAAAAAAAATTTTCTTTATTGAAATATCTTCACTTTTTAAAAAAATATATAAATAATTCCACAATATAGTACCCAAGGACAGGATAATGAAGGTCATAGAGTAATTATCCCACACCAGCATATGGATTCAAGACATTAACATATCATAGCACCTTACAATTAATTAGACATGTATTAAGCTGCAGTAAAAATTTAAACCTCCTTTTTTATATATAAAAAATTATTTAGTAACAATAGTCACAGCAGCATACCGTGTGGCAAAACAGTGCATAAATTGACATTTGGTGCAGAGTCATTAATCATTAATATGTAAAAAATATATAGTGCCATAGGATTTATCAGTTCCTCATAAGATATAAAGTATCATATGAATACCGATTCCTCCCTGTGACAATTCTAAATCACAAGAATCAATTGAAAAAAGTGCAGAGTGTTATGTATCAGATACCACATGCTAGTACGGGATTTCTGATCATTAAGTTCGTTCCCCGTTCTGTGGACGTGTGGCAAAACATTACTATATTTCAACTTTCAGAATGACAAGCCACATAGCTTGAATGAAGGTAATGAATCCACAGATCCACCACAGAGAAAAAACTGTTCATGTGTTACCTTATTAGAGACCTAAAATCCACGTCCTGCAACCCCAACACGTGTTTCGCCGTTTCTTCTTCAGGGGGCGTGTGTTGGGGTGGGGAGCCATGGTCTTTATATAGTATGCTGCCTAATCAAGTGAACTGCGCTCACCCGTGCTGTATGGCGCGACGTCGGGAGGCCGGGACTGGCAAGAGTACACAGAACGTCCGCCCGGCGGCTCTGACCCGCATACTGCGTTCCATCTGTCATCAGACAACGGAGGCAGCGCATGGTCAATTTTAGCCGCCGGACGGAAGCCGCAGTCCGAGCCTCTCCTGACCCGCGCACCACACTGTGAGGGCAGTGCACGTGAATCCATAAAACAGCATTGATTTTAACAAAAAGGGGATATCCCTCTTCTATCCAATATATACATTGGTTCCTATTATACAGAAAACACCAATAGTTAGAGGACAAAATCCATACCACATAAGATTCATGAATATAAGGATGTATATAGAGAAATACTAGAACATAATCAAAATGTGGGGATATATAGGATCAATGAAGACCATTCGGGTATAGAATATATTAAACCAAAAAAGGAAAAACCGAACAACAAGGTCTTAAATAAGTTATATCTTTATTATCAAAATTAAAATTACACATAAAACACACACACAACTGTTGACTGGAAAAAGGCGTCAAGAAAAACCTGCATAGCATGTATGAATAAATATCAATCAAATATATGACGGTAGTGATGGGAAGTTCAGGAATGGTCATAAAAGTTACTGCCAAAAACTACCAATAATAACTGGCAAGAACTGAGATATAGCTGAGCAAATACTTTAATAGGTACTACCGATGGCCTCAATAAGGCAGGAAAATATAAAGGGAAGACACATGGCTCAGAGGTTTTTTAGATTAATTAATTAATCCCAGGGAATTTGTCAGAGTCGACACAATTCAATCACTAAATAGTGGTATATACTCCAGGAATTAATAGAGCACAGCCTCTTCACAATATATAATGCCTGCCCTAGCAAAAGGACATCAGGCACCGCTTTAAGATACAATCATCAAAGGTATGACTGGTAGTAGGTAGATAAATAGGTAAAGCAATAAATACCATTCCAAATAACTACTAACACTAAAACCGCCAGTCATAGAAAAGCAGGTGAAGTAGGTAAAGTAGAGAGTGAGAGATAGCTTTCACAGATTATAAACCCGTAGAGGAAAGGTATAGATGTAAATAATCCTAATCCTAATCCAAAAGAGGTGTCAGAATCGGCACACTCTAATCACACTAATAGTGATATATTCACCTGGGGTTTGTGGAGCACAGTCTCCTCTCAGTGTACGGCGCCTGCCCCGACGCGCGCACGTTTCGTAGCGACTTCTTCAGGGGGTGGAGTCATAGAGGATTGCCTCGGATTAAATGTACACTAACCACCTATCAGCACAGGAGGTGGACGCATGCGTTGTTGAGCGCATACGTCATTAATCACGTGATAGCGGTGTCACTTCGCGTCATAGGTGAGTCAGGGAGATGGACGTGACAATAGAGCGAATCAGCACAAGGTCTGCGCGCATGTCAATTAATGATCCCTCAGCACATAATCAAGTATAAGCGCAAGCGTAATCAAGCCTGTACGTGATAAATCACGTGACAGGAGTGTCACGGCGCGTCATAGATGAATTACAGAAATAGACATAAAGCAACAGATCAGCACAATACCTATGCGCATGCGTCGCTTGATTAAACAAGTCATATGAAAAAGTGTCCGAAACCATTACAGAAAGGCAGGAAAATAGCCATAGAGATAACGTATAGAGTATTAGTCTGAACTAAAAAAATTTTTTTGACATGATATCATATGAAATAAATGCTAGATTAGATATATATCAAGAGGGGTAAAATAATGAACTGGACACAAAAATGAATTTGCAAGACAAGTGATCGGGACCAGTTAACCCATCTAATAAGAATGCCAACCATGTGTTTTACCTAGTAATAAAGAGTAGAAATATTAGATGAAAAAATAAAAAGACTTATAGGAAAAAATAAGATTTTTAGGAAAAAACAAAACTGGACAGACAATTGTGACAGAGAGTATAAGGTAAACAGTAAATAAGACTCTATAAAGAGAAAGATATATCATGTAACATAATATAATATAAGGTGCACAGTGTACTTGGATGCCATAGGGGGTTAGATAATAACCCATTATTAGGGGAGGGGAGGGGGAAGGGGGGGGGGGGAAGGGGAAGGGGGAAGGAGAGGGGGGGAAAAAGGGGGGGGGGGGGGGGAAAGGGGGGAGGGGAAAAGGGGAGGAATATACACCAA
Source organism: Anomaloglossus baeobatrachus (assembly GCF_048569485.1). Lineage (NCBI taxonomy): Eukaryota > Metazoa > Chordata > Amphibia > Anura > Aromobatidae > Anomaloglossus > Anomaloglossus baeobatrachus. The sequence goes on along the minus strand of NW_027441799.1, from coordinate 9,478 downwards.
TCACAAAACCAGATATAGCATTAGGATAACAACCCTTTTGATTCATTAATTCATTCATATGAGGTGCAATCACTCCAAAGACCATGGAGCCCATGCCAATTCGTATATACAGTGATGTGAGGCAGTGAGGGAAGGGAGTGACAATCTGAGGACGTGAAGGCATATATTGAACCATGGTCTGAGAATTGAACCGCACCAAACATGAACGAAAACACATACCTATACACAAAAAAGTGCAAATTTACGCATGTGCCTGCATGGCCAAATACGCGCAGACACATAAGTGCCACAAATTCAATTAGAATAAAATTGTAATGTGACCAAAGAATAATAAATAATAAATAAAAGGTTGGAAAAATGAAAAAAGAGGAGGGATCCTGATAAATAGATATAAATATAAAGGGAAGCACATTTCATACATAAATAATGTAGATGAATATATTATATTTAGTTCATTCAGGGATGGTTCAGACGTAGCAGTAAAATTCAATCCAATCCAATATTTCACCAAGGATGTGTACATGTATATAGCAATCCACGATGTTCACCATCACATAGTAGTCAAACTAGAAATAAAAAATATAAAATAATTAAAAACAAATTAAAACAGCAAATTAAAATCAACAATATAATATGATGGAGACTCAATATTATATTATATGAAATGACTCCAAGTGGTCACAAAAAAGGAACAAAGCTAAGATTCTCATTCAATCCCAAAGGGGACACCGTATTCAGAGTCCATATCCACTTAGCCTCGAGTCTTGCTAACTGTTTTTTGATATTTCCACCTCGTATGTGTGGGTGGATATGATCAATCCCTCTCACCAAGAACAGTGAAGCATCACAGTAATGGTGGAGTTTAAAATGCTTAGGGATGGTCTTCAAAATAGACATATCAGTGATGTCCTTCGCGGCTATAATTCCATTGACATGTTCACGTGTCCTAACTTTAAGCTGTCGGGAGGTAAGGCCCACGTATATCAGCCCACAGGGGCAAGTGGCATAGTACACAACAGATTTAGTAGTGCAAGTGATAGGATGTGTGATATTAAAAATCCTACTTGCTTTTGAATCTGTAAAAGTCTTTGCTTTAACAATGTTACAACATGCCACGCAATTACCACATGGGGAACAGCCCCAGGGTTGGCGATACTGGTCAAGAAAAGTGGTAGGTTTATTACTATAGTGACTTTGAACTAATCTGTCACGGAGGTTTGTCGACCTCCTAAACGTGATACTCGGTCTGTTATTGAGGTATTGGGAAAATACTGGATCAGCAGTTAGTATTGGCCAAAATCTCTCAAGGCAAGAATACATGAAAGAATGCTGTGAGTTAAATTTCGTAATGTACCTCACTTGATTGGTTTTAGTCTTGTGTTGTGCAGAATTGTATAAGAGATTCTGTCTTGAAGTGAATTTGGCTCTATTTAATGCCCTTTTGACCAATCTACGACTATAGCCCCTTTCATGGAATCTTTCACTGAGCTCAATAGCTCGTCTATCAAAGTCTATATCACTCGAGCAAATCCTGCGCAAGCGCAAGAATTGTCCGACGGGAATAGCCTTAATCAGGGCTGGAGGGTGTGAAGAACTAGCGTGTAGTAAGGAATTAGTTGCAGTTTTTTTACGAAACAGATCTGTATGGAGATAATTAGACTTATCACGCTTCACAGTAACATCAAGAAATTCAACAAAATTCCGATCAGCTTGATAGGTCAGATGTATATTACAGTCATTCTTATTTAATGCTCCCATAAAAAGATTTAGCTCCTCCTCAGTGTCCTGCCAGATCATGAAAATATCATCAATGTACCGCGTCCAAAAGAGGACGCGGTCCATTGAGGGTCCATGATCTGACAGGAAAAGGTCTCGTTCCCACAGACCCAGGAACAGATTTGCATATGAGGGCGCAAAGGCCGCCCCCATAGCTGTTCCCTGGGTCTGTAGGAAGAAGGACCCCTTGAATATGAAGAAATTGTGTGATAGAGTAAATTCCAAAAGTTGCGAAATAAATTTCTGCATAGCTGGTGAGATGGAAGAGGAACTCATAAAAAACCTTGTGGCTTTAACTCCATCAGCATGTTTTATATTCGTATAAAGAGATTCCACATCACATGTGACCAAGAGGGATTGGTCATCAATGTGGAGTCCCTCAATTTTCTTTAGAAAGTCACTGGTATCTCGAGTATGGGAGGGAAGACATTCAACCAATGGTTGAAGTTTGGCATCGATGAATTTATTCACATGATCAAGATAATTGTCATTACCAGAGATGATTGGGCGACCTGGGGGAACCTGGCTATTTTTGTGTACTTTTGGTAACAGATAGAAAGTTGGTATTGTAGGTTCACATACCTGTAATGCCAAAAATAGATCCTTAGTGATAATATTCTCTTCCCTCGCCAATTTCAAAATGCCAAACAACTCAACCTGGAATTTAATTAAGGGATTGAAGGTCATTTTTTTATACCATACTGGGTTATTCAACTGCTTAAATGCTTCAGTCTCATACATAGCCTTAGGCCAGATCACAATGTTTCCACCTTTGTCAGCAGGTTTTATTACTACATCAGATAATTTCTCAAGTTTTTGTATGCTTTTATTCTCTGTTTGATTAATGTTATTATTCTTAATATAACCAGGAATTCTATCGAATTCCTGACTAACAGCTTTTACAAAAAGGTCAAGATTCGGATATGCTGACAAAGGTGGAAACTTTGTTGATCTGGTCCTAATACTGCTCGGGATCTTACCTCCCTCTGTTGTATTATGTTCCTGAGCCAGTTCCTCCAATACACCTAACGCCGCCTGTTCTGTCTCTGTGGGAAAGAGAATTGACGTGGAGTCATTATGAAAATATTTTTTGAACATCAAGGACCTTGCAAAAATATGCAGGTCCTTGATGGCCGTAAATTTATCAAATCTTTCTGAGGGACAGAAAGAAAGACCCCTACTAAGTATGGAAAGATCAGAACTGGACAACACATGTGAGCTTAGATTTATTACCTTGTAAAAATTCCTTTTATATTCAGGCGAGTGTCCAAACATTCTCTTAGGTGAATAGGTGGAGTTGGATCTGTTCGTATTGAACCTATTATCACGTTTCCGTTTAGGTGTTAGATTGTTAGACATAGGAGGTGCCTGATTGGAGATCTCTGAGACAGCACTCATAGATGTACTTGATGTGATCGATACAACAGAGGGAGTCCGTTCCTTGTTGGCATTACGAACTATAGGTTTTCTCCACATATAGACATTATTGTTTGCAAAATCTCGTGTGTCCCTTGCATATTTATTGGCATGGTTGGATCTGATATCTTTTACCCAGGAATCTAGATATTTATCCATTTGATCATTGAGCGTAGAGTATTGCTCAGGAGACAGTTCAGTCTGTGCAGTAGTATATGTTTCATTTAACATTTTATCAATGTCAGCAAGCTTCTTAGTATTTAGGCTGATCAATAGCTCCATAAATTTCCGAGATGTATCTGAACAAATACTCTCCCATGTTTTTTTGAAGACCTCATCGTTCACCTCAAAGGATGGTATGACTCTGACACGGAGCCCCCTTGGGATAATTTGTTTGAGTATATAATTCTCAAGGAAGGCTTTGTTCCACCAAATTTTGGTCTTTTTTAAAAGAAGATCTTTGAGATCATGTGCAATAGTGTCGACCTGTGTACCACTAGGTCCAGCAACAGCAGTGTCATTAAAAACTTGATTGATCTGATTGAGCCAGCTGGTCTCCCTGGCTCTAAGATCCATTTCCTCAACGGAACCTGTGCAAAACACAGCATAAATGAAAACACCAATAGTTAGAGGACAAAATCCATACCACATAAGATTCATGAATATAAGGATGTATATAGAGAAATACTAGAACATAATCAAAATGTGGGGATATATAGGATCAATGAAGACCATTCGGGTATAGAATATATTAAACCAAAAAAGGAAAAACCGAACAACAAGGTCTTAAATAAGTTATATCTTTATTATCAAAATTAAAATTACACATAAAACACACACACAACTGTTGACTGGAAAAAGGCGTCAAGAAAAACCTGCATAGCATGTATGAATAAATATCAATCAAATATATGACGGTAGTGATGGGAAGTTCAGGAATGGTCATAAAAGTTACTGCCAAAAACTACCAATAATAACTGGCAAGAACTGAGATATAGCTGAGCAAATACTTTAATAGGTACTACCGATGGCCTCAATAAGGCAGGAAAATATAAAGGGAAGACACATGGCTCAGAGGTTTTTTAGATTAATTAATTAATCCCAGGGAATTTGTCAGAGTCGACACAATTCAATCACTAAATAGTGGTATATACTCCAGGAATTAATAGAGCACAGCCTCTTCACAATATATAATGCCTGCCCTAGCAAAAGGACATCAGGCACCGCTTTAAGATACAATCATCAAAGGTATGACTGGTAGTAGGTAGATAAATAGGTAAAGCAATAAATACCATTCCAAATAACTACTAACACTAAAACCGCCAGTCATAGAAAAGCAGGTGAAGTAGGTAAAGTAGAGAGTGAGAGATAGCTTTCACAGATTATAAACCCGTAGAGGAAAGGTATAGATGTAAATAATCCTAATCCTAATCCAAAAGAGGTGTCAGAATCGGCACACTCTAATCACACTAATAGTGATATATTCACCTGGGGTTTGTGGAGCACAGTCTCCTCTCAGTGTACGGCGCCTGCCCCGACGCGCGCGACGTTTCGTAGCGACTTCTTCAGGGGGTGGAGTCATAGAGGATTGCCTCGGATTAAATGTACACTAACCACCTATCAGCACAGGAGGTGGACGCATGCGTTGTTGAGCGCATACGTCATTAATCACGTGATAGCGGTGTCACTTCGCGTCATAGGTGAGTCAGGGAGATGGACGTGACAATAGAGCGAATCAGCACAAGGTCTGCGCGCATGTCATTTAATGATCCCTCAGCACATAATCAAGTATAAGCGCAAGCGTAATCAAGCCTGTACGTGATAAATCACGTGACAGGAGTGTCACGGCGCGTCATAGATGAATTACAGAAATAGACATAAAGCAACAGATCAGCACAGTAACTTTTATGACCATTCCTGAACTTCCCATCACTACCGTCATATATTTGATTGATATTTATTCATACATGCTATGCAGGTTTTTCTTGACGCCTTTTTCCAGTCAACAGTTGTGTGTGTGTTTTATGTGTAATTTTAATTTTGATAATAAAGATATAACTTATTTAAGACCTTGTTGTTCGGTTTTTCCTTTTTTGGTTTAATATATTCTATACCCGAATGGTCTTCATTGATCCTATATATCCCCACATTTTGATTATGTTCTAGTATTTCTCTATATACATCCTTATATTCATGAATCTTATGTGGTATGGATTTTGTCCTCTAACTATTGGTGTTTTCATTTATGCTGTGTTTTGCACAGGTTCCGTTGAGGAAATGGATCTTAGAGCCAGGGAGACCAGCTGGCTCAATCAGATCAATCAAGTTTTTAATGACACTGCTGTTGCTGGACCTAGTGGTACACAGGTCGACACTATTGCACATGATCTCAAAGATCTTCTTTTAAAAAAGACCAAAATTTGGTGGAACAAAGCCTTCCTTGAGAATTATATACTCAAACAAATTATCCCAAGGGGGCTCCGTGTCAGAGTCATACCATCCTTTGAGGTGAACGATGAGGTCTTCAAAAAAACATGGGAGAGTATTTGTTCAGATACATCTCGGAAATTTATGGAGCTATTGATCAGCCTAAATACTAAGAAGCTTGCTGACTGATAAAATGTTAAATGAAACATATACTACTGCACAGACTGAACTGTCTCCTGAGCAATACTCTACGCTCAATGATCAAATGGATAAATATCTAGATTCCTGGTAAAAGATATCAGATCCAACCATGCCAATAAATATGCAAGGGACACACGAGATTTTGCAAACAATAATGTCTATATGTGGAGAAAACCTATAGTTCGTAATGCCAACAAGGAACGGACTCCCTCTGTTGTATCGATCACATCAAGTACATCTATGAGTGCTGTCTCAGAGATCTCCAATCAGGCACCTCCTATGTCTAACAATCTAACACCTAAACGGAAACGTGATAATAGGTTCAATACGAACAGATCCAACTCCACCTATTCACCTAAGAGAATGTTTGGACACTCGCCTGAATATAAAAGAAATTTTTACAAGGTAATAAATCTAAGCTCACATGTGTTGTCCAGTTCTGATCTTTCCATACTTAGTAGGGGTCTTTCTTTCTGTCCCTCAGAAAGATTTGATAAATTTACGGCCATCAAGGACCTGCATATTTTTGCAAGGTCCTTGATGTTCAAAAAATATTTTCATAATGACTCCACGTCAATTCTCTTTCCCACAGAGACAGAACAGGCGGCGTTAGGTGTATTGGAGGAACTGGCTCAGGAACATAATACAACAGAGGGAGGTAAGATCCCGAGCAGTATTAGGACCAGATCAACAAAGTTTCCACCTTTGTCAGCATATCCGAATCTTGACCTTTTTGTAAAAGCTGTTAGTCAGGAATTCGATAGAATTCCTGGTTATATTAAGAATAATAACATTAATCAAACAGAGAATAAAAGCATACAAAAACTTGAGAAATTATCTGATGTAGTAATAAAACCTGCTGACAAAGGTGGAAACATTGTGATCATGGCCTAAGGCTATGTATGAGACTGAAGCATTTAAGCAGTTGAATAACCCAGTATGGTATAAAAAAATGACCTTCAATCCCTTAATTAAATTCCAGGTTGAGTTGTTTGGCATTTTGAAATTGGCGAGGAAGAGAATATTATCACTAAGGATCTATTTTTGGCATTACAGGTATGTGAACCTACAATACCAACTTTCTATCTGTTACCCAAAAGTACACAAAAATAGCCAGGTTCCCCCAGGTCGCCCAATCATCTCTGGTAATGACAATTATCTTGATCATGTGAATAAATTCATCGATGCCAAACTTCAACCATTGGTTGAATGTCTTCCCTCCCATACTCGAGATACCAGTGACTTTCTAAAGAAAATTGAGGGACTCCACATTGATGACCAATCCCTCTTGGTCACATGTGATGTGGAATCTCTTTATACGAATATAAAACATGCTGATGGGAGTTAAAGCCACAAGGTTTTTTATGAGTTCCTCTTCCATCTCACCAGCTATGCAGAAATTTATTTCGCAACTTTTGGAATTTACTCTATCACACAATTTCTTCATATTCAAGGGGTCCTTCTTCCTACAGACCCAGGGGAACAGCTATGGGGCGGCCTTTGCGCCCTCATATGCAAATCTGTTCCTGGGTCTGTGGGAACGAGACCTTTTCCTGTCAGATCATGGACCCTCAATGGACCGCGTCCCTCTTTTTGGACGCGGTACATTGATGATATTTTCATGATCTGGCAGGACACTGAGGAGGAGCTAAATCTTTTTATGGGAGCATTAAATAAGAATGACTGTAATATACATCTGACCTATCAAGCTGATCGGAATTTTGTTGAATTTCTTGATGTTACTGTGAAGCGTGATAAGTCTAATTATCTCCATACAGATCTGTTTCGTAAAAAAACTGCAACTAATTCCTTACTACACGCTAGTTCTTCACACCCTCCAGCCCTGATTAAGGCTATTCCCGTCGGACAATTCTTGCGCTTGCGCAGGATTTGCTCGAGTGATATAGACTTTGATAGACGAGCTATTGAGCTCAGTGAAAGATTCCATGAAAGGGGCTATAGTCGTAGATTGGTCAAAAGGGCATTAAATAGAGCCAAATTCACTTCAAGACAGAATCTCTTATACAATTCTGCACAACACAAGACTAAAACCAATCAAGTGAGGTACATTACGAAATTTAACTCACAGCATTCTTTCATGTATTCTTGCCTTGAGAGATTTTGGCCAATACTAACTGCTGATCCAGTATTTTCCCAATACCTCAATAACAGACCGAGTATCACGTTTAGGAGGTCGACAAACCTCCGTGACAGATTAGTTCAAAGTCACTATAGTAATAAACCTACCACTTTTCTTGACCAGTATCGCCAACCCCTGGGGCTGTTCCCCATGTGGTAATTGCGTGGCATGTTGTAACATTGTTAAAGCAAAGACTTTTACAGATTCAAAAGCAAGTAGGATTTTTAATATCACACATCCTATCACTTGCACTACTAAATCTGTTGTGTACTATGCCACTTGCCCCTGTGGGCTGATATACGTGGGCCTTACCTCCCGACAGCTTAAAGTTAGGACACGTGAACATGTCAATGGAATTATAGCCGCGAAGGACATCACTGATATGTCTATTTTGAAGACCATCCCTAAGCATTTTAAACTCCACCATAACTGTGATGCTTCACTGTTCTTGGTGAGAGGGATTGATCATATCCACCCACACATACGAGGTGGAAATATCAAAAAACAGTTAGCAAGACTCGAGGCTAAGTGGATATGGACTCTGAATACGGTGTCCCCTTTGGGATTGAATGAGAATCTTAGCTTTGTTCCTTTTTTGTGACCACTTGGAGTCATTTCATATAATATAATATTGAGTCTCCATCATATTATATTGTTGATTTTAATTTGCTGTTTTAATTTGTTTTTAATTATTTATATTTTTTATTTCTAGTTTGACTACTATGTGATGGTGAACATCGTGGATTGCTATATACATGTACACATCCTTGGTGAAATATTGGATTGGATTGAATTTTACTGCTACGTCTGAACCATCCCTGAATGAACTAAATATAATATATTCATCTACATTATTTATGTATGAAATGTGCTTCCCTTTATATTTATATCTATTTATCAGGATCCTCCTCTTTTTTCATTTTTCCAACCTTTTATTTATTATTTATTATTCTTTGGTCACATTACAATTTTATTCTAATTGAATTTGTGGCACTTATGTGTCTGCGCGTATTTGGCCATGCAGGCACATGCGTAAATTTGCACTTTTTTGTGTATAGGTATGTGTTTTCGTTCATGTTTGGTGCGGTTCAATTCTCAGACCATGGTTCAATATATGCCTTCACGTCCTCAGATTGTCACTCCCTTCCCTCACTGCCTCACATCACTGTATATACGAATTGGCATGGGCTCCATGGTCTTTGGAGTGATTGCACCTCATATGAATGAATTAATGAATCAAAAGGGTTGTTATCCTAATGCTATATCTGGTTTTGTGATTGGTGTATATTCCTCCCCTTTTCCCCTCCCCCCCTTTCCCCCCCCCCCCCCCCCTTTTTCCCCCCCCTCTCCTTCCCCCTTCCCCTTCCCCCCCCCCCCCTTCCCCCTCCCCTCCCCTAATAATGGGTTATTATCTAACCCCCTATGGCATCCAAGTACACTGTGCACCTTATATTATATTATGTTACATGATATATCTTTCTCTTTATAGAGTCTTATTTACTGTTTACCTTATACTCT